>NC_069506.1:40543513-41153513 GCF_027579735.1 Bombina bombina
AAAATATATATATATATATATATATATCTAAATACATAATAAAAAAGGAATTTTTCCTTATAAAAATCCTTGCTAAAATGCCTAAATAGCGGGGGCATAAAAAATATATTTAATAGGGGTGTACATGGAGGATCTATGGAGGAAATAAAAATACTTTATATGCAGTATTCCATAGATGGAAAAGAAAGGGCTTAATAAATATTAGTCAAATGATTAATTTTACTTCAGTTATAGCACAGATTAAAACATTCGAAGAGCTAAGAGGTGAATTTGACCTCCCTAGCAAAGATTTTTTTGCTTATCTACAATTAAGAGATCTCGTCAACAAATTATTACAGAATCAAAATAATGAATGGGGCTGGCCGTCACTAACTTATCTTCTGGATCTATGTAAGAGTGGGAATTTTTCAATAAAAAAATGGTACAAGGAGTCATTAAGACAGGAGGGTAATTCAAATCTGCAACTGATCGTTAAGAAATGGCATTTGAAGGGTTTAACAGAATGCAATGAAGAATATATACAAAATAGTATCACGAGATCTAATAAGATCTTTATTTCTACTAATTTTAGAGAAGTACACAATAATATATTAAATCAAATATATCTTACCCCTTCTGCCATGGCAAGATGGAATAGCAAAACGCAAGATAAATGTGTCAAATGCGGTAGCAGGGGGGCTGATATCGTGCATTACTTTTGGGAATGCACATTAATTAGACAATACTGGAATAAAATGAGTTTCTGGCTATCGAGAATATTAAAAAAAGAGTTTAAGATCTATCGAGCTTTAGTATTTTTTCTATTCCCTCCAGATATAAAAGAAAAGATCAATAATAAGGAATTTATTGAACTAGCTATTGGGGTGGCCAGGTTCTTAATACTGAAAACATGGATTTCGAAAAAAGTGCCTGCTATATCTGAAGTAAATAATCAGATCATGAAACAAATGACTATAGAGCAATGCTTATTAGAATTAGATAAAAGCAATGAAGTTGAGAGATTTTTCAAGAAATGGGAAATATTTATATATTCACAGTCACCGGTTATGCAAAAGAAAATTATCTATCCACTCAGATCTACAGAGTATGTAATGAATGCCATACTTAGAAATGAGCTACCCTTGGTATACTGAGCTAGGAATAAGAGAAGGCTGAGGACACTATACTTATAGTCCTTTTTTCTCTTTTTTTTTTTTTCTTTTCTTTTTTTTTTTTTTTTTCTCCCTCACCCTGTTTTGCTTGGTTGGCTGTTTCCATACCATATAATAAAAGGTTGTTCATGTAGGGAGGAATTAACTGTTTTGGTGTTACTAAGGAAGGTAGGGGATTTGAAGGATTGAGATTTTATTTAATTTCTGTGAGTAAGCCCGTGGTTAACTGGCTGGTATATAACATAGAAGGAAACTTTTTCTTTCTTTTTTTCTTTCTCCGAATGTAAAATGTATATCTACAACTTCTAAATATGTGAACTTGAGATGTAATATACCCCAATGTCCTTCTCCTTTGTTTTTTTTTTTCTGTACCCCTCATGGATTTCCTTTTTCAATAAAAATATTATAAAAAAAAAAAAAAATACACTTTATATATATATATTATTTAAAAATAAACTATAGATGCCAAAACTACAAGAAGGCAGCAATGTCAATATCCTTATTTAGACCATATGGCACCATAGTATTAAATAGGTGAATCCAATAGGTCTCTCTCTGCCTGAGGAGGCGTTCCCTGTCTCCCCCTCTATCGGATGTTTTCACCAATTCCAGAATGGTACCTCTGAGACATTTGGGGTCCTGCTCATGAACCACCCTGTAGTGTTCAGAGAGGTTATGAGATTTCAGGCCATCTTTAATATTAGTTATATGCTCATACATTCTCTTTTTAAAAGGGCGTGTCGTGCGACCTATGTACTGGAGGTCACAGCTACATTGAATCAGGTACACTACGTATTCCGTTTTACAATTACATAGTGTCTGTATATCACATTGTTTACCGTTTGTTGTGGAGAACACCTGTTTGGTCGGTCTATTGCCATTATATGCATGTTCACAGGCGCAACAATTCAATCTGTTGCATTTATAGACCCCCTTCGCGCCCCCCTCATTGAGCCAAGTTTTCTTCGATTGGATCTTCTTTAATTGGCTTGGTGCCAAAATATTTTTTAAATTTTTGATTCTTTCTAAAGATAAAGCCTGGTCTCTTGTCTAGAACTCCCTTTAGGATTTTGTCTTTTTGGAGAATATGCCAATGTTTAAGAATTATATTTTTAATACCCACTGATCCTTCATTAAATGTAGTAATGAAATTCATTTGTTTTGTTTCTCCATTAGCTTTATTTGATGTAATTTTTGCATTCGTACCTTTTTATTAACCCCTTAAGGACCAAGGCCATTTTTCAATTTCTTTCCCTTAAGGACCAGTGCTATTTTTACATTTCTGCGGTGTTTGTGTTTAGCTGTAATTTTCCTCTTACTCATTTACTGTACCCACACATATTATATACCGTTTTTCTCGCCACTAAATGGACTTTCTAAGGATACCATTATTTTCATCATATCTTATAATTTACTATTAAAAATATTATAAAATATGAGGAAAAAAACACACTTTTTCTAACTTTGACCCCCAAAATCTGTTACACATCTACAACCACCAAAAAACAACCATGCTAAGTAGTTTCTAAATTTTATCCTGAGTTTAGAAATACCCAATGTTTACATGTTCTTTGCTTTTTTTGCAAGTTATAGGGCAATAAATACAAGTAGCACTTTGCTATTTCAAAACCACTTTTTTTCAAAATGAGCGCTAGTTACATTGGAACCCTGATATCTGTCAGGAATCCCTGAATATCCCTTGACATGTATATATTTTTTTTTAGAAGACATCCCAAAGTATTGATCTAGGCCCATTTTGGTATATTTAATGCCACCATTTCACCGCCAAATGCGATCAAATTTAAAAAAAACTTAAATTTTTTCGCAATTTTAGGATTCTCACTGAAATTATTTACAAACATCTTGTGCAATTATGGCACAAATGGTAGTAAATGCTTCTCTGGGATCCCCTTTGTTTAGAAATAGCAGACATATATGGCTTTGGCGATGCTTTTTGGCAATTAGAAGGCTGCTAAATGCCGCTGCACATCACACGTGTATTATGTCTAGCAGTGAAGGGGTTAATTAGGGATCTTGTAGGGAGCTTGCAGGGTTAATTTTAGCTATAGTGTAGAGATCAGCCTCCCACCTGACACATCAGACCCCTTGATCCCTCCCAAACAGCTCTCTTCCCTCCCCCACCCCAGAATTGTCCCCGCCATCTTAAGTACTGGCAGAAAGTCTGCCAGTACTAAAATAAAAGGTATCTTTTTTTTTTTTTTTTTTTTTTTTTTATAGCATATTTACATATGCTGCTGTGTAGGATCCTCCTTAGCCCCAAACCTGCCTGATCCCCCCCCAAACAGCTCTCTAACCCTCCCCCTCTACATTATTGGGCGCCATCTTGGGTACTGGCAGCTGTCTGCCAGTACCCAGTTTACAAAAAAATATATATTTTTAAATTTTCCCCCCACTTTTCTGTAGTGTAGCTTCCCCCCCCTAAAGACTAAACCCCCACCCCCTCCCAGATCACTTCGATTATGCATGATTTTTAATAATTTTTTATCCCCCCTCTCTCCCTCTAACTAACTGTTCCATAGTGTAACGGTTCCCACCCGCTCCCTCCCCGTGCACGCGCCCGCCCGCCTCCCCCGTGCACGTGCGCGCGTCCGTGCGCGCCCCCTAACTACCCCGCCCACGATCCCGCCCACCACTGCACTTGAAAATCCATCGATGGCCGCCCACCCGCCTCCCACGTCGGCTCCCACCCACCAACGATTGCGGCCGCCGATGTCCGGTGCAGAGAGGGCCACAGAGTGGCTCTCTCTGCATCGGATGGGGGAAAATGTTATTGCAGTGATGCCTCGATATCGAGGCATCACTGCAATAACCGGAAAGCGGCTGGAAGCGATCAGGATCGCTTCCAGCCGCTTTCAACCCCAACGTCGTACAGGGTACGTCGCTGGTCTTTAAAGACCAGTTTGTGCAAGACGTACCCTGTACGACGTATGTCGTTAAGGGGTTAAATCCATATTTTTAAGATCTTTTACTTTATTATAAGCTGCTTCGATATTTCTTTCCCCATATCCTTTCTCTTTAAATTTCTTTTTTAGAGAAACAGCTTCTTTTTCAAAGTCTGTTTGACGGGAACAATTTCTTTTAATCCTTAGAAATTGGCCATAAGGAACGTTTTTTATCCAACTAGGGTGGTGATTGCTTGTAGCATGGATAAAACCATTGCTATCCGTATCCTTTCTGTATAGTTTTGTTTCTATTTTTCCTCCTTCTTGGAACAGAACCAAATCCAAAAATTCAATTTCAGTATTATTGAACTTTTCTGTGAATTTAAGGTTAACATCATTATCTTTTATGAAAAGAAAAAATTCAGATAGAGTATCGACCCCCCCTTTCCAAATAAATATGATGTCATCAATAAAACGGGACCAAGTTACTATGTTGTCCCTAAAGGGGTTGTTGTTGTTCCAGATACATCTCTCTTCCCATAGACCCATATACAGGTTAGCGTAGCTGGGGGCAAATTTAGTCCCCATAGCTGTACCGCTAACCTGTATATAGTATTCATTTTCAAACATGAAATAGTTTTGTTCCAAAATAAATTTTATTGATTCAACAATAAACATTTGATTTTTATCTGGGAGGTTAGTTAACTTTTTTAACCAATATTCAATCGATTGTATGCCCAAAATATGGGGAATATTTGTGTAAAGGGCCGTCACATCAACCGTAACCCATATATAATCTTTCTTCCATTCAATTCCAGTCAATTTACTAATGGTATCAGGGGTATCTCTAATGTAAGATTTCATAGACGGTACCAGGGGCTGTAGGAAATGATCAACATATTCTGATAGTGAGGATGTCAAAGAATTAATCCCCGCGACTATGGGTCTACCTGGTGGATTAATGTCGCTCTTATGTATTTTAGGAAGGTGGTAGAAAACTGCTACCACCGGATCATTATTAGTCAAAAATTTGAATTCATCCTCATTTAGAACTCCATGAAATTTAGCGGTGTCCAATAGGTCATTATATTTTCTGACAAAAATGTTAGTAGGGTTATGTGGGAGTTTTTTATAGGTAGATGAATCATTAAGGAGTCTTTTGGCTTCCTCAATGTAATCTACCCTATTTTGTATTACAACTCCCCCACCCTTGTCCGCTTCCCTAATGACAATGTCCAAATCTTCTTTAAGTTTTTTTATTTCTAATTTGTCCTTAGTACTTGTGTTGTCCTTCTTGATTTTATAGTTCTTACAATACTCATAGAAATCCTGAGTGACTAGGCTTTCAAACACTGGGATACAGTTTCCTTTAGAGTGTATAGGATAGAACAATGATGTTGGCCGAAAATTAGAATTTTTATTCATTATCAATTTCTCATCATGTTGTTCTTCCATATTTATGTATTCTCCCCCGGCTGAATTATTTAAATTCGCCAGTAGTTCTACTGTCTCCATATCTGCTTCTGTAAGAGCAGTACGATTCATGTTATGTGTGTCATTTTGATTTTCAACTTTATTTTTCTCAAAATGTCTACTCAGAGTAAGCTTACGGATAAATTTATGTAGATCAATGAACAAAGTGAAAGTGTTTGGTCCCTTGGTAGGGGCAAATGAGAGACCCTTTTTCAAGATTCCCATTATATTGTCATTGAAAGTTTTGTCCGAAAGGTTGAATATTTTTACACTATTGTCTAATGGTTCCAGTTTGTTTTTTGTTTTTTTGTTGTGTTTGTTTCGAATCCGTTTTCCTCCTCTACATCCCCTGTACTTCTTTCTATTTGTCTTTTTTTTGGATTTTGTTTTCTCCGCTGTGGGGTAACGTCCCTTTAGGGAATTGGAAGTCTGAAGAAGTTTTTGGGATCTATATGAACTACTCCATTGTCCCTTTATTTGAATTTTAAGACTCTTTAGTTACTTGCAGTAACTTTTAACTATGACTTTTTCCTTTTAGGTTTTTGTACATATTTATATATATTTTGTGTATATATATATATATATATATATATATATATATATATATATATATATATATATATATATATATATATATATATATATATACATACACACACATATACATGTGTGGGTTTATATAAATAATGCTAATTCAATTTTTCCATTATTAGACTCGACATGTTCAGTTTCCTGGAGGTGTTTATGGGACAGATGGAGTTCGCATCCCAGTGGAAAGAATTGTGAACTATTTCAATGGCTCTAACAGTCCCAGCTTGCGGGGAAAACCAAAACTATTCTTCATCCAGGCTTGCGGGGGAGGTAAATCATAAAGTAAAATCGATTTTTACATCATGGTATTTTATATCTAGAGAATGTTATATATGTACAACAACTGAGACATTAGCTATTTAGATTTCTTTATTTGGCAAATAAACCATCCTTAGTCATATTTTATATGAAATGTAATTATATCAAGGATGTTATATTTTTATTAAAAAACCTTAAAAAGGCACTTGCTGTAAGACAATGATAAAACAGTTCTTCAGCCTTGAATAATTTACATGCTCATAAATTTGTAATCTTAGTCTATGTCTTAAGAATGTACTTAATCGTTAATAGACATTCACAAAAATGTTTTTTTTTTGCTATTCTTTTCTATAACAAATAATGAATTTGAACTTTGTCTGAAATGTGTTAATTAACTAAACAAACAAATGAACTAATTCAAAATGTGTTCGTTCATTCATTCCTTTAGAATCCGCTTTTAATGGACAGGTGAACTAAATGAAATAATGAACACATTTTGTATTTATACATTGGTTTGTTAAGTGATGGTAATGGGTTAGTATGTGTGCATTAAATATAAAATCTTTGCCCATATACGTGTATAGCTTTTTTTTTATCATTTACCTTCTATTTCTCTAAGTAAATAATTTCGATTTCTTCATATACACCCATCCTGCCCCCACGCCCCCTCTGCTCACTTTTTTTTTGGTGTGTTGACGTTTTTACTGCTGATCCATTTAACGTCTTGGCTATGCGGCTCACATTCTTTAATGGACTGGATGTTCTTTGGTGCCCAAATGTGCAGTATTGGCCCAAAAGGGATTCCCTGTCATGTACATAAGACAGTCCTTTAGAAGGAGGGATCTAGTCGCCACCGCAATCTGTAGCTTTCAGCTACAGATTGCTATACCGACTGGTGGTTATTGAGCCTCTTATGTGGGGTGGGGGGGACTTGGCCCCCTCTTTTTGTTCTTGTCCGGTCCGTACACTTTGGCAGGGGTAGCAGCAAATGGTTGGGCCAGGGGACTCCTGCGTTCCACCACTGTGAATGGACAATGACTTTGTAACTGAACGAGGCAAGGAAAGCCGACAAGGTCAATGGGAAGTGAGGTTGAATCTGGCTATGAGGCTGACTAAAACTAGCTGTAATAAGTATATTGTAGTGACACTACAGAATGTGAAATTAAAGGGGCAGTGGATATGATGCCCAGTAATACGGTTAGAATAAAAATTATATATATACGCTAGTGTTTAAAAGTTTGGGTCACTGAATAGCGTAGAATTAGCTTTTCTAGTTTGAGAAATAGATGCCTCACAGGTCCTAAACTGGCAGCTTCAATAAATAGTACTTGCAAAACACCAGTCAACGCTGAAGAGGCGACTCTGGGATGCTGCAAAGAAAAAGCCAAATCTCAGACTGGCTAATAAAAAGAAAACTTAAGATGTGCAAAATAACAGACACTGGACAGACGAAGATGGGGGGGGGGGGGGGGAAACAACTGTTATAGACAATTCTAAGTTTGAGGTGTTCGTCTCGCAAGAAGAACATTCATGAGATGCAGCCCAAATGAAAAGATGCTGGAGGAATGCTTGAAGCTATCTGGTATGGTAGTGGCAATGTAATGGTCTGGGGGTGCTTTGATGGGGGTAAAGTGGAAGATTTATACAGTGTAAAAAGGACCTTGAAGAAGGAAGACTATCACTCCATTTTGCAACACCATGCTATACCCTATGGATGACGCTTGATTGGAGCCAATTTCCTTCTACAACAGGACAATGACCCAAAGTACAGCTCCAAACTGCAAGAACTATTTAGGGAAGAAGCAGTCAGCTGACATTCTGTCTTTAATGGAGTGGCCAGCACAGCTATTGTGGGAGCAGCTTGACCATATGATACGTAAGAAGTGCCCATCAAGCCAATCCAACTTATCGGAGGTGCTTCACGAATCATGGGGGGAAATCTCTTCAGATTACCTCAACAAATTGACAGCTAGAATACCAAAGGTCTGCAAGGCTGTAATTGCTGCACATGGAGGATTCTTTGACGAAACCAAAGTTTGATAGACACAAATATTTCACTTAAAATTCATTACTTCTAATCTTGTCAATGACTATATTTCCTATCCAAACTCATTTATTGTTTTTTGATGGAGAATAAGGAAGTGACCCCAACCTTTTGAACACCAGTATGTGTGTTTAACTAGTTTAAAATGAAGCTTTATTTTAACAATTTAAAAAGTCAGATAGGTGGGTCTAACATGTTTTGGCGTGTTATGCCTTAATCATAGACATGACCTTACTTAAAGGGCCATAATACCCAAATGTTTAAACACTTGAAACTGATGCAGCATAGCTGTAAAAAGCTGACTAGAAAATATCACCTGAACATCTCTATGTAAAAAAGAAAGATATTTTACCTCAAAAGTTTCTCAGTAGCCACATCCCATTGTAAAGGACTTCTAAGCAGTATGTCTGTCCCGGGACAGCCGAAGGGATGAGCCTCGTGCACGCTCATGTTATTTCCCTATTCAGTGTAAGGAAGTTTACATTGAAATCTCATGAGATCACAGTAAAAGAGTTCATGACCTCAGCACTGTTGATGCTAATTGACTGCTGTTCATTTCTTCATTTTTAAAAAAAAATTTTTTAACCGGCAGCTGAGTATAACTTTTTACACAGAACTTACTCTGCTGAGCTGAGGAAATTGTGAGGTAAAATATCTTCCTTTTTTACATAGAAATGTTCAGGTGATATTTTTCTGTCAGCTTTTTACAGTTATACTGCATAAGTTTCAAGTGATTTAGCATATGAGTATTATGTCCCTTTAAAAAAAACAGTGCGATTTAAACGAAAGCCTTCATTTTTATTGGTAGTGCATTAAAGTCACATGTTAAGCGTCTAATACAATACATGTTAAATACATAGTAGAATCTTAGTTAATGAGCATAGTTACAAAATATATAATTTAATACATAGCAACCAATATTATTCCTGTTAACGCACAACAGATTTTTGCCCAATATTAAAGGATAAAAGGTCAAAAAGACACACTAATCCTAAGACAATTGTATAAATAGTAATGCAATAGCGGTGCTAAAAATAAATATATATTTATTTTTAGAACTGCTATTGCATTAATATTTATACAATTGTCTTAGGATTATTAGTGTGTCTTTTTGACCTTTTATCCTTTAATATTGGGTATATATATATATATATATATATATATATATATATATATATATATATATATATATGAACCACAGGAGACTATAGTTCAGAAAATAAACTTGCTACAACTAATAATAAATGTTGAACTATGCTTAAAACAATATTGCCAAAATGAGACCATGTTTGACATTCAGTATTCACTAATAGATACACTTGAAATTACAATATTGTTACATTTGAACTGCCTTATAGCTAGTTTGACTAGCAAAATCAGACAACATTTAAAAGAACAATATCTGCTAATATCTTATGGGACAAGAATAGTAGCTTGAGACATATTACATGGAACAGAAATAAGAAAATAAATACATTTCTAGTACAGATTATGGCCCTAGTGTGAGCTATCAAAACTCTACACTCGATGTATAGACTGGATAATTACAAATATTGTACATTCTGAATAATTTTGGAGAAGGGTTTCCTTTATAGTAACCAACTAAAAATGGAAATAGAGCATTAGATCTAGTCCCAATCGTTGATAATATCAAAAACAGAGTTGTAACCCTTTGGTATACGCATGTCCAATGTAAAAATCCAGAATGCTTCCCTCTTATGGAGATATATATATATTTAGGGATAGGTAGTTATAGATCTAACTGTAAAACCATTAGTATTGACGGGACAGTTAGAGTAATTGTTACCCTTAGGGCTTGTTAACTTTGGTGGTTTTATTTAAGAACAAAGTATAGAGGAGTACTATATCATTTTTTGCTATAAATGAGAACATATTTTTCCCGTTTTTAATATTCTTTCCTTACTAAATATGGAATCAGATATACATATGCATTAAGGACAAAAAAATTATATGATGATTAGCCCTTTTCCAAAATGGATTCCCCATATAAGGATAACGAGTGTTTAACATCTTTGCCCTCTTCAATGATGGAGGACGAACGTTTAAGTATTAATCAATGACATCAGCGGACATGACCAATAGGAGGATTGCTTACCCTATATCATCACTAGGAAAGAGGACGCCCATCATTGCACTTCCTTGAAAAAGCCGTTTGTTTATAGTGAAACGTAAGTCGGAACTTGGAACTCCAGCAAGCACCACTACTACGCTTTCACAAAGGAAGTCACCAGGACAGGTATTGAGTGGTGATTACGTACTTGGCTTTGGTTAGCATAGTCATTTGGCAAGCTACCTACTACCATCCCAGAAGGGGTCGTGATACCACTCCCACTAAAATACTACATGTGGACAGATACCAGAATGACTGTATATGTGTAGTGATATTTGTGGCATTTTAAAAGTTTTTATGTGTTTGAATAAAAAGTTATTTACTTAAAAGCAGCGGCCTGCGATTGTAGTTATACTGGGAACCTGGCAGTATAAAACTGGGTGTATATATGTGTGTATGTGTGTATATATCACTGCTGTGCACGAAACATGTCTGCATGTGGATCTGCTCACTTGCCTGGTTGGTAGAGCATTTGCTGGCTCTGTACAGGACATCCTGGTTTTGTCCTTTTTTAAACGTTATGGAATAAAGTTGTTCTTTACTTTTTTATTTTGTCGCCTGGAATTCGTCTTCATTTTTCATATGGTTTAGTGCTTTTTATAGCACTTCGATTACTACTCTCCCTTTACACAGAGCGCCTTCTCTGCACCTTTTGACCTATATATATATATATATATATAAAAGAAAGAAGTGACCAGGAATGTAATCCTAGTAAAAAAGACAGGGATTTCAGCACTCTTTTGTAAAATAAGCTCAAACGATCAATGAATTTCAAAAAAGTGGAATTTATTTAATAGTGGAAAGGGAGCTCCTCCCACTGAGCGAACACCATCACCCAAGAAACAAAACACATAACACTATGTTTCATTAATAGCAATGTACCATTTGATACAGATGAGAAATAAATATGCTTTCTACGAAAACATTAGAGTTAGTATATAGAACCTGACCGGTCAGGGGTACACATCCAAATAATGTTACACCAATTACTGCCAAATTTGTTCTGTTGGAAGTACCTGTATAAAGCCTCTACACCCTGCTGCGCACAGAACCCCTTCCAAAGAGGTATAATGGGCAGGTTTTAATACTGAGATCTAAGAGACCTATGAAGGTACTTAGGACAGGAGCAGGACACAATTATATAATGAAGTCACAAAAATATAGCAAACATTTTGATATATATCTTATTACAGGGAAAGCCTCAATTTTGACACACTACATCCAACTGCTCACAGTACTCCAATCGAGGAGAATACAATCCTGGGCAGTACAGAAAGAATTTTTTTTTTTTTAAGTAAGGGATCTAAGTGGTCAAAGGAATGGCTCTCTATATATGCACAATGATAACAACGTTATTTAGTAGCTTAATTCATATTTCCAATGAAACAACATTTTCTATTCGACAGTATGTGTCATATAACGCTGATTCTGTTTCCAGCCATACATTCAAAGCCAGCAAATGGAAAGTTATAGCAAGTAGAGAGGCTTTTAATTATATTGCGTGTTCAGACGATGTTAGTACACATGCAGCGTAGTGTTTCTTTTAGTAGCTCTGAGATATTATAACACAATCATGTATAGGCTTCATGCAATGACGATATTAATAGGCGTAGTTGTAGTGAAGCAAGTTAGAATCTCAATAAAGCATAACCAGCGTTAGTATCAAGCAGCAGTACTTATTTTCTCAACACGGTTAGATCGTTATGATACACTCAACATTTCATTAGGCACCCGAACAGGGATCTGTTCGGGCGCCTAATGAAATGTGTGTATCATATATATATATATATATATATATACACACACAAAACAGGACAGCGGTGGAGGTGCACAAGTGACCCAGTATGCGTGATTGTGCACAAGGAGGGTAGTTAAGATTGGTTTCCTAGGAAGAGGTGTATTCCAAAGGTAGGTGCTACAGCCAATGAATAAATGACAGATGAAGAGCACTCTCACTTCAAATCCAGCTGCCAGGGTGCAAACAGGGAATCAATACTTATAAGCAATGGAATGCACTCACTGGTCTTTTTAAACAAACATGTTTTTTAATGTGACGTTTCGGGGACCGTATCCCCTTCCTCGGACAGTGAAACACAGTGTCTAACAAACTTTTATAACACACATATCCAATAAAACACAAGCCCCACCCCTAATAAGAGCAGAAAAAAACGCCAAGTGGTAGTCATAACAACAGTATTAAACAACCCAGTGTCATGTGGTTTTCATAGATTTAAAAACGTGTTGCTGAATGGTATACTTAGATCCTCAATACACCACTGAGGAAACAGTGTCAAATGACATAAGCATTGTAGTGATAGTGCACATAGATTATCATATAATAGTGCCTAAAGCAACACATATATACAAACAGACTAATCAAAAAACATTAAAACATGTAAACACAAATGTACCATTTGCAGCAGCATATGTACGTTAGCCATGTGTTATTATATACAAACTGGCTGATCAGAGAACATTGAAACATGTAAACACAAATGTATCGTTTGCAGCAACATATGTACGTTAGCCATGTGTCGTTATCAGGAGCTGTATAACGTATGCACGAAAGTATCAACAATAGCCAATCAATATCAGCACGAATATGAGGACAGAAAAAGTTACTATACTAAGAAATATCCGCGGATACAACCGCTGCAATCCGGCATCGGGTACGCTGACTGAAAGAGCACTTCGCATCAAGCATGCGTGTGACGTCACAGCCGACTATCAGCTGTACAAACAAAACCAGCTGATCCACTCGTTCCGGCGTGCACTGTCAGTGCAGGATAGAAGTAAAAGGCACATACCCCACAGCACAATATGAAACAATGAAAGAATAATAAATAAGAGGGAAAAATAGGAAAAAACTAGCAAAAATGAGCAAAAATTAGAAATAAAGGAAATTACAAGCATGAAATAAGCAGAGAAATAAAAGAATAAAAATAAGCACATAAATGATACTACTAGTGCAAATAGAATATAATGAGATTGAATGGGTAAAAATAGAATAGCAATGGACATGTGGATACATGAATAGCGATAGACATGTGGATACATGGAAAATAGAGATAATGAATAATGACAATGGTTAAGAAAATGTGAAGGCAAAGGTGAGAAAAAGACGTGGGAGGGATGTAGCAAGAAGAAAAAAAAAGAAAAAAGAAAACGGGAAAACGAAATGTCACAAACAAACATCAGGACAAAATGGGGAGGCAAAAACACAAAGGGGAGGGAGACAACACTAACGATTTGAAGAAGAATCTTATTCCGATCACCTCCCCATCTTAGTGGAGGAACATGGTCAATCAAAACAAAACGGAGATCAGTGGAATTGTGACCAGCTTCCAAGAAATGTCTTGCCACGGGTTGGTCGCTCTTTTTATTCTTGATTGCAGCCCTGATCGATGATCTGTGATTGGCCATTCTAGTGCAGGCATCGTCGGTCGTTTTGCCTACGTAAAATTTGGCGCAGCTGAGTAGATAGACCAGAATGTCGTGGTACAGGACAGCCGGTGGCTGATGGTATACTTCCTTTTTTTATGTGGGTGGCTAAATGTAGCCCCAGGGAGCTTGGAACTGCACTTAGTGCATCCCAAACATCGGTAGCATCCCATCTTCTTGGGTTGTAGCCAAGTCGTGTCTTGATAACAGTGGACTGGATCAGTCTTCATAATTAGGTCCCGTAGATTAGTGTTCCTTTTATATCCAACACGAGGAGGGGCCCATTTCGATAATGGTAAATTAGGATCCCCTTGGACAATGTGCCAGTGTTGGCGTAGACTTTTTCCAACCAGTCGTGAGTCTGGAGCATATTTAGTGGTGAAGGTCATACGTGGGTTACTCAACTCGTCCACCCTCTGTGGGGTTCTGACATCCATGCAGTTTGCTCTTGCCTGGCTGATGATTTTAGGCTGATATCCCCTGTCACGAAATGTATTACTCGTGTTCTCAAGTTGTTGAACTTGGTTATCAATGTTACTGTTTGCTCTAATGACCCTGGTAAGTTGTGCTTGTGGGATTGCTTATAAGTAAGGCTCCCGGGTGGCAGCTGGTGGCATGCAGTAATGTGTTGCGGTCAGTTGGCTTCTGAAACATAGTGGTGCCTAGTTTCTCCCCGACCTTGAAAATTCATAGGTCCAGGAAATATATCGATTCGAGGTGATGGTTAATCTTGAACTTGACCGGGCAATCCAGTTGGTTGAGAGTTTCAAACCACGTTTTAAGTTCAGATTCAGATCCTGTCCAGATCATGAAAAGGTCGTCAATATACCTTCAATAAAACGCCACCTCTTTCTTATGGTAGATATCCATCACTGTACACTCCTACCACTCCATGTAGAGATTGGCTAGCGATGGGGCCACATTCGACCCCATCGCTGTGCCTGTAATCTGTTGGTAGAATGATTTTTCGAATCGAAAGTAATTCAAAGTAAGGCTCATATCCAAGAAATCCAAAAGGAAATCCACGGAGGGACCAACAAATGGTATTTATTCATTGTATCCCAAACACAGGCTTTCGCATCCTCACGGGGTATGATGGTGTATAGACTTGTCACATCAGCAATGACAAGTATCCACTCGTCTTCAATCATCACTGATTTTGAGAAGATCAAGTAAGTGTGTTGAGTCCCTCAGATAGGATGTCATTTGCCTCACACATGGTTGCAAATAATGAGCCATGAATATGGCTAATTTGGAAGTGCAGGAACCCCTAGGGGAGACGATAGGATGTTCCGGGGGCCGTTCCACGTTTTTGAGCACCTTCGGAAGTGTGTATAGTATCGGGCAAATGGGGTGAGTGACGGTTTGGAATGCTGCTGTTTCACTGTCCAGCCATCCATTGTTGAAGCCCTTATCAATGGCTGTGTTGATTAATTTTGAAAACATCTGTGTAGGGTCACCACTTAATTTCTGGTATGTTCTAGTGTCTTGTAATTGGCACATGATCTCCTGTTTGTAATCTCAGTAATTCTGTACCACGACAGCACCCCCCTTATCCGCAGTCCGTATAATGATGTCCGGGTCATTGGCCAATGATCTAATAGCATCCCTCTCCATAGAGGTTAGATTTTGTTGAAACCTTGTTGTGGTGGACTCTTGTAGTTCCTGCGAGACCAACCGCATGTAGGTTTTAATGCTCGGATTAGAACTGTGGGGATCAAAAGAACTATATATATGTATATGATCCGTATCTTTAAAGTGATCTTTTAGTCGTAACAGTCTCTGAAATTTCTGACAATCAATGTAAGTGTCAAACGGGTCTACCTTCTGTGTCGGTACAAAATTCAAGCCTTTGTTGAGCAAGCTGATTTCAGGCTCTGTAAGGACCCGGTCGCTGATGTTCAAGACCAGACCTGGATTATCAGTAATGGGTCGAGTCACCTGGGAGGTAAAGGGGGTTTTGTCATGCCAGCCGCTTCTCCGCGGATGTGGCCTCTTCCTCTTGGTCTTTGACCGGATCGGGTAGTAACCCCGTGAAAAACCTGTTGATGTTCGCCAGAAGGGTAATTACATGTTCCCTCACTGGCCTGTGGATTATCAGATTCTGATCCAGAGCTGCTGTCAACGGTCTGCAGTGATTTCTTGGTGTACTGCCGTTGGCGTCTCTGTCTCCTAGGCCCATAGTTTCTCCTGTGTTCGCCACCGGTGAGCCACCTATATACCAACTTCTCTTTATGATCATCGCAAACGATGTTAAGTTTACGGTTCTTAAATTGAATAAGCTCATCCTTGTACTGTTTGAGCTGTAAATTCAATTTGTCCAGCCAGGGTTCAGAAGTGTCACTAATCATGACCTCTAATTTCTTTTCTTCAAAAACCTTAATTTCACCTTTGATCTTTTCCAACAGTGCTCTAACGTCATCTGTAACCAGTAGTATCAGAGCCAAGCTACATTTATTTAGGATGGCGCACCTTTTTCTACAGTATTCAGGGTTGGTGCGCCCGATGGTCGGTAAATTCCTTATCCGAAAACCCCTGGGGATAACTTTTCTCCTCTAATAATCTGATAAATAGAGGCCATGCAATTTTAGATCTGTTTCTTTTTTGCAGAGTTTTAGAAGAGCCAGAAAAAGAGTTAGCAGATTCTATGCTGGTCATTTCCTCTTCAGCAGAGAATAAAATCCTGGCAGCATCTCCTTCAGTCAGGGTGAAAAGTTCAGTGTCCTCAATATCAGGTTCCATGTTGTACAGCAGTTACAGCAAACGGTACACAAACACAAAACAGGACAGCGGTGGAGGTGCACAAGTGACCCAGTATGCGTGATTGTGCACAAGGAGGGTAGTTAAGATTGGTTTCCTAGGAAGAGGTGTATTCCAAAGGTAGGTGCTACAGCCAATGAATAAATGATAACAGATGAAGAGCACTCTCACTTCAAATCCAGCTGCCAGGGTGCAAACAGGGAATCAATACTTATAAGCAATGGAATGCACTCACTGGTCTTTTTAAACAAATGTGTCTTTTTTTTTTTTTAAACTTTTTTTTTTTTTTTAAAACAATTTTTTATTGAGGTTATTATGTGATACAATATTAAAGGAAGAACAGAGTTTGTCAGACATGAAATAAAGAAATGCACATTGACTTCTCAAATACAAATATTGATGCTCACAGGAACATGCACATTCTGCTAATAATAATATAGTTGACCATGGGATAGGAGACCTAAAGAGTTCTAAGCTGAGTAGTAAGTACTTAGTATGTAATTGTAGACATAAGGTTCAGAGATTATATGGGTCTCACGGACATGGAGAGCAGTAAAACAAAAGTAATTACCCGTGTATGAAAAGTGCAAAACCAGACATTCTTTATGACAATGGATATCTGAAGTATAAGTAAGGGTAACAAACGAACTGAACTAATAGAAATGGAACCTCGTTTTACTTTAGTATATAAGTGCGAAGCAACTGCTAAGTTGGTCACTCTTGGCCAAATGTGTCGTGATTATAATTTCAAATAGCAGGAGCTTTGAGCTATTGTTATATAGAATATTAGGGGGAGGGGTGCAGTGGGCAAGAGCCACTTGTATAATAAAGGGGAAAGGGGGGGCGTGTCCTACTGATTCCATAACAAAGAAATTCTAAGGAATATGGTGATCCATGCTGGGTCAGGTTTTATAAACAACTTGGGCTTTGTAAAAGTTAACTTAAATGTGCAAAATGAACACTGGCATTGAATTGTAATGGTTTAGTAAAAATTGAGGTAAGGTTCTATTGTGAGAAAATAGGCGCTGTCGATAATCTCTTGCCATCCAGTACCCTGAGGACTACTCATAAAAGTTCAATAGGAAAATGCTATATAATAGGGAGAGACAAATATGTACTGGAGCTGGGGGCGTCCGTAGTCTTCTGAGCGCTTTGTGTAGGAAGATACAACAATAACATACTTTATAGCCTTCATAATAAATTATAAATATCAGACGTACAGTAAATCTTAGCGAGTTATACAATTCGGGAATAAGAACACCATATCTATCTAGTATTAAAGGATATACATACTCATATTACGATGAATAACAGGTGTAAATTGTATGGGAGACTAATAAAACAGTATAAGACAAGTTAATAATCTATAACAGACTCTGGTTGAGTAATGTCAAACTATACCAACCTACAATAGTATAGTAGGTCTTCCCAAAGAGTACATGGATATATATACACATATACTCACTGGCCTCCCGGGTAGATTATCATAGCACTTAGAGGTCCCTAGCAGGTGCCTGGGAGGTCTGTATATACGGTCCAAAAAGGTCTATACTAGTTAGTCAAAGGTAAAATGTGGAGTAGCGCATCAAGGATCCCCTAATAAACAGCTGTAATAAGAATTGCTCTGGGAGGGAGCCTGCAAGGAGCTGTTTTTATAGTTTAGCCTTATTAGTTGTATGACACAGTAGTGCCAAGCGAGAGTTAAGTTTACTAGCTACCATGGAGTAAGCAGGAACTGGGGCTAATTATCATATCTTTATCAGTAGGCGATATGATAGCTGAAATCTAGTAGTAAGAAGATTCTGTGGGTAATATTCTAGATAATCTATATTAGGGATATAAAACTAAATGTAATTTTGAAGGTTACAAAGCTAAAACCCAACATAGATCTTGTTCTGAGGATAGGGGAGTATAGTAGTGAACACTAGAGCGTTAAACATTTGGGAACTTATATATTCCATAGACTATACAGACATAGGGGAGGTATATTAATTAGAGATGAAATATACCAGGTTAAGCCCTCAAATGAGATATTAAAGAAAACTATAAGTTTCAGTATATATTGAACTGTATATAAGGTCAGGGAGCTTACCACCTAGCTTCTGATTTAAATTATGACGCTGCCTAGAGAGCCATAGGAAATATACATAAACAGACATCTTAATCTTAAACATATACTAGTATTTAGTGAACTTCAAAACTTATAGCTAGTACCCAACAGTATTCATAAGGTAAGCAGGTACCCTGCTCAGCATAGCCTGTAAAGTCGTCAAATTACCCAACACCTCTCTGTATCTGTGTGGGTACAAATGCAAGAAGCAGGTGTTTCAATGGCCAGTCCCAAATGGGCCAAGATGCGTCGGGCATAAACCCTCCATCAGCGATGTTATGTGGAGTATGGCTAGAGGGGATGAGAGTCTCGTATGGTGCATTGATCTGTACAACCAGGCAGCTGATGTGGAGTAGGGGACCTTGGTGTTTACCCGGTGTTCCATTATACTGCGCTCCGCTGCTGAAGTCCGTCCCCCAGCAAGAAGTGGGTGAGACCGTGAAAAGCTTTCTACTTGTCAATGTCTCTGCGGTCTTACCGGGATCGGGTAAGCTGACGGCTTGACGAGAGATGTGCGTCCCGGCTCTGCTCCGCATGCTTTCAGGAGCTGCCATCGATAAAGTAGACCCCTGCCTCTCCGGTAGCTGTGGGGGTATCGTAACATCTGGAGGCTTAGGGAAGAGGGGTAGTAAATTTGATCCGGGTTCCTCATGTTGTGTCTCGGTATCCCATATTTCAGCTCCATTTGACGGGTAAAGCTCTCCTTTGTCTTGTGGCGGGTCTATGACGTAGCCGGAGTCGCAAAAATATTGAATGGCCTGTAATTCCAAGTCTTTAAATAAAGATTGGATCTGAAAATAGAGGGCCTCTGCCATATTTGAGCTGAGCATTCAGGTAGGGTTAAGCAGTGACACAAAACTAGACGAGTTTAGGGAATCCGTGGACTGGCCAGTGGGGTATGCCGAGCCGGTAGTATTAGGCCGCAAATTTTCTCTGCTAGGTCAAAATAGGTGTTCTGCTTGTAGGAACAGAGCAATATTAAGTTTTGTAAGCTCCGTGACTTCTTCTAGATGACTGTCGTAGTTTATGTAGCTAGATGGGGCATAATGAAGAAGATAGGTAGTGAGAGAATTAAATTAATTGAGGAGCTTCCTTGAAGTGCGTCCCTCCATGTCTGCTGCTTGGACACGCCCCCACAAATGTGTCTTTTAATGTGACGTTTCAGGGACCGTATCCCCTTCCTCAGACAGTGAAAAACAGTGTCTAACAAACTTTTATAACACACATATCCAATAAAACACAAGCCCCACCCCTAATTAGAGCAGAAAAAATGCCAAGTGGTAGTCATAACAACAGTATTAAACAACCCAGTGTCATGTGGTTTTGATAGATTTAAAAACGTTTTTAAATCTGTTTTAGCAGATTTTATGGGCATGCTATGCAACATCAAGTAACACATCCCTGATAAGTATAATTTACCATCACTTTAACTATAAATCAAAATCCTTTTAAAAAAGCATATCGGGATTTATCTACAATAATCCCCTAGACTTTTATGGTGAATTTTGTTAAAAAATCTGTAGGTAAAAAATTCTAAAGGGTTGTGGTCAACTCCATTAGGCTGTATAGGCTTCCCTTTAACTTCATTATAAAAATAATTAACATATTTCACATTATCCATTTTATGCGAAAAATGTTTTAAAGGGACAGTCTAGGCCAAAATAAACTTTCATGATTCAGATAGAGCATGTAATTTTAAACAATTTTCCAATTTACTTTTATCACCAATTTTGCTTTGTTCTCTTGGTATTCTTAGTTGAAAGCTTAACCTAGGAGGTTCATATGCTAATTTCTTAGACCTTGAAGGCCACCTCTTTTCACAATGCATTTTAACAGTTTTTCACCACTAGAGGGTGTTAGTTCATGTATTTCATATAAATAACACTGTGCTCCTGCACGTGAAGTTATCTGGGAGCAGGCACTGATTGGCTAAACTGCAAGTCTGTCAAATTAACTGAAATAAAGGGGCAGTTTGCAGAGGCTTAGATACAAGATAATCACAAAGGTAAAAAGTATATTAATATAACTGTGTTAATTATGCAAAACTGGGTAATGGGTAATAAAGTGATTATCTTTTAAAACAATAAAAATTCTGGTGTAGACTGTCCCTTTAACATTTGTAAATAGTGATGTTTCATATTTATAAGTTTATGGCCCCATTAAAAGTAAATATAAATGGCTACCACGACTCTCATTGGTAAATTAATATTTGAAACATCATAAATACTGGGTTTAAACCCCAAAAAACAACTGTGGTTCGACTTAACAATGAAATTATTTTATTTGTAGACCAGAAAGACAGAGGCTTTGAAGTAGATGCAGAGGGGCCACCATCGAGTGAGTCCTCGGACTCCATTCAATCTGATGCAACCCCAGTCAGGGCAGACAAGGATACAGATGATGAAACTGACGCTGTCGCAAGTCTCCCAACTGCTGGTGATGTTCTGGTTTCCTATTCAACTTTCCCAGGTCTGTATAACTGCAATTTTCATTTTATTTTATTTGCAACATCTCATATATTGTTTTATTCATTGTGATGTAATTCAATTGGAATAAAAAGCAGCATCACAGTATCTTATAGATAAATAAGGGCTGAATCTTGGGACACAGCTCATCATAAGAGGTTTCTTTTGAATTCACAGCTGCTTGCAATAAAATTAGCCTTTTAGACTGCACAATAACTAAACCTAGTAGGTGTATCTCCTAACCATAATATCTTCTATAGGGAATAGAAGGCAGACCAGTATCCTCACCTTTCTCCTTTTTTCCCCAATTAGGTTATGTGTCCTGGAGACATAAGGTAACTGGATCTTGGTATGTTGAGATTCTCGACAAAATCCTTAGTGAGCATGCAGGATCAGAAGACCTCCAGACACTCCTTGTGATGGTAAGTTGCTAGTATGTTTTGCAGCGTTCTATATGAAAGCTATATGTAGTCTATCATAGTTAAAACAAATATTAAATAATCATATAGAAGTCCAAAGTTCTACTCCAATGAAAACTAAACTGATGTGCATTCACAGGTCATTTTCATGTAGGGGAAAAAAGGTCCCAGCTGTAGTTATTTCAATGTAGACAAATCAAATCAATATCTCAGTCTTCCAAATCCATTTTATTTTATTATCCTTTTTTATATATCTTTATTAAGAATTTTCAAAAGGAATAACAACAAAGCCTACGTTGTCAGCAGTATAAATATACACACAGCTTAGTCTCTATGGTTTTAGTTTCATATGTAAACTTATTCAAAAGGAGCACTGCTGAAAGGTTAAGAAAGAATTAATAGAATAATAAGAAAAAAGGCAATAACTTACTACCATCTCCTATAAGATATAAACAATATGTGTATTTACGTAGAGAAAGTTACCTAGTT
The DNA here is from genome assembly GCF_027579735.1 of Bombina bombina. Classification (NCBI taxonomy): domain Eukaryota; kingdom Metazoa; phylum Chordata; class Amphibia; order Anura; family Bombinatoridae; genus Bombina; species Bombina bombina. Next base: position 40,565,749 of record NC_069506.1, read on the forward strand.
TTGGCTTTTGCATATATTAATACACGTCACTCTGTGATTACCTTGTATCGTATCTAATCCTCTGCAAACTGCCCCCTTATTTCAGTTCTTTTGACAGACTTGCATTTTAGCCAATCAGTGCTGACTCATAAATAACACCACAGGGGTGAGCACAATGCTGTCTATATGGCACACTAGCACTGTCTTGCTGTGAATAAACTGTCAAAATGCTTGGAAATGAGCATATGAGCCTACCTAGGTTTAGCTTTCAACAAAGAATATCAAGATAACAAAGCAAATTTGATGATAAAAGTACATTGGAAAGATGATTAAATTTGCATGCCCTATCTCATCCATGAAAGTTTAATTTTGACTTGACTGTCCCTTTAACTCTAATACGTGATTGTTTTTTGTTCCCAAATAAAGTTAATATTAAGAAAATCTTGTTTCCCTGCAAAACTATAACGTATTTTTTTATATTGATAATACATGATCAACTTAACAAACCCATTGTGAAAAGGTCGGCACTTGTGTTTTCTTCCACAGGCTAGGAATTTGTCTTTTTGCACAATTGATCATGCATTGAAAAAGGAAATCCATTTTATGTTATATCTCTAAAGAAATATTTAGCAAATTAAAGGGATATCAAAGTTAAAATGAAATGTGTCTTAAAGGGACACTAAAGTGAAAATTACATTTTCATGATTCACATAGAGCATGTAGTTTAATTTTTTTTTTATAAATAAAACTTTCCAATTTACTTCCATTTAATACTTATTTTAAGTGTTCACCATTTTTCGATGACTATGTGATATCGGAAGGTGCCTCTCACCTTTTTAAATGCACAGTTATTTTGTATCAATTTATTTTAGGCCCAGAGAGAGTCATAGCTTCTGTGACCTCCGTAATTTATTTTAAGGGTCAGATGGTCTAAACTCTCTGCTCTAGCGAGGTGATCTAAAGCTCTCTGCCCTGTCGAGATGATCTAAAGCTCTCTGCCCTGTCGAGATGATCTAAAGCTCTCTGCCCTGTCGAGATGATCTAAAGCTCTCTGCCCTGTCGAGATGATCTAAAGCTCTCTGCCCTGTCGAGATGATCTAAAGCTCTCTGCCCTGTCGAGATGATCTAAAGCTCTCTGCCCTGTCGAGATGATCTAAAGCTCTCTGCCCTGTCGAGATGATCTAAAGCTCTCTGCCCTGTCGAGATGATCTAAAGCTCTCTGCCCTGTCGAGATGATCTAAAGCTCTCTGCCCTGTCGAGATGATCTAAAGCTCTCTGCCCTGTCGAGATGATCTAAAGCTCTCTGCCCTGTCGAGATGATCTAAAGCTCTCTGCCCTGTCGAGATGATCTAAAGCTCTCTGCTCTAGCGAGGTGATCTAAAGCTCTCTGCTCTGGAGAGATGATTCTAAGATGTCTCATCTGTCCCTTTTTTAAATGCAGTTATTTTGTATCAATTTATTTTAGGCCCAGAGAGAGTCATAGCTTTTGTGACCTCCGTAATTTATTTTAAGGGCCCGATGGTCTAAAGCTCTCTGCTCTAGCGAGTTGATCTAAAGCTCCCTGCTCTGGCAAAATGGTCTAAAGCTCCCTGCTCTGGCGAAATGGTCTAAAGCTCTCTGCTCTGGCGAAATGGTCTAAAGCTCCCTGCTCTGGCGAAATGGTCTAAAGCTCCCTGCTCTGGCGAAATGGTCTAAAGCTCCCTGCTCTGGCGAAATGGTCTAAAGCTCTCTGCTCTGGCGAAATGGTCTAAAGCTCTCTGCTCTGGCGAAATGGTCTAAAGCTCTCTGCTCTGGCGAAATGGTCTAAAGCTCTCTGCTCTGGCGAAATGGTCTAAAGCTCTCTGCTCTGGCGAAATGGTCTAAAGCTCTCTGCTTTTGCGAAATGGTCTAAAGCTCCCTGCTCTGGCGAAATGGTCTAAAGCTCTCTGCTCTGGCGAAATGGTCTAAAGCTCCCTGCTCTGGCGAAATGGTCTAAAGCTCCCTGCTCTGGCGAAATGGTCTAAAGCTCTCTGCTCTGGCGAAATGGTCTAAAGCTCTCTGCTCTGGCGAAATGGTCTAAAGCTCTCTGCTCTGGCGAAATGGTCTAAAGCTCCCTGCTCTGGCGAAATGGTCTAAAGCTCCCTGCTCTGGCGAAATGGTCTAAAGCTCCCTGCTCTGGCGAAATGGTCTAAAGCTCTCTGCTCTGGCGAAATGGTCTAAAGCTCTCTGCTCTGGCGAAATGGTCTAAAGCTCTCTGCTCTGGCGAAATGGTCTAAAGCTCTCTGCTCTGGCGAAATGGTCTAAAGCTCTCTGCTCTGGCGAAATGGTCTAAAGCTCCCTGCTCTGGCGAAATGGTCTAAAGCTCCCTGCTCTGGCGAAATGGTCTAAAGCTCTCTGCTCTGGCGAAATGGTCTAAAGCTCTCTGCTCTGGCGAAATGGTCTAAAGCTCTCTGCTCTGGCGAAATGGTCTAAAGCTCCCTGCTCTGGCGAAATGGTCTAAAGCTCCCTGCTCTGGCGAAATGGTCTAAAGCTCTCTGCTCTGGCGAAATGGTCTAAAGCTCCCTGCTCTGGCGAAATGGTCTAAAGCTCTCTGCTCTGGCGAAATGGTCTAAAGCTCTCTGCTCTGGCGAAATGGTCTAAAGCTCTCTGCTCTGGCGAGATGTCTCATCCGCCCCTCAAAGAATTTTAGGAAGGCACATTTTATCTTGAGGGCTGTTTATCTGGCTATGAAGAGTTCTGGATGTGAAGGAGAGACACTTATATTGCAATAAAAAAAATAATAATAATAATAATAATAATTTTGCGAGATTTCTCTCCCTGCCAGAGAGTTTGATCATCAGGACCTAAATATGGTGATTACTGGGTGAGGTAACTTCTATTTTTTTCACACTGACGCATTGATAAGCAGAAAAGCATGTGAAACAAATTTTCCACAGAAAACCAAGAGAACAAAGAAAAATTGATACTAAAAGTAAATTAGAAAGTAGCTTAAAATTGCTGCTCTATATGAATTATGGAAGTAAAGGGACACTGAACCAATATTTTTTCTTTCGTGATTCAGATAGAGGAGCAATTTTAAGCAACTTTTTAATTTACTCCTATTATCAATTTTTTCTTTGCTCTCTTGTTAGCTTAGATGCCTTTTTTCAAATAAAGATAAGGAGCCAGCCAATTTTCGGTTCAGGACGCTGGGCAGCGCTTGTTTATTGGTGGGTGAATTTATCCACCAATCAGCAAAAACAACCCAGGTTGTTCACCAAAAATGGGCCGTCATCTAAACTTACATTCTTGCTTTTCAAATAAAGATACCAGGAGAATGAAGAAAATGTTATAATAGGAGTAAATTAGAAAGTTGCTTAAAATTGCATGCTCTATCTGAATCACGAAAGAAAAAATTTGGGTTCAGTGTCCCTTTTAAATTTTGACTAAACTATCCCTTTTAACGATAATTTAACATTAGTTAATTTTAGCTTAACATTGGCTAAAAATGTAGCCGGATGGTCAGTAAAATCAGCCAAGTGGTACACCTATTAAATAGGTCCTGGGAAGAGCACTTTTCCTTTAACCACATAATGAACATCTGCGGTCGTTCACATACCTCCATGCATGCGCCAAAGAAAGTAAAGGTCTTGCTGATGTTGGTAAGACCACGCTATATCTGCAGACCTCTGGAAGTGAGGAATGCGGTACTTTCACAGCTTTGCCACTGTTGGCAAAGCTGCACTATTTAAACCATTAACGACAGCAGACATACAGGATACGTCAATCGTTAAGGGGTTAAATCAGTATTGCAGTAAGACAAAATAAACACAAGAGGGCACCATGTAGTGCATTATCATTAAAGGGGTATGCTTTTTCTTCTATTTCATGATTCAAATGGAGAATGTGATTTTAAACAACTTTCCAATTTACTTATTTTATCAATTTTGCCTTCTCCTCCTCCCTCCTCCTCTTTTCAACTAAGGATACCAAGAGAATAAAGCAATTTAGATAATTGAAGCAAATTGAAAAGTTGTCATGAAAGAAAAATGTTGGGTTTCATGTCCCTTTAAACAAATAGCCTTTATCGTGGCTGGCAAAATCTTTTTTGATAGTGTGTGCCCAAATGTGAAAAAAAATATATATATTTTTTTCTCTTTAAAATTATCTATATATCCAAGCACTACAATTATAGCCAATGAATTGAAGCAGACCTACTTGATTGAGATTGCTATTTACTGCGTGTTTTGTAACAACGTGTATTGGTTCTCTAAAGTTACCAGACGCCACAGCACATTCTGTGATTATTAAAACATCTTTTCACAGTTTAAATAACATTGTATTGTAAAAATGATGTGCTCAAATTTGTTAGGGCTTATTTTTAAGTAGCTGTGGAACTCCATGCATGAAACTCCTCAGAGGTATAGTCCTGGAGCCACGATCACTGCAGCTCCCCAGCAGAACAACCAGTGATTGGCAGATTCTATAATAGCGGCTAATAATTGGCTGTCTGGCTGTAACCTGCTTTCGCATCAGCAGTTCTATGCAGCTCCTGTGCATGATTTTACCTTGGTTTTTGCAGTGGTTGAACACATGGCTTTCCACTATGAGCAGTACAAAAATTACAGCTAATACAACCTTTTTATTCAAACCATTATCAAATTATAATAAAAATCCAAAGCAACGTTTCATGAAAAAGCCATAATGGTTTAGGGCTGAGTAACAAGCTGCAACAGATTTTATTATATTTTAAAACATTTAAAGGGACAGTCAATACCAGAATTTTTGTTGTTTAAAAAGAAAGATAATCCCTTTATTACCCATTGCATAACCAACACTGTTATAATAATTCACGTTTTACCTCTGTAATTACCTTGTATCTAAGCTTCTGCTGACTGCCCCCTTATTTCAGTTCTTTTGACAGACTTGCAGTTTAGCAAATCAGTGCTCACTCCTAGGTCACTTCACGTGCATGAGCTCAATGGTATCTATATGAAACACATAAACTAATACCCTCTAGTGGTCAAAATGCATTCAGATTAGAGGCAGTCTTCAAGGTCTAAGAAATTAGCATATGAACCTCCTAGTTTTAGCTTTCAACTAAGAATAACAAGAGAACAAAACAAAATTGGGGACAGTCTAGTCCAAAATAAACTTTCATGATTCAGATAGGGCATGTAATTTTAAACAACGTTACAATTTACTTTTATCACCAATTTTGCTCTGTTCTTTTGGTATAGTGGGTATTGAAAAGAATCACCGCCCTTGAATATAATCACATTTTGTTGCTTTGCAGCCTGAAATAAAGACAGACACAGTTTTTGTTTATCCAGTTGTAATTACTTAGTGCAACTTATAACATCCAAGTGAAAGATATAACACCAACATGTCAGTCAAAAATAAAGACAATTCAAAAACAGAATCAGTGTTGGAAAAAGGATCACCCCTTCCTAAAATTACTTGTAAACTCAATCAGGTGTAGCTAATCACCTTCTCAATGGCACACAGCCATTTGACCTTCAACTGTGATCAGCTGTGGGCATATTGATTAGCTCAGCATGAAAAGAGCTTTCCTGCAGCATCTCAGTCCCTGGTAGTGCAACTGAAGCAAACAATCCACTATGGGTGGTAAGGCACTGTCAAAAGATCTCCGGGATAATGTTGTGGACAGGCACAAGTCAAGAGATGGATACAAGAAAATATCATAGACTTTATCAATGCCTAAAAGCACAGTGGAGTCTATTATTAAGAAGTGGAAGGTATTTGGTACAGCACAGACCCTCTCTGGATGAGGACGTCGCTCTAAACTGGGTGACAGAGCTAGCAGGAAACTGGTCAGAGAGGCTACCAAGAGGCCCACAGTAACTCTGAAGCAGTTACAGGAATTTATAACAAAGAGTGGTCATTGAGTGCATGTAACAATATCATGAATTCTCCACAAATGTGGCTTGTATGGGAGGGTTGCAAGAAAAGCCACTCCTCAAGACAGGCTACATGCAGTCGCAAGTGAGCTTTGCCATAACACACCTAGGAGATTCTGATGCCACATGGAAAAAGGTGTTATGGTCAGATGAGACTAAAATTGAATTATTTGGCCTCAACACCAAACGATATGTCTGGAAGAAATCCAATACAGCTCACCATCCAAATAACACCATACCTACAGTAAAGCATGGAGGTGGTAATATCCTGTTATGGGGGTGTTTCTCGGCAGCAGGCACTGGAGCACTTCTCAGGATAGAAGGGATAATGACTGGGGCAAAATACCATTAAATTCTTGAGAAAAATCTGCTGCCCTCTGCCAGGAAGTTGTCAATGGGAAGAAGTTTTACCTTCCAACTTGACAATGACCCAAAGCACACAGCAAAAATGACCACACAGTGGTTGAAGGAGAAAAAGGTGAATGTCCTTGTATGGCCTAGTCAGAGCCAAGACTTAAACCCCATTGAATATCTGTGGCATGATTTGAAGACTGCAGTCCACAAATGGTCACCATCAAATGTAACGGAACTGGAGCAGTTCTGCAAAGAAGAGTGGGCAAATATTGCACAGTCTAGATGTGCAAAGTTAGTAGAGACATATCCCAACAGACTAAAGGCTGTAATTAAAGACACTAGAGGGTGTTAGTTCATGTGTGTCATATAGATAACATTGTGCTTACACCCGTGGAGTTACCTAGGAGTCAGCACTTATTGGCTAAATTGCAAGTCTGTCAAAAGAACTGAAATAAGGGAGCAGTTTGCTGAGGCTTAGCTACAAGGTAATTACAGAGGTAAAACGTATATTTATATAACTGTGTTGGTTATGCAAAACTAGGGAATGGGTAGTAAAGGCATTATCTATCTTTTTTAAAACAATAAAAATTCTGGTGTAGAACGTACCTTTAAAGGGATAGAAAGGCATTTAAATAGAAGCATTTTTGCAATATTCTTCCATTAGCAAAAAAATGCTTCTAGTAAAAGTTGATTGTTTTTAGTGTCATACGCACATATGCTGTGAGGGCCCGTGCACCAGTATTCAAGCTCATTTTTGACCTTTCTATCCCTTTAAGAGGAAGTATATGGCTCCGTCTTACATTTCTAACTGGCTTACTGCATATGTTTGACTAGAAGCATTTTTGCAATTTTAAGAAACTTTTCAATTTTACTTATTCTATCAAATTGACTTAATTTTCTTGGTATCCTTTGTTAAAAAGCATACTTGGGTAGGCTCAGGAGTAGCAATGCACTAGAGGGAATTAGCTGGTGATTGATAACTACACACATATGTCTCTCTTTTTATTAGATCACCATATGTATTCAGCAAAGCTCCCAGTAGTGCTTAGCTTCTCTTGAGCTGACTTTAACTTTGTGTTTAACACCTTTGTAGGAGTTAAACACATAGTTATATGCAGGCAGTAGTAAAATAATAACAGGCTGTAATACATTAAAGCATTTTCTATTTGTACTTATGTACCTGTAAGACTTGCACAAAAAATGCAATTTAAAACAAAACAATAAAAAAAATCCTATTTACTTCAATTATTCGTATTGTTAAAGAGCATATCTAGATATGCTCAGAACTGTGCATGTGTCCTGAGCACTTTGCAGTGTTATACATTGTTGTTTTAAATTAAAATGTATATTTTTGTATTAATATTCAGGTGGCAAATGAAGTTTCGTCGAAAGGAACCTATAAGCAGATCCCCGGATACTTTAACTTTCTTCGAAAACGTTTTTACTTTAAAACGAATTAGAGACCAGCCATAGACTTTCTTTTCATGCAGATGTCGCCCCAAAGAAGGGGTTTAATCAATAAGATAAATGATATCCTCCGCTACTTGAGATACGTTGGCTACCATTTTGGATGAATCAATTAAAGAAGCTGAAATTTGTGCCATTTTAAATGTTTTCCATGTAATAAATACTGTATTCTGAGTTTACGCACTTAATGTCTGGTTGGCTGGAGACACCAAAACTGAAATTTTCTTTTTATTTTATATTTTCTATTAAATATTTTCTACTTATCTGTAGTTGTTTTTCTTTGATGCACATTTATAGGTTGGGAACACCGACTATAAAATAAAAAGGGACATGAAAACCACTCTCCATTTTACTTCTATTATCTAATTTGCTTTGTTCTTTTGGTATCCTTTATTGAAGAAGTAATACACTACTGCAAGTTAGCTCAACACATCAGGTGAACCAATCATAAAAGGTATGTTTGTGCAGCCACCAATCGGCATCTAGCTCCCAGCTCCTGAGCCTACCTAGGACACCTACAAAGGACACCAAGAGAACAAATCAAATAAGATAATGGAAGTAAATTGTAAAGTTGTTTAAAGTATATCTGAATAGATAGATTTCTATCTTCAACTCTATCAGAATCACAAAATACATTATTTTTATTTTTTTAGTTTCATGTCCCTTTAAGTCAAGAACATAACAAATACTGTATATGTTTAGTGAAATGTTTTACTTTTTTTTACCCCACTATTGTTGTATTTCTTCTAGGGCTAGATATGTTTATAATTCACCTGTATCAAACATTAAAGGAAAATAACCCCCCCCACAAAAAAACATTGAGATTCAGACAGAACATACCATTTTTAGAAAGTTTGCAATTAAATTTACTTTGTATTCTTTGTTGAAGAGATACCTAGGTAGGCGTCTGGAGTACTAGAGGACAGGATTCGGTTCTGCCATTTAGTGTTCTTGCAAATGGATAACATTGTTGCAAAACTGCTGTCATATAGTGTTCCAGACACGTGCACGCTCCTGAGCTTACGCCCCCTGCTTTTCAACAAAGGATACCAAGAGAACAAATTCAAATTTGATAATAGAAGTAATTTAGAAAGTTACCACTAAAGAGTAAGCGATGGCACTACATACGGCAATCTCCCCTTTTATCTCAGTGTAAATATTACTTTAATATTTGTTACACAAAGGGAGTGTTGCTTAGCAAGAATTAACTAAAACAAATGTGGAAAAGAGAGAAAATTCCCACTCTAGAATGCACAACAGCCCTGACTACTCAGAGGCAGAATAGAAAACGGAAATGTTAAAATGTAACTTTTATTAATATGTACACATAAAAATAGGGTAAGATTGAAATTAAAACAACGAAAGAAAAGAGCTTAATAAACCCTGGTTAATAGTAAATTATAGGCCTTTGTGGTTCTTAAGTAATCTATCCAGGGTTAATGAATATGGAACAGTTATGTTACGCTTACGGTAAATAAGGCCGCTAACCGTATAAGTTTCTCTAGATCAAATATCCACCTACGAAACTTCTAGCTGCATATGATTCATGCAGTTCCCTTATATATACATCCTAGCTATACTTATATGTACGGCCATATTTAAGGCCCTATTTATTATAAGGGAACTGTATGGATTATATGCAGCTAGAAGTTTCGTAGATGGATATTTGATCTAGAGAAACGTATACGGTTAGCGGCCTTATTTACCGTAAGCGTTACATAACTGCTCCATATTCATTGTCCTTGGAAAGATTACTTAAGAACCACAAAGGCCTATAATTTACTATAAACCAGGGTTTATTATGCTACCTCCTTTTTCTTTCGTTGTTTTTATTTAAATCTTACCCTATTTGTATGTGTACATATTAATAAAAGTTACATTTTAACATTTCCGTTTTCTATTCTCCCTATGAGTAGTCAGGGCTGTTGTGCATATTCTAGAGTGGGAATTTTCTCTTTTCCACATTTGTAATTTAAAAAAGTTGTTTAAAATTACATATTCTATCTAAATCATAAAAGAAAAAAATTGGGGCTTTATGCCCCTTTAAATTGGAAACTACTTTGAAAAGTTTGTTACGCATATGGAGATTAGTACTTGAAATTTTTCGCCTGAAAAAAAAAAGTAAAAGCTGTTTAAAATGTTACATTTACTCTAACACAGCACCGACCATCTACTTAACGTATGGGGTCACAGATTAATATTTTAGAATCCTTAAAGGGATATGAAACCCAAAAAATGTTATTTTATGATTCAGACAGAACATACCATTTAAAAAAGTTTCCTATGTACTTCTATTATCAAATTTGCTTCGTTCACATTATATTCTGTGTTAAAGGGACATTCAAGTCCAAAAAAACTTTTATGTTTTAAATAAGGCATGCAATTTTAAACAACTTCCCAATTTACTTTTATCACCAATTTTGCTTTGTTCTCTTAGTATTCTTAGTTGAAAGCTAAAACTAGGAGGTTAATATGCTAATTTCTTAGACCTTGAAGACTGCCTCTAATCTGTATACATTTTGACCACTAGAGGGCATTAGTTAATGTGTTTCATATAGATAACATTGAGCTCATGCACGTAAAGTGACTTAGGAGTGAGCACTGATTGGCTAAACTGCATGTCTGTCAAAAGAACTGAAATATGGGGGCAGTCAGCAGAATCTTAGATACAAGATAATTACAGAGGTAAAATGTGTATTATTATAACTGTGTTGGTTATGCAAAACTCGGGAATGGTTAATAAAGGGATTATCTTTCTTTTTAAAGAACAAAAATTCTGGTGTTGACTGTCCCTTTAAAGAGAGATACCTAGGTAGGCTTCTGGAACACTACACGACCGGAAATAGTGCTGCCCTCTAGTGCTCTTTCAAATAGCTAACGTTTGCAAAATTGCTGCCATATAAGCTCCTAAGCTTACATTCTTGCTGGTAGCATAACGGCCATTAAAAAGGGCAAATGTATCTATGTATTGTAGTGGGCAGCTTAGGACATACCTTACCGGCTTGATGTAGTTCAATATGTCTATGGTTCTGTCAGGTGACCACTGATACAATGGTCATCAGCTCATAGCTACCTGGTCAAGAGGGGCTTCTCCTTTTTTACAAGAGGGGTCACTTGTCTCACTGCAGTGCTTTTTTGGTGAGAAAGGTCAGAACTTAGTAAAAGCCACCTAGAAAACAGGTGATTGATATTTATTTTACTGTCATCTACTATCTAAAGGGACATGTTACCCCTCATTTGAAAATTGGGTAAATTCACCTTTCATGTGAAAAAGGAGCAACTGCCCCCCCCCATACTGTTAATACATTAGGTAGGTGATTACTATTTCTAAACCTGAGGGAGGTGGGTTGTAACAAAACTCATATCTTCCTGTTTTTGCTAGAGGGACAAATTAGGGGTCACTTGTCCCTCAACCACAAACAAGAGGAGAGATAGGGGCCCCATTAGAGCCCGTGCCTCCCTCGTGTTAAAGTTCATTTTAGACGTTTCTTCAGGTAATCAACATTTTTTTAAAAGGACAAACTCACCTCTTTCAAATGAGGTGTCACTTGTCTGTGTAAGGGGCCTGGGGCTAAGCTATGGGCTTACAAAGCCCCGTCTGCCTCAGTATCCATAACTTCCTGCATTTGCTCCTTGTGACGTGATACGATGTAGCATATCATGTCCGCTGCACATCGATAATTGCCGACAACATACGCTGTCAGCATTTACAATTGCACAAGCAGTTCACCACAACTGCTTGTGCAATACTGTCCCCTGCAGATTGTTTAGACCTCTACTTCATAACTTCTGTTTGCGGCGAGCCTGAAGGCTTGGCGGAAACAAGGGGCATCAAACTCCATTCGGAGCTTGATAATTCGGCCCCCATGTGTGCTTATGGTAACCTCACAGGGCCTGTGACAATAAGACAGCAATGGGAGACTGCAGTCTCCTTTCCCAGCTGCAGGGCGTCCCCAGGATCTACAAAGGAAGGGAGACCCCCCCCAGGATGACTACACAGGGGAATAGATGCATGGGTCATCATGCACATCCAAGGGGTTAAATTAAGATACCAGGAGATTAAAGGGACACATATTGATTTTGTGTTGTTTTCAAGAGATAATGATTTTGTGATTGAGAGATATCAGCAGGATGTGATCTCTGCAAAAATCACACTGACAATATCAGCTGATCAGAAATGATCTGCTGAAAACCAGCACAAGATTATTAGCAACCACTTATTTTGCATAATACAATTTTAAACAACTTTCCAGTTTACGTCTATTATCTAATTTGCTTTGTTCTATTAGTATCCTTTGTTGAAAAGAATGCTTAGGTATGCTCAAGTGCTAGAAGCTAGCTGCTGATTGGTGGCTGCACATATATACCTCTTGCCACTGGCTTACAGATGTGTTTAGCACCCAGTACTGTATTGCTGCTCTTTCAATAAAGGATATCAAGAGAATGAAGTAAAATTGATAATAGAAGTAAACTGGAAAGTTGTTTAAAATTGTATGCTCTGTCTTAATCATGAAAGAAAGATTTGTGTTTCATGTTCCTTTAATATCCCATTAAAGGGACAGAAAAGTCAAAATGAAACTTAAAGGAGCATGAAACCCTATTTTTTGTTCTTTCATGATTCAGATAGATCATGTGATCTTAAACCATTTTCCAATTTTGTTTTTTTTATCTATTTTTTGTTTATTTTCTTTGTATTGTTTATTGGAAACAAGACCTAGATAGGCTTAGGAGCTGCTGATTGGTTGCTGCACATATGTCTCATATTATTGGTCCACCTGATGTGCTCAGCTAGCTCCCAGTAGTGCTTTACTGCTCATTCAGCAAAGGATACCAAGAGAATGAAGCACATTCGATAAAAGAAGTTTATTAAAACATTCAAAATTGTATTGTCTATGAATCATGAAAAAATATTTTTGGGTTTCATGTCCCTTTAAATGGATAGAGCTTGGAACTTTAAAGGGACACTGAAGCCTAATTTTTCCTTTCATGATTCGGATAGAGCATGCAATTTTAAGCACCTTTTTCTATAAAAAAAAATTTGTTCTCTTGATATATCTTTATTTGAAAAAGCAGGAATGTATGCTTACGAGCCATTATTGGATCAGCACCCTGGATAGCACTTGCTGATTTGTGGGTACATTTAACAACCAATCAGCAAGCTGTACCCAGGTGCTGAACCAAAGATGGGCCGCCACCTAAGCTTTACATTCCTGCTTTTTCAAATAAAGATACTAAGAGAACAAAGAAAAGTGATATATGAGTAAATTAAAAAGTTGCTTAAAATTGCATGAGAGTTTAAATTTGACTTCACTGTCCCTTTTAAAGTTTCATTCAGTCTTTTTTGAAGCCATTCCACACTGTGTATACTTTGTTGTCGGTTCCACTGTATTCTCACAGTCCACGTACTCTTTGTTTATTTGTCATTTCTGCTCTTGATGCTGAGAACTGGGAAATGACGCACCTGCTGCGTGCGAATGAACCATCTGCAGCAGCGTGTTCATTTGTAATTACATAGCAGGGTTTATGTTCTTGCCAGAGAACTAGATCTGGTTTTATATCCAAATCTATTAAATGTATTTAAACTTTTTTTTTTAAGCATACACATTTTTAGGGAAAAAAATAAATAAAATAACAGCACACTGGACCCAGCTAGTTCCACATTTTAAATACCTGAAGTAAAGTCCAATTTGTTTTGTTTTTCATGTTTCAAGTGGGCTTTATTTTCTTTCATGATACAGATTGAGCATAGAATTTAAAGGGACAGTAAAGTCAATGCTAAAGATACATGATTCAGATAGAGCATAGAATTTAAAGGGACAGTAAAGTTAATGTTAAACATATGATTCAGATAGAGCATAACATTTTAAACAGCTTTCCAATTTGCGTCTATGATCGCATTTGCTTTGTTCTTTTGGTATCCTTTGTTAAAAAGTAAAGCATAGGTAGGCTGATAGGATCTCAGGAGCGTGCGTGTGTCTTACGTATTCTATGGCAGCAGTGTGTTTATAAGATGGCTAATGACACATGCACGCTCCTGAGCTCACCTAGGATTATTCTATATCACTGGTTTTCAAACTTGTCCTCAGACCTCCCTAACGGGCCAGATTTTGTGGATATCTGAACTGCAGCACAGGTGAAATAATCAGCTGATTAGTAACCATGGTTATTTTACCTGCTCTCATCCAAGGTAATCCTGAAAACCTGGCCTGTTGGGGAGGCTTCGATAACGAAGAATGCCAATCCAAAGAGAACAAAGCAAAATTGATAGAAATAAATTGAAAAGTTGTTTAGAAAATGTCATGCTCTATCAGTTTCATTTTGACTTTGCTGTCCCATTAAAAAGACCTTTACAATTTGCTTTGTGCTCATTGTATCCTTTGTTGAAGAGAATGCTTAGGTAGGTAAAGTGCACCGGTCTGGAACACTATATGGCAGAAGTTTTGCAAGAATGCTTTTTATAATGTTATACATTGTGAAAACACTGCTGTCAACTAGTAATCAAAAGTAGATAACATTGTTTAAAGCATTACTGCAAAATAGTGCTCCAAACTGGTGCACATTATACCTACCTTGATATGCTAGTAAAAACTGTTTAAAGTGAATGAGTGCCCGGTTTTTAAAAATCCTATTAAAATCAGGCGCTCTTTCATTCACGAAAGTTTACATTTCACCCGCTTTGTTAAAATACCCTTTCTTCTTGAAGCCGGAGCAGCGATTCCCCCTCCTGCCGCTCGTCACTTCACATGTCTGCAATTATGAATCCGGCTTCCTCCAATCACAGCAATGATTCCCCTGGGGGGGGAGCTGTGATTGGTGGATGCCGTACTCGTCATTGCTTACATAAGAAGAGATGAGATGCGGGTGGGGAATCGCTTCTCCGGCTTCAAGTAGAAAAGGTAAGTATTTTAAAAAAAACACTGCATTGTAAAGTTTCATGAATGAAAGTGCCCCTGTTTTTAATAGTATTTTTAAAAACCGGGCACTCATTCTTGAAAGTTGACATTCACTTTAAATTAAGAGTGAAATTACCAAGAAGTGAATATTTGTGTAAAGTAAATACCTTGCCATTAAACATTTTCAGACTAATGCAAAAATTAAAGTGATGGAAAAGTCAAAATTGAAATGTGTATGTGTGCGTTTCACTTTTAAATAGAAGCATTTTTGCAATATTGTACCAATTTAAAACATGCTTCTAGTAAAAGTTATTGCTATTTTGTATCAGCATACGCACATATGCTGTGAAGGCCTGTGCACACCTTCTTATAGAGTCAGCAGTGCCTTCACTTACACAGTATAAACCACTGCCAGCTCTTTGAGGTTGAATACTGTTGCACAGGTGCTCACAGCATACGTCCGTATGCCACTGACAAAAGCTAATAACTTTTCTAGAAGTATATTGCAAAAATGTTTTTATTTAAAATTGAAATGTACTATCATCTATCTGTCTGTCTGTCTGTCTGTAACAGCATGCATAGAGCATAAACAAGGCACAATCCCTTAGCGATCCAGTAAAAAAATCTACTGATTGGAAAACAATTTTGTTCAGTTTCAAGGGTAAACTAACAAGCTACATCTGTTTTCTTCACACTAAACAGCTGTAGGTCTTCTCTAGATAGACAGATCTGTAAAATGTAGGTGAAAGGCTGTGCTCCAATTAAGCAGAACCATTTAAAGGGACACTAAACCCCAAATTTTTCTTTTATGATTCAGATAGAGAATACAATTTTAAGCAACATTCCTATTTACTTCTATTATCTAATTTGCTTAATTCTTTAGATATCCTTTGATGAAGAAATAGCTATGCACATGAGTCAGCCAATCACATGGGGAATCTATGTGAAGCAACCAATCAGCAACTACTGGGCCTATCTAGATATGCTTTTCAGCAAAGGATATCAAAAGAATGAAGCAAATTAGATAATAGAAGTCAATTAGAAAGTTGTTTAAAATGACAAGCTCTTTCTAAATCATGAAAGAAAAAAATTGTGTTTCATGTCCCTTTAAGTCTAATTTATGCATCTTAAAGGTACAGGACAGTAATGAAAACATTCAAGTAAAAGAGCAACAATACAACTTTTTAATCTACTTTAAGGAAGTTAAAGAGGAAATGAACTCAAAATTGAATCCCTTATAACTGTTTTCTTAAAGGGATATGAAACAAGTTTCAGATAGAGCATGTGATTTTAAATAACTTTCAATTTTATTTCTAATATTTTTTGTTCTCTTAGCATCCTTTGTTGAAATGTATACCAAATTAGACTGATTAGAATATGCTGATTGGTGGCTGCACATACTGTATATGCCTTTTTATTGGTATTCAGCTAACTCCCAGTAGTGCATTGCTGCTCCTTCAACAAATGATACTAAGTTAATGAAGCATATTAGATAATAGAAGTTATTTAAAATGATGTGTTCTATCTGAATCATAAAGAAAAATATTGGGTTTCATGTCCCTTTAATGAAAATATACCAACACTGTAACTTATAGAAATGTGCACAAGTGAAAAATTTGTTTTGGATTTTTTCAAGCTTCAGTTTGGCAGAATTTCATCCATTTGGGAAATTGTTTCAGGCAAATATTGGATTCAGGTCTGTTAATGTTATTTCCCATAGGAACAGCTAATATACAGGTAGATTACGAGTTTTGCGTTACGGCAAAAATGGCAATTTCAGCGTAATGCCAGTAACACAGCTATTACGAGTCGTGTCGGTATAGCTATACCGCATGCATTTTAGCCTGTAACACAACATTCATTCCGCACTCAAAAAAATTATATTTTTGCGTGGGATTTTCATAGCACCAGTATTACAGGTTGTGCGGTGAGGCTAAAAAGCTTGCGTTACAGCCTATACCGACATGATACATACCGCCATCTGAGACCAAAACTCATAACTAAAGTGTTACAAAGTACACTAACACCCATAAACTACCTATTAACCTCTAAACCGCCTCCCTCCCGCATCGCAAACACTATATTAAACTTATTAACCCCTAATCTGCCGCCCACCCACATCGCAACTATTAAATACATTTATTAACCCCTAATCTGCCGCTCCCGACATCGCTGACACTAATAAAAATTATTAACCCCAATTCCGCCACTCCCCGACATCCCCGCCATTATAATAAAGTTATTAACCCCAATTTCGCCGCTCCCCGACATCGCAGACAATATAATAAATTTATTAACTCCTAAAGCTCCGGCCTCCCACATCTCCGCCACTAAAGAAACCTATTAACCCTTAAACCGCCGGCCTCCCACATCTCTGCAACTAAATAAACCTATTAACCCCTAAACTGTCAGCCCCCCACATCGCAAAACACTAAATAAAACTATTAACCCCTAAACCTAACACCCTCCTAACTTTAAATTAAAATTGCAATATAACTATCTTAAAATAAATAAAAACTTACCTGTGAAAAAAAAATAAACCTAACATTAAACTATAAATTAACCTAACCTTACTATTCTAATAAAATAAAAAATACTGCCAATTAAAAAATCTAAATTACAAATTTAAAAACCCTAACACTACGAAAAAAAATAAAAAATCTAAAATGACAAAAAATAATGAACACTAAATTACGAAAAATAAAAAACACTAAGCTTGCAAAAAATTATAAATGAAATTATCAAAAATAAAAACAATTACACCTAATCTAATAGCCCTATAAAAATAAAAAAGCCCCCCCAACATAAAAACACCCCCCAAGCCTACAATAAAATACCTTAAAAGGGCCGTTTTAGGGCATTGCCCTAAATTAAACAGCTTTTACCTGTAAAAAAAATACAAAAAAAATCCCCCAACAGTAAAACCCACCACCCAACCAACCCCCCAAAATAAAAAACCTAACTCTAATAAAAACCCAAGATACTCATTGCCACTAAAGAGGCATTTGTATGGGTATTTAGCTCTTTTTTCAAAAGCCCAAACCCTAATCTGAAAAAAAAATCACCAAAAAAAATAAATAAATATCTAACACTAACCCCAGAATATCTACTCACGGTTGCTGAAGTCCGGACATCCAGGTGGCGAGAAGTCTTTATCCAGGCGGCGACATCTTCATCCATT
Organism: Bombina bombina; assembly: GCF_027579735.1. Lineage (NCBI taxonomy): Eukaryota > Metazoa > Chordata > Amphibia > Anura > Bombinatoridae > Bombina > Bombina bombina. Next base: position 40,583,502 of record NC_069506.1, read on the forward strand.
GCGGGGGCGTCTTCTATCTTCATTCCAGCGGCGCGTCTTCTTCATACGATCCCCATCTGTTTTGAACAGTCAATAGGATTTTAGGAGCTCTCATCCTATTGGCTGATTTGAATTTGAAGAATCAAATCAGCCAATAGGAATGCAAGGTATGCCATTTTGAAACTGCTACCTTGCATTGAAGCTTTAGTGTATGGTGGGGTCCGTAAGAAGAGGACGCTCCGCGCTGGATGTCTGCACCTCTCCGCGCCACCGGAATGAAGATAGAAGACACCCTCTGAGATGGATGATGATGTTGCCGCCTGGATAAAGACTTCTCGCCGACTGGATGTCCGGACTTCAGCAACCATGAGTAGATATTCTGGGGTTAGTGTTAGGGATTTTTTAATTTTTTGGGGTGTTTTGTTTTTTTCAGATTAGGGTTTGGGCTTTTGAAAAAGAGCTAAATGCCCCTAAGGGCAATGAAAAAGAGCTGAGTGCCTGAGTTGTTTTTTTTAGAGTTAGGTTTTTTATTTTGGGGGGTTGGTTGGGTGGTGGGTTTTACTGATGGGAGGACTTTGGATTTTTTTTTACAGGTAAAAGAGCTGTTTAACTTAGGGCAATGCCCAACAAAAGGCCATTTTCAGGGCTATTGGTAGTCTATTGTAGGCTAGGAGTGTTTTTATTTGGGGGGGGCTTTTTTATTTTTATAGGGCTATTAGATTAGGTGTAATTGTTTTTATTTTTGATAATTTAGTTTATTATTTTTTGTAAGCTTAGTGTTTTTTATTTTTTGTAATTTTATATTTTTTTATTTTTCGTAGTGTTAGGTTTTTTAAATTTGTAATTTCGATTTTTAATTGGTAGTATTTTGTATTTTATTAGAATAGTAAGGTCAGGTTAATTTATAGTTTAATGTTAGGTTTATTTTTTTTTTCACAGGTAAGTTTTTATTTATTTTTAGATAGTTATATTGTAATTTTAATTTAAAGTTAGGAGGGTGTTAGGTTTAGGGGTTAATAGTTTAATTTAGTGTTTTGCAATGTGGGGGGCCGGCGGTTTAGGGGTTAATAGGTTTATTTGGATTTTGTGTGGTACGGAGCTTAACGCACCATAACGCACAGCACAAGGAGGCTTTTCAGTAACTCGTAATGGCAGCGCTATGGAGGGTGAAATAACGCAACTTTTTGGCGTTAGTTTCGCACCCTGTTTAGCACAAAACTCGTAATCTAGGTGAAAGACAACTAATATTAACAAAAACCTTACATTATAGGATCCGAACAATTAAAAGAACATACAACTGCAGTATGACTAAAATCCAACATTTAGTACCTGACTGGCTATCCCTAACATCAGTTATTAGTAATACTATTGCAGGATTGGACAACGGAGGATGGACAAATGAATAATCAGACAGACCCCCTGTACATCATTACAAACAAAGGATAAAGTCAGGAGAGGAGAGACCCTCTAGCAACAGCAGATGCTAAGCCACGCCCTGCAGTTTATGGCGCTCTGATCCTCCCCCATGGGGTGACTCCAGTCCAGACGCTATGCAATAATGTGTTTTAGCTAAATCTGATATTTTCAATGTACCAGTGTTTAAGAAGGTCTGTAATCAGAATAATACAACATCATTAGCTGATGTTCTAACAAGTGTACCGCCCCAAAAATGGCCACCATATAATACAAGATCTACAAAAACATAGGTCTATACTATATTCAGGAGAGGCAGATCTTGAGTGTAGTTTTCATGCCTAGGTGGTACAAATAAATCCTTACCCAAACAGCATGTGTTTAGTATTATATGGCAGCAGTGTTTTTTAACATTGTCTGTAGAAATGTTGTACATTATTGCTTACATGGCAGCCATGGAATGCTTAAAACACGTGCACGCTCCTGAGCTACTATGAGCCTAGCTAGGTTTACTCTTACTATACTATCACTCAAGCGGTAAAAAAATAACTTTGGACTGAGCGAAAAAAATAGAAGCGGCATTGATTGTGCTTGAACTATGTTAATGCGGAATAGCACTAATATTTTTGCACTCCACTTGCAATTTAGCCTTTCATGGTTAATTCAGTTTTGAGTTTGATGTCTCTTAATAACTAACAAAATGTGATACAAATGTTAATACGCAATATTGATTTTTTTCTTTAAAATAACTGCAAAGATTTCTTCAACTATGTGTGTTATTTCATCATGCAAAATGTAACTAGTAGCTGTATGAGAAATTAGTCCGGGAATGTGACGCAATACCTAGTTATCTGAATTTATTTGTGTCCTTGAGATATTTACAGCGGAACACTATTTTTTAAGAACACCATCAGCAGAACTGGAATGTTAAATCGTAGCTCATACAGAGCAAGATTACAAGTCGTGCGGCAAATCAGTTGCAAAAACTCCACGCGCGTTATGACTTTTTAGCATTTGGGATTTGCGCAGCTATTACAAGTTGCAAAACAACTTATTTTGCGCGCGCATTAAGCCACGTAATGCAAACAGCGAAATTGCGTGTGTGTTCACGTATTCCCCATAGAAGTCAATGGAGAAAAACAAAAACAAAACCCTAATATGTTGCGCAAAGCCCATGACGTATTCTCCTTGAAAAGTGTACATGAAAATGTTTTTGCAACGGAATACGTTCTATTTATTTATAAATAAATATTTCTCTATATATTTGATGATATTTGGAAGAGATATTATATGATTATATATATATATATATATATATATATATATATATATATATATCTAGATATCTCAAGATCTATATGCGAATATCGCATTGAAAATCCTTCTGAGATATTGTTTAATGTCAATGTGCATAAGACTGTAATGTGAAATATTTTCATTATCTCCATAGTTACACATATGTCTATACATATCAATCCATGTTTCTCTATGTATGTCAATGTAAAATCCCTACGTCTGCTTTTTTTTCTTCTTACACCCGAGATCTTGTATCTTTGAGAACTTTTGTGTGCAATATTTTATTTAAAATATTTTTTTATTAGATAGTGTTAATATGAGTGTAACTGCACATTGTAATGTATTTCTGAAGTATTTTGTGAAACTTTTATGTTGCGCAAAACTGTTAACTACAGCTCTACCAGCGTGCGTAAAAGGCGAATGCATGCACGCAATCTTTTTCTTTTCAAGACTTGTAATATCTGCGCAATAGAAATTGATTGTGAAAAGACCACATCGTGCGCGGAAAACTCATAACGGGCTGCTTGTAATCTTGGTGACAAGATGGTATGATGTTACTTTAATGTATATATTTTGCAATTAAACTTCTCAAGTATAAATCAAATTGTATATCTGCCAGCTGTCCCGGATATTACGGGATTTTCACGGGTTGGAAGGTCTGCTCACTGTACCTCCTCTAGCTTCCCTCATCAGGGCTAATGTTCTGGTTTCCAGAGACCTCTTGGCTCCACCCACAAGGTGCCCAAGCCTGCCCAACTATGCCCATGACACACCAACCCCCCCCCCCAGAGCACACCCAAGTTCCCTCTCACCTCCCTGTCCCACAAATCCTCTGGGAAATGTTATACTCTAATGATGATGTTTTCAGTTCTGCCAAACATTGTGGAGCTTTACAAATAAATAATAATAAAAACCAGTAATAAAAACCCATAATTGCTCTGCAGCTCTATCCTTTATGTTTAAACATTGTTGAAATTCGACTTGAATTATTTAATGGGACATTAAAAGGGCTTTAAAGACCTATCGCTTTTGGTAAAAAAATTACTTTGTCTCACTCTCCCTAGAGAAGGCAAAAAGAAAACGTAACTTGCAAACATTGCAAATAAACTTAGTTGGTTAAGGTAATTTGCACTATTTTGAAAAACTATTCTAACAGATTTTGTTATTTTTTTTGGCCTTTCTAGACAGTGTAACACTGGGAATGAAGGAAGGCAAGGAAGGAAGAAAAGGATGGAAAAAAGGAAGAGATAGAAGGAAGGAACGGTAGAAGGAAGGAAAGAAGGAACAAAGGAAGGGAGGGAAGAAAATAAAGGGAGGGAGGAAGGAACGAAGGAAGGAAGGGAAGGAAAGGGAGGATGGAAGGTACAAAGGAAGGGAGAATGGAAGGAAGGAAGGGAAGGAAGGAAAGGGAGAAAGGAAGGAAGGAAAGAAGAAAGGAAGGGAAGAAAGGAAAGAAGAAAGAAGGATGGAAGGGAAGGAAGGCAAGGATGGAAAGAAGGATTTATGGAAGGGAAGAAAGGAAAGGATGGATGGAAGGAATGAAGGAAGTAAAGGATGGAAGGAAGGGATTGAAAGGAAGGAAGGTACAGAAGGAAGGAAGGATAGAAGGAAGGGAGGAAAGAAGGTAGGAGGGAATGAAGAAAGGGAAGGAAGGAAAGGATGGAAGGAAGGAAGGGATGGAAGGAAGGATGGAAGGAAGGAAGGAAAGAAAGGATGGAAGGAAGGAAGGGATTGAACGAAAAAGGAAGGAATGAAGGGATGAAAGAAATGGATTGGAGGGAAGGAAAGAAGGAAGGAAGGAACGAATGAAGGAAGGGAATGAAAGAAGAGAAAGGATGGAAGAAGGAATGGAAAGGATTAGAAGGAAAGAATGAAGGTAGGAAAGCAAGGAAGGTAGAAAGGATAGAAGGAAGGGAAGAAGGAAGGAAGGAAGGAAGGAAGGAAGGAAAGAAAGAAGGAAATGGAGAAAGGACGGAAAAGGGAGGGAGGGAAGGAACGAAGGAAGGAAAGGGAGAAAGGAAGGAAGGGAAGGAAGTAAGCAAGGAAAGGGAGGAAATAAAGGGAGGAAGGAGGGAACAAAGGAAGGGAAGGAAGGGAGGGAGGGAAGGATGGAAAGAAAGAAGGATGGAAGGGAAGTATGGAAGGAAAGAAGGAAGGAATGAAGGAAGGGAAGGATAGAAGGTAGGAGGGGATGGAAGGATGGAAGGAAGGAAAGGATGAAAAGAAGGAAAGAAGGAAGTAGAGGATGGAAGGAAGGAAAGAAGGGAAGGAAAGAAAGAAGGAAGAAATGAAGGAAAGGATGGAAGGAAGACGGGGAAGGATTGAAGGAAGGAATGAAGTAAATGATGGAAGGAAGGGATGGAATAAATGGATTGGAAGGAAAGAATGAAGTTAGGAAAGGAATGATATAAGGAAGGAAAGGATGGAAGAAAAGGATGGAAAAAGTGAAGAGATGGAAGGAAGGGAGCAAGAAAGGGAAAGATAGAATGAAGGAAGGGTGGAAAGAAGGAAGGAAATGATTGAAGGGATGAAAGGAGGGAATGGATGGAAGGAAGGAAGTAAAGGATGGAAGGAAGGTAGGAAAGGATGGATAGAAGGGTAGAAGGAAGGAAAGAAGGAAGGAAAAAAGAAAGAAGGAATGAAGGGAAGGGAACGATGGAAGGATAGAAAGAATACAAGAAGGAAGAAAGAAAGAAAGAAAGAAAGAAAGAAGGAATGAAGAAAGGAAGGGAAGGAAGGAAGAAAAGGATGAATGGAAGGAAGGATGGAAGGAAGGAAAAGATGGAAGGGATGGAAGAAAGGGAAGGATGGATAGAATTAAAGAAGGAATGAATTAAGAAAGGGAGGGAAAGAAGGAAGGAAAGGATGGAAGGAAGGGATTAAAAGAAGTAAGGAAGGGAAAAAGGGAAGGAAGGATAGAAGGAAGGAAGGGTGGTAGTAAAGGAAAGAAGGAAGGAGAGGATGGAAGGAAGAAACGGAAGGAAGGAAGGTAGGAAAGAAAGGATAGAAGGAAGGAAGGAAAGGATGGAAGGGAGAATAGAAGGATTGAAAAAAGGAAGGAAGGAAGGATAGATGGAAGGAAGGGTGGAAGGAAGGAAAGGAAGGAAGGAAGGAAAGGGAGGAAGGAAGGAAGGAAGGAAAGAAGGAAGGAATGGGAGAAAGGAACGAAGGGAACAAAAGGAAGGAAGGGAAGGAAGGAAGGGAAGTATGGAAGGAAGGAAGGAATGAAGGAAGGGCATGAAAGGAGGAAAGGAAGGAAAGCATTATAGGGAAGGAAGGTAGGAAGGATAGAAGGAAGGATAGAAGGCTGGAAGGAAGGAAGGAAAGGGAGGAAGGAAGGAACAAAGGGAGGGAAGGAAGGTAAGGGAGGTAAGGAAGGAAGGGAGGGAGAAAAGGGAGAAGGAAGGAAAGGGAAGGAAGGAGAGAAGGAAGGAAAGGAAGGGATATAAGGAATGAAGGAAGGAAGGGATGGAAGGAAAGGATTGGAAGGAAGGAAAGGATTGGAAGGAAGGTAGGGAAGGAAGGAATGAAGTAAGGGAATGAAAGAATGAAAGGAAGGAAGAAAGGTAGGGAAGGAAGGTAGGATAGAAGGAAGAAAGTATAGAAGGAAGGGTGGAAGGAAGGAAGGAAGGAAGGAAAGGGAGGAAGGGAGGAACAAAGGGAGGGAATGAAGGTAAGGGAGGTAAGGAAGGAAGGGAGGGAGGAAAGGGAGGAGGAAGGAAAGAAGGAAGGAAAGGGAGAAAGGAATGAAGGGAAGAAAGAAGGAAGGGAAGGAAGGGAAGTATGGAAGGAAGGAAGGCAGGAAGGAATGAAGGAAGGGCATGAAAGGAGGAAAGGAAGGAAAGCATTGTAGGGAAGGAAGGTAGGAAGGATAGAAGGAAGGAAGGAAGGCTGGAAGGAAGTAAGGAAAGGGAGGAAGGAAGGAACAAAGGGAGGGAAAGAAGGTAAGGGAGGTAAGGAAGGAAGGGAGGGAGAAAAGGGAGGAGGAAGGAAAGGGAAGGAAGGAGAGAAGTAAGGAAAGGAAGGGATATAAGGAATGAAGGAAGGAAGGGATGGAAGGAAAGGATTGGAAGGAAGGAAAGGATTGGAAGGTAGGGAAGGAAGGAATGAAGTAAGGGAATGAAAGAATGAAAGGAAGAAAGGTAGGGAAGGGTGGAAGGAAGGAAGTATAGAAGGAAGGGTGGAAGGAAGGAAGGAAGGAAGGAAAGGGAGGAAGGAAGGAACAAAGGGAGGGAGGAAAGGGAGGAGGAAGGAAAGAAGGTAGGAAAGGGAAGGAAGGAAGGAGAGAAGGAAGGAAAGGAAGAAGTAAAGAAGGACGGAAGGGAAGTATGGAAGGAATAAAAGATGGAAGGAAGGACAGTATAGAAGGTAGGAAGGGATAGAAGGATGGAAGGAAATGATTGGAAGGAAGGATGGAAAGGATGGAAGGAAGGAAGGGAAGATGGGAAAGAAAGAAAAAAGGAAGGAAAGGATGGAAGGAAGGAATGAAGTAAATAATAGAAGGAAGGAAAGGGAGGAAGGAAGGAAGGGAAGGAAGGAAAGGATTGGAAGGAAAGAAGGAAGGTAGGAAAGAAAGGATAGAAGAAAGGAAAGAAGTAAGGAAGGAATGAAGTAAGGGAAGGAAGGAAAAGATAGAAGGAAAGAAGGAAGGCCAGAAGGAAGGGATGGAAGGAAGGGAAGGAAGGATAGAAGGAAGAAAAGAAGGAATGAAGGAATGGAAGGAAGTAAGGAAAGGGAGGAAGGAAGGATGGAAGGAAGGAAAGCGAGAAAGGAAGGAAAGAAGGAAGGAAAGGGAGAAAGCAACAAAGGGAAGAAAGAAGGAAGGGAAGGAAGGGAAGTATGGAAGGAAGGAAGGCAGGAAGGAATGAAGGAAGGGCATGAAAGAAGGAAGGAAAGCTTTGTAGGGAAGGAAGGTAGGAAGGATAGAAGGAAGGAAGGGAAGGAAGGATAGAAGGAAGGAAGGCTGGAAGGAAGGAAGGAAAGGGAGGAAGGAAGGAACAAAGGGAGGGAAGGAAGGTAAGGGAGGTAAGGAAGGAAGGGATGGAGAAAGGGGAGGAGGAAGGAAAGGGAAGGAAGGAGAGAAGGAAGGAAAGGAAGGGATATAAGGAAAGAAGGAAGGAAGGGATGGAAGGAAAGGATTGGAAGGAAGGAAAGGATTGGAAGGAAAGAAGGAAGGTAGGGAAGGAAGGAAGGAATGAAGTAAGGGAATGAAAGAATGAAAGGAAGGAAGAAAGGTAGGGAAGGAAGGTAGGAAGGATAGAAGGAAGGAAGTATAGAAGGAAGGGTGGAAGGAAGGAAGGAAGGAAGGAAGAAAATGGAGGAAGGAAGGAACAAAGGGAGGGAAGGAAGGTAAGGGAGGTAAGGAAGGAAGGGAGGAAAGGGAGGAGGAAGGAAAGGGAAGGAAGGAAGGAGAGAAGGAAGGAAAGGAAGTAGTAAAGAAGGACGGAAGGGAAGTATGGAAGGAATAAAGAATGGAAGGAAGGACAGGATAGAAGGTAGGAAGGGATAGAAGGATGGAAGGAAATGATTGGAAGGAAGGATAGAAAGGATGGAAGGAAGGAAGGAAAGAAGGGAAAGAAAGAAAAAAGGAAGGAAAGGATGGGAGGAAGGAATGAAGTAAATGATAGAATGAAAGAAAGGGTTGAAGGAAGGAAGGGATGGAAGGAAAGGATTGGAAGGAAAGAAGGAAGGTAGGAAAGGAAGGCTAGAAGAAAGGAAAGAAGTAAGGAAGGAATGAAGTAAGGGAAGGAAGGAAAATATAGAAGGAAAGAAGGAAGGCAAGAAGGAAGGAAGGGATGGATGGAAGGAAGGAAGGGAAGGAAGGAAGGAAGAAAAGAAGGAATGAAGGAAGGGAAGGAAGTAAGGAAAGGATGGAAGGAATGAAGGAAGGGAGGAAAGGAGGGAAGGAAGAGATGAAAGGAAAGGATGGAAGGAAGGAAAGGATGGAAGGCAAAGGAAGGAAGGAAGGAATGAAGTATGGAAGTATGGAAGGAAGGATGAAAATTAGGGAAAGAATGGAAGTAAAGGATTGGAAGGAAAGGAGGAAGGTAAGAAAGGAAGGATAGAAGGAAGGAAGGGAAGCAAGGAAAGGATGGAAGGAATGATAGAAGGATGGAAGGAAGGTTAGATTAATGGATGGGTGGAAGGAAGGAAGGAAGGAAGGAAAGGGAGGTAGTAAAGAAGGAAGGAAAGGGAGGAAGGAATGAAGGATAGAAAGAAGGAAGGGAAGAAAGGAAGGAAGTGAAAGATAGAAGGTAACAAGAAAGAAGGAAGGAAGTGAAGTATGGAAGGAAGAAAGGTATGGAAGGAAAGAAGGAAGGATGGAAGGAAATGATTGAAAGGAAGTAAAAGATTAGAAAGAAAGAAAGGAATGAAGTAAGAAAATGAAAGAAGGAAAGGATGGAAGGGAGGGATGGAAGGAAGGAAGAAAGAAAGAAAGAAAGAAAGGATGGAAAAGATGGAAGGAAGGGATGGAAGGGAAGGATTGGAAGGAAAGAAGGAAGGAAGGTAGGAAGGATAGCAGGAAGGAAAGAAATAAGGAAGAATAGAACGAGGAAGGAAGGAATGAAGGAAGACAGGACTGAAAGAAGGAAAGAAAGGAAGGATAGAAGGAATGAAGGAAGGGAAGGATGGAAAGAAGGAAAGATAGATTGAAGGAAGGGTGGAAGGAAGAAACAAAGGAAGGGAGGGAAGGAAAATGAAGGAGGATGGAAAGAAAGGAAAGAAAGGGAGGGAGGAAATGTAGGAAGGAAAGAAAAAAGGAAGGGAAGAAAGGAAGGAAGGAAGGAAGGAAGGAAGGGAAGGAAGGATGAAAGGGAAGGAGGAAGGAAGTAAAGTATGAAGGAAGGAAGGCAGGAAGGAATGAAGGGAGGGAAGGATGGAAGGAAAGAAGGAAGGGATGGAAGGAAATGATTGGAAGGAAAGAAGGAAGGTAGGGAAAGAAGGAAGGGAATGAAAAAAGGAAAGGAAAGTAGGAAGGAAGTAAAGGAAGGAAGGAAGGAAGGAAGGAAGAAAGAAGAAATGAAGGAAGGTAAGGAAGGAAAGGATGGATGGAAGGAAGGAATGGATGGAAGGTAAGGATGGAAGGAAGGGAAGAAAGGAAGGATAGAAGGAAGGAAGGAAAGGATGGACGGAAGGAAGGGATGAAGGAAAGAAAGAAGGAAGGGAAGAAAGGAAGGAAGGAAGGGAGGATGGAAGGAAAGAAGGAATGAAGTAAAGGATGGAAGGAAGGAAAGGATGGAAGGAAGGAAGGGATGGAAGGAAATGAGGAAGCAAGGAAAGGAAGGATAGAAGGAAGGAAAGAAGGAAGGGAAGGAAGTAAAGGATGGATGGATGAAAGGAAGGATAGAAGGAAGGAAGGAATGAGGGAAGGGAAGTATGGATGGAAGGAAGGAAGGAAAGAAGAAAGGAAGGAAGTGAAGGATGGACGGAAGGAAAGCATAGAATGTAAAGAAGGGTGGAAGGATGGAAGGAAGGAAAGGATGGAAGGAAGGAAGGAAGGAAGGGAGGAAGGAAGGAAGACAGGAAGGAAGGAAAGGAAGGAGGGAAGGGAGGGAGGAAGGAAAGAAGAAGGATTGACGGAAGGAAAGAAGGAAAGAATGGAAGGAAGGATTGACAGAAGGAAGTAAGGAAAGGATGGGAGGAAGGATTGATGGAAGGAAGGAAGGAAAGGAAGGAAGGAATATACATCTTGTCATATGCCATATACCTTTTAAATCAGTGTTAATATGATTTTAAATAATAAACCTTTGTGTTACATTTAATAGCTATAAATATAAGTGAAAGAAGGATTGATTGAAGGAAGAGAAGGAAGGCTTGATGGAAGGAATGAAGGAGGGGAAGGGAGGGAAGGAAGGATTGATGGAAGAAAGAGAAAGAAGCATTGATGGAATGAAGGAAGGAAGGGAAGGAAGGAAGGAAGGATGGAAGGAAGGGAAGGAAGGATTGATGGAAGGAAGGAAGGAAGGAAGGAAAGAAGGGGAAGGAAGGAAAAGAATGGAAGGAACAAAGGGATGGAAGGAAGGAGGGAGGGAAGGTTTGATTGAAGGAAGGTAAGGAAGGAAGAAAGGAAAGAAAGAAAGGGGAAGGATGGAAGGAAGGAAGAAAGGGAAGGAAGGATGGAAAGAAAGAAGGAAGGAATGGAAGGGAAGGAAAGGAAAGGAAAAAGAAGGAGGGAAGGAAGGGAAGAAAGGGAAGGAATATACATCTTGTCATATGCCATATCCCTTTTAAATCAGTCTTAATATGGAAGGGAAGGAAAGGAAGGAATGGAAGGGAAGGAAAGGAAAAGGAAGGAGGGAAGGAAGGGGAAGGAAGGGAAGAAAGAAAGGGAAGGAATATACATCTTGTCATATGCCATATCCCTTTTAAATCAGTCTTAATATGTTTTTAAATAATAAACCTTTGTGTTATATTTAATATGTATAAATATAAGTGAAGGCAGGATTGATCGAAGGAAGGAAGGAAGAGAAGGATGGATTGAAGGAAGGAATGAAGGAGGTGAAGGAAGGATTGATGGAAGGAAGAAAAAGAAGGATTGATAAAATGAAGGAAGGAATGAAGGGAAGGAAGGGATGATGGTAAGGAAGAAAGGATGGAAGAAAGAAAAGAAAGGATTGATGGAAGGAAGGAAGGGGAAGGAAGGAAAGGAAAGGGAAGAAAGGAAGGAGGGAAGGAAGGGAAGAATGGATGGAACAAATGGATGGAAGGAAGGGAAGGAAAGAAGGAGGGAGGTTAGGAAGGGAAGGGAAGGTTTGATTGAAGCAAGGAAGGAAAGGAAGGAAGGGAAGGTAGGAAAGGAAGTAGAAGGATAGATGGAAGGAAGGGAAAGGGAAGGAAGGAAGGAAAGAAGGAAGGAAGGAATGGAATGGAAGGGAAGGAAATGAAAGAAAGGGGGGAAGGAAGGGGAAGGATGGAAGGTAGGAAATTATGGAAGGAAGGAAGAGATGGAAGGAAGGAAATGAAGGAATGGAATGAAGCAAGCAAGGAAGGAAGGAAGGGAAGGAAGAAAGGAAAGATGGAAGGAAAGTAAGAAAGAATGGAAGGAAAGAAGAAAGGAAGAGTAAGGAAGGGGAAGAAAGACTGGAAAGAAAGAAGGAAGGAAGGGGAGAAAGAGAGGAAGGAAGTAAAAGTTATATTTGTTCACTCATTAAAATAACCCACAGAATCAGCCAGTCTAGTTTATCTTGCCTTTACTCCTGCTGGTTTTTACTTTAGACCAAGGGTTCTTAACATTTTTTATGATTTAAGACCTCAATGGTTTGCTTAATATGCCCTATAGCCCTTTTACCAGACTGTTAAAATTGTCAGCATCATTAGTCCTATTAGGTACCAGTACGAGTTCAATAGATGTCAATAGCTTGGTTTTATTTTACATATGGATAACTAGGCACATAGCTCTTATTTACTTCTATAAAAACAACGAATCCCAAGTACACAAACTAGCTATAACTAGTGACATTTTTATTGTTGTTTTTGTAAAATCAAAGCATTAATTTGAGGTATTGATAATAGTAAAGTTAATCTAATGTAACAACAATTTGTTTTCAATTATTCAGAGATCCTGTCCCATACTTCTGTTCCTTGGCTTCCTTTCCATACACCCATGGAATATAGATGCCCCCAGTTAAGAACCCCTGCTTTAGACCCCTGCTTTAGACTGTTGTCTACAAGAGAGAGCTGCAATACACAATATCCTTTCTTTTGAGCCTTAGCCAACTTCTACCTTAAAATTTTAAATATTTAAAGTTGAAGGTTAATTTAACAAGTTTGGTGGAAAAAGTCGCAGCTGTCTTTTCTGGCTACTATTGCACATCGTCACCTATATGCCAAGCTAGAAAAACTGATAATTTAGATACAGAACCAAATCGCATGATGTCCTCCTATCAGAATTGGCAGCGCTCTCTTGGACTATTCTTATCAAACTGCCTTTAATCATAAAAGGTGACAGACATAACGTTGTATATATAAGTCACAGACTTTACTGGATCAGTCTAACAAAGCAAAATGTTCAAGTTGGTTTTTCTTGCGATCTTCCTGGGCTATGGTAAGTTTACACCTACTTCAATGGATAAAAACTATTTAGGATTAAATGAGAATATATTTATATTACTTTTCTTTTGTTTTTGTTGTTATTCATGAATAATTAGTGCTTTAAAAGTACATATAGTTTCAGATTATAATCTGAGATCTAAGGATCTTGTGAAACTCATATGGTTGTATCATGTGCAGCCAATCACAGTCTAGATCTGGACAGCCAACCTATGGGTTTTTAGCATAGACTATGGTTGCAATGACACACCCACATCTCATGGATTTCTGTGAATGCCTTTACTTGTGAATTAAAATCAAGATTTACAGAACTCATTTTTATACATTAAAAAATATTATTTTTTAAAATTAATTTCATAGCATATATTTATCTCTCTGTCTGTCTATCTATCTATCTATCTATCTATCTATCTATCTATCTATCTATCAATCTATCTATACACACACACACATATACAGTATATATATATATATATATATATATATAAACTACTAATTATCGTGATATAATTGCTGAGATTTTTGTCTAAAATAGAATCTCATGACTCTAAATTCATGAATATATAAGTTTTAACTCTTATTTAATCAAATTGTATACAATGAAGAAATGATAGACTACCTTACAATGAAAAAAATGATGAAGACAAAACCTAGTGGCCCGATATTATATTTTGGGGCCGATTTATCATCGGTCTGTCTGACATGATCCGCTAGCGGATCATGTCCGGCAGAAATCGATGATTGCCGACAGCATACGCTGTCTTCATTTATCATTGCACAAGCAGTTCTGGTGAACTGCTTGTGCAATGCCGCCCCCTGCAGATTTGTGGCCAATCGGCCGCTAGCAGGGGGTGTCAATCAGCCTGATTGTATGAGATCAGGTGGATTGATGTCTGCAGCCTCAGAGCAGGCAGACCAGTTAAGAAGCAGAGGTCTTAAGACCGCTGCTTCATAACTGCTGTTAATGGCGAGCCTAAAGGCTTGCACGGAAACAGGGGCATCAGGGGCCATTCTGCCCTTGATAAATTGGTCCCTTTGTCTTTACTGGCTTCTATCTTTACAGATCTTTAGATAGTGTCCCTTATATATCGTGCCTATAATTACACAAACAGCCACCAGTTGTATAGAATATAATCATCCAAGTTTCAGTCATAGAACATACATATTATTATTATTATTATTATACTTTATTTATGAAGCGCCAACATATTCCGCAGCGCTGTCCATGGATACAATTCATTTAAATAAAACAATGATATAAAACTTGTAAGAGACAGGACAAAATTTACAAACACCTACAGGAGGAATTGAGAGCCCTATTCCCCTGGGAACTTACAATCTAGAAGGCTAGGAGGTTGAGAAACAAGAGATGAGGACTGCAAGATTGAGAAAGATGTTAATGCAGAGTTAGATGAGGGAAATTTAAGGTAAGTGAAAGTCATTTATTATTGAGTTGGGTGGTAGGCTTCCCTGAACAGAAAAGTCTTAAGGGAGCATTCAAAGGAAGAAAAATTAGGGCAATGCCGGACAGCACGAGGGAGAGTGTTCCAGAGGGTAGGTGCTGCACAACAGAAGTCCTGCAGTCTAGTATGAGAAGAGGTGATAGTCGCGGATGCAAGGAGCAGGTCATTGTTGGATCTTAGTGGGCGGGCTGGAGTATACTTGTGTATTAGAGAGGATAGGTAGAGGGGAGTGGCGCTGGTGAGAGCTTTGTATGTAAGGGTGAGAATTTTGAATTTAATTCTGCTGTGAATGGGGAGCCAATGAAGAGACTCGCAGAGAGGTGCAGCAGATACAGAGCGACAGGAAAGGTGGATCAGCCTGGCAGAGGCATTTAGGATGGATTGAAGGGGGGAGAGGGAGGAAAGAGGAAGGCCAGTAAGTAGGTTATTGCAGTAGTCAAGTCGGGAAATAACAAGGGTGTGGATTATTTGCTTTGTGGTGTTAGCGCTCAGAAAAGGGCGAATCTTGGAAATATTGCGTAGATGGTTGTGGCAGGATGTAGAAAGCGATTGGATATGGGGGACAAGGATAGATTTGAGTCAAGTGTAACTCTGAGGCAGCGGACTTGGGGCGATGGGGAAATGGCGATGCCACCAACAGGGATAGAGAAGTTAGAAGTCGGTGTAGAGCTTGGGGGGGGGGGGGGGGATAAGAAGGAGCTCAGTCTTTGACACGTTAATCTTTAGGTGGTGAAAAGGCCATCCAGGAAGAAATGCCAGATAAGCAGTCGCTGACATGAGAAAGGACAGAGGGAGATAGAGCAGGGGTGGAGAGGTAGATTTGGGTGTCATCAGCATAGAGGTGATATTTGAAGCCATAACTGTTGATAAGTTTACCCAGCGAAGAAGTATAAATGGAGAAGAGCAGGAGCGAGCTGCATTGAATGTTATGGCGCGGTCGCGCCGGGCTCTGACTAAACAGCTGGCCCGATGCGCTCTGAAGAAAAAACAGACCCGCTCAGTAGAGCACAGAGGGCGTGTCTGGAAAACCCACTATGTGCAGAATTATATAACATTATTTTTTAGGTTTACTGGCCCTTTAAAATGACATTCTCTATCTGAATCATGCAAATTTAATTTGATTTTCCTATCCCTTTAAACTTATTTCTGATTTGATACTGAGCTGTTGATTCCATATTTTAGCCCACAGCTGTGGCGTTCCCACATACCAGCCCATTCTGTCCAGAGTGGTTGGAGGACATGATGTGAGGGCAAACAGTTGGCCATGGCAGGTAAGGGGATACTCTGCTTGTCTCAGAGGATGCACAGCAAGACCCAGGTGCACAATACGTAACTGTGACTTTCTGTATTTGTAGATCTCACTGCAGTATCAGGGAACCAGTGCTTGGGGACACACCTGCGGAGGAACTCTCATTGCTTCCAACTGGGTCCTGACAGCTGCTCACTGTATCAGGTATCCTCACTTAAAGGGACAGTCTACTTTATTTTATTTATGAAGAATATCTCTTTTAATGAGTATCTACTAAAATCACAGTCCCTGTTCCTGCAAAGACCTGGACCTAGATTACAAGTGGAGCACTAAATATCGCTTGTGTGAAAGCGATATTAGCACTCCACTGAGTAATACCAGCGCACCCTAATGTGCGCTGGTTTTACAAGTTAACCTCAATACAAACGCAAACTTGCATTTGCATTGCTAGGAAGCATTGCGCTCACCAGAGCGTGCTTTCATAGGCTCCAATGGGAGCCTCATTCTCATGCTGTGACACATGGCATGAGAACCTAGCACAGTGAAGGGGGTAAGTCGTGCAGCGATGGAGTACGTTTTTAAATTCCATTTATTTGTATAGGGTTGAAACTTACTTTATTGATTTTCCCCCCAGCTCCAGCCGTACCTACAGAGTGGTCCTGGGGAAAAACAGTCTGCAGACTGAAGAGGAAGGATCTGTTATTATCTCTCCTGAAACAATTATTGTACATGAAAGCTGGAATTCCTTCCTCATTGTGTAAGTAAAACTGGGAACCAAATTAATTCTTGTGCACTTCACATTTCATTGATTGGAGCAAAGAATCTAACTCTTAGTTAATTTGCTGTATATTGTCTCTGATGTCAAATATTTACAAATATTTATTTGTAAACATTTGTAGCTATTATTTTAATTGGATCTTTGATGAAGTAACATTGGTCATTAATTTTTCTAATCCTTTTGTTGGTTGTATTTTGTACTTGGGATTAGGCAAGTCCCTTTATTGCCAAGTCAAAATTAGTGCATTTAGTTTGTGTGCAGTCATAGGCACTGCTGTGCCCAAACCCTTGCCCAGAAAATGCCCCTGCCCAGCCTATAAATATATATGTAAACCTGCTGGCTTCCTGAGTAGCCTGCAGTGAATTGTTGGACCCTCTTTAGCATTTAATGTACCCATGCACATTTTATTTACAGCATTGAATATGCTATTAAAGGGACATTAAACACTAAACAAATGCTAGATAGAATGACACATTCAAAGAAAAGATTAGTCTGAGAATAACATGCAGGTGTATTTTTTAAAGTTTCATTAGTTGTTTAAATATTGACAAAATAAGTGTAAAGTTTTAGTGTTTATAAAGCAATGGGAGCTGCCATGTTGTAACTTAGGTTACCTTCTCTGCTGCAGCCAATTAGAAACAGTTATAAATAGGTCACTAGAGTGTGCAGCCAATGGCTGTGGGGAATATAAAAGTGTTCTGCACTTCAATTTCTAACAGGAACTGAAAAGCTCACAGTTTCAAAATGTAATTACAGGAAAAGGGGGACAAAATAAATAATGAAAGTATATTGCAGAGTTTTTTTAAGAGATATAATTTATCATTGCATATCACCATCTCAAAGTGTTTAATGTCCCTTTAACATAATATTATACTAGAGTTATTATTCACTGGAATTACAATTTCATTAATCTGTTTGTTATAGCAATGACATTGCATTGATCAAACTGTCACAGCCTGTGGTCTTTAGTGACAAAATCCAAGCTGCCTGTCTGCCCGCTGATGGAGAATTGCTTGCCAACAACTACCCTTGCTATGTGACCGGATGGGGACGTCTATACAGTAAGAGAACAAATTAATATGGGTGTCACTTATTTCTATGTTTTCTCTAATAATTTAGTTGTCAAAATCAAACATTTTATGCATACAGAATCAGGGTCTACATCTAAAGTGTCAATTTGCTATAAGAGTTATTGCTCTTGCATTCATTTATGCAGTATATATACTGTAAACAATGTTGTATATTTTTTCTTCAGGAAATAACTACAGTTGCTACAGAGTCTCCCACAGCACAAGAATTAACTTCTTTCTTTATATTGTAATTTCATTATGTGACTCACATTTTCACAATAAAAAAACACATTAATAGAAATATATTTTGTTTTACGCCTCCCTGGGCTCCCATTAATGCTATATATCACAACTCTAAATGGATCAATTGAACACTTAGAAAAATTCCATTAAAGCAACCCGAGAGTTGGGTCTTTCCCAATCTCTTAATTTTAATTATTTATTAGTGGAACAAAACAAAAATGTCAATCAAGTTAAAATGAGCTATTTCATTGCATTGCTAATCTAGTCCATGTATCATTGTCCCTTTAATTAGCCTATAGGATCCATTACAAGATTAGTTATTATTAATACCATTACCTAATGATATGCACACTGCTAATATAAACACTAATATGCAGTATGTGACAGCTCTGATCACACAGATCTATATAGACATCCTATATGACAAACATGATGTTGTGTTTCAGCCAACGGACCTATTGCTGACAACTTGCAGCAAGCTCTTCTCCCAGTGGTCGATCACGCAACTTGCTCTCAGCGCGACTGGTGGGGAACCCAAGTTAAGGCAACCATGGTTTGCGCTGGTGGTGACGGAATTGTTTCTGGCTGCAACGTAAGAAACCAAGGGTTCTATGCTTTACAGTATTTCACCAAGTTTGACATATTTTAGGTTTACAATCTCAGTCTACGTAACTGCTCCCTGATATCATAATTTGCTTTTTTAAAATATATTTTGACTTCTGAAAAAGCATTTTAGTTTTTCTATCTTAGATGATAATAGCGAGAAGGCCCAATGAGTGTGTTTATTGTTTTCTGAGTATACACTTAATTCACTGTTTGTATAACCTGATCCATAATCCAGTTTTTCTTAAATTTACTTACAGTATTTGTTCTTACCACTTCTACTGGAAGTCTAGTCCATGAATCAACCACCTTTGCTTCTACAAATTACTCCTTAACCTACTACCCTGCAACAAGAGAACATGGGGTATATTTACCAATCTCTGTCCGCCATGGTGCACTGTAGCGTATCATGTCTGCCAGACATCGCTGAATGCCGCCAACATATGCTGGGGGTGTCAATCAGCCCGATCGTATAGGATCGGGCGGATTGAAGACCGCAGCCTCAGAGGCAGCGGACAAGTTATGGAGCAGCGGTCTTTAGACCGCTGCTTCATAACTGCTGTTTCCAGCGAGCCTGAAGTCTTGATGTCACCCACATATTAATTCCTTTTATGTACTTGAAGATTTCTATCATTTCTTCTCTCTATTCTTCTCTAATCTATACCTATTAAGCATTTGCTTGAATGTTTTAATTTTAGAATATGCATCATTTTTGTAGCCAAAAATTGAACAGTATCAAGAATGTTAATACCTTTTTGAGATATGGTCTCCAGAAATGTCTATAAGATTGGACACGTTTTTGACAATTTTTTGTCTTTTAAAAGGATTTTTAATACGAATCTTTTTATCTAAAATCCAACCCTCAGTAAGGATGATAT
Organism: Bombina bombina; assembly: GCF_027579735.1. NCBI lineage: Eukaryota > Metazoa > Chordata > Amphibia > Anura > Bombinatoridae > Bombina > Bombina bombina. Next base: position 40,602,524 of record NC_069506.1, read on the forward strand.
TCCCTAAGGTGGACTCCACTTCTGCTTAGATTTTTTTTTTTATGAATTGTCTTAGGAAGGTCTTATATTAATGTTTTACTGAATTAATTTGTTTGAATTGTTAGGTTAAGACAATATTGAATTTGAATGCTGTTCAAAAAGTCAATTTTTTTTAACAACACATTGCACAACTAAAAAAAATTTTTTCAGTTTAAATTTTTTTTAAAAAAAAACCTGTAAGTGAAGTATTTTCTTTTTCTGAACAATAGAATAAAATTAATGAAATTAAACACACATTGACCTGTCCCATTAAAATGCGCTGACCTCATGCATAATCTCTTGGTCAATGCAGGGAGATTCTGGTGGCCCTCTGAACTGCCAGGCAAGTGATGGAAGTTGGTCAGTACATGGAGTTGTTAGTTTCGGATCTGGATTGAGGTGTAATTATGCCAAGAAGCCTACAGTGTTCACCCGCGTCTCTGCTTACATTGACTGGATCAACCAGGTGAGTAGAAAATGATACACAGTTCATAAGCTTACTCTACAGCACCACAACTGAGATTTTATGGTTTGTTGAGAGAAATGTTATTAGGTTTTTCTGCTCATGTTAAGGGTAATATAAAATAAATTGTAAATTACACATCAGTGATCATCACCAGTTATAGATCTCTTTTCACCCATAAGTTCTTTATTTATACGTGTGTATATATATATATATATATATATAAATATATATACCTTTATGCTATCTTTATGTCTGAGTGATCATCACCAGTTATAGATCTCTTTTCACCCATAAGTTCTTTATTTATACGTGTGTATATATATATATAAATATATATATAAATATATATACCTTTATGCTATCTTTATGTCTGAGCTGAAATATCTTTTATATTTGATGTAATTTGATGTAATGTTTTTTTTTTTCTCCAGAAAATTGCAAGCAATTAAGGAGCAACTTGGATTTCATTCTGTCCCTCTCCTTATCGTTATTACTATGGGAAGAAAAAACATATCAACTTTGCTTAGCAACTTGTATAACTGGGGAGTTTTCTATCAATAAAAATGAATTAGCAGAAAAATATTTTGTCTTTTTTTTTTATTATTATTTGGAAACACTCACAAACACTCACAATGTTATTCATTATACCTGGTTCACAACATAAAAAAGTGAATATTTAACATAACAGAAAAAGCAAAACAAAACTAAAATAACTAAAAAAAACGTTAGAAAGAGATAGGAAAATAAATTATAATGTGCAGAATGGTTTTTAAGTTATATGCTGTAATGGAATACTTTAATAAACACAACAAATATTCACAAAGATGATATCTAAATGCAATTTATTATGTCTTGCCTTACATACTATTAAAGGGACATCCCGGTCAACATTTAAATGCGCATAGATGAATTACTTCTTTGAATAGAAACATATTTGCAATATACATGTATTGGCAAAAATGCTTCTAGTAAACCTTATCACTGTTTCAGTGTTAGCATTTTTTTCTGCACGTGCATGTGAAGCATAGCTTCTTAGCGCACCAGCATTTTAAATATTGCAGATGCTCAGGGCACCAGTGGGGCCTGTATCATGTCAGTAATTAACAAATGTAGTCATTACCAGATGGTACAAGCACCTAAGGCACTCTGAAGGCTTTTGAAACAGCTATAGCTTGTGATAGAAGCATTTTTGCTAATACATGTATATTACAAAAATGCTTCAATTCAAAACTGAAATGCATTCATGTGGATTCCAATTTTGTCTGGAGTGTCCCTTTAATGACCATTAAATACAGTAGAATTGCTTAAAGGGACACTGAACCCAATTTTTTTCTTTTGTGATTCAGATAGAGCATGCAATTTTAAGCAACTTTCTAATTTTCTCCTATTATCAATTTTCTTCGTTCTCTTGCTATCTTTATTTGAAAAAGAAGACATCTAAGGTAAGGAGTCAGCCAATTTTTGGTTCAGGACATTGGCCAGCACTTATTTATTGGTGCTGTCCAATCAGCAAGGACAACCCAGGTTGTTCACTAAAAATGGGCCGGCATCTAAACATACATTTTTGCTTTTCAAATAAAGATAGCAAGAGAATGAAGAACATTTTATAATAGGAGTAAATTAGAAAGTTGCTTAAAATTACATGCTCTATCTGAATCACGAAAGAAAAAAAATTTGAGTTCTGTGTCCCTTTAATAAAAAACACATGGATTATAAAAATACAATGCAATAGCACTTACTATAAGCAATAGAATGTTTTCTAACAAATTTCAAAATGTCCTTTAATTTACTGGCCCCTGTATCATGTGACTGCCATTAGCCAATCATTTTTAATATAGTTTTTATAAGATAGTGTTAATATGAGTGTAACTGTACTTTGTAATATGAGTGTAACTGTACTTTGTAATGTAACGATTGTAGCGTAAATTGCGATTTTGCCCAACTTGTAATGTGAGCGCAACTTAAGTGGAGCCCAGTATATACTATAAATCTAGCCCTATATACTTGTAATCTAGCTCAGTATATACTATAAATCTAGCCCTATATACTTGTAATCTAGCCCAGTGTATACTATAAATCTAGCCCTATATACTTGTAATCTACCCCAGTATATACTATAAATCTAGCCCTATATACTTGTAATCTAGCCCAGTAGATACTATAAAAGTTGCCAATACATCCACTCCTTTATTTGGAAGCTAAATACTCACTATATTAAAAAAAGTTATTGGTCCTTTACCAAAAGTATCTATTTTATTTAGCTGGTGTTGATTTAATTTGGATTTATGAGTGTCTGAATGGGTTTGAAGAGTTAAAGTGAATGTAAATTGAGATGCTAAAGTGCCCGGTTTTTAAAACTTTGATTAAAAACAGGGGCACTTTAATTCATCAACATTTACATTTCACTCATGTTGTGAAAAAAACTTACCTTTTAATCTTCACAGCAGCTCCAGCTTCCTCCACCCATAGCAAAGCCTATTTCTGGGTCTAAAATGAGGCATCCGGCTTCCTCCAATCACAGCATTGAATAAGACACTGATTCCCCCGGGGGGGAAGCTGTGATTGGAGGATGACCTATCAATCATTTCTGACATCAAAAATGGCTTGTGAGACTGGAGGAAGCTGGAACTGCTGTGAAGTTTAAAAGGTAATTTTTTTTTCACAACAGGAGTGAAATGTAAATTTTGATGAATTAAAGTGACCCTGTTTTTAATCAAAGTTTTAAAAGCTGGGCACTTTAGCATCAAAATTTACATTCACTTTAAGTAATGGATCTTCCTGTACTATTTAGGTTCAGTATATGATTCATGGTTATAGTTTTCATGACTATATAAAAGAGTTTGTCTCATAACACATAGTCATTTGTACTCACTGTAACCTCTTTGTAGAATATCTTGAGCTACCCAAAGTAACATCCTAGCTCTACTGGCCATTGAGTTGTTACCTTGCAACCAGAATTAGTTCACCAGACACCACTGGTTATTTTCAAAAAGTGTACAAATGTCCTAGTAAATGTTACAAATTGACGGCAGCATTCTGTAAGCACTCATCTAGGTATATTTAAATGGTGTGGAGTGCAGTATGTTATGTATAAGACTTTAGGAGCACATTATACACTTCCAAAAAGCTAATTCTATAACCTGAAAATGCTGAAAATTAAATAACTGGTTTAGGCAATTTGCAGAATTTTGAAGTTCTCTAGGGAGCCTTGGCACATTTTTTACACAAATGAAAGACCTTTTTAAAGAAACATTTAACACATTTTTTTTCTTGTGATTCAGATAGAGCATACAATTTTTAAAAAAAAATATTTTCTTTTATTGAGGTTTCAAAAAGCAAATCACAAAATGAAACTGGAAAACAATATGCACAAGTAATCATTGCGAAAAATGTCAAATACATTACAATGTTAAATGTATACAAACATCTAGGAAGGAGAACAAGCAGTAATGAACAATTCAATTGTGCGGTTGTGATTTGCCTATTAAAATGAAGGCCTTCTGATTAACTCAAGAGGCCTCTCTTGGACCCTAAACATCAGCAAAGAAAAACAGCTAGCGAAGGTTAGTATGGGGGGAAAAAGACCTCCTCAGGGTCACAAAACAAACCTCTTTTTTCTATAGATAGTGAGTTGTGATGAGTAGGGATGAATGAGAGAGTATAGTTACGTTGCGTCTAATGGGATATGTGATATAGATAGTTATTGTAATTGAGTATATGAATAGGTTGTGTTTAAGGATATAACTTAACGAGTGGTAGAACTGGTATAACTAGCATGATAAAATAAGTAAATAGAGATAAGCAGGATACGGCATAGGTAAGATAAGCCGTGTAGTTAAATCTCCTAAATTAGGAGGCGTATTATTATGGGGGGGGGGGGAGGTGGGCATTTAAGTATGGGAAGTATGATAAAATAAACTTCACATTATTAAAATATTTGATAAAAGCAAATAGTAATAAAGATGTATAGCTCCACTTATAATAAGAACCTGTAGACACTTAATATGGGCTAGGGTGAACTGTGTTTCAAGGGTATGTACCAAAATAAGGTAGGGGAGACTATCCATAATAAAGGGGTATAGCAAGCACTTAGCGGGACAAACCGAGTTTGATTATATGGACGGGGGTCTTCAGTATCTGTCAGCTTATCAAGAATGGAATATGGAAATGTGTTAATCATATACATTTGCTCTGGTTGTGTAGCAGTTAAACATGCATTAATGGCAGCTTGTAGCTAGAACTAAAGTTCTTCTGTAAAGCCACTCACCTGCAAAAAAACTGGCACCCACTGCTCCGGCCGCTAGCAGTAGTGTGTCCAAATCAGAGGCAGCACCATGGCTCCAGAAGTGTAACTATTACAGTAGAGATCTCTATAGAATTGGGAAGTACATGGAAGGGCAAAGGTCCAGCCTTACCCAAGTAAACATGGGAGTGAAATAAAGATATCGCTATGTAAAAATGCCATTTATCTCACAGAGTGCGTGACTAGAGTGCAAGCAACCTGTGAGTTTAAATCAATAAACATATATGAGCGAGGACCTGTTAGTGTCCAGATCTTAAGGTTGCCGAGATGTTAATGCAACCACAGTGATATCTGAAAGCAAACACCATCTAAGTTTTTAAGAGAGTGCTACAAACAATCAGAGCTTAGAACTGAGAGGGGTGTACTGAAATATATACATTATAAAAATTTACTCTCATTGTCTATATAAGAAATAACCCATGGTAATTGAGCAGAGAACATTGAAAGCATACAATTAGTATAACATTTAGAGTAGGTATTAGCAAGAAAGCATTTAAACAGAAGTACTGAGATGTGAAATGTCCCTCGTTCCACATATTATGTGAACAGTGAAACAGGTCTTGTCCTAATATATAGTTCATTGCATTGAGGGGGACACCCTCTACATATTTGACAGGTTATGACTAGAATTTAAAGCAGTTAAACATAGAAGTTAGGGCCACTGTAGATTGAAGGTACAATAAACAACTGGCTAACACAGAGGAATATGTGACATACTCAACATTTAGGAGTGCATATAGGGAGATAGTGCAATGCCTATCTGAGATATAACGTGATGATAGCAGATTCAATCAATAGCAAGCAATCATTCAGAGAGATACACAAAACTTTGGATAAACTAAAGTATGAAAATCCTCATTAGTAATGGCGATTGTCGTAAGCGTTTGATCTCAGGAACAGAGTCAATACTCTAAAACTTCAGACCGTAAAGTCTTCATATAGGGTTCCTGTTAGAGGGATTACACCGTAGTGGGAATCCAGGGGAAGTGTTTGAAAAGTTATAGGGACAGTGAGAAAGCGTTGCCAATGTTCAGTTATTAGGACTGGGATAAATGTCTAGCTTGTACATGAAAGTAACTGCACGTGCCCACATCAACTTACACTGCATAGTCCTAAAAGATAGTGTAAGATTCAAAGTCCCTTGACATCTTAGTAGAATAGGACACCATATTAACAAGCTCAAACCAGGTAGCCAATGTCCAGGTTAGCCAATCCCCTCTCTGAAATCACCAGGAGTTCCCCTCACCTGCTGCAGCAGCTTCAACAATGGTGGGTAATTACCACCAGCGACCGGGTACCAGAGGACTCCGCAGGTTTGCGGCATACATATTGTAGGACCTTTTAGCCCTGGGTCAATAGCGTGGACTGTGTCATGTATCACGAAGAGGTGTCGGCATACCAGTTGGCAGATGGAAGCCATGCGGTGGTGAGTATCTATCACCGGTGCCTCTTCTAAGTCGCTGCAGAGCGCGTTCAGCTGTGGGTCATGTAGTATAGAGACGAAATCTAGCTCTCCATCAGCCTCTCGCCTCTCAAGCTCTTTTTTGTTATCGGGCAGTGAGAGAAATCCCGGTGCGGGGAGTAAAGATGGCGGCTGCTGTGTATTAACTGTGACTGCTGCGCACGGCTCCTCGCATGCAGTTAGAACAGCCGAAGCATTAGTGTGGATATTGAGAGGTCTAAAATCCTCAGTTATTGCCTCCAAAAGAGATTCATTGTGCCGGTCTAGTAGATCCTTAAGCTGAGTTAGAAGGAGCACGGCCATGTTTTCATACATTCGGTATCACCATGGAGGGTAGAGAGCAAGGATTAAAAAATTTCAGATTTTTAGTGCTGCAAGGTTCCTCCAACAATACCCAAGAGGTAGTTGTCAATATGAATCTCCAAAATAAAGACATAAGAGGGAGTTATCGATAGTATAATCTGATAAAATTATGGTATATGTTAGGAGCTCCCAAGATATGCACCCTGCTTCTGTGGTAGTTGGCTCCGCCCCCCGATAGAGCATACAATTTTAAGCAACTTTTGATTGGAGGAAGGAAGGGAAGGAAGGAAGGATTGATGGAAGGAAGGAAGGAAAGGATGGTAGGAAAGATTGATGGAAGGAAGGAAGGATGGAAAAAAGGGAAGGAAGGAAGATACAGCCTATTATATGCCATATCCCTTTAAATCAGTGTTAAAATGTTTTTAAATAATAAACCTTTGTGTTACATTTAATATGTATAAATATAAGTGAAATACTTTATTTTAATATATTTTCATGTGTTTTGGTATGCATAATTTTTAGTGATATTTTGTAGTTTGTATTTAGAGTGCTTATAGTGCCCCAGTGTTCCCTGTGCTGGTAATTAAAGTATAGGGTGTTGAAATTAAATTTAAAAAGGAGAAAGGATGGTAGGGAGAGAGAGAAGAAGGATGGGAGGAAAGAAGGGGAAGGTAGGATGTATGGAAGGAAGGGATGGAAAGGACGGAAGGAAGGAAAGGCAGGAGGGAAGGAAGGAAGGGGAAGGGAAGGATGGAAGGAATGAAGGGATGGAAGGAAGGCAAAGAAGGAAGGGAAGGGAGGAATTTGGAGGAAGGATAGAAAAGATGGAACAAAGGGATGGAAGAAAGGTAGGAAGGAACGGAAAGGAAAGAAGGTAGGAAAGGAAGGAAGGAAAGGAAAGGAAAGAAGGTAGGAAATCATGGAAGAGAGAGAGAGAGAGAGAGAGAGAGAAAGAGAGAGAAAAAGAGAAAGAGAGAGAGGGTTATTTTTGTTCACTCATTAAAATAACCCACAACATCAGCCAGTTTATCTTGCCTTTATACCTGCTGTTTTTTTTTACTTTAGATGAAAATAAGGTACTTGAAAACGAGAGAAATCTCAATGTATCCTTCCTGGTAAAATATTTTATAAATAAATAAAATAAATAAATAATTCAGCACCAGTGTCTTATGTGCTAGCTGCTAGGCTTCACACCAAAGCCCCAAACATAATAACAAAACAAAAATTGCAGCAGCACCAGTAATGAGTTAAATATTTATTGAAGTGCAACAAAAATAAGTGCAATGTTTCGGACAGTGTTGTCCTTAATCATGCATACATTGATCCTAACACAGCTCTCTTAAATACCCATCACATAGCTCTACTCCTAGTGACATCATAGCTTTCAAACCAGCATGCTAGGACATTTTCTTATATTTAAAGTGACAGTACATATTTATAAAAACATAGTCAAATCCCAGTCTTAGTTCGTTCCATTAGGGGCCCTAGTTTCTAATGTATAAAACCAAAAGGATTCCCTTTGTTTGAGTTTTTTCTCCCTATCACCTCCACGTCTGTCTACTGGAATATGCTCAATGATCTGAAATCTTAGCTGGCTAATTGAATGACCTGCATCTTTAAAGTGACATGCTACTGGGGATTTCTCATATTGGTTTCTAATGTTGGACTTATGTTCTGTGATTCAGTCGTGAATCCTTCTTGTCATTTCCCCTACATATAACATAGCACACAGACATTTAAGTATATTGATTACAAACTCTGTGTTGCAGGTAAAAAAACAAAACAAAAACATTTATAGAAAATCTCTTTCCAGTGTGTGGATGGAAAAAATAGGAGCACAACCTAGGCATGGAAAACCCCCATTCCTTTTGTTGCCTTTAAAAGTTTGTCTACTAATTCTCTCCGGGCCAATATCTGATCTAATCAATTGATCCCTCAAGCTTTTAGATCTCTTAAAAGCTGCCATTGGTGGCTTCTGAAATTCTACTACGTCAGAGTTTACTATGTTTTACAATATTTCATTGTTGATTAACAATTTGTACAATTTTCTTACTTTGTCTATTAAACTTAGAAACAAAAACTACTCTGTCAGAGACCTCTTTTTTTGTTGTTGTTTTAAACTTCAATAAAGTTTCTTTTGGTGTCTGTAATACCAATTTTTTCTCATTTGCGATTAATACCTCCGGATACCCTCTATCTTTAAATAGACCAGCCATTTCATCAAGTATCTTTTGTAGAAGATTCTTATTAGATACTATTTTGCATATTATTAGAAATTGGCTCTTTGGAAGTGAATTTTTCAGAGAGACTGGATGTGAACTCTCAGAGTGAAGTTAGTTATTCCTATCTATCTCCATCCTATATACAGGTGACCCTCGTTTTACAACGGTTCAATTTACACCGTTTCAGAATAACAACCTTTTTTCCAGTCATGTGACTGCTATTGAAAAGCATTGAGAAGCAGTGCATTTATTAAAATAGCCAGTAGGTGGAGCTGTCCACTTGTGTTGCAGCAAAGCCAAGCAAGCTGAAATTAATCAGTTTAACCAGACCTGTGCTATCGAGCAGATTTCAAAGGAACAAGATCTTCCTGTCTATAAATCAGTCCAGATTGGAATGCATAGAAAGAACTGTTTGCAGAAAAATGCAAGTGAAGTCTGTGTTGTGTGATTATTTTATTAGGTTTATAATGCTGTTTAGCAAATGTTTTGTTCATTTAACTTAGTTTAATTATATATTCTGTGTTGTGTGATTATTTTATTAGGTTTATAATGCTGTTTAGCATTTAAAGTCTTCATTTCAAAGCTTTAAAAATAATGTATTTGGTGTTACTTATGACAATTTTGAGAGGGGCCTGGAACCTATCTCCCTCACTTCCCATTGACTTACATTATAAACTGGGATTCAATTTACGACGGTTTCGATTTACAACCATTCCCTCTGGAACCTAACCCCGGTGTAAACTGAGGGCTACATGTATTTCTTTTTATAAACCACCATTTCCTCTATACACTCTAGTGTCCAGAAAGTTAATGCTTTCCTCAATATATTCTAATGTAAATTTTATATATTTTGTAGCTCCATTTAGAATATAGACAAAATCCAAAAGGGTTCCAACGTTGCATAGCCACACACCAAAGACATCATCAATATAGCGCCACCATGTGGCGCCATATTGGATAAATAAAGTATTTTCTTATACAAAATGTTCTTCAAATGCATTCATAAATATATTTGCATATGTGGCGTTGGAATCCATAGCAGTACCTTTCAACAGTAAATAAAATTGTTCTTGAAACATAAAAAAATTATGATAAAGAATAATCTTCAAAAGATCTATCATTAATCCTATTTGTTGTTGTGAATATTGTTCAGATTTTGTTAATACTGTCTTTATAGCTCCCACTCCACTGGAATGAGGAATGGATGTATATAAGCTAGACACATCTAAGCTGAAAAGAATGAACTTTCCTGAGGGTAGGTCAAGCAATTGTAGTCTATTTAGAAAGTCATTTGTATCCTGGATATAGGAATTGGATTTTTCTACAAATGGTCTAAAAGATTGTCCAAGTATACTGCAATGCTTGAAAAGATAGACCCCACAATGGACCTTCCCGGGGGTTCCTTTAGTTTTTTATGCACCTTGGGTAAGGTGTAAAAAATAGTTATCCTAGGATTCGTGACCATTAGAAATGTGGCTGTTTCGTTAGTAATAATACCATATTTTGTGGCTTTGGCAATACATACCTTTATTTCATGTTGTATTTTGAACATGTTTTGTTAGTAATAATAGCAGATTTTGTTGCTTTGGCAATACATACCTTTATTTCATGCTGTATTTTGAACATGGGACTACTATCTAGGGGTAAATATACCTCTTCATCAGCTAATTGCTTTTTAATTTCATTCACATAGTAGTCCCTGTTCAAAATTACAGTAGCCCCTCCCTTGTCAGTCTCTTTCAGTAAAATGTTATTGTTTTTATGCAAGCTATCCATGGCCATCCTGTTTTTTTGGTAAAGTTGCTTTTATTGTCTGGGGATCTTTCTGACACTTGTACACTTTTTCTTAACCGTTCTACATCATTAATAACTAATTTCATAAAAACATCAATACTTGGGTTATATCAAGAAGGCAGAAATGTGCTTTTATTTCTTAAGCCTAATCATTTGATAGATAAATTATCCATATCATTTGATATTTTAGCTTGTTTAATTTCACCTCTACTATTTCCATATTCTCCAGAGGATGTTATAGAAAATAAAGATTTAAGTTTCAAAGTTCTAAACAGTTGAAATAATTCCTGTTGTAGTGCAAAACAGTCACAGTTAGTCTCTGGGCCCAAAGAAAGTCCCTTTTCCAACACATTCGTCTTATCAGGGGTTGTCATAATCAGAAATATTTACCACAAGTGTTTCCTCTGGCCGTGTCTGGGCCGACTGGCCCGTTTGTAATTGGCTTCTTCTGTTGGCATATTTTCTGTACCTTCTCCCCCTCACCTGGAGTGGGTTCGAGTTTCAATTCTCTCATTGAGGAATCCGAGGTGGTTTCAGATGCATCTCTGCTCCTACCAGAATGCCGGTTCCTTCTCTGCCTAAAACCGGAAGTATTGTGAAGACAGTATTATTGGTGCACCACCAGTATACTTCCCCCACCGTGTAATCATGTTCATCCCGTTGGAAATTAGAACGTTTCCGTTCCTGGATCGTAACCTTCAAGTCAGCAATGGTTTTATTCACATCTTTCAGAAATGTATCCATTTCTTCTACTGACAAGCCAGATCGCAACTCCAATTCCATCTTTGCCAACTCTACATCCATGTTGGTCAGTTTCTTCTAAAGATATTCAACGGTAAGGACCATTAAGTCAAAGGAACATTTATTTAAAATGTATTTAAATTTTTCACAGTGTTCTTGGTTATTAGTCATTAAAGTCGAGCGAGCGAGCGAGCATGCATGCAGCTAATATAATTGAAATTGGCCAATTATCATATTTACTACTCACTGTGACTGTAGCTGAGATTTTTAGAAAGTCCCTTGCTCCACAAGCCAGAGTAGTAATGCGAGCAACAACAAAGTAGGATTCATAATAGATCTTTTGGAGATTATTCTTTATTATATTTTTTTTTATGTTTCAAGACCAATTATATTTACTGTTGAAAGGTACTGCTATGGGTTCCAATGTGGCCCCACACACGCAAATATATTTATGAATGCATTTGAAGAACATTTTGTATACGAAAATACTTTGTTTATCCAATAAGGCGCCACATAGTGGTGCTATATTGATGTTGTCTTTGGTGTGTGGCTGGACAACATTGGGACCCTTTGGATTTTGTCTCTACTCTTAATGGAGCTACAAAAAATATAACATTTACATTAGAATATAGTGAGGAAAGTATTAACTTTCTGGACACTAGAGTGTATAGAGGAAATGGTGGTTTACAAACAGACCTATATAGGAAGGAGATAGTTAGGAATAACTTACTTTACTATGAGTGTTCACATCCAGTTTTTCTGAAACATTTACTTAAAAAGAGCCAATTTCTAAGAGTATGCAGAATAGTATCTAATACTAATCTTCTACAAAAGAAACTTGATGAAATGGCTGGTCTATTTAAAGATAGAGGGTACCCGGAGATATTAATTAAGAATCAGAAAAAATTGGCATTAAAGACAACAAAAGAAACTTGATTGCAGTTCAATAAAACAAGGAAAAAAGAGGTCTTTGACAGAGTAGTTTTGTATCTAAGTGTAATAGACAAAGTAAGAAAATTGTACAAATTGTTAATAAACATTGGAATATTGTGAAACATAGTAAACTCTGACGTAGTAGAGTTTCAGAAGCCGCCAATGGCAGCTTTTAAGAGATCTAAAATCTTGAAGGATCAATTGATTAGATCAGATATTGGCCAAGAGAGAATTAGTAAAACTTTTTAGGCACCAAAAAGAATGGGGGTTTTCCATGCCTAGGTTTTGCAAATTGCAACAGTCTTAAAAAGGGCTCCAATTTTTTCCAGCCACGCAATGGAAAGAGATTTTGTATAAATGTTTTTTTTACCTGCAACACAAAGTTTGTAATCTATATACTTAAACGTCCGTGTGCTATGTTATATGTAGGGGAAACGACAAGAAGTGTCTGCGACCGCATCACAGAACATAAGTCCAACATTGGGAACCAATATGAGAAATCCCCAGTAGCATGATACTTTAAAGATGCAGGTCATTAAATTAGCCAGCTAAGATTTCAGATCATTGAGCATATTTCAGTAGACAGACGTGGATGTGATAGAGAGAACAAACTCAAACAAATGGAATCCTTTTGGATTTATAAATTAGAAACTAGGGCCCCTAATGGAATGAACAAGGACTAGAATTTGACTATGTTTTTATAAATATGTACTGTCACTTTAAATATAAGAAAATGTCCTAACATGCTGGTTTGAAAACTATGATGTCACTAAGGGTGGAGCTATGTGATGGGTATTTAAGAGAGATGTGTTAGTATCAAAGTATGCATGATTAAGGACAACACTGTCCAAAATGTTGCACTTATTTTTGTTGCACTTCAATAAATATTGAACTCATTACTGGTGGAGCTGCAATTTAGTTTTTTTTATTTTAGACCAAGGGTTCTTAATTTTTTTTTTATGATTTAAGCCCCTTGATGGTTTGCTTAAAATGTCCCCATAGCCCTTTCAACAGACTGTTGAAATTGTCAACATCACTAGTCTTATTAGGTACCAGTATGACCAGTATGTCAATAGCTTGGTTTTATTTTACATATGGATAGCTAGGCACAGAACAGCTATTATTTACTTCTATAAAAACAACAAATCCCAAGTACGCAACTAGCTTTAACTAGTGACATTTTTATTGTGGTTTTTGTGAAATCAAATCATTGATCTGAGGTATTGATAATAATAAAGTTAATCTAATGTAGCAACATTTTTTTTCAATTATTCAGAGATCCTGTCCCATACTCCTGTCCCTTGGCATCCTTTCCATACACCCATGGAATATAGATGCCCCCAGTTAAGAACCCCTGCTTTAGACTGTTGACTACCAGAGAGAGCTGCAATACATAATATCCTTTCTTTTGAACCTTAGCCAACTTCTGCCTTAAAATTTGAAATATTTCAAGTTGAAGGTTAATTTAACAAGTTTGGTGGAGAAAGTCACAGCTGTCTTTTCTGGCTACTATTGCACATCGTCACCTATATGCCAAACTAGAAAAACTGATAAATTGGATACGGAACCAAATCGCATGATGTCCTCCTATCAGAATTGGCAGCGCTCTCTTGGACTATTCTTATCAAACTGCCTTTAATCATAGAAGGTGACAGATATGACTTTGTATATATAAGTCACAGACTTTACTAGATCAGTCCAACAAAGCAAAATGTTCAATTTGGTTGTTCTTGCGATCTTCCTGGGCTATGGTAAGTTTACACCTACTGTAATGGATAAAAAATATTTAGTATAAAATTAGAATATATTTATATTACTTTTCGTTTGTTTTTGAAAGTTTAAATTTGACTATACAGGCCCTTAAAATGTGTAAATATTCTTAGAGAGAACTGGAAAATACCATTACAGCAAAACTTTTAACTAGCTGTTCATTTTGTGGTGATATTCTTTCTGTGCAACTGGTCTGTCCCAAAAAGAGCAGCTGAAGCAAGGGGTTTACTAACACAATATTTAAAGAAATAGGAAAGTCAAAATAGTGGATACGCAGATATGCTTCTTGTTACCGGCTCACTAGATGTGCAGTAGTGCATAACACATACTTTTAGGTCCCTTTAAAGTCTCATTATGCTATTCAACATCTATGTATTACAATACTTACTGCCCCTTTAAAATTTCAGATAATACATTACTGTTACCTTAAAAGGACATGAAAGCCATTTTTTTAATTCATGATTCAGATAGAACATCCAAATTAAAGAACTTTACAATGTACTTCTAATATCAAATCTGCCTAATTCCCTTGATATTCTTTGTTGAAGAAGCAGATATGCTCTACTGAGAGCTAGCTGAACACATCTAGTCAGCCAATTACAAGAGACAAATGTTTGCAGGCACCAATATCCAACTAGCTCCCACTAGTGTAGGATTATTTTAGTATATTTAATCTAGGTTACAATATTATTTATTATTTATTTATATTGATTTCAGCAGTAACCTCCAGTAATATTATATAATTTTTTCTATTAGAATATCTCAGCAATGTATTCTAATAATATTAGTACATCTCAGGAGTGTCCTCCAAGCATGTTAGTATGTTTGATTATGAATATTAATAATTAATAATAATAATATTGTCAATTATTGATATTAATTTTCAATAACACCAGTTAATTTTTATGAACACAGAGATTATATTTATGTAGTAAACTGAATATCACCTATGGACTAGATATCTATATCAATTGATTATTACAATATTAAAGTAATTTAACATGCTATAAAAACTTTTAGATAAACTGATATTCAATTAAATCATCTGGTACCTCTGTATTATGGACACAATACAATCTATAAATCTACCTTAACTCAAAATCCCACTTGAATTTTACTACAACAATTTATAATTAGCCAGGAATATTAACCGATTCAATATATACAGTAGCTTATTTATCCACTTTTGGACATGTATTTTTAAGACTAAACATGGGTATAATTTGATATCTGTCAATATATAATACAAATATAACTATCTGATGTGTATTTTCCACACAATTCTCATTTATAGTATAGCTCAAGGGATGAGTTTAAGAGTCATATTTCTTTTTGGGGACTTTGGAATTTTAATTCAATATTTTATGTCATACATAATTATTTTTCAGGAAATTTAATATTTCATTTCATATTCTGCTGTTATATTGTTACATTTTCTGGCTATTTTACACATACATGCAATATAATTCTGTAGTAATTAAATCATGACAGATATATATTTTTATATATATATATATATATATATATATATATATATATATATAAACATACAGGTATATATATATATATATATATATATATATATATATATATATATATATATATATAAAAGCATTATTATTATTTATATAATATAGATCTTATTTCATCATTCATTCTTATTTTTAGTGCATAAAACACAATTATGATATAATTCATAGGACAACTTATTTAGTATGTATTATCCGTTCAGAACCTCTGTAAATATTGGTACATCATATTTCTGAAATAAAGAAAATGTTGTTTATTCTGAAATAGTTTGTCAAACATTTTAAATGCAGCAATACAGTTATTTATTCTGTATAGCAGACACTTATCTAATGTAGTATATGGCATTAGACATATATCCGAGACCCATATATTGGCACATTCATAAGTCTCGGTTTATTGAATATGTTTTCAAATTATATGAACAATTTATTTCATATAAACATTTAACTTCCCCCTCTAATATTAAGATTATTTGAAGCTGCCATCAAGTCTGGGTATCTGTGTATTTGACTCAGCCTGAATTAATTAACACTTAAATGAGTATTTAAATTTGGTTGTTATCCTGGAATCTCTCCTACACTGCAGACTGGCTGTCTTCCTCATTACAGGGGGCATCCTATCTCTGGTAGGATGTATATCTCTTAGACAGAGATCAAAAGGTCCTTTGAAGCGACATATATTTCTATCTAAACAAATGTTTCTTCTTTTGTACTCTGAGACATCAGGTTTGTTATGTGTATCTGAGTATAGAGAGGGGGGTCTGGGTCATGTCGGATTCAGAACTTAATGAAAATCTGTGATATTACAGTACAGAGTTTAATAAGAGCTTTTATTTCAAATAAATGAAATATGAAAGATGAATAAGATATGTATAGTTTTATAGTGTTCTTACCACTCACCCAACAGTATGTATATATTCTTTTTAAACAATGGATACCAAGAGAACAAAATATATTTGAAAATAGAAGTGAATTTAAAATTGTCTTAAAATGACATTCTCTATCTGAATCATGCAAATTTACTTCAACTTTCCTATCCCTTTAAACTTATTTCTGATTTGATACTGAGCTGTTGATTCCATATTTTAGCCCACAGCTGTGGTGTTCCCACATACCAGCCCATTCTGTCCAGAGTGGTTGGAGGACATGATGTGAGGGCAAACAGTTGGCCATGGCAGGTAAGGGGATACGCTGCTTGTCTCAGAAGATGCACAGCAAGACCCAGGTGTGCAATAGGTAACTGTGACTCTCTGTATTTGTAGATCTCACTGCAGTACCAGGGAACCAGTGCTTGGGGACACACCTGCGGAGGAACTCTCATTGCTTCCAACTGGGTCCTGACAGCTGCTCACTGTATCAGGTATCCTCAGTCCTCACTTAAAGGGACAGTCTACCATAGAATTGTTATTGTTTTAAAAGATAGATAATCCCTTTATTACCCATTCCCCATTTTGCATAACCAACTCTGTTATATTAATACATGTTTTACCTCTGTGATTACCTTGTATCTAAGAACCCTCTTCCAGTGCCCTGATCACATGACTGTGACTGTTTATTATCTATTGTCCTGCAGTTAGCATTGTGTTGGGCTAAATCTTAAATAACTCCCTGCGCCTGTACACAGTGTTATCTATATGGCCTACGTGTACTTTCAGTCTCTTTGTGTTGAAAAGGAATTTAAAAAGCATGTGATAAGAGGAAGCCCTCAAGGGTTTAGAAATTAGCATATGAGTCTGCCTAAGTTTAGTTTCAACTAAGAATACTAAGAGAAAAAAGCAAATTTGATGATAAAAGTAATTTGGAAAGTTGATTAAAATTACATATCCTATTTGAATAATAAAAGTTTAATTTTGACTAGACTGTCCCTTTAACTTTATTTTATTTATGAAGAATATCTCCTTTGACATATATTGATTTTATGCTCTTGAGAAAGGCTTGTTTTTGCCGAAACGCGTTGAGCTATATTTTAATAAAATCTGAAGCTGCATCTGTAGATACCCTTGTGATGGCTTTGATAAAAGGCTGATTTAAAACTTATATCCTGTGAGTATGACCTGTTTGTGTGCCTACCATTTTATTGGAAACGTGCTACACCATTGTGAGCTTTTATTTTGGAAGTGCAAAAAGGTAGGTTTCAAAGAGGAAAAGAGCAGCTTGCATCCCCTGAGGATACACAGTGCCACCACATTCAATATTTCTTCTTTAATGAGTATCTACTAAAATCACAGTCCCTGTTCCTTAAAAGACCTAGGCCTAGATCACAAGTGTAGTGCTAAATATTGCTTGCGTGCAAGCGATATTAGCGCTCCACTGAGTAATACCAGCGCACGCTAATGTGCGCTGGTTTTACAAGTTAAGCTCAATGCAAACACAAGCTCGCGTTTGTATTGCTGGGAAGTATTGCCCTCACCAGAGCGTGCTTTCAGAGGCTCCAATGGGAGCCTCATTCTCATGCTGTGACACATGGCATGAGAACCTAGCGCAGGGAAGGGGGTAAATCGTGCAGCGATGGAGTACGTTTTTAAATTCCATTTATTTGTATAGGGTTAAAACTTACTTTATTGATTTTCTCCCCCAGCTCCAGCCGCACCTACAGAGTGGTCCTGGGTAAAAACAGTCTGCAGACTGAAGAGGAAGGATCTGTTATTATCTCTCCTGAAACAATTATTGTACATGAAAGCTGGAATTCCTTCCTCATTGTGTAAGTAAAACTGGGAGACAAATTGCAAAATTGATGCTCAAATCTAATAGATTTCTTGTGCACTTTACATTTCATTGATTGGAGCAAAGAATCTAATTTGCTGTATATTGTCTCTGATATCAAATATTTGTAAACATTTGCAGCTATTCGTTAAATTGAATCTCTGATGAAGTGACATTGGTCATTAATTTTTCTAAGCCTTTTCATGGTTGTATTTTGTACTTGGGATTATGCAAGTCCCTTTATTGTCAAGTCAAAATTAGTGCATTTAGTTTGTGTGCTGCCATAGATACTGCTGTACCCAAACCCTCGCCCAGAAAATGCCCCTGCCCAGCCTATAAAAACATATGTAAACCTGCTGGCTTCCTGAGTAGCTTGCTGTGCATTGTTGGACCCTCTTTAGCATTTAATGTACCCATGCAGATTTTATTTACAATATTGAATATGCTATTAACATCACACAGTATTATACTAGAGTTACTATTTACTATTCGTTTGCTGGAATTACAATTTCATTCATCTGATTGTTATAGCAATGACATTGCCTTGATCAAACTGTCACAGCCTGTGGTCTTTAGTGACAAAATCCAAGCTGCCTGCTTGCCCGCTGATGGAGAATTGCTTGCCAACAACTACCCTTGCTATGTGACCGGATGGGGACGTCTGTATAGTAAGAGAACAAATTGATATGGATGTCACTTTTTTCTGTTTGCTGTAATAATTTAGTTGTCAGAGTCAAACATTTTATGCATACAGAATCAGGGTCTACAACTAAAGTGTCAATTTGCCATAAGAGTTATTGCTCTTCATTCTTGCATTCATTTATGCTTTGTATATATAATTTAAACAATGTTGTACATTTTTTGTTCAGGAAATAACTACAGTTGCTACAGAGTCTCCCACAGCACAAGATCTAACTTCTTTCTTTATATTGCAATTTTATTATGTGACTCCCATTGTCACAACAATACAACACAACAATAGAAATACTTTGTTTTACGCCTCCCTGGGCTCCCATTAATGCTATACATCACAACTCAAAATGGATCCATTGAACACTTAGAAAAATTCCATTGAATCAACATACAAGTTGGTTCTTTCCCCATCTATTAATTTTAAATATTTAGAAGTGGAACAAAACAAAATGTCAATCAAGTTAAAATGAGCTATTTCAGTACATTGCTAATCTAGTCCATTTATCACTGGCCCTTTAATTAGCCTGCAGGGTCAATCCATCACAAGATTAATTATTATTAATACCATTACCTAATGATATGCACACTGCTAATATAAACACTAATATGCAGCATGAGACAGCTCTGATCACACAGATCTATATAGACATCCTAAATGACAAACATGATGTGTTTCAGCCAACGGACCTATTGCTGACAACTTGCAGCAAGCTCTTCTCCCAGTGGTCGATCACGCAACTTGCTCTCAGCGCGACTGGTGGGGAACCCAAGTTAAGGCAACCATGGTTTGCGCTGGTGGTGACGGAATTGTTTCTGGCTGCAATGTAAGAAACCAAGTTTTATCTTACGGGTTCTATGCTTCATAGTATTTCGCAAAGTTTTCTCTTACGGGTTCTATGCTTCATAATATTTCACCAAGTTTGACATATTTTAGGTTTACAATCTCAGTCTGCGTAACTGCTCCCTGATATCACAATTTGCTTTTTAAAATGTCTTTTGGCTTCTGAAAAAGCGTTTTAGTTTTTCCATCTTGGATAACAGATAATAGCCAGAAGGCCCAATGAGTGTGTTTATTGTTTTCCGAGTATACACTTAATTCACTATTTTTGATAGCCTTATACATAATCCGTATTTTCTTAAATTTACTTACAGTATTTGTTCTTACCACTTCTACTGGAAGTCTAGTCCATGAATCAACCACCTTTGCTTCTACAAATTACTCCTGAACCTACCACCCTACAACTAGAGAACTTTTTTTTTCTTATGATAAAGTCACCCACATATTAATACATTTTATGTACTTGAAGATTTCTATCATTTCATCTCTCTATTCTTCTCTACTCTATACCTATAAAGCACTTGAATCATTTGCTTTTAGGTTTTAATTTTAGAATATGCATCATTTTTGTAGCCTAAAATTGAACAATATCAAGAATGTTAATACCTTTTTGAGATGTGGTCTCCAGAAATGTCTACAAGATTAAAACTCAATATAACAACACATTGGGTGATTTTTAATAAAACTTCGTCTTTTAAAAGGATTTTTAATATGAATATTTTTTTATCAAAAATCTAACCCTCGGTAAGGATGAGATTCCCTAAAGTGGAGTCCACTATAGCTTAGATTTTTTTTAAATTTTATTTTTTATGAATTGTCTGAAGAAGGTCCGCTTATATTAATTTTTTGCTGAAGTAATTTGTTTAAATTGTTGGGTTAAGACATTATTGAATCAGAATGCTGAATATATTCATAAAGTCAAAAAAAAAATTACAACACAACTAAAAAAATGACCATAAAAACTTGTAAATTAAGCATTTTTTTCTTCTAAACAATAGAATGAAATTAAAGAAATTAAACACACATTGACCTGTCCCATTAAAATGCGCTGACCTCATGCATAATCTCTTTGTCAATGCAGGGAGATTCTGGCGGCCCTCTGAACTGCCAGGCAAGTGATGGAAGTTGGTCAGTACATGGAGTTGTTAGTTTTGGATCTGGATTGAGGTGTAATTATGCCAAGAAGCCTACAGTGTTCACCCGCGTCTCTGCTTATATTGACTGGATCAACCAGGTGAGTAAAAAATGATACACAGTTGATAAGCTTAGTATACAGTACCGCAACTTACATTTTATAGTTTGTTAAGAGAAATGTTATTAAGTTTTGCTGCTCATGTAAAGGGAAATATAAAATAAATGGTACATTACACATGAATGATCATGACCAGTTATAGTTCTTTATACCCAGTCTGCTATCTTTATGTCTGAGCTGAAATATCTTTTATATTTGATTTAATGTTTTGTTTTTTTCCAGAAAATTGCAAGCAATTAAGGAGCAACTTGGATTTAATTCTGTCCCTCTCCTTATCGATATTACTATGGGAAGAAAAAAGATATAAAGTTAATTTTTGCTTAGCAACTTGTATAACTGGAGAGTTTTCTATCAATAAAATTTAATTAGCAGAAAAATACTTTTTCTTTTTTTTTTCTTTTTTTGAATCACAAAAACAGTTCCAATGTTACTCATTATACCTGGTTCACAACAAAAAAAGTGAATATTTAACATAGAAAAGAACAAAACAAAACTAAACTAACTAAAAAACATCAGTAAGAGATAAGAAAATTAATTATAATGTGCATAATAGTTTTTAAGTTATATGCTGTAATGGAATACAACAAATATTCACAAAGAGGATATCTAAATGCAATTTTCTATGTCCTGCCTTACATACTATTAAGGACTATTAAATACAGTAGAATTGCATAATAAAAAACACATGCATTATAAAAATACAATGCAATAGCTTTTACTCTGAATTCAAAAATGAACAATAGAATTTCAAAATCTCCTTTAATTTACCGGCCCCCTGTGTCATGTGACTGCCATCAGTCAATTACAGACTTGTATACCTCAGACAGTGTGTATATAAAAAGATTGTGCTCTATTTGATAATGGAAAGTCTCTTGAAACGGCATGTTCTATTTGAATCATAAACGTTTAATTTTGACTTTAGTGTCCCTATAAATATTTTCTAGCAAACGTGTGTAAGATTTTGGGAGGTTGTCAAGTGAACTTTATAGATGCTATCAGAGCTACTCTGTGGATCTGCAACTTTGTTTAAATATATACAGAAAAGTGAGAACATCCAATAAAAAACAGATGTATGTATATAAACTAGCAATAATATTAATGTATATATTTATATATATATATATATATATATATATATATACTGTATATATATAGCACAGAATATTTAGCTCAACATCCATACCAAATGTTTCAAGAGATAACAAGGGAAAGTTCTAACATCAACAACCCAAACTAAAGAAAACGGAAGGGAGAAAGAAGGTAGAGGGGAAAGGTCAATGAATAGCAGTGAAATTCTTATATAGAGAGATAGTATATACTATAATGGTTGCCAATACATTCACACCTTTTTTGGAAGCTAAATACTCCCTATATGAAAGAAAGCTATTGGCCATTTACCAAAATGATGTATTTATTTAATTATTTAATTTAGCTTAATAAAGGTGTTGATTTCATTTGGGTTTATGAGCATCTGAATGGGTTGGAATAGATCAGTAATGGATCTTCCTATGTAGTATTTAGATTCAGTATATAATTCATGGTTATAGTTTTCATGACTATATAAAAGAGTGTGTCTCATAACACATAGTCATTGGTACACAGTGAAACAGGTCTTCTATGACCACTTTGAAGAATATCTTGAGCTACCCAAAGTGGCATCCTAGTTCTACTGGCCATTGAGTCGTTATCTTGCAAACAAAACTAGTCCATCACCTGTTATTTTCAAAAAGTGTACAAATGTCCCAGTAAATCTTACACATTGACGGCAGCATTCTGTTAGCACTCTTAGGGGCCGATTTATTAAAGTGGGTATACGTGCAAAAACCCATGCATGCAAAAAGATTACTTCTATGTTTACGCTCGAACGGGAGCACTAAATAAATAGTGCCCCGCTTGTAATCTAGCCCTAAGAGTGAACCCAATTCAAAATACTCTCCTTTGTTATAAAAACAGATTTTACTGTAGCAAATAAAAGAGGGCTAAACCTTAAAATGACCAAAATCAGGTTAGATTCAGAGTTTTGACACTTTTTGTATGTTTTGTAATAGTCTTCTGTTATAGGATGCACATAACTCACAAATCCACTATTGTTCAAATTCAAGAACTTTTTATTAATAGTAATAGCTCGCTCTTGTAATAGCTCACACTTGTCCTCAGTTCAGAATATAGCATACACAAAAACAACTGGATAATCATTCCATCTCCCTTATTAAAAATAAAATAAAATACTATAAAATACTATATACATTGGTTATGAAGAAATACAAATAATAAACCCAAAATGTATGTAGTATCATAATATTCCAAAGAATTAGGCTTGATTCTCTGTCCATGTCTGGTGAATCTACTTGGTGGCTCAACTTGTGCTGTTTCTGTCCTGCTAAGAAGAATCACATGGGAGCTTTGTTCAGAGTGTTGTGATGTTGGTGTTGTACTTAATAACTGTTCCTCTTGCTGAGTCTCCTGTATGTCCACATCTGAGGCATCAGAAAATAGGCAATGGAGGAGCACTAATGGTAGCCCCTGGAAGGGGGCTAGTTAGCTAAAGGTGGGATCTATAAAAAGTTGGACCCAATTAGAATAATGTTTTTTTTTATTTTGAACAATTATGTTAAAAATGTAGTCAGAAATAATCTTCTATATCATGATAAAATGAAAAAATACAAAATATCGATACAAATGGAAATCAGATACAGATGGAAATACAGTGGATTGAACAATATCAATACAATAGAATTGAATCAAATCTCTAAAGGCTATAACTGTAGTAACTATACAGGTTGTAGCTGTATGACCTATAGTAATCCTCAAGGGGGATAAAAATAACTCAGGCTCCTTATAGGACCAAAATTGTTACACACATATGAGATGAAATCACTGAGTGAAAGTTAAAGGTGATAAAAGTCAATGGTGATTAAAAGTCAAATACAAAGATAATAACAAAATCAAATGTCCAAATGAAAATCCCAAGTGAAAATCAAAATCCGTCTCAGTCTCCAATGTGAAAAAATATATAAATATATATGCATTTCAATCCTAAACAGGACCTTTCTCAGTCTTGAGAAAGGTCCTGTTTAGGACCGAAACGCGTAGAAAAACGCTGATATAACGGCTCAGGTTCATCTTATACTGGTAAGCATAATACTTATCCTTAATGAGATTAGTAGCGTTATTGCACTATGTATGTTATTTCTTATAGGAAACCGTTATACATTGCTTAGAAGATCTTCTATCATCTATTGAGGATCAACACTTACAAATATTTTGAGGATAATCGTAATCAGGACACAAACCATTTTAGGATAATTACATACAAGACTTTATTTTTCACCACCTATGATTGGATATATAAACACCAATATATATTTTTTTCACTCAATATTTTTTCAGTCAAATTATTTTCACTTCACTAGGTGTACACCTAATCCAATTTGCTCACAATTATCCCATAGATTATTTCTTGGGATACTTTTATACATTCATTTTTATTCTTATTTTTTTATTTTTTTATACATTTTTTATATTTTGCATTTTTTTTTTTTACTTCATATATATTTTTACATATTTTTCACATTGGACACTGAGACATGGATTTTGATTTTCACTTGGGATTTTCATTTGGACATTTGATTTTGTTATTATCTTTGTATTTGACTCTTAATCACCATTGACTTTTATCACCTTTAACTTTCACTCAGTGATTTCATCTCATATGTGTGTAACAATTTTGGTCCTATAAGGAGCCTGAGTTATTTTTATACCCCTTGAGGATCACTATAGGTCATACAGCTACAACCTGTATAGTTACTACAGTTATAGCCTTTAGAGAGAGATTTGATTCAGTTCTATTGTATTGATATTGTTCAATCCATGGTATTTCCATCTGTATCTGATTTCCATTTGTATCAATATTTGTATTTTATCATGATATAGAAGATTATTTCTAACTACATATTTAACATAATGTTGACCCTTGTTCAAAATAAAAAAAACATTATTCCAATTGGGTCCAACCTTTATAGATCCCACCTTTAGCTAACTAGCCCCCTTCCAGGGGCTACCATTAGTGCTCCTCCATTGCCTATATTCTGTTTCCATTTTTTCAGATCTGGTTGAGAGATCTTGCTTTTGGGAGGAGCTTGTGTGGTAGGAATTTGGCACTTTAGATATCCATCTGCTCACATCTGAGGCATCATTTGAACTTTGAGGGGCATATTTATCTGTATGGAGCTTGAGGCCCCTTGTTTGGCTCACCGGAAACAGACGTTATAAAACAGCGGTCTAAAGACCACTGCTCCATAACTTGTCCCCCTGCTCTGAGGCGGCGGACAGAAATCAACCCAATCGAATATGATCCGGTTGATTGGCCGCAAATCTGCAGGGGAGCAGCATTGCACCAGCAGTTCACAAGAACTGCTGGTGCACTGATAAATGCCGACAGCATATACTTCGTATCATGTCTGCTCGCACATTGATAAATATACCCCACAGTCTCATTTATATCACTGTGTGAAATACTTGATGGTACATAAAACTCTGCATCTGGAATATGTGTCTCCTGTATTTGTACTTATGTTATGACACAGATGTATTTTTGCTGTGACAATAATCTTTGCCATTTTCGGAACGCACAATGGATGAGCATGGAGCACGTGTTACTTTGGTTACTACTGCAGGTTTCCACTTTTCTTCTACATTTTTTACCCTTACTCTATCGCCAAGTTCTCAAGGTTTTAGAAAGCTAGGCTCCCGATCATAGTACTGTTCCTGCCTGTTTTTTAATTATTCCACTCGCTGTTTAACCATTGAAGGACTCTGTACCTTGGAGGACAATGGGTAGATTAGTTTTTTTTATTTTTCATTATCATTATTGTGAGTTTGGGGGCATGGGGGTTTGTAATGTTAGGGGGTGTTTGTTTTAATTTTTTGCAAAAGAGCTGTTAACTTTAGGGCAATGCCCTACAAAAGGCCCTTTTAACGGCTAATGATAGTTTATTATAGATTAGGTTTTTTTATTTGGAAGTGGGTTTTTTTTTTTTAATAGAATAGGAATAATTTTTACTATTTTGGATAATTTTGTTTGTTATTTTTTGTAATGGTAGTTTTTTTATTTTTTGTAATTTTAGTGTTTATTATTTTCTGTAATTGTAGTTTAATTTTTTTTGTAATGTTAGTTTTTTTATTTTTAGTAATGTTAGGTTTTATTAGTTTAAGCTTGGGTTTTATTTTTATTTCACAGGTAAGTTTGTATTTATTTTAACTAGGTAGTTAGTAAATAGTTATATTGTAGCTAGCTTAGGTTTAATTTTTATTTCACAGGTAAGTTTGTATTTATTTTTAAATAGGTAGTTAGTTAATAATTGTAACTTTAATTTAGGTCTATTTTAATTATCTTAAAGTTAGGGGGGTGTTATGTTTAGGGGTTGATATAGTTTAAATTTGGTAGTTGCAATGTGGGGACAGTGGTTTAGGAGTTAATAGGTTTAGTTAGTGTTGGCGATGTGGGTGTACTGTGGTTTAGGGGTTAATAGGTTTAGTTAGTGTTGGTGATGTTTGGGAACTGCCTATTAGAGGTTAATAGGGTTAGTTAGTGTCGGCAATATTTTGGAACGGTGGATTTGAGGTTAATAGGTTTAGTTTGTGTTGGCGATGTTTGGGAACGGTGGTTTAGAGGTTAATAGCTTTATTTAGTGTTTTAGTAAATGTCGACGATGTTGGTGGAATGGCGGTTTTTGTGGGTTAATAGGTTTAGTTAGTGTCAGCGATATCGGGGAACTGTGGTTTAGATTAGAACAATGAAAAATTCAGAATATGAATAAAGAATGGATCCGAAAATTTGGAAACTGATTTATTCATTTTCAGAATTTTAGTTATGGTGCCAATTCAGAAATTCTGGTTCATTCGAATCTCCGAATCGGCCAGATTCGTTCGAAAACTAAATTCGGCTGAAACGAATTGCACATGTCTACTTGACAGGTCATTAAACATGCTCTTGTTTTGCACTCAAGAGGTAAACTCCTTATTTAGTGGTTCTTTCCCTAAGATACACCATAAAAAAGAAAGCAATAAAATAGGAGCACTAAAAGTTAAAACTTAAACCTCACAGAACTTTGTTGAAAAAAAATCAGTCACATATGGAATATCTACAATAAAAAAACTACATACAAATGTATTAGATGTCTATATGCTTACAATAAAAAAAATGATGATATTAAACATTAAAAAATAGAACTCAATAAAATATCAAAAATCCAAGATGAAATGTTATAATTCATTATCATACAGGTTGGCCAACCTAAAACTGCTTAATGATAAAACAGATAAATAAACATACCCAGAATGGTTTCTAATCCCTTCTTAAAAGGTACGAGCATCAAGATGTTATACCCAGAATGGTTTCTAATCCCTTCTTAAAAGGTACGAGCATCCAGATGCTATACCCAGAATGGTTTCTAATTCCTTCTAAAAAGGTACGAGCATCCAGATGTTATACCCAGAATGGTTTCTAATTCCTTCTTAAAAGTTACGAGCATCCAGATGTTATACCCATAATGGTTTCTAATTCCTTCTTAAAAGGTAAGAGCATCCAGATGTTATACCCAGAATGGTTTCTAATTCCTTCTTAAAAGGTACGAGCATCCAGATGTTATACCCAGAATGGTTTCTAATCCCTTCTTAAAAGGTACGAGCAACCAGATGTTATACCCAGAATGGTTTCTAATCCCTTCTTAAAAGGTACGAGCATCCAGATGTTATACCCAGAATGGTTTCTAATCCCTTCTTAAAAGGTACGAGCATCCAGATGTTATTCCCAGAATGGTTGCTAATCCCTTCTTAAAAGGTACGAGCATCCAGATGTTATACCCAGAATGGTTTCTAATCCCTTCTTAAAAGGTACGAGCAACCAGATGTTATACCCAGAATGGTTTCTAATCCCTTCTTCGAGCTAGGAGGATCCAGATGTTGTATTGCTGCTATTTTCTTTGGGTCTACTACAAGCCCATCTTGTGACAGAATGTGACCAAAATATTTAAAGGGATATGAAGCTCATTTTTTTTTTTCTTTCGTGATACAGATAGAGCATGCAATTTTAATCATCTTTCTAATTTCTTTCTATTACCAATTTGTTTTTGTTGAAAAGCTTGGATATATGCTTAGGAGCTGGCCCATTTCTGGAGCACTATATGGTAGCAGTTTAGAAAGAATGTTATCCATTTGCAAGAGCACTAAATGGCAGCACTACTGCTTGCCATATAGTGCTCCATATTCCCAACTAGGAAAAGCTATCTGGGAGTAGTTCCCTATCTAGTATGTAATTAAAGAGTATTGTGTGATACTCTTGAGGATTAAATATTCCTGAGGGGGAGGTGCTGTACACTAATAAAATATCATTGGAACAAAGCAAATTTGATAATATGAGGCCGAATTATCATTATCCGACAGTGCGGATCAGGTCCGACAGACCGCTGAATGCGGAGAGCAATCCGCTCTCCGTATTCAGCATTGCACCAGCAGCTCACAAGAGCTGCTGGTGCAACGCCGCCCCCTGCAGACTCGCGGCCAATGGGCCGCCAGCAGGGGGGTGTCAATCAACCCGATCGTACTCGATCGGGTTGAATTGTGGCGATTCCTGTCCGCCTCATCAGAGAAGGCGGACAGGGTTACGAAGCAGCGGTCTTTAGAGTCTGAAGACTCGCCAGAAACGCAGGCCCACAAGCTTCATACGGAGCTTGATAAATGGGCCTCTAGAAGTAAATTGGAAACTTTTTAAAAATGGAATGCTTTGTCTGAACCACAAAAGAAAAAATTTAGGTTTCATATCCCTTTAACTTGGGTAACACCGATTTGCATTT
Organism: Bombina bombina; assembly: GCF_027579735.1. Lineage (NCBI taxonomy): Eukaryota > Metazoa > Chordata > Amphibia > Anura > Bombinatoridae > Bombina > Bombina bombina. The sequence continues at coordinate 40,631,404 of NC_069506.1, forward strand.
TACCTGGGTTTAACATCACGTTTCTCTCACAACAAAGTTCCAATACTGCACACAGATTTGTAGCATGTTTTCCCCCATGCTGGACATTGTGTATTCTTAGGGGCCAATTTATTAAGTGCCAGGCGGACATGATTCAGTAAAATGCTTGTGCAATGCCGCCCCCCCCCTGCACATTGGCGGCTAATCGTATCGGATCAGTATGATTGCAGTCCGCCACCTTAAAGGATAAGTTAAGGAACAGCGGTCTTATGACCGCTGCTTCTTGACTTAAGTTTCCGGCAAACCGGAAACTATGGGGGTAGATTGCAACATCCACTGCTTGATAAATCTACCCCTTAATGTTTTGTACCACAAATAGTACAGCTTCTGTAAAGGGTTTGCTCTGCGCAATCCTGCAATTGTTTTGCTTTGTTGCCATGAGTCAGATTACTGTCACTTTGCACCATGGGGTAGATTTATCATACCGCGGCGGACATGATTCACTATAGCGAATCATGTCCGCCCTGGATCGCTAAATGCAAATACGCTGTCAGCATTTAACATTGCACAAGTAGTTCTGGTGAACAGCTTGTGCAATGCCACCCCTGCCCATTCGCAGCCAATAGGCCGCTAGCAAGTGGTGTCAATCAACTTGATCGCATTCGATCGTGCAGATTAATGTCCACCGCCTCAGAAGAGGTGTACGAGTTAAGAACGCTGCTTCTCAACTCCTGTTTCCAGCGAGCTTGAAGGCTTGCACGGAAAAAGGTGCATTAGGCACCATTCTGGGCATGTTGAATTGGCCCCCATGTGTAAGACTCCTATGTCTGTGGGGCCTATTCTATAAAGATCGCAAGTCCAGACGTGGTTTTCCACACCAACAATTGCAGGGGCGGCCCTCATGGAATTAAAAAAAAAGGGTCTGTCCCTGTGAGTGGCGAGATGTCTCCCATACGAATAATGAGACTGAGCGCTTTGTTGTTAGGTAAAAGTTCTCAATAGAGACAAAAGTACAGAGGGGCAAACTGGCGTTTTAAAACTTGAATATTACTCTTAATACAAAACAAATTAAGCTGTTTTCAGTGCACTGTTATTTTCGTATGCATAGGTTTTCCTTTCAGAACAATTAGCATTTTGATTATTTTGGATAAAGCTCTCACCCTTTTTACTGTTGAGAAAAAACAATCACCTAGATTACGAGTTTTGCATTAAAAACGGACCGCAGCCATTACAAGTCTTGTCGGTATAGCTGTACCGCAAGCCTTTTAGCCTGTAACGCAACGTCAGTCCTGCACTCGTAAAAATGACATTGTTTCCATGGTACTTCCATAGCGCAGCCATTACGAGTTTTGCAGTGAGGCTAAAAAGTTTGTGTTCCAGCCTATACCGACACGATCCGTTTTGCAATCTAAAAGCAGTAGTTATTAGTTTTACGCTACAAAACTGTAACATAAAACTTATACCTAAACTGCTACAAAGTACACTAAACACCCATAAACTACCTATTAACCCCTAAACCGAGGCCCTCCCGCATCGCAAACACTATAATAAAGTTATTAACCCTTAATCTGCCACTCCCGATAACGCAGCCACTAAAAAAAATTAGTAATTCCTATTCCGCTACTCCCCAACATCGTCACCACTATAATAAAGTTATTAGCCCCCTAAACTGCCACCCTCCCGCATCGCAAACACAATTTAAATATTATTAACCCCTAATCTGCCGTCCGCCCACTTTGCCCCCACTATACTTAAGTTATTAAGCCCTGCAACGCGCCACTATAATAAACCTATTAACCCCTAAACCGCAAGCCCCTCACAATGAAATATACTAAAGTAAACTATAAACCCTTAAACCGAAAGCCCCCCACATCGCAATAAACTAAATTAAACTAGTAACCCCTAAACCTAACGCCCCCTAACTTTATATTAAAATTACAATTAGCCTAACTTAAATTAAATTAAAACTTACCTGTCAAATTAAAAGAACTAAGTTTAAACTAATAATTAAACTAATATAATAATTAAACTAAAATTAAACTAACTACCAATTAAATAAAACTAAACTACAGATTAAAAAAATCCTAACGCTACTCTAAAAATTACAAACTATCTAATTACAAAAAATAATGATGATGAATCCGGCAATAGAATGAGAGCTGCTTAAATCCTATTGGTTGATTTGAACAGCCAATAGGATTTTAGCAGCTCTAATTCCTATTGGCTGATTCAAATTTTTCAGCCAATAGGAATGCAAAGGACGCTATCTTGAATCGCGTACCTTGCATTGAAGATTCAGTGTACGGCAGCGACCGTATAAAGAGGATGCTCCACGCCGGATGTCTTCAGGATGGACCCGCTCCACGCCGCCGGGATCAAGATAGAAAATGCCGCCTGGATGAAGATAGAAAATGCCGTCTGGATGAAGACTTCTCGCCGCCTGGATGAGGACTTCGCCACATGGATGAAGATAGAAGAGGCCGTCTAGATGAAGATCGTTCAAGCGGGACTTTAAACACTGTAGGTGGATCATCGGGGGTTAGTGTTAGGTTTTTTAAGGGTTTTTTTGGGTAGCAAAAGAGCTAAATGCCTTTTTAAGGTCAATGCTCATACAAATGCCCTCTTTAGGGAAATGGATAGCTTAGGTTTTTTTTAGATAGTTTTTTTTTTATTTTGTGGGTTTGGGGGGGTAGGGCTTGTAATGTTAGTGGGTCTTTGTATTTTTTTTTTCAGGCAAAAGAGCTGTTTAACTTAGGGCAATGCCCTACAAAAGACCCCCTTTAAGGGCTATTGGTAGTTTATTCTAGATTAGATTTTTTATTTTGGGGTGTTTTTGTTTTTTTTAAATAATAATAATTATTTTTATTATTTTTGATAATTTGTTTGTGATTTTGTGTAATGTATTTTTTTTGTTTTGGGGTGGGTTTTTATTTTTAGATTAGGGCTTGGGCATTTCATAAAAGAGGGTGGGGGTTTGTATACTATTAGGGGGTGTTTGTTTTGTTTTGTAGCAAAAGAGCTGTTAACTTTAGGGCAATGCCCTACAAAAAGGGCCCTTGGTAGTTTATTATAATTAGGGTTTTTATTACTTTGGGTGTTTTTTTGTTTTTTTTTAAACAGGGTATTAGATTAAGAATAATTTTTATTGTTTTGTATAATTCCGTTTGTTATTTTCTGTAATGGTAGTTTTTTTATTTTTTGTAATGTTAGGTTTTAGTGTAAGGCAGCTTAGGTTTTATTTCACAGGTAAGTTTGTATTTATTTTAGCTAGGTAGTTAGTAAATAGTTAATAACTACCTAGTTAAAATAAATACAAACTTACCTGTGAAATAAAAATAAAACCTAAGATAGATACAATGGGGCCCATTTACTAAGCTCCGGATTGGAGCTTGAGGGCCCGTGTTTCTGGCGAGCCTGCCAGAAACACCAGTTATGAAGCAGCGGTCTAAAGACAGACATCGCCACAAATCAACCCGATCGAGTACGATCGGGTTGATTGACACCCCCTGCTAGCGGCCAATTGGCCGCAAATCTGCAGGGGGGCGGCGTTGCACCAGCAGCTCACAAGAGCTGCTGGTGCAATGCTGAATACGGAGAGCGTATTGCTCTCCGCTTTCAGCGAGGTCTGTCGGACCTGATCCGCACTGTCGGATCAGGTCCGACAGACCATTGTTAAATATTTTTTTATTTCACAGGTATTATTTAGTTAATAATTCTAACTTTAGTTTAGCTCTATTTTAATTATGTTAAAGTTAGGGGGTGTTAGGGTTAGGGTTACGGTTAAGGTTACGTTAGGGTTAGGGCTAATAGTTTAATTTAGGTTGTTGCGATGATGAGGTCTGGCGGTTTAGGGGTTAATAGGTTTATTTAGTGGTAGTGATGTGGGAGGCCAGAGGTTTAGGGGTTAATACCTTTATTTAGTGGTGGCGATGTCGGGGAGCGTCAGAATAGGGGTTAATAACTTTAATATAGTGGCGTCGATGTTGGGGTGCAGCGGAATAGGGGTTAACTATTTTTAGGTGGTGGCAATATCGGGAGCAGCAGATAGGGGTTAATAACATTATTTAGGTGGTGGCGATGTCGGGGTGGCAGATTAGGGTTGTTTAGACGTGGGGTTTATGTTAGGGTGTTAGGTTTAACGTAACTTTTATTTTCCCCATATACATTAATGGGGCTACGTTACGGAGCTTTTCATTCCGCAATCGCAGGTGTTAGGCTTTTTTTCAGCCCACTTTCCCCATTGATGTCTATGGGGGAAGCGTGCACGAGCATGTCAAAACAGCACTTAAATTGTGTGCGGTATGGAGCTCAACGCAACTATATCGCACGCACAAGACGACTGTTTGAAAACTTGTAATGGCTGCGCTATAGGGGGGTTTAATAACGCAACTTTTGTTGTGTTTGTTAATTTCCCTATAGCGCGCATAACTCGTAATCTAGCTGAATGAGAACTATAGTGTGAAAATATTGATAGAATTACGCTGGGATTTATGAGAAAATACGCTTATGGAACACCCATATTTAGCCCATTTTAGGGGGAAAAAAAAACAAAATTACATTTGTATTTTATACTTTTAAGTAGGAATTTCTTCCTTTTTTTGCACATCCATTGTTTTACTTTAGACCAAGGGTTCTGAATATTTTATGACTAAAGACCCTCAATGGTTTGCTTAAAGGGACAGTAAAGTCATAATTAGACAGCCATGATTTAGACAGAGGGGCCTAGTTATCAAGCCGTCAACCTCAAATACGCTGGAATTCCGCAGCGTATTTGTGGCGAGGCTGATTCGCCTTAGTTATCAAAGGCTAGAGACCGGCAAAAGTAGAATTTTGTGACGTAAACTTCGATCCGCAGGACTCAGTCCGACACAGATCGATTCTTACGTCACTCAAGATGTTCCGCACACAAGTGCGGCACAATCTGACTACTTTTGCTAGTTATCAAAAAACTAGCAGGTACGCTCGGCACTTTTCCGGCCCAGCGTACCTGGTTTTCAAACCGCCACCCTGGATGCGGCGGATCCCATAGGAATCAATGGGAGTCAGACCATAGCGAAAGTTCATGTTCGCTGCTGCCAGACATCCCATTGATTCCTATGGGAGCTGTCTACACCTAACACCCTAACATGTACCCCGAGTCTAAACACCCCTAATCTGCCCCCCCTACACCGCCGCAACTAAATAAAGTTATTACCCCCTAAACCGCCGCTCCCGGAGCCCACCGCAAGCTACTCTATACATATTAACCCCTAAGCCGCCGCTCCCTGACCCTGCCGCAACTATAATAAATGTATTAACCCCTAAACCGCCACTCCCGGAGCCCACCGCCACCTACGTTATACCTAGTAACCCCTATCCTGCCCCCCTATACCGCCGCCCTCTATAATAAAGTTATTAACCCCTATCCTGCCGATCCCGCACCTCGCCGCAACTAAATAAATAGTTTAACCCCTAAACCGCCGCTCCCGGACCTTGCCGCAACCTATATTACATTTATTAACCCCTAATCTGCCCCCCCTACACCGTCGCCACCTATAATACATTTATTAACCCCTATCCTGCCCCCCACTACACCGCCGCCACTGTAATAAATGTATTAACCCCTAAACCTAAGTCTAACACCCCCTAACTTAAATATTAATTAAATAAATCTAAATAATATTTCTATTATGAACTAAATTAATCCTATTTAAAACTAAATACTTACCTTTAAAATAAACCCTAATATAGCTACAATATAAATAATAATTATATTGTAGCTATCTTAGGATTTATTTTTATTTTACAGGCATCTTTCAATTTATTTTAACTAGGTACAATAGCTATTAAATAGTTATTAACTATTTAATAGCTTACCTAGCTAAAATAAAGAGAAATTTACCTGTAAAATAAAAATAAATCCTAAGATAGCTACAATATAATTATTATTTATATTGCAGCTATATTAGGGTTTATTTTAAAGGTAAGTATTTAGTTTTAAATAGGATTAATTTAGTTCATAATAGAAATAGATCGGATGAGTGATAACTCTCACAGTCCGCTGCTCAGAGAATGAAGCAAATTTGATAATAGAAGTAAACTGGAAAGTTGTTTAAAATTGTATGGTCTACCTAAATCATAAAATATTTTTTTGGGGGTTTCATGTCCCTTTAATGTCCATTCCCTTTTCTCCAGACTGTTGCAATTGTCAATAGCTTGGTTTTACTTTACGTATGATAGCCAGGCACAGAACAGCTGAATGAAAATCTAAAGGATTGTATCTTATCTACTTCTATAAAAATGCAAATCCCAAATAACTAGCCACAACTTTTACTGTTATTTTTGTGCAATCAAAACATGGATTTTTAAATTATTCAGAGATCCTGTCCCATATGCTATAATTCGGCTTCCTTTCCATACACCCATTGGGTATAGATACCCCCAGTTAAGAACCCCTGCTTTAGACTGTTAGCTACAATACATGATTTCCTTTATTTTCAACCCTGGTAAACTTCTGCCTTAAAATTTAAAATATTCACAGTTGAGGGTTAATTTAACAGGTTTGGTGGAGAAAGTCACAGCTGTCTTTTCTTGCTAGTAGTGCACATTTTCACCTTTCACCAAGCTAGAAAAACTGATAAAATAGATACAGAATCAATACGCAAAAATGTCCTCCTATCAGAATGGGCAGAGCTCTCATTGGCTAGCCTAATCTCACTGCCGTTAATCAAATAAGGTGACAGATATGACTTTGTATATATAAGTCGCAGACTTTAGTGAATCAGTCCGACAAAGCAAAATGTTCAAGTTGGTTTTTCTTGCAATTTTCCTGGGCTATGGTAAGTTTGCACCTACTTTAATGGATAAATAATATTTAGGTTTAAATGAGAATATATTTATATCACTTTTTTATTCAGTTTTTGTTGTTGTTCATGAATAATTAGTGCTTTAAAAGTACATATAGTTCCAAATAATTTTCTGAAATCTTAGGAACTTGTCTTGTCAAACTCATATATGGTTGTATCATGTGCAGCCAATCACAGTCTAGATCTGGACAGTCAACTTATTAGTTTTTAATATAGCCTGTGATTGGTTGTAATAATAACACACAAATCTGATTTCTCAGGGTTTCCAGTAAACTCTTTTTTATACAATGAAAACTAACAATTTTAAAAGATTCTCTTTTAAATTCCTAATCGGATATTTACTAATTTCATATTCTCTTCTATATTTATATATATATATATATATATATATATATATATATATATATATATATATATATATATATATATATATATATATATATACACACACACACACATACAGTATATATTTATATATATATATATATATATATATATATATATATATATATATATATATACATACATATATATATATATATAGCTAGAAATTATTGTGATGAAATGGCTGAGAAGTTTTGTCTTAAAAGAAACTCATAACATTTTAAGATGATCTCTAAATTCATGAATATATGACTTCCAACTCTTATTTAATCCAATTGTATAAAATGAAGAAATGATTAAGACAAAACTCAGTGGCCCCTAATAAGATTTTGTCTTCACTGACTCCCATCTTTACTGATCTTTAGATTGTGTCCCTTACATATAGTGACTAGAATTACACAAACAGACATTAGATGTATAGAATATAATCATCCAAGTGTCAGTCATTTAGCAACAAACTGTCATTAATGTAAAGGAAATCAGTTACATTTTCTCCTGTACACACTGTCAAAAATAAATAGTGTTACATTAATACACATTTACACCCACAGACTGATACAGTCACGGTCAGTATATACAGTTTTCATTGGAGTAAGTAAAGCCCACATCACACTTTAGCAATTAGACAGATACTCAGGGCTGCAGCCCCTATTAGACTCAAAGATGCACCTGACGAAATTCTTCAGCAAAAGAATATATTCATTAATAGGGGATCTTTAGAAAGTGATATAAAACCCACATATTTTTCTTTCATAATTTAGATAGAACATACAATTTTAAATAACTTTCAAAATGTACTTCTATTATAAAATTTGCTAAATTCTCTTGGTATCATTTGTTGAAGGAGCAGCATTGCACTATATGAGTTAGCTGAACTAAGGTGAGCCAATTACAAGAGGCATATATGCAACCACCAATCAGCAGCTAGCTCCCACTAGTGTGTTGTTGCTCCATACCCTACCTAGGTATGCTTTTCAAGAAATCATACCAAGAGAAAAAAGAAAATTAGCTAAAAGAAGTAAATTGAAAAGTAGCTAAAAATTACATCCTCCATCTGAATCATGAATATTTAAATTTGACTATACAGACCTTTTAAAAGGTGTAAATGTTCTTAGAGAAAACTGGAAAATACTATTACAGAAAAGCTCTTAGCTGGCTGCATTTTGTGGTGTTAATCTATCTGTGCAACTGGTCTAGTCCAAAAAGAACAGCTAAAGCAAGGGGTTTGCTAACACAACATGCAAGTTAAAATTATACTTTTATGGTTCAGATAGTTCATACATTTTTAAGTGATTACTCAATTTACTCCTGTAATTAAATTAATATTATTTTCTTGGTATCCTTTGTTGAAAACATATTTTTCAAAAGCAGCAGTGCACTACAGGGCTGCAAGCTGATGATTGGTTGCTACACACAGATGCCTATTGTTATTGGCTGACTAGATGTGTAGCAGTGCATTGATGCATTTCCTTTCATACTTTTATACCCCTTTAATATCTCATTCTGCTCTTCAACATCTATGTATATCAATACCTACTGTTACACTAAACTTATTTCTGATTTGATTCCATATTTTAGCCCACAGCTGTGGTGTTCCCACATACCAGCCCATTCTGTCCAGAGTGGTTGGAGGACATGATGTGAGGTCTAACAGTTGGCCGTGGCAGGTAAGGGGATACGCTGCTTGTCTCAGAAGATGGACCCCCAAACCCTGGTGCGCAATATGTAACCGTGACTCTCTGTATTTGTAGATCTCACTGCAGTATCAGGGAACCAGTGCTTGGGGACACACCTGCGGAGGAACTCTCATTGCTTCCAATTGGGTCCTGACAGCTGCTCACTGTATCAGGTATCCTCACAGTATGTTATAGACACTACTATAAAGAATAATATGCACAGATACTGATCTAAAAATCCAGTATAAAACCCTTTAAAACCTTACTTAGAAGATCCCAATTTAGCACTATTGAGGAGGTATGACTGGGACACTCAATGAAATAGGCCGAGAAAGCCAGAAGAGCAGAAACTCCACCCCTCTCCCCTCGCCTGCATATGAAAAGACCCATTACACAACCAGGAATCTGTAGACATCAGTATACAACCAACACTTTGGGGCTTGGTTAGGAGTCTGAAAATCAGCACAATGTTATTTAAAAATAAGCAAAACTATACATTTTTACAAAAACATATAAATTGACCATCTAGAAAACATTTATGCAAAGAAATCTAGTGTACAATGTCCCTTTAAAAATACTTTATTTGTATTTATGAAGAATCTCTCTTTTAATGGGTATCTACTAAAACCACAGTCACTGTTCCTAAATAGACCTAATTTGCATTACTTCAGTATTATACATTTTGTTGATGAACTGCATAAGTGTTCTAATATTATTTGTATAGACTAACTTGGGTCTACAGCTATCATTTGGCGTATGTTTTTAAATTCCATTTATTTGTATAGGGTTGAAACTTACTTTATTAATTTTTCCCCCCAGCTCTGGCCGCGTCTACAGAGTGGTCTTGGGCAAACACAGTCTGCAGAGTGAAGAGGAAGGATCTGTTATTATCTCTCCTGAAAAAATTATTGTACATGAAAGCTGGAATTCTTTCCTCATTGTGTAAGTAAAACTGGGATCCAAATTGCTAAATTGATGCACAGATCTAATAGATTTCTTGTGCACTTTATATTTCATTGATTGGAGCAAAGAGCTTTACCCCAATACATAACAGTGTATGTCTGAATCTAACCCTCAGATAATTTACTGTATATTGTCTCTGATATTAAATATTTACAAATATGTATTTGTAAACATTCTTTTAATTGGATCTTTGATGAAGTGTCATTGGTCATTCATTTTGTAAGTCTTTTGTTAGTTGTATTTTGTACTTGTGATTAGGCAAGTCCCTTTATTGTCAAGTCAAAATTAGTGCATTTAATTTTTGTGTTGTCATAGGCACTGCTGTGCCAAAACCCTAGCCCATAATATGCCCCTGCCCGGCCTATAAAAACATATGTAAACCTGGTGGCTTCCTGGGTTGCTTGCTGTGCATTGTTGGACCCTCATTTGACATTCAATGTATCCATGCAGATTTTATTTACAACACTGAATATACTAGAGTTATTATTTACTATTCGTTTTCTGGAATTAAAATTTCATTCATCTGTTTGTTATAGCAATGACATTGCCTTGATCAAACTGTCACAGCCTGTGGTCTTTAGTGACAAAATCCAAGCTGCCTGTCTGCCCGCTGATGGAGCATTGCTTGCCCAGGACTTCCCTTGCTATGTGACCGGATGGGGACGTCTGTACAGTAAGAGAACAAATTGATATGGATGTCACTTGGTCCATGTTTGCTGCAATAATTTAGTTGTCAGAGTCAAAAATTTTATGCATACAGAATCAGGGTCTACAACTAAAGTGTCAATTTGCTATAAGAGTTATTATTCTTACATTAATTTATGCTGTATATATATATATATATATACTGTAAACAATGTGTTAAATGTTCTTTTAAGGAAATAACTACAGAATCTCCCAAAGCACAAGATCTAACTTATTTCTCTATATTGTAATTTCATTATGTGACTCACATTTTCACAACAACAATACATTGTAATAGAAATATACTTTGTTTTGCGTATCAACTGCCCCAGGTTCCCATTAATGCTATACATCACAACTCAAAACTGATCCATTGAACACAAAGAGAAAGTCCATTGACGCAACATAAGAGTTGGGCCTTTCCTCATCTCTTAATTTTAATTATTTATATGAGAAACAAAACAAAATGTCAATCAAGTTAAAATGAGCTATTTCATTGCATTGCTAATCTAGTCCATGTATCATTGTCCCTTTAATTAGCCTATAGGAACCATCCATCACAAGATTAATTATTATTAATACCATTACCTAATGATATGCACACTGCTAATATAAACACTAATATGCAGTATGTGACAGCTCTGATCACACAGGTCTATATAGACATCCTATATGACAAACATGATGTTGTGTTTCAGCCAACGGACCTATTGCAGACAACTTGCAGCAAGCTCTTCTCCCAGTGGTCGACTACTCAACTTGCTCTCTGCGTGACTGGTGGGGAACCCAAGTTAAGGCAACCATGGTTTGCGCTGGTGGTGACGGAATTGTTTCTGGCTGCAACGTAAGAAACCAAGGGTTCTATGCTTTACAGTATTTCACCAAGTTTGACATATTTTAGGTTTACAATCTCAATCTACGTAACTGCTCCCTGATATCACAATTTGCTTTTAAAATGTCTTTTTAGCTTTTGATTTTAAAAACATAGAAACATAAATTTTGATGACAGATAATAGCTAAAAGGCCCAATGAGTGTGTTTATTGTTTAAGTATACACGTAATTCACTGTTAGGATAGCCTTAATCATATTTCAGTTTTTCTTAAATGTATTACAGTATTTGTTCTTACCACCTCTACTGGGAGTCTAGTCCATGAATCAACCACCTTTGCTTTTACAAATTACTCCTGAACCTACAACTAGAGAACATGACCGCTTGCTCTTTTCTTGCTCTTTTCTTATGAAAATTTCTGTCACCGACATATTAATTAATTTTATGTACTTGAAGATTTCTGTCATTTCACCTATCTCTCTATTCTTCTCTAATCTATACCTATAAAGAACTTGAATCATGTGCTTGTATGTTTTAAATTGTAGAATATGTATCGTTTGTGTAGCCTTTAATTGAACAGTATCAAGAATGTTAATACCTTTTTGAGATCTTGGGGCCAATTTAACAAATGGCGGGCGGACATGATTCGCTGTAACTAATCATCTCCCGCAGACATCGCTAAATGCCGACAGCATACGCTGTTGGCATTTAACACTGCACAAGCATTTCTGGTGAAATTTTTGTGCAATGCCGCCCCCTGCACATTCACGGCCAATTGGCAGCTAGCAGGGGGTGTCAATAATCCTGATTGTATCTGATCGGGATGATTGCTGGCGGACAAGTTAAGGAGCAGTGTTCTTATGACCGCTGCTTCTTAACTTCTCTTTCCGGCGAGTCTGAAACTTTGGGGGTAGATTGCAGCATCCGGTGCTTAATAAATCCACCCCATGGTCTCCTGAAATGTCTACAAGATTAAAACTTAATATAATAACACAATGGACACATTTTTAAAGGATTTCTGTAATATGAATCTTTTATCTTAAATCCAACCCTCAGTAAGGATGAAATACTCTAAGGTGGACTCCACTATAGCTTAGATTTGTTTTTTAATTAATTGTCTTAAGAGGGTTCACTTATATCAATTCTTGGCTGAATTAATTTGTTTGAATTGTTTCTTTTAAGACAATATTGAATTTGAATGCTGAATGTATTCAAAAAGTCAATCTTTTTTATAACACAACTAAAAAAATGACTATAAAATTTTTTTCTTTTTCTGAACAATAGAATGAAATAAATTAAATTAAACACACATTGACCTGTCCCATAAAAATGCGCTGACCTTATGCATAATCTCTTGGTCAATGCAGGGAGATTCTGGCGGCCCTCTGAACTGCCAGGCAGGTGATGGAAGTTGGTCAGTACATGGAGTTGTTAGTTTCGGATCTGGATTGAGCTGCAATTATCTCAAGAAGCCTACAGTGTTCACCCGCGTCTCTGCTTACATTGGCTGGATCAACCAGGTGAGTAGAAAATTATACACAGTTCATAAGCTTACTCTACAGTACCACAACTTACATTTTATAGTTTGTTAAGAGAAATGTTATTAAGTTTTGCTGCTCATGTAAAGGGAAATATAAATGGTAAATTACACATGAATGATCATTATCAGTTTTATATCTCTTTTGATTCATAAGTTCTATATTTACCTAGTCTGTTTTTTCCCCCAGAAAATTGCAAGCAATTAAGAAGCAACTTGGATTTCGTTCTGTCCCTCTCCTTATCGATATTACTATGGGAAAAAAAAATATATCAACTTTATTTTTGCTTAGCAACTTATATAACTGGAGAGTTTTCTATCAATAAAAATGAATTAGCTGAAAAATACTTTGTCTTTTTATCTTTTTTTTTTGTTTGTTTGAATCATAAAAATACTCATTACATCTGGTTCACATAAAAAAGAAAATATTTAACATAACAGAAAACCCCCACTAAAATTATTTAAAAAAGACATAATTAAGAGATAAGAAAAAATGTATTATGTGCAGAATAGTTTTTAAGTTATGTGCTGTAATGGAATACTTTGGTAAAGACGAATTTTCACAAATAGGACATCTACATACAACTTTCTATGTCCTGCCTTACATGCTATTAATGACCATTAAATACAGTAGTATTGCATAATAAAAATTCATGAATAATAAAAATATAATTCAATTGTAGTTACTCTGATTTTTAAATGAGCAATAGATTTATTTTTTTCAAACACATTTCAAAATGTCCTCCCCTGTATCATGTGACTGCAGCCAGCCAATCACAGACTTGTATATGTATACACTCTGAACTCTTACACATTCTCAGTAGGAGCTGGTGACTCAGAAAGTGTGCATATTATACGACTGTGCTCAATTTGATAGTGGAAGTAAATTGACAAGTTTTAAAGTGAACTTTATAGATGCTATCGGAGCTACTCTGTGGATCTGCAACTTTGTTTAAATATATACATAATTTGAAAAGTGAGAGTGCACATGACATAAAAATTGTATGTATATACACCAGCAATGGGAAAGTTCTAAGACCAACTACCCAAACTAAAGAAAAAGGGAGAGAAAAGAAAGGGAGAAAGAAGGTAGAGGTGAAAGGCCATGGATAGGAGTGGTATTCTTATATAGAGAGATAATATATACTATAAAGGTTGCCAATACATCCACACCTTTATTTGGAAGCTAAATACTCCCTATGTTAAAAAAAAGCTATGGCCATTTAGAAAAAGTATTTATTTTATTTAGCTTTATAAAGGTGTTGATTTAATTTGGATTTATGAGCGTCAGAATGGGTTTGAATAGATGAGTAATGGATCTTCCTGTTTAGTACTTAGGTTCAGTTTATAATTCCTGGTTATATTTTCCATGAGTATATAAAAGAGTGTGTCTCATAGCACATAGTCATTGGTACACACTGAAACAGGTCTTCTGTGACCACTTTGAAGAATATCTTGAGCTACCCAAAGTGACATTCTAGTTCTACTGGCCATTGAGTTGTTATCTTGCCACCAAAACAAGTCCACCACTGGTTATTTTCAAAAAGTGTACAAATGTCCCACTGACGGCAGCATTCTGTTAGCATTCTTAGTCTTGAAAAGTTGTGTGTGAGAGAGGCGCTAGTGAAAGCTTTAAGTGTTAAAAACTAGGAGACAGGAAAATTTTTTTTTCTAAAAACTTGGTTAAATAAGTCAGATAAATAATGTATCAGAAAATAGGGCAATAAAAATTGATGTCCAACTTGATAATATAGATGAGAGAGAACAATATAAAATATACTGAATAAATGTACACAATATTCCCTATTATAGGCTTAGTATGATATATAAACAAACATTCATTAATCTTGTAAAGACGTGAATCTCGCTAAAGTTAATATGAGCAGCAGTTATCACTCTAAATAAATCATTAATAAACAGTGGTATATCACTCTAAAAAGGATTAAGAATGAGATGATCGAGATTTGGATATACAGAAAATATTTTCACTATTTAGACAAACAATAATTCATATACATATATGCTTAATAAAAACAGACAATAAAAACATACAATAAAACACTAAAAAAGACTGGGTATACCGTAGGAGAGAGCCCAGGTAAAGTCTCTAAAAACTTTTGGTATAGAATATCTGAAGATAGTGAAATAACAGTTGAAAGTTCCCAAATAGATGTGTGGAGTAAAACAAGTAGCGATCTTTTAGCGTTGCTTATAAAACATCCTCTGACGGCAATATTGTTTCAAATGAGTGATTTCAGTCTCTATTTGAAACAGTAGCGTTCTTTTGGAAATAACTTCTTTTATGTTTCCAATTGTTATGTATAATAGTAGTGGCCAGCCACTATTTAACTTTTAGTTGGTCCGTGCTGAGAGAAGGTTTTTAGACACCCTTTAGATTTAAGGGGATAAAATACGGAAAAAAACTGTACCTTTGAAGTAAGTCTCTCTTTAACCCGCTATGCAGGTAATCTTACCTCCTTCTATGTGTAGTTCGGTTAGATGGCTCCCGGTCTTGGGGCTCCTGATGATAGTAGTTAGTGTAACCCATTTTTTTCACTTGCGCAAGTTACCTTTTAACCAGTGATTTCTTCTCCTGCACTTAGTACTCCATTGTACGCAGGTAACGATCAGCTTAAGACCCGTTGTTTTCCCCTGCATTTAGTACTCTGTTGTACGCAGGTGACGATCCGCTGGTCAAGCTTTTTTTATCTTTGTTACTCAATATTGACAGAGGCAAAAGTGCACCTCAAGATGGTATATTTTAAGTGGTAAAGTCTTTCACAGCAAATAGTTATAACACAGTTTCTACGCGTTTCACCCGTATTATGGGCTTTTTCAAGATACTGTGTTTCCTTAGGCCTAGATTTAGAGTTCGGCGGTAGCCGTGAAAACCAGCGTTAGAGGCTCCTAACGCTGGTTTTGGCCGCCCGCCGGTATTTGGAGTCAGTCATTAAAGGGTCTAATGCTCACTTTTCAGCCGCGACTTTTCCATACCGCAGATCCCCTTACGCCATTTGCGTATCCTATCTTTTCAATGGGATCTTCCTAACGCCGGTATTTAGAGTCGTTTCTGAAGTGAGCGTTAGAGCTCTAACGACAAAACTCCAGCCGCCTGAAAATAGCAGGAGTTAAGAGCTTTCTGGGCTAACGCCAGTTCATAAAGCTCTTAACTACTGTACCCTAAAGTACACTAACACCCATAAACTACCTATGTACCCCTAAACCAAGCTCCCCCCACATCGCCGCCACTCGATTAAAATATTTTAACCCCTAATCTGCCGACCGCCACCTACGTTATACTTATGTACCCCTAATCTGCTGCCCCTAACCCCGCCGACCTGAGCGCTACTATAATAAAGTTATTAACCCCTAATCCACCTCACTAACCCTATCATAAATAGTATTAACCCCTAATCTGCCCTCCCTAACATCGCCGACACCTACCTTCAATTATTAACCCCTAATCTGACGACCGGAGCTCATCGCTACTATAATAAATGGATTAACCCCTAAAGCTAAGTCTAACCCTAACACTAACACCCCCCTAACTTAAATATAATTTACATCTAACGAAATAAATTAACTCTTATTAAATAAATTATTCCTATTTAAAGCTAAATACTTACCTGTAAAATAAATCCTAATATAGCTACAATATAAATTATAATTATATTATAGCTATTTTAGGATTAATATTTATTTTACAGGCAACTTTGTAATTATTTTAACCAGGTACAATAGCTATTAAATAGTTAAGAACTATTTAATAGTTACCTAGTTAAAATAATAACAAATTTACCTGTAAAATAAATCCTTTCCTAAGATATAATTAAACCTAACACTACCCTATCAATAAATTAATTAAATAAAATACCTACAATTACCTACAATTAACCTAACACTACACTATCAATAAATTAATTAAATACAATATCTACAAATAAATACAATTAAATAAACTAGCTAAAGTACAAAAAATAAAAAAGAACTAAGTTACAAAAAATAAAAAAATATTTACAAACATAAGAAAAATATTACAACAATTTTAAACTAATTACACCTACTCTAAGCCCCCTAATAAAATAACAAAGCCCCCCAAAATAAAAAATTCCCTACCCTATTCTAAATTAAAAAAGTTACAAGCTCTTTTACCTTACCAGCCCTGAACAGGGCCCTTTGCGGGGCATGCCCCAAGAATTTCAGCTCTTTTGCCTGTAAAAAAAACATACAATACCCCCCCCCAACATTACAACCCACCACCCACATACCCCTAATCTAACCCAAACCCCCCTTAAATAAACCTAACACTAAGCCCCTGAAGATCTTCCTACCTTGTCTTCACCATCCAGGTTCACCGATCCGTCCTGAAGAGCTCCTCCGATGTCCTGATCCAAGCCCAAGCAGGGGGCTGAAGAGGTCCATGATCCGGTCAAAGTCTTCATCCAAGCGGGGCAGAAGAGGATCTTCCATCCGATTGAAGTCATCATCCAGGCGGCATCTTCTAAAGTCTTCCATCCGGAGCGAAGCGGCAGGATCCTGAAGACCTCCAGCGCGGAACATCCATCCGGCCCGACGACTGAACGACGAATGACTGTTCCTTTAAGGGACGTCATCCAAGATGGCGTCCCTCGAATTCCGATTGGCTGATAGGATTCTATCAGCCAATCGGAATTAAGGTAGGAATTTTCTGATTGGCTGATCCAATCAGCCAATCAGATTGAGCTCGCATTCTATTGGCTGTTCCTACCTTAATTCCTACCTTAATTCCGGATCCTGCCGCTTCGCTCCGGATGGAAGACTTTAGAAGATGCCGCCTGGATGATGACTTCAATCGGATGGAAGATCCTCTTCTGCCCCGCTTGGATGAAGACTTTGACCGGATCATGGACCTCTTCAGCCCCCCGCTTGGGCTTGGATCAGGACATCGGAGGAGCTCTTCAGGACGGATCGGTGAACCTGGATGGTGAAGACAAGGTAGGAAGATCTTCAGGGGCTTAGTGTTAGATTTAAGGGGGGTTTGGGTTAGATTAGGGGTATGTGGGTGGTGGGTTGTAATGTTGGGGGGGGGTATTGTATGTTTTTTTTACAGGCAAAAGAGCTGAAATTCTTGGGGCATGCCCCGCAAAGGGCCCTGTTCAGGGCTGGTAAGGTAAAAGAGCTTGTAACTTTTTTAATTTAGAATAGGGTAGGGAATTTTTTATTTTGGGGGGCTTTGTTATTTTATTAGGGGGCTTAGAGTAGGTGTAATTAGTTTAAAATTGTTGTAATATTTTTCTTATGTTTGTAAATATTTTTTTATTTTTTGTAACTTAGTTCTTTTTTATTTTTTGTACTTTAGCTAGTTTATTTAATTGTATTTATTTGTAGATATTGTATTTAATTAATTTATTGATAGTGTAGTGTTAGGTTAATTGTAGGTAATTGTAGGTATTTTATTTAATTAATTTATTGATAGGGTAGTGTTAGGTTTAATTATATCTTAGGTTAGGATTTATTTTACAGGTAAATTTGTTATTATTTTAACTAGGTAACTATTAAATAGTTCTTAACTATTTAATAGCTATTGTACCTGGTTAAAATAATTACAAAGTTGCCTGTAAAATAAATATTAATCCTAAAATAGCTATAATATAATTATAATTTATATTGTAGCTATATTAGGATTTATTTTACAGGTAAGTATTTAGCTTTAAATAGGAATAATTTATTTAATAAGAGTTAATTTATTTCGTTAGATGTAAATTATATTTAAGTTAGGGGGGTGTTAGTGTTAGGGTTAGACTTAGCTTTAGGGGTTAATACATTTATTAGAATAGCGGTGAGCTCCGGTCGGCAGATTAGGGGTTAATAATTGAAGTTAGGTGTCGGCGATGTTAGGGAGGGCAGATTAGGGGTTAATACTATTTATGATAGGGTTAGTGAGGCGGATTAGGGGTTAATAACTTTATTATAGTAGCGCTCAGGTCCGCTCGGCAGATTAGGGGTTAATAAGTGTAGGCAGGTGGAGGCGACGTTGTGGGGGGCAGATTAGGGGTTAATAAATATAATATAGGGGTCGGCGATGTTAGGGCAGCAGATTAGGGGTACATAGGGATAACGTAGGTTGCGGCGGTTTACGGAGCGGCAGATTAGGGGTTAAAAAAAATATGCAGGGGTCAGCGATAGCGGGGGCGACAGATTAGAGGTTAATAAGTGTAAGGTTAGGGGTGTTTAGACTCGGGGTGCATGTTAGAGTGTTAGGTGCAGACGTAGGAAGTATTTCCCCATAGGAAACAATGGGGCTGCGTTAGGAGCTGAACGCTGCTTTTTTGCAGGTGTTAGGTTTTTTTTCAGCTCAAACAGCCCCATTGTTTCCTATGGGAGAATCGTGCACGAGCACGTTTTTGAGGCTGGCCGCGTCCGTAAGCAACTCTGGTATCGAGAGTTGCATTTGCGATAAAAATGCTCTACGCTCCTTTTTTGGAGCCTAACGCAGCATTTGTTTGAACTCTCGATACCAGAGTTAAATTTATGGTGCGGCCAGAAAAAAACCCGCGGAGCGTTAACAGCCCTTCTACCGCCAAACTCCAAATCTAGGCCTTAGTTTACTGATTCAAATAATGCCGCCTTCTATTTGATTGGATCAGGATTTCATGACGTAACTGGGCTCTCTTAAAAGAATAGTTAACAAAGTGATCGGGCTCTCTCCACTATTAGAACATGACATTTCTACAGATGATCATTCTGTGACCAAATTGTGGTACTCATTTTAAAATATGTGAATAAATATATAAATGAAAGATAATAAATAAAAACAGAAGATAATAACTAAAAATGAATACGGATTACAACAAACATCTTGGTGCAGGGAACATTAAATCTTTCATCTCCCAGATTTCTGCTGAAAGTTTATTCATAGAATTAATCCTCCACATATCGATTATCTTTTGGATCAATATGTAGAGGCTCCTCTCAATTTGTACAATTTTCAAATGTAATAACTAAAGGCTACCTTTCTAATTTTTAACTTATTGGACTGGGCGATTAAATATATATATATGCTTCCAATATACATCTATTATCACGGGGTGTTTTAAGACATGTGAATATATACTAAACAACTAATTTCTGTCTAAAACTAATTTAATTGATAGAAAATAAATAAATATCAATAATTAATAATTTTTTTGGTGCAAATATACCCTATATAATTTCCTTAAAGTGACTAATTTTTTTTAACTCCTTAAAAATGATAAAACCTAATATCATAAGAGTTTAAAAACAATTAGTTATAGTGAACCTTAATATAATGTGATTCCTAAAAGTGTGTTAAATATAAAAAAATTGTAGATATATACATTCTAATTTGAGGATGTAGTATATTATAGTGATTCTAATATGTGAATGTGGTATAATATAGTGATTCGATGCAAACAAATTTATTTTTCTTATGAACAGATTTATACCAGTACATTTGACAGGAAATTATTTAAGTGCAGAGAAATGGGGATAATCAAATTCGGAATTTAACCCATATGGGTGTACAGTGTTAAAGTTGAGTATGAACTCAGCCTCTTTTTTTAAAATCAATTAAAAGGGTTTTTCCCCTGTCATCTATGTCGAGCCTGTCAATACAGCTCAAAAAAAAAAATCTATAACTGTCCCAGGATTAAAAGATGAATTTATCATAAAAGATACAATCAGGTGCAACAGTAAAGGGGTCATCTATTTATTAAAATGCTCATGTAATTTGTTCTATATAGGAGAGACAACTAGAATGTTAATAGATAGGATAAGGGAGCATTTGTGCAATATAAAAAAGGGAAATTTACATACTCAACTGTACAAACATTTTAGGGAAACCCACCAAAATAAATTATCAGACCTATCTTACTGGGGCCTATGTAAGGTTAAGCACAACTGGAGAGGGGGAAACTACGAACTCAGCCTTTTAAAAAAAGAGGCTGAGTTCATATTCAACTTTAACACTGTACACCCATATGGGTTAAATTCCAAATTGGATCCCCATTTCTCTGCACTTAAATAATTTCCTGTCAAATGTACTGGTATAAATCTGTTCATAAGAAAAATAAATTTGGTAGCATCGAATCATTATATTATACCACATTCTCATATTAGAATCACTATAATATACTACATCCTCAAATTAGAGTCACCTTAAATTAAGAAATGCATATATCTACAATATTTTATATTTAACACACTTTTAGGAATCACATTATATTAAGGTTCACTATAACTAATTGTTTTTAAACTCTTATGATATTAGGTTTTATCATTTTTAAGGAGTTAAAAAAAAAAAAGAGTCACTTTAAGGAAATTATATAGGGTATATTTGCACCAAAAAAAATATTCATTATTGATATTTATTTATTTTCTATCGATTAAATTTGTTTTAGACAGAGATGAGTTGTTTAGTATATATTCACATCTTAAAATACCCCCTGATAATAGATGTATATTGGAAGCATATATATATATTTATTCGCCCAGTCTGATAAGTTAAAAATTAGAATGGTAGCCTTTAGTTATTACATTTGAAAATTGTACAAATTGAGAGGAGCCTCTACATATTGATCCAAAAGATAATCGATATGTGGAGGATTAATTCTATGAATAAACTTTCAGCAGAAATCTGGGAGATGAAAGATTTAATGTTCCCTGCACCAAGATGTTTGTTGTAATCCGTATTCATTTTTAGTTATTATCTTCCATTTTTATTTATTATCTTTCATTTATATATTTATTCACATATTTTAAAATGAGTACCGCAATTTGGTCACAGAATGATCATCTGTAGAAATGTCATGTTATAATAGTGGAGAGAGCCCGATCACTTTGTTAACTATGCTTTTAAGAGAGCCCAGTTACGTCATGAAATCCTGATCCAATCAAATAGAAGGCGGCATTATTTGAATCAGTAAACTAAGGAAACACAGTATCTTGAAAAAGCCCATAATACGGGTGAAACGCGTAGAAACTGTGTTATAACTATTTGCTGTGAAAGACTTTACCACTTAAAATATACCATCTTGAGGTGCACTTTTGCCTCTGTCAATATTGAGTAACAAAGATAAAAAAAGCTTGACCAGCGGATCGTCACCTGCGTACAACAGAGTACTAAATGCAGGGGAAAACAACGGGTCTTAAGCTGATTGTTACCTGCGTACAATGGAGTACTAAGTGCAGGAGAATAAATCACCGGTTAAAAGGTAACTTGCGAAAGTAAAAAAAATGGGTTACACTAACTACTATCATCAGGAGTCCCAAGACCGGGAGCCATCTAACCGAACTACACATAGAAGGAGGTAAGATTACCTGCATAGCGGGTTAAAGAGAGACTTACTTCAAAGGAACAGTTTTTTCCGTATTTTATCCCCTTATATCTAAAGGGTGTCTAAAAACCTTCTCTCAGCACGGACCAACTAAAAGTTAAATAGTGGCTGGCCACTACTATTATACATAACAATTGGAAACATAAAAGAAGTTATTTCCAA
Organism: Bombina bombina; assembly: GCF_027579735.1. Taxonomy (NCBI): domain Eukaryota; kingdom Metazoa; phylum Chordata; class Amphibia; order Anura; family Bombinatoridae; genus Bombina; species Bombina bombina. The sequence goes on from NC_069506.1 coordinate 40,653,799, forward strand.
AAGAACGCTACTGTTTCAAATAGAGACTGAAATCACTCATTTGAAACAATATTGCCGTCAGAGGATGTTTTATAAGCAGCGCTAAAAGATCGCTACTTGTTTTACTCCACACATCTATTTGGGAACTTTCAACTGTTATTTCACTATCTTCAGATATTCTATACCAAAAGTTTTTAGAGACTTTATCTGGGCTCTCTCCTACGGTATACCCAGTCTTTTTTAGTGTTTTATTGTATGTTTTTATTGTCTGTTTTTATTAAGCATATATGTATATGAATTATTGTTTGTCTAAATAGTAAAAATATTTTCTGTATATCCAAATCTCGATCATCTCATTCTTAATCCTTTTTAGAGTGATATACCACTGTTTATTAATGATTTATTTAGAGTGATAACTGCTGCTCATATCATGTTTAGCGAGATTCACGTCTTTACAAGATTAATGAATGTTTGTTTATATATCATACTAAGCCTATAATAGGGAATATTGTGTACATTTATTCAGTATATTTTATATTTTTCTCTCTTATCTATATTATCAAGTTGGACATCAATTTTTTTTTTGCCCTATTTTCTGATACATTATTTATCTGACTTATTTAACCAAGTTTTTAGAAAAACATTTTTTTACTGTCTCCTAGTTTTTAACACTTAAAGCTTTCACTAGCGCCTCTCTCACACACAACTTTTCTATATCTATATACTTGTTAACCAGGAGGGGGTTAATAGAGAGAGGCTTAAGTGTTTTAAGCCCTAGCGCTTCATATATCCTTTATATATCTAAGCATTCTTAGTCTAGGCCTATTTAAATGGTGTGGAGTCCGGTATGTTCTGTATAAGACTTTAAGAGCACATTATACACTTCCAAAAAGCTAATCCTGTAACCTACAAATGCTGCACATCAAATAACTTGTTTAGGCAATTTGCAGCATTTTGAAAACCTAGGTTACAGAATTTGCTTTTTTGGGGTTTTCTAGGGAGCGTTGGGACAGAGTGTTTAAAGAGACATTAAGCACAATTTTTTTTATTTTGTGATTCAGATAGAACATACAATTTTAAGCATATTGCGGCCCCAAGCCAAATTTCCCACACGGCTATTGGCTAAGAGGTGGAAACGTCACCTCTCAGCCAAATAGAGAAGGTAGCGTTCTGCGGCGATCGCTTCGAACAAATAAAGGAGCTTTCAGCATGAAGTATTTTATACTTCATGAATGAAAGAACCCTTTATTTGTTCCAATGGTAAATCCTAGTGTTTCACAAATGCTAGGATTTACCATCACTTTAATATTAATATTTTTTTTATAAGGGTTAAAATGTATATGGTATATGACAGTATAACTATAGGAATAGATATACAGGTATAGTTATATACACATACTGTATATACAGTATATATAGAAATATATATTTACAATAAAAATTACATTATCCTGTATGTAAAAATCATTGGCTTGGGAAATATGAATAACTCCTGCAATGACTTCTTTGGAGAGAATACTTTAACGCGGTCGAGATATTTGGTTAGCCCACGTCTGGTTTTGCTTACTTACAAACGTTTTACTTGTAATACGCGCTCAACCCGGCACTTGAAAAAAGCTTATTAAAATTACAATTACCCTAACTTAAATTAAATTAAAACTTACCTGTCAAATTAAAGAACTAAGTTTAAACTAACAATTAAACTGATATAATTATTAAACTAATATTAAACTAACTACCAATTAAATAAAACTAAACTATACGTTAAAAAAATCCTTACACTACTCTAAAAATTACAAACTATCTAATTACAAAAATAATGATGATGAATCAGCCAATAGAATGAGAGCTGCTTAAATCCTATTGGTTGATTTGAACAGCCAATAGGATTTTAGCAGCTCTAATTCCTATTGACTGATTCAAATTTTTCAGCAAATAGGAATGCAAGGGACGCCATTTTGAATCGCGTACCTGGCATTGAAGATTCAGTGTACGGCAGCGACCATATGAAGAGGATGCTCCACGCCGGATGTCTTCAGGATGGACCCACTCTGCGCCGCCGGGATCAAGATAGAAGATGCCGCCTGGATGAAGATAGAAGAGGCCGTCTGGATGAAGACTTCTCGCCGCCTGGATGAGGACTTCACCGCCTGGATGAAGATAGAAGAGGCTGCCTAGATGAAGGTTGTTCAAGCGGGACTTCAAAAACTGTAAGTGGATCCTAGGGGGTTAGTGTTAGGTTTTTTAAGGGTTTTTTTTTGGGTAGCAAAAAAGCTAAATGCCTTTTTAGGGCAATGCTCATACAAATGCCCTCTTTAGGGCAATGGATAGCTTAGGTTTTTTTAGATAGTTTTTTTTATTTTGTGGGTTTGTAATGTTAGTGGCCCCCTTTAAGGGCTATTGGTAGTTTATTCTAGATTAGGTTTTTTATTTTGGGGTGTTTTTTTTAAAAATAGTAATAATAATTTTTATTATTTTTAACCTTTTAACGCCGTTATGCCGTTCTATTCCGGCATAATTACACTGGACTTTAGAGCCGTTATGACAGAATAGAACGTCATAGCCAACGGCTGTCCTGAAGCCTTCTGTGCTTCCTGGATTTGGTTGGGGTCTGGAGGGCGTTCCTAGGATTATAGGGTTATATATAGGGTTATAGGGTAATATATAGGGTTATACAGTTGTGCCGATGTAGACACTTTAGCCCTGGCAGGAAAGGGTTAATAATTTGTTTGTTATTTTGTGTAATGTATTTTTTTTTCGTTTTGGGGTGGGTTTTTATTTTTAGATTAGGGCTTGGGCATTTCATAAAAGAGGTGAATGTTCTTTTAAGGGCAGGAAAAAGAGCAAAATTTTTATTGTTTTGAATTATTTAATTTGTTATTTTCTGTAATGGTAGTTTTTAATTTTTTGTAATGTTAGGTTTTAGCGTAAGGCAGCTTAGGTTTTATTTCACAGGTAAGTTTGTATTTATTTTAGCTAGGTAGTTAGTAAATAGTTAATAATTACCTAGTTAAAATAAATACAAATTTACCTGTGAAATAAAAATAAAACCTAAGATAGATACAATGGGGCCCATTTACCAAGCTCCGGATGGAGCTTGCGGACCCGTGTTTCTGGCGAGCCTGCCAGAAGCACCAGTTATGAAGCAGCGGTCTAAAGACTGCTGCTTCATAACCCTGTCCGCCTGCTCTGAGTAGGCGGACAGACATTGCCACAAATCAACCCGATCGGGTTGATTGACACCCCCTGCTAGCGGCCAATTGAGCTGCTGGTGCAATGCTGAATACGGAGAGCGTATTGCTCTCCGCATTCAGCGAGGTCTGTCGGACCTGATCCGCACTGTCGTATTAGGTCCGACAGACCATTGTTAAATAGGCCTCAATGTAACTATTAGTTATATTGTAGCTAGCTTAGATTTTATTTCACAGGTATTATTTAGTTAATAATTGTAACTTTAGTTTAGCTCTATTTTAATTATATTAAAGTTAGGGGTGTTAGGGTTAGGGTTATGGTTAGGGTTACGTTAGGGTTAGGGTTAATAGTTTAATTTAGGTTGTTGCGATGTGGAGGTCTGGTGGTTTAGGGGTTAATAGGTTTATATAGTGGTAGTGATGTGGGAGGCCAGAGGTTTAGGGGTTACTACCTTTATATAGTGGTGGCGATGTCGGGGAGCGGCAGAATAGGGGTTAATAACTTTAATATAGTGGCGGCGATGTTGGGGTGCAGTGGAATAGGGGTTAATAACTATTTTTAGGAGGTGGCAATATCGGGAGCAGCAGATAGAGGTTAATAACATTATTTAGGTGGTGGCGATGTCGGGGGTGGCAGATTAGGGTTGTTTAGACGTGGGGTTTATGTTAGGTTTAACGTAACTTTTATTTTCCCCATATACATTAATGGGGCTACGTTACGGAGCTTTTCATTCCGCAATCGCAGGTGTTAGGCTTTTTTTCAGCCCACTTTCCCCATTGATGCCTATGGGGGAAGCATGCACGAGCATGTCAAAACAGCATTTGAATTGTGTGCGGTATAGAGCTCAACGCAACTATATCGCACGCACAAGACGACTGATTGAAAACTTGTAATGGCTGCGCTATAGGGGGTTAATTAACGCAACTTTTGTTGTGTTTGTTAATTTCCCTATAGCGCGCATAACTCGCAATCTAGCTGAATGAGAACTATAGTGTGAAAATATTGATAGAATTACGCTGGGATTTATGAGAAAATACGCTTATGGAACACCCATGTTTAGCCCATTTTAAGGGAAAAAAAACAAAATTACATTTGTATTTTATACTTTTAAGTAGGAATTTCTTCCTTTTTTTGCACATCCATTGTTTTACTTTAGACCAAGGGTTCTTAATATTTTATGACTAAAGACCCTCAATGGTTTGCTTAAAGGGCCACTGTAAGTAAATATTTTCTATGCCTGTTACTAACTAACTACCCCAAATACGCTTTTTATCAATAGCATTTCATTAACATATCTCTACCGTATATCAGAAATCTTGTCTGCAAATTTAATTGTTTTCCAAACCCCCTCCGTGGGTATCCTTTGCTCTGTACCAATCCGTTTACAATACCTAGGTTTCAAAATGGCGCTTTAAACACAAAGTTATTGGTTTAAGTATTTTGAACATGCAGTGCTGAAAATATTGGGCAGGATAACGTGACATCATCGGCGAATAAAAGATATAACTTTTAGAACGTTATGAAACTTCGTTTTGGAGAAAATATAGGTCAGTAGGTTTTAATTAATGTTTATTAACTTTAATATGTTAGTTGTTTAGCTTAAAAATTATAACAGAAAGTAATCCTTTAAAGGGACAGTAAAGTCATAATTAGACAGTCATGATTTAGACAACGCGTAAAATTTTAAACAACTTTACAATTTACTTTTATTATTTCATATGCTTCCTTCCCTTGTTATCCTTTGCTGAAAGCTTTATCTAGAAAAATCTCAGAAGCCGGAAAGAACCTAGGTTCTAGCTGCTGATTGGTGGCTGTATATATATACTGATTGTTATTGGCTGACATATGTGTTCAGTTAGAAAACAGTAGTACATTGCTGCTCCTTCAACAAATGATACCAAGAGAATGAAGCAAATTTGATAATAGAAGTAAACTGGAAAGTTGCTTAAAATTGTATGGTCTACCTAAATCATAAAATATTTTTTTGGGGGGTTTCATGTCCCTTTAATGTCCATTCCCTTTTCTCCAGACTGTTGCAATTGTCAATAGCTTGGTTTTACTTTACGTATGATAGCCAGGCACAGAACAGCTGAATGAAAATCTAAAGGATTGTATCTTATCTACTTCTATAAAAATGGCAAATAACAAATAACTAGCCACAACTTTTACTGTTATTTTTGTGCAAGCAAAACATGGATTTTTACATTATTCAGAGATCCTGTCCCATATGCTATAATTCGGCTTCCTTTCCATACACCCATTGGGTATAGATACCCCCAGTTAAGAACCCCTGCTTTAGACTGTTAGCTACAATACATGATTTCCTTTCTTTTCATCCCTGGTAAACTTCTGCCTTAAAATTGAAAATATTCACAGTTGAGGGTTAATTTAACAAGTTTGATGGAGAAAGTCACAGCTGTCTTTTCTTGCTACTAGTGCACATTTTCACCTTTCACCAAGCTAGAAAAACTGATAAAATAGATACAGAATCAATACGCAAAAACGTCCTCCTATCAGAATGGGCAGAGCTCTCATTGGCTAGCCTAATCTCACTGCCGTTAATCAAATAAGGTGACAGATATGACTTTGTATATATAAGTCGCAGACTTTAGTGAATCAGTCCGACAAAGCAAAATGTTCAAGTTGGTTTTTCTTGCAATTTTCCTGGGCTATGGTAAGTTTGCACCTACTTTAATGGATAAATAATATTTAGGATTAAATGAGAATATATTTATATCACTTTTTTATTCAGTTTTTGTTGTTGTTCATGAATAATTAGTGCTTAAAAGTATATATAGTTCCAAATAATTTTCTGAAATCTTAGGAACTTGTCTTGTCAAACTCATATATGGTTGTATCATGTGCAGCCAATCACAGTCTAGATCTGGACAGCCAACTTATTCATTTTTAATATAGCCTGTGATTGGTTGTAATAATAACACACAAATCTGATTTCTCAGGGTTTCCAGTAAACTCTTTTTTATACAATGAAAACTACCAATTTTAAAACATTTTCTTTTAAATTCCAAGTCGGATATTTACTAATTTCATATTCTCTTCAATATATATATATATACACATACAGTATACATACATACATATATATATATATATATATATATATATATATATATATATATATATATATATATATATATATATATATATATAAATTATTGTGATGAAATGGCTGAGAAGTTTTGTCTTAAAAGAAACTCATAACATTTTAAGATGATCTCTAAATTCATGAATATATGACTTCCAACTCTTATTTAATCCAATTGTATAAAATGAAGAAATAATTAAGACAAAACTCTGTGGCCCCTAATAAGATTTTGTCTTCACTGACTCCCATCTTTACTGATCTTTAGATTGTGTCCCTTACATATAGTGACTAGAATTACACAAACAGACATTAGATTAGGTATAGAATATAATCATCCAAGTGTCAGTCGTTTAGCAACAAACTGTCATTAATGTAAAGAAAAACAGTTACACTTTCTCCTGTACACACTGTCAAAAATACATAGTGTTACATTAATACACATTTACACCCACAGACTGATACAGTCACGGTCAGTATATACAGCTTTCATTGGAGTAAGTAAAGCCCACATCACACTTTAGCAATTATACAGATACTCAGGGCTGCAGCCCCTATTAGACTCAAAGATGCACCTGACGAAATTCTTCAGCAAAAGAATACATTCATTAATAGGGGATCTCTAGAAAGTGATATGAAACATATTTTTCTTTCATAATTTAGATAGAACATACAATTTTAAATAACTTTCAAAATTTACTTCTATTATAAAATTTGCTGCATTCTCTTGGTATCCTTTGTTGATGGAGCAGCATTGCACTATAGGAGTTAGCTGAACTCAGGTGAGCCAATTACAAGAGGCATATATGCAACCACCAATCAGCAGCTAGCTCCCAGTAGTGTGTTGCTGCTCCATACCCTTCCTAGGTATGCTTTTCAAGAAATCATACCAAGAGAACAAAGAAAATTAGCTAAAAGAAGTAAATTGGAAAGTAGCTAAAAATTACATCCTCCATCTGAATCATGAATATTTAAATTTGACTATACAGACCCTTTAAAAGGTGTAAATATTCTTAGAGAGAACTGGAAAATACTATTACAGCAAAGCTCTTAGCTGGCTGCATTTTGTGGTGTTAATCTATCTGTGCAACTGATCCAGTCCAAAAAGAGCAGCTAAAGCAAGGGGTTTGCTAACACAACATGCAAGTTAAAATTATACTTTTATGGTTTAGATAGTTCATACATTTTTAAGTGATTACTCAACTTACTCCTGTAATTAAATTAATATTATTTTCTTGGTATCCTTTGTTGAAAGACATATTTAGATAGCCTCAAAAGCACTACAGGGGTGCAAGCTGATGATTGGTGGCTACACACAGATGCCTATTGTTATTGACTAGATATGTAGCAGTGCATTGATGCATTTCCTTTCATACTTGTATACCCCTTTAAAGTCTCATTCTGCTCTTCAACATCTATGTATATCAATACCTACTGTTACACTAAACTTATTTCTGATTTGATTCCATATTTCAGCCCACAGCTGTGGTGTTCCCACGTACCAGCCCATTCTGTCCAGAGTGGTTGGAGGACATGATGTGAGGTCTAATAGTTGGCCGTGGCAGGTAAGGGGATACGCTGCTTGTCTCAGAAGCTGGACCCCCAAACCCTGGTGCGCAATATGTAACCGTGACTCTCTGTATTTGTAGATCTCACTGCAGTATCAGGGAACCAGTGCTTGGGGACACACCTGCGGAGGAACTCTCATTGCTTCCAACTGGGTCCTGACAGCTGCTCACTGTATCAGGTATCCTCACAGTATGTTATAGACACTACTATAAAGAATAATATGCACGGATACTGATCTAAAAATCCAGTATAAAACCCTTTAAACCCTTACTTAGAAGATCCCAATTTAGCACTATTGAGGAGGTATGACTGGGACACTCAATGAAATAGGCCGAGAAAACCAGAAGAGCAGAAACTCCACCCCTCTCCCCTCCCCTCGCCTGCATATGAAAAGACCCATTACACAACCAGGAATCTGTAGACATCAGTATACAACCAACACTTGGGGGCTTTGTTTGGAGTCTGAAAATCAGCACAATGTTATTTAAAAATAAGCAAAACTATACATTTTTACAAAAACATATAAATTGATCATCTAGAAAACATTTATGCAAAGAAATCTAGTATACAATGTCCATTTAAAAATACTTTATTTGTATTAATGAAGAATCTCTCTTTTAATGGGTGTCTACTAAAACCACAGTCACTGTTCCTAAAAAGACCTAATTTGCATTACTTCAGTATTACTTATTTTATACATAGAGACACATATTTTAGTCTAGATGCTTCAAACCCATTAGACTCACCAAGTTAGCTCATTACCCTAACATATAACATGTATAATTAAAGGGACATAGCACTGAAACATTTTATTGTGCAGCATTTACACCTGTTAAAACCTGTTATTCGCTGGAAAAAAAATTCCTAAAGTATAACTAACAGAGCAATATTAGTAGACATAGTTCCCTTTTTCCTAATGACCACCGATTGACAATTATGTCATCTCCATTGGTGGAAAGGGACACGCCTCTGCAAGCTTGACAGGGAAACATTTAGGAAATGAGTAGGTATATTTATTAAAAACACAACAAACACAACATTGAAATATGTTTTGTCTTCTTTTAGATGAAACCAGGTTATCATGAAATCATTTACTATATCCATTCCAAAAGCTAGTCTTCTGGCAGAACAGTCTACATATCAACAACCTGTCTATTTGTTTATCATTTCAATCAAGGATATTTAATTTTGCAGACATATATTCTAAACTTATTTCTTTGTAAAGAAAAGACAACTATATATAGATGTTATACATTTTGTTGATGAACTGCATAAGTGCTCTAATATTATTTGTATAGACTAACTTGGCTCTACAGCTATCATTTGGCGTATGTTTTTAAATTCCATTTATTTGTATAGGGTTGAAACTTACTTTATTAATTTTCCCCCCCAGCTCTGGCCGCGTCTACAGAGTGGTCTTGGGCAAACACAGTCTGCAGAGCGAAGAGGAAGGATCTGTTATTATCTCTCCTGAAAAAATTATTGTACATGAAAGCTGGAATTCCTTCCTCATTGTGTAAGTAAAACTGGGAGCCAAATTGCTAAATTGATGCACAGATCTAATAGATTTCTTGTGCACTTTATATTTCATTGATTGGAGCAAAGAGCTTTACCCCAATACATAACAGTATATGTCTGAATCTAACCCTCAGATAATTTACTGTATTGTCTCTGATATTAAATATTTACAAATATGTATTTGTAAACATTATTTTAATTGGATCTTTGATGAAGTGTCATTGGTCATTCATTTTGTAAGCCTTTTGTTAGTTGTATTTTGTACTTGTGATTAGGCAAGTCCCTTTATTTTCAAGTCAAAATTAGTGCATTTAATTTTTGTGTTGTCATAGGCACTGCTGTGCCAAAACCCTAGCCCATAATATGCCCCTGCCCAGCCTATAAAAACATATGTAAATCTGCTGGCTTACTGGGTAGCTTGCTGTGCATTGTTGGACCCTCATTTGACATTCAATGTATCCATGCAGATTTTATTTACAACACTGAATATACTAGAGTTATTATTTACTATTCGTTTGCTGGAATTAAAATTTCATTCATCTGTTTGTTATAGCAATGACATTGCCTTGATCAAACTGTCACAGCCTGTGGTCTTTAGTGACAAAATCCAAGCTGCCTGTCTGCCCGCTGATGGAGCATTGCTTGCCCAGGACTTCCCTTGCTATGTGACCGGATGGGGACGTCTGTACAGTAAGAGAACAAATTGATATGGATGTCACTTGGTCCATGTTTGCTGCAATAATTTAGTTGTCAGAGTCAAAAATTTTATGCATACAGAATCAGGGTCTATAACTAAAGTGTCAATTTGCTATAAGAGTTATTATTCTTACATTAATTTATGCTGTGTATATATATATATACTGTAAACAATGTGTTAAATGTTCTTTTAAGGAAATAACTACAGAATCTCCCAAAGCACAAGATCTAACTTATTTCTCTATATTGTAATTTTATTATGTGACTCACATTTTCACAACAACAATACATTGTAATAGAAATATACTTTGTTTTGCGTATCAACTGCCCCAGGTTCCCATTAATGCTATACATCACAACTCAAAACTGATCCATTGAACACAAAGAGAAAGTCCATTGACGCAACATAAGAGTTGGGCCTTTCCTCATCTCTTAATTTTAATTATTTATATGAGAAACAAAACAAAATGTCAATCAAGTTAAAATGAGCTATTTCATTGCATTGCTAATCTAGTCCATGTATCACTGTCCCTTTAATTAGCCTATAGGAACCATCCATCACAAGATTAATTATTATTAATACCATTACCTAATGAAATGCATACTGCTAATATAAACACTAATATGCAGCATGAGACAGCTCTGATCACACAGGTCTATATAGACATCCTATATGACAAACATGATGTTGTGTTTCAGCCAACGGACCTATTGCAGACAACTTGCAGCAAGCTCTTCTCCCAGTGGTCGACTACTCAACTTGCTCTCTGCGTGACTGGTGGGGAACCCAAGTTAAGGCAACCATGGTTTGCGCTGGTGGTGACGGAATTGTTTCTGGCTGCAACGTAAGAAACCAAGGGTTCTATGCTTTAGAGTATTTCACCAAGTTTGACATATTTTAGGTTTACAATCTCAGTCTACGTAACTGCTCCCTGATATCACAATTTGCTTTTAAAATGTCTTTTTAGCTTTTGATTTTAAAAACATAGAAACATAAATTTTGATGACAGATAATAGCTAAAAGGCCAAATGAGTGTGTTTATTGTTTAAGTATAAACGTAATTCACTGTTAGGATAGCCTTAATCATATTTCAGTTTTTCTTAAATGTATTACAGTATTTGTTCTTACCACCTCTACTGGGAGTCTAGTCCATGAATCAACCACCTTTGCTTTTACAAATTACTCCTGAACCTACAACTAGAGAACATGACCGCTTGCTCTTTTCATGCTCTTTTCTTATGAAAATTTCTGTCACCGACATATTAATTAATTTTATGTACTTGAAGATTTCTGTCATTTCACCTATCTCTCTATTCTTCTCTAATCTATACCTATAAAGAAATTGAATCATGTGCTTGTATGTTTTAAATTGTAGAATATGTATCGTTTGTGTAGCCTTTAATTGAACAGTATCAAGAATGTTAATACCTTTTTGAGATCTTTGGGGCCAATTTAACAAATGGCGGGCGGACATGATTCGCTGTAACTAATCATCTCCCGCAGACATCGCTAAATGCCGACAGCATACGCTGTTGGCATTTAACACTGCACAAGCATTTCTGGTGAAATTTATGTGCAATGCCGCCCCCTGCACATTCACGGCCAATTGGCAGCTAGCAGGGGGTGTCAATAATCCTGATTGTATCTGATCGGGATGATTGCTGGCGGTCAAGTTAAGGAGCAGTGTTCTTATGACCGCTGCTTCTTAACTTCTCTTTCCAGCGAGCCTGAAACTTTGGGGGTAGATTGCAGCATCCGGTGCTTAATAAATCCACCCCATGGTCTCCTGAAATGTCTACAAGATTAAAACTTAATATAATAACACAATGGACACATTTTTAAAGGATTTCTGTAATATGAATCTTTTATCTTAAATCCAACCCTCAGTAAGGATGAAATACTCTAAGGTGGACTCCACTATAGCTTAGATTTGTTTTTTAATAAATTGTCTTAAGAGGGTTCACTTATATCAATTCTTGGCTGAATTAATTTGTTTGAATTGTTTCTTTTAAGACAATATTGAATTTGAATGCTGAATGTATTCAAAAAGTCAATCTTTTTTATAACACAACTAAAAAAATGACTATAAATTTTTTTTCTTTTTCTGAACAATAGAAGGAAATAAATTAAATTAAACACACATTGACCTGTCCCATAAAAATGCGCTGACCTTATGCATAATCTCTTGGTCAATGCAGGGAGATTCTGGCGGCCCTCTGAACTGCCAGGCAGGTGATGGAAGTTGGTCAGTACATGGAGTTGTTAGTTTCGGATCTGGATTGAGCTGCAATTATCTCAAGAAGCCTACAGTGTTCACCCGCGTCTCTGCTTACATTGGCTGGATCAACCAGGTGAGTAGAAAATGATACACAGTTCATAAGCTTACTCTACAGTACCACAACTTACATTTTATAGTTTGTTAAGAGAAATGTTATTAAGTTTTGCTGCTCATGTAAAGGGAAATATAAATGGTAAATTACACATGAATGATCATTATCACTTTTATATCTCTTTTGATTCATAAGTTCTATATTTACCTAGTCTGTTTTTTCCACCAGAAAATTGCAAGCAATTAAGAAGCAACTTGGATTTCGTTCTGTCCCTCTCCATATCGATATTACTATGGGAAAAAAAAATATATCAACTTTATTTTTGCTTAGCAACTTATATAACTGGAGAGTTTTCTATCAATAAAAATGAATTAGCTGAAAAATACTTTGTCTTTTTATCTTTTTTTGTTTTTGTTTGTTTGAATCATAAAAATACTCATTACATCTGGTTCACATAAAAAAGTAAATATTTAACATAACAGAAAACCCCCACTAAAATGATTTAAAAAAGACATAATTAAGAGATAAGAAAAAAATGTATTATGTGCAGAATAGTTTTTAAGTTATGTGCTGTAATGGAATACTTTGGTAAAGACAAATTTTCACAAATAGGACATCTACATACAACTTTCTATGTCCTGCCTTACATACTATTAATGACCATTAAATACAGTAGTATTGCATAATAAAAATTCATGAATAATAAAAATATAATGCAATTGTAGTTACTCTTATTTTTAAATGAGCAATAGATTTATTTTTTTCGAACACATTTCAAAATGTCCTCCCCTGTATCATGTGACTGCAGCCAGCCAATCACAGACTTGTATATGTATACACTCTGAACTCTTACACATTCTCAGTAGGAGCTGGTGACTCAGAAAGTGTGCATATTATATGACTGTGCTCAATTTGATAGTGGAAGTAAATTGACAAGTTTTAAAGTGAACTTTATAGATGCTATCAGAGCTACTCTGTGGATCTGCAACTTTGTTTAAATATATACATAATTTGAAAAGTGAGAATGCACATGACATAAAAATTGTATGTATATACACCAGCAATGGGAAAGTTCTAAGACCAACTACCCAAACTAAAGAAAAAGGGAGAGAAAAGAAAGGGAGATAGAAGGTAGAGGTGAAAGGCCATGGATAGGAGTGGTATTCTTATATAGAGAGATAATATATACTATAAAGGTTGCCAATACATCCACACCTTTATTTGGAAGCTAAATACTCCCTATGTTAAAAAAAAGCTATGGCCATTTAGAAAAAGTATTTATTTTATTTAGCTTTATAAAGGTGTTGATTTAATTTGGATTTATGAGCGTCAGAATGGGTTTGAATAGATGAGCAATGGATCTTCCTGTTTAGTACTTAGGTTCAGTTTATAATTCCTGGTTATATTTTCCATGAGTATATAAAAGAGTGTGTCTCATAGCACATAGTCATTGGTACACACTGAAACAGGTCTTCTGTGACCACTTTGAAGAATATCTTGAGCTACCCAAAGTGACATTCTAGTTCTACTGGCCATTGAGTTGTTATCTTGCCACCAAAACAAGTCCACCACTGGTTATTTTCAAAAAGTGTACAAATATCCCACTGACGGCAGCATTCTGTTAGCATTCTTAGTCTAGAAAAGTTGTGTGTGAGAGAGGCGCTAGTGAAAACTTTAAGTGTTAAAAACTAGGAGACAGGAAAAAAATGTTTTTCTAAAAACTTGGTTAAATAAGTCCGATAGATAATGTATCAGAAAATAGGGCAATAAAAATTGATGTCCAGCTTGATAATATAGATGACAGAGAAAAATATAAAATATACTGAATAAATGTACACAATATTCCCTATTATAGGCTTAGTATGATATATAAACAAACATTCATTAATCTTGTAAAGACGTGAATCTCGCTAAAGATGATATGAGCAGCAGTTATCACTCTAAATAAATCATTAATAAACAGTGGTATATCACTCTAAAAAGGATTAAGAATGAGATAATCGAGATTTGGATATACAGAAAATATTTTCACTATTTAGACAAACAATAATTCATATACATATATGCTTAATAAAAACAGACAATAAAAACATACAATAAAACACTAAAAAAGACTGGGTATACCGTAGGAGAGAGCCCAGGTAAAGTCTCTAAAAACTTTTGGTATAGAATATCTGAAGATAGTGAAATAACAGTTGAAAGTTCCCAAATAGATGTGTGGAGTAAAACAAGTAGCGATCTTTTAGCGTTGCTTATAAAACATCCTCTGACGGCAATATTGTTTCAAATGAGTGATTTCAGTCTCTATTTGAAACAGTAGCGTTCTTTTGGAAATAACTTCTTTTATGTTTCCAATTGTTATGTATAATAGTAGTGGCCAGCCACTATTTAACTTTTAGTTGGTCCGTGCTGAGAGAAGGTTTTTAGACACCCTTTAGATTTAAGGGGATAAAATACGGAAAAAAACTGTACCTTTGAAGTAAGTCTCTATTTAACCCGCTATGCAGGTAATCTTACCTCCTTCTATGTGTAGTTCGGTTAGATGGCTCCCGGTCTTGGGGCTCCTGATGATAGTAGTTAGTGTAACCCATTTTTTTTCACTTGCGCAAGTTACCTTTTAACCAGTGATTTCTTCTCCTGCACTTAGTACTCCATTGTACGCAGGTAACGATCAGCTTAAGACCCGTTGTTTTCCCCTGCATTTAGTACTCTGTTGTACGCAGGTGACGATCCGCTGGTCAAGCTTTTTTTATCTTTGTTACTCAATATTGACAGAGGCAAAAGTGCACCTCAAGATGGTATATTTTAAGTGGTAAAGTCTTTCACAGCAAATAGTTATAACACAGTTTCTACGCGTTTCACCCGTATTATGGGCTTTTTCAAGATACTGTGTTTCCTTAGGCCTAGATTTAGAGTTCGGCGGTAGCCGTGAAAACCAGCGTTAGAGGCTCCTAACGCTGGTTTTGGCCGCCCGCCGGTATTTGGAGTCAGTCATTAAAGGGTCTAATGCTCACTTTTCAGCCGCGACTTTTCCATACCGCAGATCCCCTTACGCCATTTGCGTATCCTATCTTTTCAATGGGATCTTCCTAACGCCGGTATTTAGAGTCGTTTCTGAAGTGAGCGTTAGAGCTCTAACGACAAAACTCCAGCCGCCTGAAAATAGCAGGAGTTAAGAGCTTTCTGGGCTAACGCCGGTTCATAAAGCTCTTAACTACTGTACCCTAAAGTACACTAACACCCATAAACTACCTATGTACCCCTAAACCAAGCTCCCCCCACATCGCCGCCACTCGATTAAAATATTTTAACCCCTAATCTGCCGACCGCCACCTACGTTATACTTATGTACCCCTAATCTGCTGCCCCTAACCCCGCCGACCCCTGTATTACATTTATTAACCCCTAACCTGCCCCCCACAACGTCGCCGCCAGCTACTTAAAATAATTAACCCCTAATCTTCCGACCGCAAAGCGCCGCCACCTACGTTATCCCTATGTACCCCTAATCTGCTGCCCCTAACCCCTAATCTGCCCCCCTCAACGTCGCCGACACCTGCCTACACTTATTAACCCCTAATCTGCCGAGCGGACCGCACCGCTACTATAATAAAGTTATTAACCCCTAACCCGCCTCACTAACCCTATCATAAATAGTATTAACCCCTAATCTGCCCTCCCTAACATCGCCGACACCTACCTTCAATTATTAACCCCTAATCTGACGACCGGAGCTCATCGCTACTATAATAAATGGATTAACCCCTAAAGCTAAGTCTAACCCTAACACTAACACCCCCCTAACTTAAATATAATTTGCATCTAACGAAATAAATTAACTCTTATTAAATAAATTATTCCTATTTAAAGCTAAATACTTACCTGTAAAATAAATCCTAATATAGCTACAATATAAATTATAATTATATTATAGCTATTTTAGGATTAATATTTATTTTACAGGCAACTTTGTAATTATTTTAACCAGGTACAATAGCTATTAAATAGTTAAGAACTATTTAATAGTTACCTAGTTAAAATAATAACAAATTTACCTGTAAAATAAATCCTTTCCTAAGATATAATTAAACCTAACACTACCCTATCAATAAATTAATTAAATAAAATACCTACAATTACCTACAATTAACCTAACACTACACTATCAATAAATTAATTAAATACAATATCTACAAATAAATACAATTAAATAAACTAGCTAAAGTACAAAAAATAAAAAAGAACTAAGTTACAAAAAATAAAAAAATATTTACAAACATAAGAAAAATATTACAACAATTTTAAACTAATTACACCTACTCTAAGCCCCCTAATAAAATAACAAAGCCCCCCAAAATAAAAAATTCCCTACCCTATTCTAAATTAAAAAAGTTACAAGCTCTTTTACCTTACCAGCCCTGAACAGGGCCCTTTGCGGGGCATGCCCCAAGAATTTCAGCTCTTTTGCCTGTAAAAAAAACATACAATACCCCCCCCCCCAACATTACAACCCACCACCCACATACCCCTAATCTAACCCAAACCCCCCTTAAATAAACCTAACACTAAGCCCCTGAAGATCTTCCTACCTTGTCTTCACCATCCAGGTTCACCGATCCGTCCTGAAGAGCTCCTCCGATGTCCTGATCCAAGCCCAAGCAGGGGGCTGAAGAGGTCCATGATCCGGTCAAAGTCTTCATCCAAGCGGGGCAGAAGAGGATCTTCCATCCGATTGAAGTCATCATCCAGGCGGCATCTTCTAAAGTCTTCCATCCGGAGCGAAGCGGCAGGATCCTGAAGACCTCCAGCGCGGAACATCCATCCGGCCCGACGACTGAACGATGAATGACTGTTCCTTTAAGGGACGTCATCCAAGATGGCGTCCCTCGAATTCCGATTGGCTGATAGGATTCTATCAGCCAATCGGAATTAAGGTAGGAATTTTCTGATTGGCTGATCCAATCAGCCAATCAGATTGAGCTCGCATTCTATTGGCTGTTCCTACCTTAATTCCTACCTTAATTCCGGATCCTGCCGCTTCGCTCCGGATGGAAGACTTTAGAAGATGCCGCCTGGATGATGACTTCAATCGGATGGAAGATCCTCTTCTGCCCCGCTTGGATGAAGACTTTGACCGGATCATGGACCTCTTCAGCCCCCCGCTTGGGCTTGGATCAGGACATCGGAGGAGCTCTTCAGGACGGATCGGTGAACCTGGATGGTGAAGACAAGGTAGGAAGATCTTCAGGGGCTTAGTGTTAGGTTTATTTAAGGGGGGTTTGGGTTAGATTAGGGGTATGTGGGTGGTGGGTTGTAATGTTGGGGGGGGGTATTGTATGTTTTTTTTACAGGCAAAAGAGCTGAAATTCTTGGGGCATGCCCCGCAAAGGGCCCTGTTCAGGGCTGGTAAGGTAAAAGAGCTTGTAACTTTTTTAATTTAGAATAGGGTAGGGAATTTTTTATTTTGGGGGGCTTTGTTATTTTATTAGGGGGCTTAGAGTAGGTGTAATTAGTTTAAAATTGTTGTAATATTTTTCTTATGTTTGTAAATATTTTTTTATTTTTTGTAACTTAGTTCTTTTTTATTTTTTGTACTTTAGCTAGTTTATTTAATTGTATTTATTTGTAGATATTGTATTTAATTAATTTATTGATAGTGTAGTGTTAGGTTAATTGTAGGTAATTGTAGGTATTTTATTTAATTAATTTATTGATAGGGTAGTGTTAGGTTTAATTATATCTTAGGTTAGGATTTATTTTACAGGTAAATTTGTTATTATTTTAACTAGGTAACTATTAAATAGTTCTTAACTATTTAATAGCTATTGTACCTGGTTAAAATAATTACAAAGTTGCCTGTAAAATAAATATTAATCCTAAAATAGCTATAATATAATTATAATTTATATTGTAGCTATATTAGGATTTATTTTACAGGTAAGTATTTAGCTTTAAATAGGAATAATTTATTTAATAAGAGTTAATTTATTTCGTTAGATGTAAATTATATTTAAGTTAGGGGGGTGTTAGTGTTAGGGTTAGACTTAGCTTTAGGGGTTAATGCATTTATTAGAATAGCGGTGAGCTCCGGTCGGCAGATTAGGGGTTAATAATTGAAGTTAGGTGTCGGCGATGTTAGGGAGGGCAGATTAGGGGTTAATACTATTTATGATAGGGTTAGTGAGGCGGATTAGGGGTTAATAACTTTATTATAGTAGCGCTCAGGTCCGCTCGGCAGATTAGGGGTTAATAAGTGTAGGCAGGTGGAGGCGACGTTGTGGGGGGCAGATTAGGGGTTAATAAATATAATATAGGGGTCGGCGATGTTAGGGCAGCAGATTAGGGGTACATAGGGATAACGTAGGTTGCGGCGGTTTACGGAGCGGCAGATTAGGGGTTAAAAAAAATATGCAGGGGTCAGCGATAGCGGGGGCGACAGATTAGAGGTTAATAAGTGTAAGGTTAGGGGTGTTTAGACTCGGGGTGCATGTTAGAGTGTTAGGTGCAGACGTAGGAAGTGTTTCCCCATAGGAAACAATGGGGCTGCGTTAGGAGCTGAACGCTGCTTTTTTGCAGGTGTTAGGTTTTTTTTCAGCTCAAACAGCCCCATTGTTTCCTATGGGAGAATCGTGCACGAGCACGTTTTTGAGGCTGGCCGCGTCCGTAAGCAACTCTGGTATCGAGAGTTGCATTTGCGATAAAAATGCTCTACGCTCCTTTTTTGGAGCCTAACGCAGCATTTGTTTGAACTCTCGATACCAGAGTTAAATTTATGGTGCGGCCAGAAAAAAACCAGCGGAGCGTTAACAGCCCTTCTACCGCCAAACTCCAAATCTAGGCCTTAGTTTACTGATTCAAATAATGCCGCCTTCTATTTGATTGGATCAGGATTTCATGACGTAACTGGGCTCTCTTAAAAGAATAGTTAACAAAGTGATCGGGCTCTCTCCACTATTAGAACATGACATTTCTACAGATGATCATTCTGTGACCAAATTGTGGTACTCATTTTAAAATATGTGAATAAATATATAAATGAAAGATAATAAATAAAAACAGAAGATAATAACTAAAAATGAATACGGATTACAACAAACATCTTGGTGCAGGGAACATTAAATCTTTCATCTCCCAGATTTCTGCTGAAAGTTTATTCATAGAATTAATCCTCCACATATCGATTATCTTTTGGATCAATATGTAGAGGCTCCTCTCAATTTGTACAATTTTCAAATGTAATAACTAAAGGCTACCTTTCTAATTTTTAACTTATTGGACTGGGCGATTAAATATATATATATGCTTCCAATATACATCTATTATCACGGGGTGTTTTAAGACATGTGAATATATACTAAACAACTAATTTCTGTCTAAAACTAATTTAATTGATAGAAAATAAATAAATATCAATAATTAATATTTTTTTTGGTGCAAATATACCCTATATAATTTCCTTAAAGTGACTAATTTTTTTTAACTCCTTAAAAATGATAAAACCTAATATCATAAGAGTTTAAAAACAATTAGTTATAGTGAACCTTAATATAATGTGATTCCTAAAAGTGTGTTAAATATAAAAAAATTGTAGATATATACATTCTAATTTGAGGATGTAGTATATTATAGTGATTCTAATATGTGAATGTGGTATAATATAGTGATTCGATGCAAACAAATTTATTTTTCTTATGAACAGATTTATACCAGTACATTTGACAGGAAATTATTTAAGTGCAGAGAAATGGGGATAAATCAAATTCGGAATTTAACCCATATGGGTGTACAGTGTTAAAGTTGAGTATGAACTCAGCCTCTTTTTTTAAAATCAATTAAAAGGGTTTTTCCCCTGTCATCTATGTCGAGCCTGTCAATACAGCTCAAAAAAAAAACTATAACTGTCCCAGGATTAAAAGATGAATTTATCATAAAAGATACAATCAGGTGCAACAGTAAAGGGGTCATCTATTTATTAAAATGCTCATGTAATTTGTTCTATATAGGAGAGACAACTAGAATGTTAATAGATAGGATAAGGGAGCATTTGTGCAATATAAAAAAGGGAAATTTACATACTCAACTGTACAAACATTTTAGGGAAACCCACCAAAATAAATTATCAGACCTATCTTACTGGGGCCTATGTAAGGTTAAGCACAACTGGAGAGGGGGAAACTACGAACTCAGCCTTTTAAAAAAAGAGGCTGAGTTCATATTCAACTTTAACACTGTACACCCATATGGGTTAAATTCCAAATTGGATCCCCATTTCTCTGCACTTAAATAATTTCCTGTCAAATGTACTGGTATAAATCTGTTCATAAGAAAAATAAATTTGTTAGCATCGAATCATTATATTATACCACATTCTCATATTAGAATCACTATAATATACTACATCCTCAAATTAGAGTCACCTTAAATTAAGAAATGTATATATCTACAATATTTTATATTTAACACACTTTTAGGAATCACATTATATTAAGGTTCACTATAACTAATTGTTTTTAAACTCTTATGATATTAGGTTTTATCATTTTTAAGGAGTTAAAAAAAAAAAAGAGTCACTTTAAGGAAATTATATAGGGTATATTTGCACCAAAAAAAATATTCATTATTGATATTTATTTATTTTCTATCGATTAAATTTGTTTTAGACAGAGATGAGTTGTTTAGTATATATTCACATCTTAAAATACCCCCTGATAATAGATGTATATTGGAAGCATATATATATATTTATTCGCCCAGTCTGATAAGTTAAAAATTAGAATGGTAGCCTTTAGTTATTACATTTGAAAATTGTACAAATTGAGAGGAGCCTCTACATATTGATCCAAAAGATAATCGATATGTGGAGGATTAATTCTATGAATAAACTTTCAGCAGAAATCTGGGAGATGAAAGATTTAATGTTCCCTGCACCAAGATGTTTGTTGTAATCCGTATTCATTTTTAGTTATTATCTTCCATTTTTATTTATTATCTTTCATTTATATATTTATTCACATATTTTAAAATGAGTACCGCAATTTGGTCACAGAATGATCATCTGTAGAAATGTCATGTTATAATAGTGGAGAGAGCCCGATCACTTTGTTAACTATGCTTTTAAGAGAGCCCAGTTACGTCATGAAATCCTGATCCAATCAAATAGAAGGCGGCATTATTTGAATCAGTAAACTAAGGAAACACAGTATCTTTAAAAAGCCCATAATACGGGTGAAACGCGTAGAAACTGTGTTATAACTATTTGCTGTGAAAGACTTTACCACTTAAAATATACCATCTTGAGGTGCACTTTTGCCTCTGTCAATATTGAGTAACAAAGATAAAAAAAGCTTGACCAGCGGATCGTCACCTGCGTACAACAGAGTACTAAATGCAGGGGAAAACAACGGGTCTTAAGCTGATCGTTACCTGCGTACAATGGAGTACTAAGTGCAGGAGAAGAAATCACTGGTTAAAAGGTAACTTGCGCAAGTGAAAAAAAATGGGTTACACTAACTACTATCATCAGGACCCCCAAGACCGGGAGCCATCTAACCGAACTACACATAGAAGGAGGTAAGATTACCTGCATAGCGGGTTAAAGAGAGACTTACTTCAAAGGAACAGTTTTTTCTGTATTTTATCCCCTTATATCTAAAGGGTGTCTAAAAACCTTCTCTCAGTACGGACCAACTAAAAGTTAAATAGTGGCTGGCCACTACCATTATACATAACAATTGGAAACATAAAATAAGTGTTTTCCAAAAGAACGCTACTGTTTCAAATAGAGACTGAAATCACTCATTTGAAACAATATTGCCGTCAGAGGATGTTTTATAAGCAGCACTAAAAGTTCGCTACTTGTTTTACTCCACACATCTATTTGGGAACTTTCAACTGTTATTTCACTATCTTCAGATATTCTATACCAAAAGTTTTTAGAGACTTTACCTGGGCTCTCTCCTACGGTATACCCAGTCTTTTTTAGTGTTTTATTGTATGTTTTTATTGTCTGTTTTTATTAAGCATATATGTAATATGAATTATTGTTTGTCTAAATAGTGAAAATATTTTCTGTATATCCAAATCTCGATCATCTCATTCTTAATCCTTTTTAGAGTGATATACTACTGTTTATTAATGATTTATTTAGAGTGATAACTGCTGCTCATATCAACTTTAGCGAGATTCACGTCTTTACAAGATTAATGAATGTTTGTTTATATATCATACTAATAATAATAGGGAATATTGTGTACATTTATTCAGTATATTTTATATTGTTCTCTCTCATCTATATTATCAAGTTGGACATCAATTTTTTTTTGCCCTATTTTCTGATACATTATTTATCTGACTTATTTAACCAAGTTTTTAGAAAAACATTTTTTTTACTGTCTCCTAGTTTTTATCACTTAAAGCTTTCACTAGCGCCTCTCTCACACACAACTTTTCTATATCTATATACTTGTTAACCAGGAGGGGGTTAATAGAGAGAGGCTTAAGTGTTTTAAGCCCGAGCGCTTCATATATCCTTTATATATCTAAGCATTCTTAGTCTAGGCCTATTTAAATGGTGTGGAGTCCGGTATGTTCTGTATAAGACTTTAAGAGCACATTATACACTTCCAAAAAGCTAATCCTGTAACCTACAAATGCTGCACATCAAATAACTTGTTTAGGCAATTTGCAGCATTTTGAAAACCTAGGTTACAGAATTTGCTTTTTTTCGGTTTTCTAGGGAGCGTTGGGACAGAGTGTTTAAAGAGACATTAAGCACAATTTTTTTAATTTTGTGATTCAGATAGAACATACAATTTTAAGCATATTACGGCCCCAAGCCAAATTTACCACACGGCTATTGGCTAAGAGGTGGAAACGTCACCTCTCAGCCAAATAGAGAAGGTAGCGTTCTGCGGCGATCGCTTCGAACAAATAAAGGAGCTTTCAGCATGAAGTATTTTATACTTCATGAATGAAAGAACCCTTTATTTGTTCCAATGGTAAATCCTAGTGTTTCACAAATGCTAGGATTTACCATCACTTTAATATTAATATTTTTTTTATAAGGGTTAAAATGTATATGGTATATGACAGTATAACTATAGGAATAGATATACAGGTATAGTTACAATAAAAATTACATTATCCTGTATGTAAAAATCATTGGCTTGGGAAATATGAATAACTCCTGCAATGACTTCTTTGGAGAGAATACTTTAACGTGGTCAAGATATTTGGTTAGCCCACGTCTGGTTTTGCTTACTTACAAACGTTTTACTTGTAATATGCGCTCAACCCGGCACTTGAAAAAAGCTTATTAAAATTACAATTAGCCTAACTTAAATTAAATTAAAACTTACCTGTCAAATTAAAGAACTAAGTTTAAACTAACAATTAAACTGATATAATTATTAAACTAATATTAAACTAACTACCAATTAAATAAAACTAAACTACACGTTAAAAAAATCCTAACACTACTCTAAAAATTACAAACTATCTAATTACAAAAAATAATGATGATGAATCAGCCAATAGAATGAGAGCTGCTTAAATCCTATTGGTTGATTTGAACAGCCAATAGGATTTTAGCAGCTCTAATTCCTATTGACTGATTCAAATTTTTCAGCAAATAGGAATGCAAGGGACGCCATTTTGAATCGCGTACCTGGCATTGAAGATTCAGTGTATGGCAGCGACCATATGAAGAGGATGCTCCACGCCGGATGTCTTCAGGATGGACCCACTCTGCGCCGCCGGGATCAAGATAGAAGATGCCGCCTGGATGAAGATAGAAGAGGCCGTCTGGATGAAGACTTCTCGCCGCCTGGATGAGGACTTCACCGCCTGGATGAAGATAGAAGAGGCTGCCTAGATGAAGGTTGTTCAAGCGGGACTTCAAAAACTGTAAGTGGATCCTCGGGGGTTAGTGTTAGGTTTTTTAAGGGTTTTTTTGGGTAGCAAAAAAGCTAAATGCCTTTTTAGGGCAATGCTCAGACAAATGCCCTCTTTAGGGCAATGGATAGCTTAGGTTTTTTTAGATAGTTTTTTTTATTTTGTGGGTTTGTAATGTTAGTGGCCCCCTTTAAGGGCTATTGGTAGTTTATTCTAGATTAGGTTTTTTATTTTGGGGTGTTTTTTTAAAAATAGTAATAATAATTTTTATTATTTTTAACCTTTTAACGCCGTTATGCCGTTCTATTCCGGCATAATTACACTGGGCTTTAGAGCCGTTATGACAGAATAGAACGTCATAGCCAACGCCTGTCCTGAAGCCTTCTGTGCTTCCTGGATTTGGTTGGGGTCTGGAGGGTTTTCCTAGGATTATAGGGTTATATATAGGGTTATAGGGTTATATATAGGGTTATACAGTTGTGCCGATGTAGACACTTTAGCCCTGGCAGGAAAGGGTTAATAATTTGTTTGTTATTTTGTGTAATGTATTTTTTTTCGTTTTGAGGTGGGTTTTTATTTTTAGATTAGGGCTTGGGCATTTCATAAAAGAGGTGAATGCTCTTTTAAGGGCAGGAAAAAGAGCAAAATTTTTATTGTTTTGAATAATTTAATTTGTTATTTTCTGTAATGGTAGTTTTTAATTTTTTGTAATGTTAGGTTTTAGCGTAAGGCAGCTTAGGTTTTATTTCACAGGTAAGTTTGTATTTATTTTAGCTAGGTAGTTAGTAAATAGTTAATAATTACCTAGTTAAAATAAATACAAATTTACCTGTGAAATAAAAATAAAACCTAAGATAGATACAATGGGGCCCATTTACCAAGCTCCGGATGGAGCTTGCGGGCCCGTGTTTCTGGCGAGCCTGCCAGAAGCACCAGTTATGAAGCAGCGGTCTAAAGACTGCTGCTTCATAACCCTGTCCACCTGCTCTGAGTAGGCGGACAGACATTGCCACAAATCAACCCGATCGAGTACGATCGGGTTGATTGACACCCCCTGCTAGCGGCCAATTGAGCTGCTGGTGCAATGCTGAATACGGAGAGCGTATTGCTCTCCGCATTCAGGGAGGTCTGTCGGACCTGATCCGAACTGTCGTATTAGGTCCGACAGACCATTGTTAAATAGGCCTCAATGTAACTATTAGTTATATTGTAGCTAGCTTAGATTTTATTTCACAGGTATTATTTAGTTAATAATTGTAACTTTAGTTTAGCTCTATTTAATTATATTAAAGTTAGGGGTGTAAGGGTTAGGGTTACGGTTAGGGTTAAGTTAGGGTTAATAGTTTAATTTAGGTTGTTGCGATGTGGAGGTCTGGTGGTTTAGGGGTTAATAGGTTTATTTAGTGGTAGTGATGTGGGAGGCCAGAGGTTTAGGGGTTAATACCTTTATATAGTGGTGGCGATGTCGGGGTGCAGTGGAATAGGGGTTAATAACTAATTTTAGGAGGTGGCAATATCGGGAGCAGCAGATAGAGGTTAATAACATTATTTAGGTGGTGGCGATGTCGGGGGTGGCAGATTAGGGTTGTTTAGACGTGGGGTTTATGTTAGGTTTAACGTAACTTTTATTTTCCCCATATACATTAATGGGGCTACGTTACGGAGCTTTTCATTCCGCAATCGCAGGTGTTAGGCTTTTTTTCAGCCCACTTTCCCCATTGATGCCTATGGGGGAAGCATGCACGAGCATGTCAAAACAGCATTTGAATTGTGTGCGGTATGGAGCTCAACGCAACTATATCGCACGCACAAGACGACTGATTGAAAACTTGTAATGGCTGCGCTATAGGGGGTTAATTAACGCAACTTTTGCTGTGTTTGTTAATTTCCCTATAGCGCGCATAACTCGTAATCTAGCTGAATGAGAACTATAGTGTGAAAATATTGATAGAATTACGCTGGGATTTATGAGAAAATACGCTTATGGAACACCCATGTTTAGCCCATTTTAGGGAAAAAAAAACAAAATTACATTTGTATTTTATACTTTTAAGTAGGAATTTCTTCCTTTTTTTGCACATCCATTGTTTTACTTTAGACCAAGGGTTTTTAATATTTTATGACTAAAGACCCTCAATGGTTTGCTTAAAGGGCCACTGTAAGTAAATATTTTCTATGCCTGTTACTAACTAACTACCCCAAATACGCTTTTTATCAATAGCATTTCATTAACATATCTCTACCGTATATCAGAAATCTTGTCTGCAAATTTAATTGTTTTCCAAACCCCCTCCGTGGGTATCCTTTGCTCTGTACCAATCCGTTTACAATACCTAGGTTTCAAAATGGCACTTTAAACACAAAGTTATTGGTTTAAGTATTTTGAACATGCAGTGCTGAAAATAGTGGGCAGGATAACGTGACATCATCGGCGAATAAAAGATATAACTTTTAGAACGTTATGAAACTTCGTTTTGGAGAAAATATAGGTCAGTAGGTTTTAATTAATGTTTATTAACTTTAATATGTTAGTTGTTTAGCTTAAAAATTATAACAGAAAGTAATCCTTTAAAGGGACAGTAAAGTCATAATTAGACAGTCATGATTTAGACAACGCGTAAAATTTTAAACAACTTTACAATTTACTTTTATTATTTCATATGCTTCCTTCCCTTGTTATCCTTTGCTGAAAGCTTTATCTAGAAAAATCTCAGAAGCCGGAAAGAACCTAGGTTCTAGCTGCTGATTGGTGGCTGTATATATATATACTGATTGTTATTGGCTGACATATGTGTTCAGTTAGAAAACAGTAGTACATTGCTGCTCCTTCAACAAATGATACCAAGAGAATGAAGCAAATTTGATAATAGAAGTAAACTGGAAAGTTGCTTAAAATTGTATGGTCTACCTAAATCATAAAATATTTTTTTGGGGGTTTCATGTCCCTTTAATGTCCATTCCCTTTTCTCCAGACTGTTGCAATTGTCAATAGCTTGGTTTTACTTTACGTATGATAGCCAGGCACAGAACAGCTGAATGAAAATCTAAAGGATTGTATCTTATCTACTTCTATAAAAATGCAAATCCCAAATAACTAGCCACAACTTTTACTGTTATTTTTGTGCAATCAAAACATGGATTTTTAAATTATTCAGAGATCCTGTCCCATATGCTATAATTCGGCTTCCTTTCCATACACCCATTGGGTATAGATACCCCCAGTTAAGAACCCCTGCTTTAGACTGTTAGCTACTTGAGAGAGCTGCAATACATTATTTCCTTTCTTTTCATCCCTGGTAAACTTCTGCCTTAAAATTTAAAATATTCACAGTTGAGGGTTAATTTAACAAGTTTGGTGGAGAAAGTCACAGCTGGCTTTTCTTGCTACTAGTGCACATTTTCACCTTTCACCAAGCTAGAAAAACTGATAAAATAGATACAGAATCAATACGCAAAAATGTCCTCCTATCAGAATGGGCAGAACTCTCATTGGCTAGCCTAATCTCACTGCCGTTAATCAAATAAGGTGACAGATATGACTTTGTATATATAAGTCGCAGACTTTAGTGAATCAGTCCGACAAAGAAAAATGTTCAAGTTGATTTTTCTTGCAATTTTCCTGGGCTATGGTAAGTTTGCACCTACTTTAATGGATAAATAATATTTAGGATTAAATGAGAATATATTTATATCACTTTTTTATTCAGTTTTTGTTGTTGTTCATGAATAATTAGTGCTTAAAAGTATATATAGTTCCAAATAATTTTCTGAAATCTTAGGAACTTGTCTTGTCAAACTCATATATGGTTGTATCATGTGCAGCCAATCACAGTCTAGATCTGGACAGCCAACTTATTCATTTTTAATATAGCCTGTGATTGGTTGTAATAATAACACACAAATCTGATTTCTCAGGGTTTCCAGTAAACTCTTTTTTATACAATGAAAACTACCAATTTTAAAACATTTTCTTTTAAATTCCTAGTCGGATATTTACTAATTTCATATTCTCTTCAATATATATATATATATATATATATATATATATATATATATATATATATATATACATACAGTATACATACTTATATATATATATATATATATATATATATATATATATATATATATATAAATTATTGTGATGAAATGGCTGAGAAGTTTTGTCTTAAAAGAAACTCATAACATTTTAAGATGATCTCTAAATTCATGAATATATGACTTCCAACTCTTATTTAATCAAATTGTATAAAATGAAGAAATGATTAAGACAAAACTCTGTGGCCCCTAATAAGATTTTGTCTTCACTGACTCCCATCTTTACTGATCTTTAGATAGTGTCCCTTACATATAGTGACTAGAATTACACAAACAGACATTAGATTAGGTATAGAATATAATCATCCAAGTGTCAGTCGTTTAGCAACAAACTGTCATTAATGTAAAGAAAAACAGTTACACTTTCTCCTGTACACACTGTCAAAAATACATAGTGTTACATTAATACACATTCACACCCACAGACTGATACAGTCACGTTCAGTATATACAGTTTTCATTGGAGTAAGTAAAGTCCACATCACACTTTAGCAATTAGACAGATACTCAGGGCTGCAGCCCCTATTAGACTCAAAGATGCACCTGACGAAATTCTTCAGCAAAATAATATATTCATTAATAGGGGATCTCTAGAAAGTGATATGAAACATATTTTTCTTTCATAATTTAGATAGAACATACAATTTTAAATAACTTTCAAAATTTACTTCTATTATAAAATTTGCTGCATTCTCTTGGTATCCTTTGTTGATGGAGCAGCATTGCACTATAGGAGTTAGCTGAACTCAGGTGAGCCAATTACAAGAGGCATATATGCAACCACCAATCAGCAGCTAGCTCCCAGTAGTGTGTTGCTGCTCCATACCCTTCCTAGGTATGCTTTTCAAGAAATCATACCAAGAGAACAAAGAAAATTAGCTAAAAGAAGTAAATTGGAAAGTAGCTAAAAATTACATCCTCCATCTGAATCATGAATATTTAAATTTGACTATACAGACCCTTTAAAAGGTGTAAATATTCTTAGAGAGAACTGGAAAATACTATTACAGCAAAGCTCTTAGCTGGCTGCATTTTGTGGTGTTAATCTGTCTGTGCAACTGGTCTAGTCCAAAAAGAACAGCTAAAGCAAGGGGTTTGCTAACACAACATGCAAGTTAAAATTATACTTTTATGGTTCAGATAGTTCATACATTTTTAAGTGATTACTCAACTTACTCCTGTAATGAAATTAATATTATTTTCTTGGTATCCTTTGTTGAAAAACATATTTAGATAGACTCAGAAGCAGCAGTGCACTACAGGGGTGCAAGCTGATGATTGGTGGCTACACACAGATGCCTATTGTTATTGGCTGACTAGATATGTAGCAGTGCATTGATGCATTTCCTTTCATACTTTTATACCCCTTTAAAGTATCATTCTGCTCTTCAACATCTATGTATATCAATACCTACTGTTACACTAAACTTATTTCTGATTTGATTCCATATTTCAGCCCACAGCTGTGGTGTTCCCACATACCAGCCCATTCTGTCCAGAGTGGTTGGAGGACATGATGTGAGGTCTAACAGTTGGCCGTGGCAGGTAAGGGGATACGCTGCTTGTCTCAGAAGATGGACCCCCAAATCCTGGTGCGCAATATGTAACCGTGACTCTCTGTATTTGTAGATCTCACTGCAGTATCAGGGAACCAGTGCTTGGGGACACACCTGCGGAGGAACTCTCATTGCTTCCAACTGGGTCCTGACAGCTGCTCACTGTATCAGGTATCCTCACAGTATGTTATAGACACTACTATAAAGAATAATGTGCACAGATACTGATCTAAAAATCCAGTATAAAACCCTTTAAAACCTTACTTAGAAGATCCCAATTTAGCACTATTGAGGAGGTATGACTGGGACACTCAATGAAATAGGCAGAGAAAGCCAGAAGAGCAGAAACTCCACCCCTCTCCCCTCCCCTCGCCTGCATATGAAAAGACCCATTACACAACCAGGAATCTGTAGACATCAGTATACAACCAACACTTTGGGGCTTGGTCAGGAGTCTGAAAATCAGCACAATGTTATTTAAAAATAAGCAAAACTATACATTTTTACAAAAACATATAAATTGACCATCTAGAAAACATTTATGCAAAGAAATCTAGTGTACAATGTCCCTTTAAAAATACTTTATTTGTATTAATGAAGAATCTCTCTTTTAATGGGTTTCTACTAAAACCACAGTCACTGTTCCTAAAAAGACCTAATTTGCATTACTTCAGTATTACTTATTTTATACATAGAGACACATATTTTAGTCTAGATGCTTCAAACCCATTGGACTCACCAAGTTAGCTCATTACCCTAACATATAACATGTATAATTAAAGGGACATAGCACTGAAACATTTTATTGTGCAGCATTTACACCTGTTAAAACCTGTTATTCGCTGGAAAAAAAAATCCTAAAGTATAACTAACAGAGCAATATTAGTAGACATAGTTCCCTTTTTCCTAATGACCACTGATTGACAATTATGTCATCTCCATTGGTGGAAAGGGAAACGCCTCTGCAAGCTTGACAGGGAAACATTTAGGAAATGAGTAGGTTTATTTATTAAAAACACAACAAACACAACATTAAAATATGTTTTGTCTTCTTTTAGATGTAACCAGGTTATCATGAAATCATTTACTATATCCATTCCAAAAGCGAGTCTTCTGGCAGAACAGTCTACATATCAACAACCTGTCTATTTGTTTATCATTTCAATCAAGGATATTTAATTTGGCAGACATATATTCTAAACTTATTTCTTTGTAAAGAAAAGACAACTTTATATAGATGTTATACATTTTGTTGATGAACTGCATAAGTGCTCTAATATTATTTGTATAGACTAACTTGGCTCTACAGCTATCATTTGGCGTACGTTTTTAAATTCCATTTATTTGTATAGGGTTGAAACTTACTTTATTAATTTTTCCCCCCAGCTCTGGCCGCGTCTACAGAGTGGTCTTGGGCAAACACAGTCTGCAGAGCGAAGAGGAAGGATCTGTTATTATCTCTCCTGAAAAAATTATTGTACATGAAAGCTGGAATTCCTTCCTCATTGTGTAAGTAAAACTGGGAGCCAAATTGCTAAATTGATGCACAGATCTAATAGATTTCTTGTGCACTTTATATTTCATTGATTAGAGCAAAGAGCTTTACCCCAATACATAACAGTGCATGTCTGAATCTAACCCTCAGATAATTTACTGTATATTGTCTCTGATATCAAATATGTATTTGTAAACATTCTTTTAATTGGATCTTTGATGAAGAGTCATTGGTCATTCATTTTGTAAGTCTTTTGTTAGTTGTATTTTGTACTTGTGATTAGGCAAGTCCCTTTATTGTCAAATCAAAATTAGTGCATTTAATTTTTGTGTTGTCATAGGCACTGCTGTGCCAAAACCCTGGCCCATAATATGCCCCTGCCCAGCCTATAAAACATATGTAAACCTGGTGGCTTCCTGGGTAGCTTGCTGTGCATTGTTGGACCCTCATTTGACATTCAATGTATCCATGCAGATTTTATTTACAACACTGAATATACTAGAGTTATTATTTACTATTCGTTTGCTGGAATTACAATTTCATTCATCTGTTTGTTATAGCAATGACATTGCCTTGATCAAACTGTCACAGCCTGTGGTCTTTAGTGACAAAATCCAAGCTGCCTGTCTGCCCGCTGATGGAGCATTGCTTGCCCAGGACTTCCCTTGCTATGTGACCGGATGGGGACGTCTGTACAGTAAGAGAACAAATTGATATGGATGTCACTTGGTCCATGTTTGCTGCAATAATTTAGTTTTCAGAGTCAAAAATTTTATGCATACAGAATCAGGGTCTACAACTAAAGCGTCAATTTGCTATGAGTTATTATTCTTACATTAATTTATGCTATATATACTGTAAACGATGTTGTAAATGTTCTTTTAAGGAAAAAACTACAGAATCTCCCAAAGCACAAGATCTAATTTATTTCTCTATATTGTAATTTTATTATGTGACTCACATTTTCACAACAACAATACATTGTAATAGAAATATACTTTGTTTTACGTATCAACTGCCCCAGGTTCCCATTAATGCTATACATCACAACTCAAAACTGATCCATTGAACACAAAGAGAAAGTCCATTGACACAACATAAGAGTTGGGCCTTTCCTCATCTCTTAATTTTAATTATTTATATGAGAAACAAAACAAAATGTCAATCAAGTTAAAATGAGCTATTTCATTGCATTGCTAATCTAATCCATGTATCACTGTCCCTTTAATTAGCCTATAGGAACCATCCATCACAAGATTAATTATTATTAATACCATTACCTAATGAAATGCACACTGCTAATATAAACACTAATATGCAGCATGAGACAGCTCTGATCACACAGGTCTATATAGACATCCTATATGACAAACATGATGTTGTGTTTCAGCCAACGGACCTATTGCAGACAACTTGCAGCAAGCTCTTCTCCCAGTGGTCGACTACTCAACTTGCTCTCTGCGTGACTGGTGGGGAACCCAAGTTAAGGCAACCATGGTTTGCGCTGGTGGTGACGGAATTGTTTCTGGCTGCAACGTAAGAAACCAAGGGTTCTATGCTTTAGAGTATTTCACCAAGTTTGACATATTTTAGGTTTACAATCTCAGTCTACGTAACTGCTCCCTGATATCACAATTTGCTTTTAAAATGTCTTTTTAGCTTTTGATTTTAAAAACATAGAAACATAAATTTTGATGACAGATAATAGCTAAAAGGCCCAATGAGTGTGTTTATTGTTTAAGTATAAACGTAATTCACTGTTAGGATAGCCTTAATCATATTTCAGTTTTTCTTAAATGTATTACAGTATTTGTTCTTACCACCTCTACTGGGAGTCTAGTCCATGAATCAACCACCTTTGCTTCTACAAATTACTCCTGAACCTACAACTAGAGAATATGACCGCTTGCTCTTTTCTTACTCTTTTCTTATGAAAATTTCTGGCACCGACATATTAATTAATTTTATGTACTTGAAGATTTCTGTCATTTCACCTATCTCTCTATTCTTCTCTAATCTATACCTATAAAGAACTTGAATCATGTGCTTGTATGTTTTAAATTGTAGAATATGTATCGTTTTTGTAGCCTTTAATTGAACAGTATCAAGAATGTTAATACCTTTTTGAGATCTTGGGGCCAATTTAACAAATGGCAGGCGGACATGATTCGCTGTAGCGAATCATCTCCCCCAGACATCGCTAAATGCCGACAGCATACGCTGTTGGCATTTAACACTGCACAAGTATTTCTGGTGAAATTTGTGTGCAATGCCGCCCCCTGCACATTCACGGCCAATTGGCAGCTAGCAGGGGGTGTCAATAATCCAGATTGTATCTGATCGGGATGATTGCTGGCGGACAAGTTAAGGACCAGTGTTCTTATGACCGCTGCTTCTTAACTTCTGTTTCTGGCGAGCCGGAAACTTTGGGGGTAGATTGCAGCATCCGCTGCTTAATAAATCTACCCCATGGTCTCCTGAAATGTCTACAATATTAAAACTTAATATAAATACACAATGGACACATTTTTAACAAAACTTAGTCTTTTAAAAGGATTTCTGTAATATGAATCTTACCCTCAGTAAGGATAAAATACTCTAAGTACACTATAGCTTAGATTTGTTTTTTAATGAATTGTCTTAAGAGGGTTCACTTATATCAATTCTTGGCTGAATTAATTTGTTTGAATTGTTTCTTTTAAGACAGTATTGAATTTGAATGCTGAATGTATTCAAAAAGTCAATCTTTTTTAAAACAACTAAAAAAAATGACTATAAAAAGTTTTTTCTTTTTCTGAACAATAGAATGAAATAAATTAAATTAAACACACATTGACCTGTCCCATAAAAATGCGCTGACCTTATGCATAATCTCTTGGTCAATGCAGGGAGATTCTGGCGGCCCTCTGAACTGCCAGGCAGGTGATGGAAGTTGGTCAGTACATGGAGTTGTTAGTTTCGGATCTGGATTGAGCTGCAATTATCTCAAGAAGCCTACAGTGTTCACCCGCGTCTCTGCTTACATTGGATGGATCAACCAGGTGAGTAGAAAATTATACACAGTTCATAAGCTTACTCTACAGTACCACAACTTACATTTTATAGTTTTTTAAGAGAAATGTTATTAAGTTTTGCTGCTCATGTAAAGGGAAATATAAAATAAATGGTAAATTACACATGAATGATCATTATCAGTTTTATATCTCTTTTGATTCATAAGTTCTATATTTACCTAGTCTGTTTTCCCCCCAGAAAATTGCAAGCAATTAAGGAGCAACTTGGATTTCGTTCTATCCCTCTTCTTATCGATATTACTATGGGAAGAAAAAATATATCAACTTTATTTTCGCTTAGCAACTTATATAACTGGAGAGTTTTCTATCAATAAAAATGAATTAGCTGAAAAATACTTTGTCTTTTTTTTTGTTTGTTTGACTGCAGCCAGCCAATCACAGACTTGTATATGTATACACTCTGAACTCTTACACATTCTCAGTAGGAGCTGGTGACTCAGAAAGTGTGCATATTATATGACTGTGCTCAATTTGATAGTGGAAGTAAAGTGACAAGTTTTAAAGTGAACTTTATAGATGCTATTGGAGCTACTCTGTGGATCTGCAACTTTGTTTAAATATATACATAATTTGAAAAGTGAGAATGCACATGACATAAAAATTGTATGTATATACACCAGCAATGGGAAAGTTCTAAGACCAACTACCCAAACTAAAGAAAAAGGGAGAGAAAAGAAAGGGAGAAAGAAGGGAGGGGTGAAAGGCCATGGATAGGAGTGGTATTCTTATATAGAGAGATAATATATACTAAAAAGGTTGCCAATACATCCACACCTTTATTTGGAAGCTAAATACTCCCTATGTTAAAAAAAAGCTATGGCCATTTAGAAAAAGTATTTATTTTATTTAGCTTTATAAAGGTGTTGATTTAATTTGGATTTATGAGCGTCAGAATGGGTTTGAATAGATGAGTAATGGATCTTCCTGTTTAGTACTTAGGTTCAGTTTATGATTCCTGGTTATATTTATACACATATTAACACATAAATATATATGTATATATAGTCATATACATATATATTTACATTGCGGTCTATGGGAACACACAGTCCCATAGACCGCAATGTAAAGGCACCTTTCAGTGCCATTTTTTTTACTAACACCCCACTCCCACCAACTTTATTATTTTACTAACACCTCACTCCCACCAACTTTAAATGCTACATTTTTTTAATTAAAAAAAAAACTACAATGCCCTCTATTTTGCGGGCATTTGGGACACTTTTAGAAAATTAACCAGAGATCTAATCTATGGTTAATTTTTGGAGCGCTTATTGCTACCATGAGGTGGCAGTTGCAATAACCAGCCCCTTGTAATAACTGGTTTATTATTGCGCTCCACGTAATCTATGAATATTAAATCAAGTCTTGCACCATGTGCATTACATGAAAAGAACACTGTGAGAGATTAAGACATAATGGGCAAAAAAAAAGTTTTCTCCCCATGAATCTCCTGTAAAACTTATGTATGAACAAAAAAACTCAGCGCTTTAAATCAAAAACTAATAATGAGACATTTGAAAAGAATGCCCTTATTAGATGTAATAATAAAGGAGTAATTTACCTCATAGAATGTGGGTGCGGGTTACTGTATGTTGGTCAGACTTCCTGCATGCTCAGTTATAGGATATGTGAACACAAATTAAATAGAGAAGGCAGGATGTCCCGCTGTATAAACACTTTAAGGAATGCCATAATAGTAGTGTGAATAGTTTTAAACATATGGGTATCTGTAAGATGTGGCATGGTTGAAGGGGAGGTCATTTTGAAAATAAACTTTTTACCACTAAGGCCAAATGGATCTATAATTTAGATTACGGAAACCCATTTTGTTTTTTACATTTTTTTTTTTTTTACCATTTTTAACTTATCTATTTTATTTGTACTTTTTTGTTGAGTAATAATCTATGATATATCTGTATTTCTAGTGATTATATGAATATATTTTTAATGAGCTTTTCCAATTAGATTTTTATGTTAATATTTGAAATATCATTTTTTTTTCTTTAGTATGTTTGTGACTTTAGGGACTCCCTTGTGCATTTATAATTTATTGATGACGCTTGATTGTCAATAGATTCATTTTTAAATGTACTATTCATTTCTTTTGGTTTATTTTTTAATATATATATATATCTTACGTAGGTATAGATAATTTTATGTTATCCTTGTATTTTTTATTAGATTATTACCTAATAGTCAATGTCCCACAGAATTTTAGAAATGTGATATTGCTATTTTTAAGTACCTTTTAATAAGTAATTTCCACTATAAAATTATTATAGTTGATGGCAGATTTGCATATTCTGAACTACAATGGCCATGATTATCGGGAATGAAGCTATACTGGAAATGACATGATGGCACTAACCTGAAGTGACATAACAACATTAGACATTAGAAATATTACACCACTGTACTATCTGTACGCCAATTAGAATTGCACCACTAGAATTGGTGTACAGATAGTATTTTACCAACATGGATTTTAAGGTCAGTATGTCTTGAGAAAGGCCTGGTTGAGGCTGGAACGTGTAGAACTGATTACTCTATGGGACTGTCACAATCTGAAGATATATCAGTCTGGAAGCAGACCATCAGTGCAGTGGTAAGATATGAACACACTTGGGGGCATATTTATCAAGGTCCGTATGATGCCCCATGTTTCCGGAGAGGCTTTAGGTTTGCCGGAAACAGAAGTTATGAAGCAGCGGTCTAAAGACCGCTGCTCCATAACCTGTCTGCCTGCTCTGAGGCGGCGGACAGAAACCATCCCGATCGAATACGATCGGGTTGATTGACACTCCATGTAGGGGGCAGCATTGCACCAGCTGTTCACTAGAACTGCTGGTGCAATGATAAATGCCGACAGCGTATGCATTTATCGATGTGCAGCAGACATGATCCGCAATATCGGATCATGTCCGCTCGCACCATAATAAATAGGCTCCTTGGCCTCTGAGCTGTGGGTAAGGTTACAGGATGGTTAATGGAAAATGCAGCTCAGATCAGTAGACTGGAAGCAATATAGGATGTATGATAACTTGCTGAAATATATATAACTGAAAATTGCAGAACAAGGCTGCAGAAAATATTATGGGTGTTGACAAGGATTCATTGTAGAGGAATTGCATACAGAAATTTCAAGACTGCAGTAAACAGGACTGGTTTTGATACTGGAATGTATTATAAGAGCTGCAAAGTGAATTTTAAGCACAGATGATTTTTTGAATGCAGATTAGACTGAGGCTGTGAGTAGTACAGTTCAAACTGAAGCAGTCAGCAAAATAATATACAACAGTTTATAGGGAGTTGAGACAATGCCCCTTTATACATAAAGTGTAGGTTGTGTATAGCTGTGGTAAGTTCCAGTATATGAGTAACCGATCTGGTTGAACGAGTCGTTTGGTTGTCTTGACAGTTAACGCGGTGTGTGATATAACGTTACTTGAAGCCTGGAAAGCAAAGTTCTTTGTAAAAAAAAAAAAAATGGCAGCTAACAGCTCTGTAGATATTTTTACAAAAGTGGAGCGACTTAAAGAAAGAAGACTTGAAGCTCTCAAGAAAGCCCAACAGCAGAAACAGGAATGGCTATCTAAAGGACATGGTGAATATCGAGAGATACCTAGTGAGCGAGAGTTCTTTGAAGAAGTGAGGGAAAGTAAGAATGTAGTTTGCCATTTCTACAGAGATTCTACCTTCAGGTGCAAAGTTTTTGATAAACATCTGACTGTGCTGGCCAAGAAGCACATTGAGACTAAGTTTTTAAAGTTGAATGTTGAGAAAGCACCTTTCTTGTGTGAGAGACTACGTATAAAAGTAATCCCCACTTTGGCACTTGTGAAAGATGGAAAAACAAAAGATTATATAGTTGGCTTTACAGATCTAGGAAATACTGATGACTTTGCTATGGAGACATTAGAGTGGAGACTTGGCTGTGCGGGTATTATTAACTACAGCGGAAATCTAATGGAGCCACCTTTCCAGAATCAGAAGAAACATGGCACAAATTTCACAAAACTTGATAAGAAAACAATACGGGGAAAAGCTTATGATTCGGACTCTGAAGACGACGATTAGCTGGTTGATTGGCTTGTTGTTGCAATTTCTTTCTGGATTTCTAATCATTGAGAATACATTCATGCCCTTGTAATTAATTCTTTGTAAATGCTACAATTATTGCTTTATTTTTATTTTACGGACTACACAGCCACATAAACTATTAATAAATATTCTTTGCAATACTTGTTACCCTCTTCAAATGAAGAGAAGGCAGTTTTAGGCTTTGATTCTTTAACATGAGCACTTCTCTAAATTCAAGCAATACATGCACTTTAGTTTTACTTTAAGTGTAAAGACTTCAAATGTGTTTTTTTCTTTTTCAAGCTAGGGATGTCATATGGTACATTTTCACACATGTAAAATTTGTGAATTTGCAGTCTGGTTAAAACGTTTTTGGGGTTTTGTTGTGTTTTTTTTTGTTTGTTTTTTTATATATTTGTAAAACTGCTAAAAAAATACATTTGAAGTTGGTTGGAAAAACAAAAAACAAAAAAAAAAAACGATCTGTTCAACATGGTAATCCACTACTTGAGTAGAAAGTGACTCTCATCCGGGCACCTAGTAGAAAGATCTTCAGATCCAATGGCTCTGGAATGAACTTGATGCTCTGCATCTCTTTGTCTGGTACGCCATCAAATTTGCACTCCCCTAGGGTATGAGTCACTGGTGAGTCATCAATGTGGTGGATCTGTGTTGTTGCCAAGTTGCTGGATGGCCGAATTCCCACCACTGAGTATAAATAATCAAAAAGAAAGTCCAGTAGACAAGACTGCTCCATTAAATCAGGTTTATTTATTCCAATACATAAAACAGTACAGAAAGGATCCTGAACATGTGCAGGAAAGGTTCTATGAGGATGTTCCCTGTACAGGTTATCAATGGTTTCTGTACTGTTTTATGTGTTGGAGTGAATAAACCTGATTCACTGGCACAGACTTCTTTCTTCTTGATTACTTTACCATAACAAAACATACATACAAGGCCTATATCTGTATTGAACACAGATTATAAAATACTGATGGCGATCCTAGCAGATAGACTCTCTTCATTTCTGGGTAATATCATCCACACAGATCAAGTGGGCTTTATGAAATCTAGGACTTCCATGAAAAATATTCGCAGGATAGTGACTTGCCTTGACTATTTTAATTACCTAAAAGAAAGGGAAAAAAATAACTTTATTGAGGATTTTGCTATTCTCTCGTTAGATGCCGAAAAGGCGTTCGACGCTATTGCTTGGGACCACCTTTTCAAAGTTTTAGAGGAATTTGGCTTCAAGAATCAATTCTTCCAATTTATCCGGAAAATATATAGAAATCCAATTTCGTACCTTATTGTAAATGGTGTTCTCTCGCAAAAGATCATCCTGGGAAGGGGAATGAGACAGGGGTGCCCGTTATCGCCCCTCTTGTTTAACCTGGCCCTAGAACCTTTAGCTATTCGGTTACGAAGTATGTTAGAAGGAATCAATATGGGTTCCTATTCTCTCAGGACCCTTTTATATGCCGATGATCTAGTATTATTTTTAAAGAAGTCATCTTTCTCAATACCGACCGCTTTGCAATGTCTAGAAGAGTTCAGCTCTTTTGCGGGATATAAAATCAATTTCAACAAAAGCGAACTTATGTGGATTATTAAATTAAGAAATAGTCTGAAAGGACACCCATTTAAAGAGGTCGAAGCAATTACATATCTAGGCATAACATTACATAAAAATCCGAGGAATTGGTATCGTCTTAATCTTTTACCACTGTTTCAGAAGGTTAAAGCTGATCTGGATCTGTGGAAGGTATTTCAACTTTCTATTACAGCCCGCATCAATTTAATCAAGACAATTATTTTCCCGCGATTACTTTACCCTCTTCAGAATCTTCCCTTGTTCATCCTTAGTAAGGATTTATGTAAATTGTATTCCTGCTTCTCCAAATTTATTTGGTGCGGCAGGAAACCGCGTATATCTTTGGAGAGATTCATGCAGAAATTTGAAGCAGCTGGTCTTGCTCTCCCCAATCTTAAGCTATACAATTGGGTCTGTCTAAGTAAAACAGCTGTGGATTGGATTTTAGAAAAGGAGCTGGTTTCATCCTTAGAGATTGAGAATCACATGGTCTCTCCTCTTTCTTTAAAAGCAATCTTGCATTGTCCCCTACAATCTTTACCAAATAATATAACTGCACTCATGTCTATTAGAAACGTAGTCGCGGCCTGGCAGAAGTGCTGTACATTACTTAAAGTGGATTTCACATTTTCAACATTCATGCCGATTATGGGAAATCCACTATTTTCACCGGGTATTAAGCAGGCAGTATTTAGAGAGTGGGCCGGGAAAGACCTTAAATATGTTTGTCAGATTCTTTCACAAGAAGGGCAAATAATTTCTTTTGAAATGCTCTCCCAACATTTTCATCTAGTTAAATCTAATTTTTTTGCATATCTTCAGCTGCGTCATCTTATTTATACTCGAAAATGGGACAGGAGTGGATTTGGTGCATGGTCGGATCTCAATGTATGTTTTCAAAAAATTTTGATTGGTAATTCCTCCATATCTCTTATGTATGATATTATGCTCTCCAAACAAACATTAATCCTTCAAGATAAGTTAATATCAAGTTGGACCCCCTTTTTCCCGGCACTAGACTCTGGGAAAATTAAACAAAGTATGATTAACTTAAAGAAATGTGAAATTCCACGGAGTTGGAGAGAATCCCATTTAAAGCTTATTAATAA
Organism: Bombina bombina; assembly: GCF_027579735.1. Classification (NCBI taxonomy): domain Eukaryota; kingdom Metazoa; phylum Chordata; class Amphibia; order Anura; family Bombinatoridae; genus Bombina; species Bombina bombina. Next base: position 40,695,091 of record NC_069506.1, read on the forward strand.
CTATTATTTATCCCCTGCAAGAATGGCGAAATTATATCCGACTAATGAAGGGTTTTGTCCCCGCTGCAAGAAACCTAAGGCGGACACCTTACACATGTTTTGGTACTGTCCAAAGATTATTCAATTATGGCGGAAGTTAGAATATTGGTTTAATGTATTATATAAGACAACTGTCATTCTCTCACCCAAGGAGATAATATGGTTAGAAGTCCCTAGTAATAAGGGCTTTCAAGCAAACATTTTAAATACTATTATTCTAGCTGTTAGACAGCAGATTGTTAAACATTGGCAATCCAATGCAGTTCCGGGATTATCCCAGATATTGCAACAGATTCAAAATCAAATTATTTTTGAATCATTTCATTTAAAAAGTGCCTCTGAAGGAAGAATAAAATCCTTCTTAGTCGGTTGGCTACCAATTATCCAATCTTATCCTGTAGTCATACAAAAAGCCATTCTGGCACCATTTCTCTCCTCAAACTCCTTTATGGATTTAGTAGCTCTCGAGCTTTTCCCACATGCATGGATAACTGGTTATAGAGTAGTTTAAGGCGGGACAAAGATAATTAGTGTTAAGAGAGGATGAGAGGTAAAGTATTCAGATAAGAAAGTCAAAGCAGTTAAAATACGAGGGGGGAAGTGACTAAAAGAAACAACGAAAGAATCAGGCTCTGTGAGAATAATGTAGGTGAGCCCCCTTTTTACTTTTACCTTTTTTTTTTTTTTTTTTTCTCTCTTTTTTCCTCTTTTCCCTCTTCTTCTATGTTTGCAAGGTAGTGTGAATGGGTTAACTGGTTATTACATGTGAAAATCCCAACAACATGTACAAACGGATTATATGAGAGATCTTGTTATTTTTTTCTTGCCCCATAAAATGATGTACATAAGAAGAGATCCTTATAAACCTTATGTTACTGTTTCTTGTTTATTTACACCTGACCCTGCGTGGTGCACAAAGGTGAAAATGTATGCGTTTGTGTCTGTTGTTGGACATATAAATAAAGGATATAAAAAAAAAACAAAAAAAAAACATACATACAAATACAGAACCCATTTTGCAAACGTGTTTCCTACGTATTGTGTGTTTAAAATCCAGTATAAGAAGTTATTAAAAGTCCTTTTTATAGAAACCTATAGTCTCCATCTTGTTTTCAGATCACTCCAAACTGGAATTGGTACTTTAACAAGCAATTAAAAAAAAAATATTGTAACAAAAAATACTAGGAAAAGATTAAAGTGACAGTATATTAAGTGAGCTTGCAGCTGATAGTTCAGATGAACGCTGCTTCCTAACCTGTACGCCAGTCTTTAGCTGACAAATTAAAATAACCCTGGACACTTTCGCCAGTGGTGATTGAGAGCCACTGCTTATGCACCATTGGCCTAGTGTGAGCAGGGGGCGGCATTGCACAAGCAGCTGTTAAATGCGGGCAGCAGCAGGCTACGATGCCAGGTGGACAGGTTTGTGGCAGCTAACCTTGTCCGTCTGGGCATTGATAAATGGGGCCCATTGAATTGAAAACTGGCATTTTTGGATAGAGAATAACAAAACAAAAAGCCTCCGCTGACAAATTGTTATCCCCTATTCAAGTGTTAAACATCCTGTATTATAAAAGGCCAAGTGTTTGTCTGAAGCCGTCATGCGCAGTAGAGACAAACACTTGGCCTTAGAAAGCGCACAGTTGATCGCACGCGCACCCACCCGACCTCGCACGCGCACCTCTGCAAATGAAACAGCAGCGCGAGGAACACAGCAGCGCGAGGAGCAGACAATTGAATACACAGCAGTGCGAGGATTAGGCAATTGGAAACACAGGTACAGGAGAGAGAGAAAGAGAGAGAAAGAGAGAGAAAGAGAGAGAAAGAGAGAGAAAGAGAGAGAAAGAGAGAGAAAGAGAGAAAGAGAGAAAAAGAGAAAGAGAGAAAGAGAGAAAGAGAGAGAGAGAGAGAAATAAGGGGGAGAGAGAGAGAAAAAGAGAAGGGGGAGAGTGCAAAATAAGGGGGAGAGAGAAGGGGGAGAGAGAGAGAGAAAAAGAGAAGGGGGAGAGAGAGAAAAAGAGAAGGGGGAGAGTGCAAAATAAGGGGGAGAGAGCGCAAAAGAGAGGGCGGAGAGAGAGGGAGCAAGGGTTGGAACCGCGGTACCTAAATAATTGGCCCGTGTACACGGGCTTTAGGACTAGTATATATGTGAGCAACAGTGGAATAAACATTTTCTTGTGACAATTTTATGTTCATTTAATTTGGTGGCTTTCATATGCAAAAATCCAATCTAGTTACAAACTTACAATTACATATTCCAGTTTTATCAAACATTGTGAACTTATAACCATGATTAAACAATTTTATTTTTATTGAAATCTTTAGCAGCATGTGCAATGTTTAATCATTCACAAAATTGTCTAAAAATAGTTTAGCTATCAACTTAAAAATAAGTTCTAAATGTATACTAGTTAGAAAGTGTAAAAACCCATTTCATAAATCTGTTGTGAAAAAAATGTATTTGTACACCTTGCACATCTCACATTTCAAAGTTGATCATTTTGGGCTTATTGTGTTTACAATGGTGGGAACAAAACCTGCTTTCTTAATATGGCATCTATATTTAGCTGTAAAAATAACATATGTACACAACAGTGATAATTTTTTGGATAAATACCCTTAGATAAGCCATAATAGCTCAGAAAACCATGCTTCCCTTCCTTGCCTTAGCATTGCTGGTTGCCGGAGGTATGTACATTATTGCATAGCTTTAGTAAATGGGACAACTATATATAATTTGTAGGCTGTAGCTTTTTCTTATAGGTCCTTTGACAGTATAAATATTTTTTTTTCTGTGAAGAACATTGGAATGTAAAATATATGCATAACAGGCTTCGGTTTCTGCACTTTAGGTCTAATGCGGTGTTGGGTTAGCGCACATGAAGAATTAGTTATCTTAATACACGTTATGTAAATATTACATATACAATTTTGAAAAATATTAATAATAATTATTAATAATTATATAGGTGTGCTTAAAAATTCTTAAATATAATTTGAATATATATATATATATATATATATATATATATATGTATATTTTACAATAAATACATACTGATGATGTTAATGTAAAATATATATTTATACCTATATATCTATATGAATATGTACATGTGTATTTATGTATTCAATATATATTTATATATATATATACTGTATATATAATATATATATATATATATATATATATTTACAGTAAATACACAAAACAACATATTAGTAAATATTATTGAATAAAAATAATTTTTCATGTTTCAAGGTATTTAAGTGGAATGGGCTCCAAAGTGTATATATAGAAAGAACAGTCAGGGTGGATTTTCACTCACATCTCAAAAGGGTGTCAGGAAAAATGAATTGTATCCAATATAGTAAGGATCTGCACTCACTGGACTTGTGTCAATTGTGATATTTATTATAATGACGTTTCGGAGCAACTATATTGGATATATATATATATATATATATACATACCTGTGTTTTTATATGTATGTATATACATATTTTATATAAATAATACATAAATACACATGTATGCATGTATATATATATATATATTTATAAAATAGCCTTTCCATTCAAACTTCTTGTGATCCGTATCTTTTAACTCTTATAAAATATTTTTATGAATGTTTATCAGATAGTGTTTATATGAGTGAAACTGTTTATTTTAATGTATTTATGTTGTGTTTGGTGTTAACTCTAACTCTTAAGCAAGGTCTAGGTCTTCAGTTGTGCTAACCCGATGCGCAGTAAATTAAATTGCGCTTGAGCAAATGTGTTTACTTTAAACTTGTAATACATGCGCAAGTATAACGCGTTTGCGATATTGCAATATCACGCCTGCGCTAATGATACCGCACCACATGTAATCTATCCCTATGTTTTTAACCCCTGCAATCCAATGCTGTGAGCTAGCTAAACATGACATGAGACATATGTGTGTAGACACCAATCACAGATAGCTCTCAGTAGTACATTGATGCTTCTGAGCCTACCTAAGTATGCTTTTGGACAAAATTATACCACAAGAGCAAAATACATTTGATAACAGAAGTTAAAATGTCTCTTAAAATTGCATGCTCTGGCGCCAATTTATCAAGCTCTATATGGAGCTTGATGCCCCTGTTTCCGCGCGAGCCTTCAGGCTTGTTGGAAACAGAAGTTATGAAGCAGCGGTCACAAGAACTGCTGGTGCAATGATAAATGCTGACAGCGTATGCTGTCGGCAATTTATCGATGTGCAGCGGACATGATATGCTACATCGTATCTTGTCCACTCGCACTATGATAAATCTACCCCTAGCTCTCTATCAAGAAGGTTTTAATTTTTAGAGGGACAAACTGCTTTAGCTATACCGTCCTTCTGCCTTTAAAGGTATAAATGCCTTGTGGTTGGTTAAATGCACTGTGGTGCTCATGCTCGGAATGCTGGTGAGAACACAATGAACACAAAACAAAGGGGCGCCTCATGTGTAGATCAATAGTGCAACCAGTAACAGAACATCAGTAGACGCCAATAGGGTACTCACATGTAATAATAACACCCTTATGTACTGGTAGTAGCGGGCTGATATCTCAGGGTGTATCAGCTAACCCTATTCCTGACTTCAGACTGGAACACAGGATACAGCTTCCAAGAACAGTCAGCCACAGGATGCAGTTACAAAGGATAATAAGGTGCTCGCACTTAGCTTACGTTAAAAATGGTTTATTTAAAAATCACATTAAAAACATTAAGCAATATATGAAGGGGCATAGACATATAGCCCCCTGTATGCAACGCGGTTCTCGGCTTGTAATGTCGCCGTTTCCTCAGGCAATAAGCACCTTACAACATCCTAAACTTTTAAACTTGTTTGCTGACTGTTTTTGGAAGCTGTATCCTGTGTTCCAGTCTGAAGTCAGGAATAGGGTTAGCTGATACACCCTGAGATATCAGCCCACTACTACCAGCACATAAGGGTGTTATTATTACATGTGAGTACCCTATTGGCGTCTACTGATGTTATGTTGCTGGTTGCACTACTGATCTACACATGAGGCGCCCCTTTGTTTTGTGTTCATTTTAGTGCCTGATCTGGACTGATCTGTGAGGAGGAGAGCAGACGCCCATTTTGCATCTTCTGTTTGGACAATACATCACATATGTATATGGCAGTGCACTACCTGACCATTTTGGGACTGCATTGATCACACTTGGATCCTTTGTTTTTTTCTTTCTCTCATTAGTTATTTTTATTTATTTTAGTTTTTTTTTAAATTATTTTTTATTGATTGTATACATAATATTAGGTTTTCCATTTATTTTTAGGTTTTTAACATCATAGCTTGGTGACTAAAATGTTTATATTGGATTAGAGTGCACCCCCTCTCATCTGTTTATATCATATTTAGGGATAACACAAGAATCAATAACACTGAGCATGCGCCTGCAGTGTACATGAGTATGCTACTAGATCATTGCGCATGAGAAAAGTATATTGCAAACATGTTTTTGCCAAATTTATATGCATCACTGTTGACTTCAAATTTGACTTTATGTTCTTTGAAAACTGCTTTTTAATTTAACATTTATTTTGTATGTTTAGCTGTCAAATGTCCATCTTTAACTATTTTACTTTTATTGTACAGCTTCCGGCTGCGGTGTCCCTGCCGTCCAACCCGCTGTATCCCGAGTTGTAAACGGCGAGGAAGCTGTGCCAAACAGCTGGCCCTGGCAAGTAGGTTGATATATTCAGTACTTTAGAGGACAAGCACACAGTACAGATCTGCTGCAAACACCCTCCTACAAATAAGTTCGTCATTCAGAAAAATATCATTTAAAAAGGGTTCTATAATAGACTTCCTTTCCTCTACATGAACACAAACCACTTTAGAATGTAACATAGTAGATGAGGTTGAAAGAAGACAGAAAGTGAAAGGGCATGTTGGTAGGTGGGGGTCACACAATCTCCTACCCAAAAGCCCCTACTCTGATCCAACCACGGATATTTTTTTAACAATTTAGCAGTCAATTAACCGCTTGGCTGCCAGTAACATAAAACTCAATAGTTTGATCTTTTTGGTTGCCAGGAACCCACATTAACAGTAGTTATTTGACTCCCTTGACTACCACTCACTTCTTTCTACTCCATATTCCTTAATACATTGAGGCATAGGAGGTTTTTACATTTAGCTAAAACTCATGACTCCACTCCTCCCGACACGGCTATGCCTTGAAAAAAGTAGTGATATTCCCCCAACCTCCTCAGTCCCTAATATCTAGCCACAAATATTGGGAGGTATGTACTGTGCTGTTGGGAGGTATGCACTTTGCTGTTGGAAGGTATGCACTGTGCTGTTGGGAGGTGTGCTCTTTGCTGTTGGAAGGTATGCACTGTGCTGTTGGGAGGTGTGCTCTTTGCTGTTGGAAGGTATGCACTGTGCTGTTGGGAGGTGTGCTCTTTGCTGTTGGAAGGTATGCACTGTGCTGTTGGGAGGTGTGCTCTTTGCTGTTGGAAGGTATGCACTGTGCTGTTGGGAGGTGTGCTCTTTGCTGTTGGGAGGTATGCACTTTGCTGTTGGGAGGTATGCATTGTGCTGAAGGGAGATATGCACTGTGCTGTTGGGAGATATGCACCGTGCTGTTGGAAGGTATGCACTGTGCTGTTGGGAGGTGTGTTCTTTGCTGTTGGGAGGTATGCACTGTGCTGTTGGGAGTTGTACACTCTGCTGTTAGGAGGTATGTACTATGCTGTTCCCTTTATATAGAAAATAATAATTTGAAATATAGTGAACTGCCCCAATAAAATTATGGAGCTTATAACTGTTATAGACAAACCTCTACTCTTAATTTTTCAAGACTCATTATCCTCAGGCATGGTACCCAAGGATTGGCGTAAAGCTGATGTGGTGCCACTCTTCAAAAAGGGAAGTAGGGATGATCCAGGAATCTATAGACCAGTTAGTCTGACATCAATAGTGGGGAAGATATTTAAAGGGATTATAAGGGATTATATTGAGGATCATATTCGTGTAAACAAGATTATGAGTTCTAATCAGCATGGTTTTATGAGAAATAGATCATGTCAAACTAATCTAATTAGATTCTATGAGGAAGTAAGTAAAAATATAGATAAAGGGGAATCAGTTGATGTGATATACTTAGATTTTGCAAAGGCGTTTGATACAGTGCCACATGAGAGATTAATGCACAAAATTAAGGGACTGGGAATAGCTGAAAATGTTAGTTTGTGGATAAATAACTGGATAAAAGATAGGGAGCAATGAGTAGTAGTAAATGGATCATACTCAGATTGGACAAAGGTAATCAGTGGAGTACCCCAGGGATCAGTGCTGGGCCCTGTTCTTTTTAATATTTTTATAAATGACTTGGAGTAAGGATTAAATAGCGACATCTCTATTTTTGCAGATGATACTAAGTTAAGTAAGGTCATTAGGTCAGAGCAGGATGAACTTTCGTTACAAAGGGACCTGCAAAAATTAGAAGTATGGGCAGGTAAATGGAAAATTAGATTTAATATGGGAAAATGCAAGGTTCTACATTTTGGAAGTAAAAATAAGCTGCCAACGTATTATTTAAATGGGACAAGACTTAGCCAAACAGAGGAGGAAAGGGATTTGGGAGTAGTAATAGATAACAAGCTAAAGATGGGTGCACAATGCAGGGCAGCAGCTTCAAAGGCTAATAAGATACTAGCATGTATTAAAAGAGGCATTGATTCAAGGAAGGAAAGTATAATTCTGTCACTATATAAAGCCCTGTTAAGACCTCATGCAGTTCTGGGGACCAATCGCAAAAAAAGATATTGCAGAACTAGAAAAAGTTCAGAGAAGGGCCACAAAGCTAATAAGGGGATTGGAGAATTTAACCTATGAGGGGAGGTTAGCCAAACTGGGTCTGTTTTCTTTAGAAAAAAGGCGCTTAAGAGGTGACAAGATTATTTTATATAAATATATTCAAGGCCCATATACAGAGATGACAGAAGCTATGTATATGCCAAGAAAATTGTTTGTGACCAGAGGTCACAATTTAAGGTTGGAGGAAAGGAGATTTAATCTCCTGCAACGGAAACGTTTTTTCCCTGTAAGAGCAATAACATTGTGGGACTCATTACCAAAGGAGGTAGTGAATGCCAATACCCTAGATACATTTAAAAATTTGGATACATTTCTGTCTATAAACAAAATTCATGGATATGATTGATAGTATTAAATGGGTCACCTTTTAGTGGGATTATTTAAGCTTAACTGGAGCTTTTTGTATATATTTTAGATTTGTATAGGTTGAACTCGATGGACTTCGGTCTTTTTTCAACCTCATCTACTATGTTACTATGTTACTATGTTACTGCTGTGGATTCTACAAGGGACCATGCAGAACCAATAAACTTGACAATACCCGCTCCTTTTACAATTATCCATAATAAATATACACCCTTGTATTCTATTTAATATATTGTTAATATGACACTAATTTGTTGTGATACTTTGTATTCCTCCCCTGTAGGTTTCCCTTCAGTACATATACAATGGCTACTGGTACCACACTTGTGGAGGGTCCCTCATAGCCGCAGACTGGGTCTTGACAGCTGCTCACTGTATCAGGTACAATTTGTTCTATTTACAATATTTTCTTTTCACTAAAGGGACATTAATCACCTCTTTTTTGTGTGTAAAGTTGGTGCTTTGTCCCACACTCCCTAGAAAGACCAGAAATCTAATTCTGTAACCGCAAAAATGCTGCAAATAACAAAGGGAAATTTGCAATATTTTGAACATGTAGGTTTTGCTTTTTGCTCTCTCTAGGAAGCGTGAAACAAAGCACAAATTTTACACAAAAGTAAAAGTGTTTAAAGCTCCTAAAATTTACATTTTATGTAAACATAGCATATGCATAAAATTGCATTGTCTTGCACTCCAGGTATACACCCCTTGAAAGCTTTCTTGAGCATGTTTACATTATCTCCTTTACTGTAGCCAACTAGGAACACATATAAAAGCTCCTGCAATGATCAACCAATCCCTATAGGGTGTTCCAGGACCTAAATTTTGAATCCTGTATAATCTACTCTAGCTCCTTTGGTGCGATGGAAAAACCCCAAACAATTTTCAGGGATAATGATTTAAAAAAAAAAAAAAATATATATATTTTACAGTAAAATTACCGCCTTTTTTACACTAAATGTAGTTACCAATTAGCAGGCACTACCCAGGGTGCTGAACCAAAAATAGTCTGGCTCATAAGCTTTCATTCCTGCTTTTTCAAATAAAGATACCAAGAGAACAAAGAAAAATTGAAAATAGGAGAAAAATAGAAAGTTGCTTAGAATTGCATGCTCTATCTGAATCATGAAATAAAAAAAATTTGAGTTTCATATCCCTTTAACTAACATTTCTTTAGTAAAGTTAACCCTCTTTTACGTTTTTTTTCGTCTAGCTCTTCCAACACCTACAGAGTACAAGTCGGCAGACACAACCTGAGACAGTTTGAAGAACAAGCCCAGACAATCAGTGTGGTTAAACTCTTTAATCACCCAAAATGGAACCAAAATCTTCTGGCCAATGGGTATGTGTCACCAAAACCCTTTATTTAGTGAAATGCACTAACCAAATTTGGTACTGAACATGAACTTTAATTTGCTGTTTTTTTATTTCTTATATATATAATTTCCCAGAAGACAAGCACTTGTTTTCTCATTTGTATTAGGATTTTTTTTTTCTGCACTCTTGTATTCCCTTAAGGCGGTTTAGCATTGATTTAACTTTGTGACTATTGCAAAAATTGATTTGTCTATCATGATTGTTGATGCAAAACTGACAATACACTTTTTAAGGCATGTGACACCACAGAAGCTTAGGGAGAGAGGGGAAGTAAACAAAAGCTCCCATAAATTGCCTTAAAGTATTAACCCAAGCCTCCCTGTGAGAAAGTGAAACAAGTACATTTTTTAGATGTATTTTATAACAAAAGGTTGCAAAATAAATAACTAATGTATATATATTGCAATAATGTTTCACTTGCAATAATGAAACATTCTAGGCGTTGTTGAAATGTCAAGTTTAGGGCTCCATGTACTAACAGGTGGGCAGACAGCTTCTCGACTTGCAAAGCTGTTCGCCCGCCTTCGCTACATACCGGCAGCAGATCTGTTCGTCCGCTGGCCCATATGTATCATTACGCACTCATAGCAGTGTGTAATGCCCGCCCCTTCATTCGCACGACTAATCACGAGACTGAAGGGGCTGTCAATCCCCATGAGCGAGCTCTCTGTGATTTTACTTTGCCACCTCAGAGGTGGCGTAGGGTGTAAGAAGCAGCGTTCTAATGACCGCTGCTTCTTACATTGTGGGAAGCAGGCTCGCATATGCGAACCTGCCAGACAAGGGCTCCAGGGCAGCTCTTGAGCTTCGTACATGGAGCCCTAAATGGTCCTTTAACCTCTTGATGTATTCAGGGCCAGTGGTAGGATTTTTGGCTAAACAAACACATTTTCCCACAACTCCTCCCTTTCACCCCAAAGAAATCATAAACCCTGACATTACTGCTTCTTAACAAAATGTTCTAGCTATGTGTTAAGCAGCTATAGATAACTCTTTTACCTATAATGATAATAAACATAGATTTATGTTATCACATCAAATTGATGACTGTTAATCTGATTTATTACAATAGCTATAATGGTTAATGTCTGCATGACAAAACTTACTAAAGTGGTGGTTCTGTATAATGAATCAAACAGTGGTTACAATATATAAAACTCACACACCTGGAGGCAGGATGACCTCTTTTTTACTATTATACATAGACCACTAGTTTTGAAAGCTGCCCTCAGTTCTCCCTTACAGGCCATATTTTGAGAATAACTGAACTGGAGCACAGGTGAACTAATCAGCTGATTAGTAAACAGTTATTTGACTTGCTCTCATCCAAAGTAATCCTGAAAATCTGGCCTGTTGTGGAGGCCTGAGGTAAGGTTTGACAACCGGTGACCTAGACTGATACTAGTATGTGTAACAGGAACATTTAATATGAAATAAAAAGTCACACTTCTAAATAAATATAGGAAAATGTATCAATCAGCAGGTGACAAGTTCTCAAGCAGAAAGTCCCCTTGGAATCACCACTTGGCAAAATTTAAGGCTGCATAAGAGCTCTATTGTTTAGTCCTGCCCTTGGGCAACCAATTGTGTGAGAGTAGGGCCTGTCACGCCAAACAAGCGAGTCTTGGGATGGTTTATCTTTGGCATTAGACATTATGCAGAAGATAGTCCTACAAGACCCCATAATACCCAATGAACTGTAGGTGGATATGAGTCCCACTGCTATAACTAGCTCCACCAACTTATATGAAGGCTGCAAAGTTGCTCTACAGTGAGATATTTTAGCCAGGAGCATCCAGCTGTTCTGGCTGACCTGCATTCTCTGCCACTCTATATTCAGGGGAGTCCTAATTCTAGCCATTATACAACCACATATTAACCCTACTACGAAGCCCAAGTTACTTAGAAAAATAATAAATATACACATTAAACCCCCCCCCCCCACCAACTTTGCACCCCTACTGCAGGGGTGCCATAAAGCCGCTGCCTAGTCCATCTCTATTGCAGCAGTGGCCCTGGATGTATTTATTGCACCTCTATATAAGGTCTCCCTCTTACAAACTCACAAATTGCTACAGACTTGTCCATGTTCTGAAAAAAAACTTAGCTCCTTTCTAAGAAGGCATACTGAGGTAGGCCGAGGAGCGTGAACGTGTATGCATAAAATTGTTACACACACTGGTAAATCTAACAATCAAAGATAGGTGAAGCAGCACTCCAATGTTCAAAAAGTAACCTTTATTAAAAGTGCAACTTTTTGGGGCTCCTGCCCTTTTCTCAAGCTAACAAACAGTAACCCACCAAAGTTTTATCACATCACCATAAAACAGGTGTCCAATCAGAATAGGCCAGAGGGGCGTGTCTTTAATGACATCATCATAGTCATCATTATGTATTTTCATTACTTTAACCCTAACCTGCCCAGAAGGAAATGTACCCCTTATTAAAAATAAGTGCAAAAAATCAGTCTGAAATTAAGGAGAAAGCACATTCTCCTTAGACCAGATATTTGTTTAGATGAGGAAAATAAATTAAAATAAAATAGAGTTAAACAACTGGTAAATCTAATGATCTTTTTACAAAATTCCCCATTAACGTGTATGAGGTTTTTTTATATAAAGGATTTTTCTAAAACAATGTGATTAAGTTGTTTAAATCAAGGATACCAAGGAAAAGGGGTGAATTTAATTATAATTAATTGGATTTTTTTTTTCAAATTGTTTGTTCAAAGGGAATCATGAAAGTGTATGTCTGACTTCCACATCCCTTTAAGACACAAGCACAAGTTATGTTTATCACCCACTCATCTTATAGAAATGTATAAAAAAAAATGACTTTCGCAGGATCTGACTGAAAAGTTAATTCCTGTAAATATTTTGTAGGACTTAAACTGCAGGTTATTTGTGCTACTGGAAACTACTAGGATTTCTAGACTTCAGCTCACTCTCATTTTACTCATTTTACTTTCACAATCTGATCTGGTTTTTTTATAATTGTGATACAGAAAGTTAGGCCTTTGCTTGTCATTTAAAATACACTTGACTTTAATTAATACCTTAGAAGAATTTAAAAACATTTTTTTAGAGGATTCACAATCAGAAGCTCATCTGCTGCAACTTTTCTATTTTTTTGTTTGTAAAATTTTTGGTGTTTTTTGAAACATTATACCTACCATTTATGACACTATTAAATACATCATGGTTAAAGGGATAGATTGTAGTATACACTTCTATTAGCAAAAATGCTTCTATTAAAAGATATTATTGTTTTTCTAGTGGCATATGCACATATCCTGTGAGTGCCCTGTGCACCAGCCAATTTAGCATGCCACGTATGCATCTGTTTCTGCACAAGCCATCATGCTCTCCGGAAACAGGAGTTAAGAAGGAGCGGTCTTAAGAACGCTGCTCCTTAACTCGTCCGCCACTTCTGAGGCGACGGACAGCAATCAGTCCGATCAGATTCGACGCTAGCGGCCGATTGGCACCCTGCTAGTGGCCAATTGGCTGCGAAGGTGCAGGGGGCGGCATTGCACAAGCAGTTCACTAGAAATGCTTGTGCAATGATAAATGCTGACAGCGTATGCTGTCGGCATTTATCGATGTGCGGCGGACATGATCCGCTACAGCAGATCATGCCCGCCCGCATATTAGTAAATCGGCCTCTTTGCCTGCTCAAATAGCAGTGATTTGTATGAAACAAATGAAGTCTTCATAGGCAAATACACACCACCACCAGATATCTGAGCAGTCATGCTGTTGAATACTGGTGCACGGGCCCGTACAGAATATGTGCATATGCTGCAGAAAATGGAAGTAAATTGCAAAAATGCTTCTATTTAATATAATAATGCACTTGTGCACATTTTAATTTTGCTCTTTCTATCCCTTTAATAAATGCTTTTTTTGCAGTTACTGAAAATTGATTTTTGAGCTAATATTTAATGTCATTTTTTTATCCTGTTAACTATTTTTTAAGTGAGCTTTAATCCTGGTAAAGGGCCTTATTTTCTTGCATCATGCAAACACTTCAGAGATGAGATGTCTTAAAAAAAGATTAAAGGGACATAAAACCCAACATTTTTCTTTCATGAATCAGACAGAACAAACAATTTTAAACAATTTTACAAATTTACTTCTATTATCAGTTTTGGTTTTAGTTTTCTTTGTATCCTTTGTTGAAAAGCAGGAAGCTAAGCTCAGGAGTGTGCACGTGTCGCTCAAGAGTGGGCACATGTCTGCAGCACTATATGGCAGCAGTTTTGCACCAATGTTACACATTAGCAAGAGCGCTAGATGCCAGCACTATTCCCTGCCATGTACTGCTCCAGATATGTGCACACTACCTATCTAGATATCTTTTCAACAAAGAATCAAAAGAGAACAAAGCAAATTTGATAATAGAAGTAAATTGGAAACTTTTTTTAAATTATATTCTCTATCTGAATCACGAAAGAAAGAAAATGTGTTTTATGTCCCTTTAAGTCCCTCTCTTTTTAACCCTTTCAGAGACGCACGGCTCTACAGAGGTCCTTACAAGAATACAGAATACTTTGAGATATACAGAGAACCTGTATATATTTACTATACGTTCAAAAGGGGTTTTCAAGTTTAAAAACATATTTTTTAATGTAAATTCAGATGTCACTAATTTTCATTTTGATCTGTTTTCTATTCCAGAAATGATATTTCTCTCATTAAGTTGGCAAGTCCTGTGGTCTTCAGTGATGCTGTCAGCGTTGGTTGTCTGCCCCCTGCTGGCTTCATCTTGTCACACAACGTAGGCTGCTATGTTACAGGCTGGGGTAATGTACAAAGTAAGTAACTCAAGTTCCACTGGAATTCACAAAATACTTATGTTAGTGAAGTCTGTTAGGTATTTCCTACATTTCTACTTATCATTTCATCCTTGTCATTATTATCACCTTTTACAATTTATTACTAATTAATTTCCAACAAGACATAATTGAATTGTTCACTCCTGGCTATTTTGTTTTTAGCCAATCAAGTAGAGCAAGTGTATTTAAAAGGGTAGTTTATTACCCATGACTGCAGCTACGATTATGGCCTTTTGATAGCCGAAACGCGTCAGCAACAGTCAACAGAGGAGTGAGCTCCTCTATCCACTCACACAGACGCTGTGTGTATCCGTTTCCATGTTTGTATTTTATCCGGTATAAGAATAAAGGCTACATTTTATCAAGTGTCCGCTGTGTGGGAGTGCTCCTCAATCTATCATTTGTGTATTTCTATAATTGAATTGTGATACCAAATAAGAACCCAAAGGCCCCTCTAGTCTGCAACTATTGTTATTGAAATGTAAGCGTAAAGGGATGTGAAACCCAAAAGTTTTCTGTCATGATTTAGATAAAGTAAAAAAGAGAAATATCCAGTAACTTAGTACCACTGTTCAAAGGATAGCGTGTAACTTCGACACACAAAGGTGTCTGTCATTGGGCTCATAGGAGAGGAATAAGGTAATAATGTGTGACGTATTATTGGCAAACCACCTTATCACAGTTCAAAGAAGACATCTGCCCAAAGCCTTATACCTTGTATCGCCGTTGAGGGTGGGACACCGCCTCACTCGCTTCAAAACTTCTGCGGTTCACAGAGTATCCTCTCCGGGCTTCTCAGCATTTTTCCGCTTACCTCTACGTCACTGTCATGTGACCTACCCTCTAGCCAATGCGCTGCAACACACCTGCTCCTATCAATTGCCGACAACAAGGTGTCCGGATTCTCTGGAAGCAGGAAAATGCAAAAGAAGAAGGATTGATCCGTCACGTTAAAACAAATTTTTATTTAATTCCATTAGGGATAAAAAAGGAAGGGTGCAGCAAACCCCGGTTCACAGTCATTCAAGGGTGTAGCACTGATGGGTTTACGTGTTTCGGATATGAATCTGTAGTCACAGCCTACAGAGCTAATCCCCACACTTGTTTAAAAAACACATACAGGATTATAATTGGATAAAACAAAAACCCTCCCTAAAAGGTAGAACCAATCAAATAATAATGCCCTCTGCAACAGTCCATAGTGGAATGAAATAAAGATTTGTTTTAATGTGATGGATCAGTCCTTTTTCTTTTGCATTTTCATGATTCATATAAAACTTTCAAATTTACTTCTATTATCAAGTTTGTTTCATTCTCTTTGTATTCTTTGATAAAGAAGCAACAATGCACTATTGGGAGCTTAACACATTGTTAAACTAATGGCAATAGGCATATATGTGAAGCCACCAATCAGCAGCCAATTCCTAGCTCCTACGCCTACCTAGGTATCTTTTTAAACAAATGATACCAAGTGAACTAAGCAAATTAGGTAATAGAAATAAACTGGAAAGTTGGTTAAAATGACACTCTCTATCTGATTCATGAAAAACATTTTTTGGGTTTCATGTCCCTTTATCTATTTAAATAACCTTATTTATATTCTCTCAAATCCCTTTACTATATTTGCCCCACCTTTTCATGTTTTATTGGTTCATTTATTGTAAATAACATTGTGCACTGAGCATTTAAACAGGGGACCGTGCTCAGCTACAGACCAGGACTGATTTCTGTGATTGATGATATTTCAGCCGGTGGCCCCGCCCCAGACGCTCTCCAGCAAGGTCTTTTATTGGTTGTTGATTATGCTACCTGCTCTAAGTCTGACTGGTGGGGAAGAAGTGTGAAGACCAACATGATTTGCGGTGGAGGAGATGGCATTATCTCAAGCTGCAATGTAAGTATCTATTTATTTATGTTTACTTATTCTGCTATTTCAATTTCTCCTATTTTGTGGTGAACCTATCTAACTGCATTTTCTCTAACATATATTATTCAGCCAAGAACTAGGGCTCCGGTTATTAAGCTGTAGATAGAGCCTGGTCTCCCTTGCTGTTCATTCTTGCTCATGAGATTCTGCTACTGCAAATTAAGAATCAACAGTTGCAAGATCACTGCTTCCTTAGGTCTCCGCCACCCCAGAAGTAACAAACTTAAATCTCCCTGGACTTATTTACACAGGAAGATTGAAAAAGCCCTTTGTTGGTGCTTAAGAGTAGGGGATGGCACTGCATACACATTTACTTGTGTAATGATAAATGCGGACAGAGCAGGGTGGCTGATTCCTCTAAACGTGGAGGGACAGTTTACCTAGCTGGGAACCTTGCCTGTCTTCAGGTTCATAAATGGAATCCTTACTCTATTTTTGACAAAGCTCTAGAAGCATAAATGTCACTCACAGACATGGGTTGTTCTAAGCACAAATTTCTGCTTATGTTAGTGACCCTTAAAACCTTAACTTGAATGAAAGGATTACCTTATGCATAGTTCAGGTATTATTAAATCCCCTTACAGTATTTCTCCTTGCCCCCTTTATTGGACGTCTTTTTGATGAATCAACCAACTTTTTAGTAAAGAAATGCTGCTGATTTTTTTTTTAACATAATACCTTCTAAGCTGAGATCATGTTCCTTTTATCACCTAAATGCACACACTAAAGCCTATCTTATACTGTCAACAAAAACTATAGATGCAGACAGTGACAGTTGCAAAATCCTTGTGGGACTATGGGGCCTAGTTATCAAGCCGTCAACCTCAAATACGCTGGAATTCCGCAGCGTATTTGTGGCGAGGCTGATTCGCCTTAGTTATCAAAGGCTCGAGACCGGCAAAAGTAGAATTTTGTGACGTAAACTTCGATCCACAGATCGATTCTTACGTCACTCCAGATGTTCCGCACACAAGTGCGGCACAATCTCACTACTTTTGCTAGTTATCAAAAAACTAGCAGGTACGCTCGGCACTTTTACGGCCCAGCGTACCTGGTTTTCAAAGCGCCAGCCTGGAGGCGGCGGATCCCATTGGAATCAATGGGAGTCTGACCATAGCGAAAGTACAAGTTCGCTGCTGACAGACATCCCATTGATTCCTATGGGAGCTGTCTACACCTAACACCCTAACATGTACCCCGAGTCTAAACACCGCTAATCTGACCCCCCCTACACCGCCGCAACTAAATAAAGTTATTACCCCCTAAACCGCCGCTCCCGGAGCCCACCGCAAGCTACTCTATACATATTAACCCCTAAACCGCCGCTCCCGGAGCCCACCGCAACTATAATAAATGTATTAACCCCTAAACCGCCGCTCCCTGAACCCGCCGCAACCTATATTAAATGTATTAACCCCTATCCTGCCCCCCTACACCGTCGCCACCTATAATAAATTTATTAACCCCTAATCTGCCCCCCCTACACCGTCGCCACCTATAATAAATTTATTAACCCCTATCCTGCCCCCCACTACGCCGCCGCCACTGTAATAAAATTATTAACCCCTAAACCTAAGTCTAACCCTAACCCTAACGCCCCCCTAACTTAAATATTAATTAAATAAATCTAAATAAATTAACTCTTATTAACTAAATGAATCCTATTTAAAACTAAATACTTACCTTTAAAATAAACCCTAATATAGCTACAATATAAATAATAATTATATTCTAGCTATCTTAGGATTTATATTTATTTTACAGGTAACTTTCAATTTATTTTAACCATGTACAATAACTATTAAATAGTTATTAACTATTTAATAGCTTACCTAGCTAAAATAAAGAGAAATGTACCTGTGAAATAAATCCTAACCTAAGTTACAATTACACCTAACACTACACTATACTTTAATAAATTATTCCTATTTAAAAATAAATACTTACCTGTAAAATAAACCCTAAGATAGCTACAATATAATTAATAATTATATTATAGCTATCTTAGGATTTATATTTATTTTACAGGTAACTTTGTATTTATTTTAGCTAGTTAGAATAGTTATTAAATAGTTATTAACTATTTAATAACTACCTAGCTAAAAGAAATACAAAATTACCTGTAAAATAAATCCTAACCTAAGTTACAATTAAACCTAATACTACACTATCATTAAATTAACTAAATAAACTACCTACAAATAACTACAATTAAATACAATTACATAAACTAACTAAAGTACAAAAAATAAAAAAAGCTAAGTTACAAAAAATAAAAAATTAAGTTACAAACATGTTAAAAATATTACAACAATTTTAAGCTACTTACACCTAATCTAAGCCCCCTAATAAAATAACAAACCCCCCCAAAATAAAAAAAATCCCTACCCTATTCTAAATTAAATAAATTTCAAAGCTCTTTTACCTTACCAGCCCTTAAAAGGGCCATTTGTGGGGGCATGCCCCAAAAAGTTCAGCTCTTTTGCCTGTAAAAACACTAATCCCCTGAAGATCATCCTACCTTGAGTCGTCTTCACTCAGCCGAGCCACCGATGGAACTGAAGAGGACATCCGGAGCGGAAGAAGTTAATCCTCCAAGCGGCGCTGAAGAAATCTTCCATCCGATGAAGTCATCATCCAGGCGGCGCTGAAGAAGTCTTCGATCCGGCCGATGTCATCTTCAAAGAGGCGCTGAAGAGGTCTTCTATCCGGGCGAAGTCATCTTCCAAGCCGGGTCTTGAATCTTCCTTCCGCCGACGCGGAACCACCTTCTTCACCGACGGACTACGACGAATGACGGCTCCTTTAAGGGACGTCATCCAAGATGGCGTCCCCTCAATTCCGATTGGCTGATAGGATTCTATCAGCCAATCGGAATTAAGGTAGGAAAATCTGATTGGCTGATGGAATCAGCCAATCAGATTCAAGTTCAATCCGATTGGCTGATCCAATCAGCCAATCAGATTGAGCTTGCATTCTATTGGCTGTTCCGATCAGCCAATAGAATGCGAGCTCAATCTGATTGGCTGATTGGATCAGCCAATCGGATTGAACTTGAATCTGATTGGCTGATTCCATCAGCCAATCAGATTTTCCTACCTTAATTCCGATTGGCTGATAGAATCCTATCAGCCAATCGGAATTGAGGGGACGCCATCTTGGATGACGTCCCTTAAAGGAGCCGTCATTCGTCGTAGTCCGTCGGTGAAGAAGGTGGTTCCGCGTCGGCGGAAGGAAGATTCAAGACCCGGCTTGGAAGATGACTTTGCCCGGATAGAAGACCTCTTCAGCGCCTCTTTGAAGATGACATCGGCCGGATCGAAGACTTCTTCAGCGCCGCCTGGATGATGACTTCATCGAATGGAAGATTTCTTCAGCGCCGCTTGGAGGATTAACTTCTTCCGCTCCGGATGTCCTCTTCAGTTCCATCGGTGGCTCGGCTGAGTGAAGACGACTCAAGGTAGGATGATCTTCAGGGGATTAGTGTTAGGTTTTTGTAAGGGGGGTTTGGGTTAGATTAGGGGTATGTGGGTGGTGGGTTTTAATGTTGGGGGGGGTTGTATTTTTCTTTTACAGGCAAAAGAGCTGAACTTTTTGGGGCATGCCCCCACAAATGGCCCTTTTAAGGGCTGGTAAGGTAAAAGAGCTTTGAAATTTATTTAATTTAGAATAGGGTAGGGATTTTTTTTATTTTGGGGGGGTTTGTTATTTTATTAGGGGGCTTAGATTAGGTGTAAGTAGCTTAAAATTGTTGTAATATTTTTAACATGTTTGTAACTTATTTTTTATTTTTTGTAACTTAGCTTTTTTTATTTTTTGTACTTTAGTTAGTTTATGTAATTGTATTTAATTGTAGTTATTTGTAGGTAGTTTATTTAGTTAATTTAATGATAGTGTAGTATTAGGTTTAATTGTAACTTAGGTTAGGATTAATTTTACAGGTAATTTTGTATTTCTTTTAGCTAGGTAGTTATTAAATAGTTAATAACTATTTAATAACTATTCTAACTAGCTAAAATAAATACAAAGTTACCTGTAAAATAAATATAAATCCTAAGATAGCTATAATATAATTATTAATTACATTGTAGCTATCTTAGGGTTTATTTTACAGGTAAGTATTTATTTTTAAATAGGAATAAATTATTAAAGTATAGTGTAGTGTTAGATGTAATTGTAACTTAGGTTAGGATTTATTTCACAGGTACATTTCTCTTTATTTTAGCTAGGTAAGCTATTAAATAGTTAATAACTATTTAATAGTTATTGTACATGGTTAAAATAAATTGAAAGTTACCTGTAAAATAAATATAAATCCTAAGATAGCTAGAATATAATTATTATTTATATTGTAGCTATATTAGGGTTTATTTTAAAGGTAAGTATTTAGTTTTAAATAGGATTCATTTAGTTAATAAGAGTTAATTTATTTAGATTTATTTAATTAATATTTAAGTTAGGGGGGCGTTAGGGTTAGGATTAGACTTAGGTTTAGGGGTTAATAATTTTATTACAGTGGCGGCGGCGTAGTGGGGGGCAGGATAGGGGTTAATAAATTTATTATAGGTGGCGACGGTGTAGGGGGGGCAGATTAGGGGTTAATAAATTTATTATAGGTGGCGACGGTGTAGGGGGGGCAGGATAGGGGTTAATAGGTTTAATATAGGTTGCGGCGGGTTCATGGAGCGGCGGTTTAGGGGTTAAACTATTTATTTAGTTGCGGAGAGGTGCGGGATCAGCAGGATAGGGGTTAATAATTTTATAATAGAGGGCGACGGTATAGGGGGGGCAGGATAGGGGTTACTAGGTATAATGTAGGTGGCAGCGGTGTCCGGGAGCGGCGGTTTAGGGGTTAATACATTTATAAGAGTTGCGGCAGGGTCTAGGAGCGGGGTAAGTAACTTTATTGAGTTGCGGGAGGCTCCGGGGGTGCCGGTATAGGGGGTAGAACAGTGCAGTTTAGTGTGAGTGCTTAGTGACAGGCTAGCAATAAAGCTGGGAAAAAGCCGAAGGGCAGCGAGATCGGATGAGTGATAACTGTCACAGTCCGCTGCTCATCGCCCCGCGGCTTTTTGACAGCTTTATTTGATAACTTAGGCGTATTTTTTCAGGTCCGCGGCGGCGAAGGTAGGCGAGCTTAGGCGGACGTTTTGGGCCGGCGAAGCCAGAAAAGTAGACGGCTTGATAACTACCCCCCTTCATGTCTTACACAAATACTATCTTTCCTGTAAACTTATTAGCCCACTTGGACCAGTGCGGGTCCTATGAGGGTGCTATGCACCTCCAAACGCAAATGTAGCACCCCAGATGAGCTGCAACAAAGCAGTCTGTTCTAGACCTGCCAATATGTTTAGACCCTTAGCATCCTACATATATATATTAGAAGACGCAGTGGATTCATACTCTCACTTCTTTCCAGGAACAGCTACCAGGGTGTCAGGAAATCTTCATAGATAAAACAGAAAAGGTTCCCTTCTCACTTAATTTATACAAATATACAAGGAAAAATAGCTTTATTTGGTGGCGTTGTGGGGGAACAAAACTCCCCTTCCTCAGACCAGAAAGGGGAGTTTTGTTCCCCAAAAACATCACCAGATAAAAGCTATTTTTACTTGTATAAATCTAATCCATATATGTATATATTTTATTTGTTATAAAATGCATTTAAACATAAAAGGACAACTGATACAGCTGTGTTAATCTGAAATGGGGAACAGAGATAACTCCTTCTACTTTGTTGAAGGAGGAAGATAAACCTTTCAAACCTAGACCTCCCAACTGTCCCCATTTGAGAGGGGCAGTCCCTAATTCTGAGGCTCTAAACCCTGTCCTGCTATCCCTCTGAGTCATATGTCCCAAGTTGAAGAATTTCATTTAACCCCACCCACGTACCAGCTAGACACACCCACACACCCACAAGACACACCTACAAAATGCTCAGAAACACCTACAATCCGACCAACTAGTCACACATGATTCTATCCCTTCCCAACATATCCCGCCCACAAAACAGAGACGGGTCACCTCCACCTCCTGAGTCCCTAATATCCAGCCACAAACATTGGGAGGTTTACAAACCTGTCAAGAACAAGTTGGCATATTGAGCATAAGAACAACAGTTTTTTCATAGGCAAAATAATACATAATGAGATGTCCTTGACTTGCTTTGTGCTGATGTCTCTCTTCATATTTCTGGTTCTAGGGTGACTCTGGTGGACCCCTAAACTGCAGGAATGATAGCGGCGCATGGGAGATTCATGGAGTGGTCAGTTTTGGCTCTTCTCTTGGCTGCAATTATTACAAGAAGCCCTCTGTCTTCACTCGTGTCTCTGAGTACAACAGCTGGATCAGCCAGGTAATCAATGAGAATTGTAAGCTTGGCAATGTGGGACTTTCTGCAGGCTTAATAAAGAGACATCAAATGCAAAAAGAAAATGCTCTAATGTTTTAGAGCAGGGTTCTTCAAACTTGTTTTCCCAAGACCCAGTGCCCTGATACCAGATACCTGCACAACCCTATTTTTATTCTTGTGCTGAAAATTTCTGAAGTGATAAACAAGATAGCTGCAATTTTTGGTAAAGAAACTAAAATGTGTGCATACTTTTTTTTATATTGTAGTCAAACTTAAAAGTGTTGCAAAAGATAAAAACACACACACACTCTCATACAACACACATACCACACACACTCTTATACAATACACATACCACACACACTCTTATACAATACACACCCCCCACACACTCATACAATACACACACATACACACTCATACAATACACACACCACACACACTCATACAATACACACACCACACACACTCATACAATACACACACCACACACACTCTCATACAACACACATACCACACACACACTCTCATACAATACACACACATACACACTCTCATACAATACACGCACTACACACACTCTCATACAATACACACACCACACACACTCTCATACAATTCACACACCACACACACTCTCATACAATACATACACCACACACACTCTCAAACAATACACACACATACACACTCATACAATACACACACCACACACACTCTCATACAATACACACACACTCTCATACAATACACGCAACAAACACACTCTTATACAATACACGCGTGACGCACCACACACACTCTCATACAACACATAAAGACACATAGAGCCTCATACAACACACACCACACACACACACTCTCATACAGCACACACTCTCATATAACACACCACACACACTCTTATAACACACACACACTCTCATACCACACACACACTCTCATACAATACACACACCACACACACTCTCATACAATACACACACCACACACACACTCATACAATACACACACCACACCACACACACTATCATACAATACACACACACCACACACACTCTCATACAATACACACACCACACACACTCTCATACAATACACACACCACACACACTCTCATACAACACACATACCACACACACTCTCATACAGCACACACTCTCATATAACACACCACACACACTCTTATAACACACACACACTCTCATACCACACACACACTCTCATACAATACACACACCACACACACTCTCATACAATACACACACCACACACACACACTCATACAATACACACACCACACCACACACACTATCATACAATACACACACACCACACACACTCTCATACAATACACACACCACACACACTCTCATACAATACACACACCACACACACTCTCATACAACACACATACCACACACACTCTCATACAGCACACACTCTCATATAACACACACCACACACACTCTTATAACACACACACACTCTCATACCACACACACACTCTCATACAATACACACACCACACACACTCTCATACAATACACACACCACACACACACTCATACAATACACACACCACACCACACACACTATCATACAATACACACACCACACACACTCTCATACAATACACACACCACACACACTCTCATACAATACACACACACACTCATACAATACATGCAGCAAGCACACTCTTATACAATACACACACCACACACACTCTCATACAACACATAAAGACACAAATAGTCTCATACATCACACACCACACACACTCTCATACAGCACACACTCTCATATAACACACCACACACACTCTTATAACACATACACACTCTCATACAATACACACAAACGCACACACTCTCATACAACACACACACACCCTACATATAGTCTCATACAACATACCACACACTCTCATACAACACACACACACACACCCCACATATAGTCTCATACAACACACACCACACACTCTCATACAACACACACACACACCCCACATATAGTCTCATACAACACACACTCTCATACAACACACACACCACATACATGCTCATACAGCACACACTCATATAACACACCACACACACTCTTTTAACACACACACTCTCATACAACAAACACAAACACACACTCTCATAAACACACCACACACATTTGCATACAACAAAGACACACACACCCCACACTCTCATACAGCACACACACACACTGTCACTCTCATACAGCACACACACACACACACACACACACACACACTCATACAGTACACACACACACTATCATACAGCACACACACACATGCTCTCCTACAACACACACACAAGTCACAACCCAGTAAACATGGTGGTTTAAAGAACCCTGTTTTAGAGTATTTTATTATTGCACTGTTGCTAGCTATATGTTTGACCCCTGTAGTGAAACACATAATTAAAGTCAGCACCACAGCAGCAATGGACTAGTGGGAGCTAGCTGAGCACAACTGGTGAGCACATGACAAGAGGCATATATAAAACCACCAGCTAGCTTCCACTCCCAGCAGTGCATGGCTGCTCCTGTTGAAGAGTAAATCTGGAGATGACTTTAAATATGCGTTTAAGTCCTTTTCAGTGTTTGAAACTTACACATCTTCTAAAAAGATTGTTTAATATAGATTTTGAACAAACTTGAACTAATCTGAAATTTGTCTTTTTTCTCTCTTGCAGACTATTGCATCCAACTAAACTTCACTGGAAATCCTGACACAGAATACACAATAATACTTATTAGCGTTAATATTAACTTTAAAGCAAATGATATTTGTTCATTTCCCATAAGTAATAAAAGCATCATTTTACATGTTTTTGTCATTTCAAGTTTATGTCATTTTTTTTTATTTAATGGGCTACAGGAACCATAAACAAAATAATAAGGATCACAAGAGCTATTGCATATACTTAGGACCACCATAATATATAATACATGTTATACAGAACATATTACAGCTAAAGTTGTCTGTGACAGTTTATCATCCAACATCTAACCAATCAAAATGCTTTATTCTCTTTTACAAAAAATATTTTTCTAAGCATTTACTTTAAAGGGACACTGAACCCAATTTTTTTCTTTCATGATTCAGATAGAGCAGGAAATGTTAGGCAACTTTCTAATTTACTCCTATTATCAATTTTTCTTCGTTCTCTTGCTATCTTTAGTTTAAAAGCAGGAATGTAAATCTTAGCAGCCAGCCCATTTTAGGTTCAGCACCATGGATAGCGCTTTCTTATTGGAGGCTTACATCTACCCACCAATAAGCAAGCATAACCCAGGTTCTCAGCCAAAAATGGGCCGGCTCCTATGCATCACATTTCTGCTTTTTAAATAAAGATAGCAAGAGAACGAAAAAAAAATTGATAATAGGAGTAAATTAGGAAGTTGCTTAAAATTGCATGCTCTATCTGAATCATGAAATAAAAAATGTGGGTTTAGTGTCCCTTTAATAAAGTACAAGCATATATGTATTTGTTAGTATTTTGTCTTAAGAATTTTAAACTTTTATGCTGTTGATAAATTGAATAATTTTTTAAATTAATGTTGTTGCTATAGCAACAAAGGAATCGAACAGAAAGAGCACTGCTCATTTATACATTAGCAAACTCATGTACATTATATTAAACACAATTTATGAGGATACATATTTAACAAAAAAACAGGGGTGGCATTAAGACCAGAACAATGGAGTGTGGGGGGGGGGGGGGGGTGATTTAAAAAAAAAAAAAAAATGGCTACAAAGTTACAAATCATACTGGAGGTTTGATTTTCTTATTTTACCACTTAGGGCCAGATTTATCAGAGTCCGGCAGACAGGGGTGTACATCTTCACCCTTGTCCTTCCAACAGTGCTTCACCCATATTTAACATTGCACATTACAGCTAGTGTGCAATGCCATCTCCTGCGCGTGCATGAGCATGGGCTGTCAATCTCCCCAATCAGAAAAGTTTGGGTGAGGATTGTGGCTAAGTGGGTTAAGAAGCAGGGGGTCTAATGTTCGCTCATAAACTTTTGGCCCTTAATAACAGCAACGTACCCTTTAGGAATTGTGTTAGAACCCTGTCTGTTTTGCTGGCTGAGGCGAGAGCGCAGGTAGTGAGGCATGCAGAAATAGTATGGTCTTACCTCTGTCAGTGAGATCAGAGCTATTTAACCCTGAAATACAAAAATTATATCTGACGTACAGATACATTGGCTGTCATTAAGAGGTTAACGGGACAGTGCAAATTTCTATCATACATATGATACAGCTCTATTTAAATGTTAAAACTTATTTTTGTGTAATATCATAGGAAGATTAAAGAAGATATATCTATGAATAAGACGATTCAATAATATGTGTGTTATATATGATGAAACAACATATAACAGAAGATATAACATGTGTAGTGCATATGAGAGGTTACAACAGTTTATAAGGTTATATTAGAGGATATAAAGTGTGTTAAATGATGTAAGGTGTCATTTTTTCTCTTTATGCTTAGGAATTTTCCTTAAAGAGATATGAAACCCATGCAATTTTAAACAGCTTTCTAATTTACTTTGATTATCAAATTTTCTTTGTTCTCTTGATATCTTTTGTTGAAAGGCAGGGATGTAGACTTAGGAGTGGACCCATATCTGGAGCCCTCTATGGCAGCAGTTTTGCAAGAATATTATCCATTTAAAAGAGCACTAGATACCAGCAATATTTCCTGCCATACAATGACCAAATGCCTACCTAGGTATCTCTTTAAAACAGAATATCATTGGAACAAAGCAAATTTGATAAAAGAAGTAAATTAGAAACTTAAAAAAAAATTAATGCTCTGTCTGAATCATAAAATATTTTTTGGGGGGTTTCATATCCCTTTAACAACCAATGAGAAATCAGTTCTTAAAGTGATGGTAAACTTTATCCTTTGTATAAACAGATTGTTAGCGATATTTTAGATGGAGATTAATTCATCAGTTCTAATGAAAATTCACTATAACTTACTTTTTAATGTAGCGCTGTAATTCAAATACACCGCACTCTGGCCACAGAATTCAAAAGTATTTTTATTTTTGTGAGCAAACGGTTTGAGCTGTTCTCCAATTGGCATGGAGACCACTCCCTGCTCTGACATTGTGGTTCATCTTGCTAGTGCCTCGGACCTTGACTGAATTTCCTTTTGGGTTCATGAATACAGCTTGTTCTCTGACTACCCTTTTGGATCTTCCTTGGATTTTGATGTAAGATTGAACTTCTTTTCTGTTTACCAAAATTGGCCTTGTACCCTGATTATTCTATTGGATTCTCCCTGGATTTGGTGACTTTCCTGACTGCTCTCAAGTAGCTGACCCCCATCTTGTCTCCTGGCTATTCCATCAGTACCAACCTGTCTCTGCTTCCATTCTTTCCTGTTGCATAATTCAGCTTCTTTGGAACTCTGTTCCTGTATCCTATTTCTGCAGAGAGTGTCTGTCAAGTACTGGTATCCTGTTTCAGTGGCTAGCCCTGCAAAAGGCGCTTGCCAAGTTGTGCATCCAAGTTCTGCATAAGGTTTCTGCTAGACATGTGCGATTCGTTTCGGATTGATTCGGAAATTCAGAAAATTCGGAAATTTCGGAGATTCGGATCGATTCGAATTTCCGAATTAAAATACTGCCAAATCTACCGAATAAATCCGAATCTAATCGAATACATCCAAATCGATTTGAATACATCCGAATCGATTCGGATGTATTCGGTAGATTCGGATGGCCATGTATTACACTAGTATTGTACAGTATATTAGGTTTTATCACTCTGCTATGGGTTAAACCTAATATACAGTACATAATACTAGTGTAATACACAGCACATCCCACCTAACACTTACCAAAATTCCGAATTTCTGAATCGGTTCGAACCGAATCGAATCGAACTGAACCGAATCGAACCGAACCAAATTTGTTTAGAATCCGAAAGAATCCGAATGAATCCGAAACAAATTCATTTCGAATTTTTCCGAATTCGAATAGATCCGAACCGAAATTCGAATCGATCCGAATCGATCCGAACCGAAACAAATTTTTCAAAGCTGCACAAGTCTAGTTTCTGCCAAGTGCCAGTCTCCAGTTACTGTGCCCAAGCTCTGTAGAGAGTATCTGCCAAGTTCCAGTAACCAAAACGAGAAGAAATTAGGGGATCAAACTATTACTTAGTTTAGATCCAGCTATAACTGTAACAAGCACATAGCCGGATCGATATGTCACACTTCTAAACTAAGTAACAGTGTTTGCTTAAGTGGAATTTTAATATACCTGAGCGACTTTTAAAAGTAACATTTTAATTATTTTAAACTTTTAACATTGTGAGTATATGTATCCAATAAATTGTTTATGAAGCAAATTCCTGCTATCTGGAAAAATTCTTACTGAGGCTAACACCTAGAGCTATTTGTAGTTCCTGGAAGTGTAAGTACCCTGTAGCAAGAATTGTGTGGGAAATATACCAAACCATATCACACCATGTTTTTGTATTCTCTATATCTTTGTGGACACCACCAGAGGGGTTTCAGATTCACATGGAAATTTAAAGACACAGATTTAAAGACATACACAGATCATTTATTATAAGTGTTTTATTTTTTAATTTTCCTTTTTTATATAGTTACAATTTATAACTTTTTTTTTTTTTTACTTTTTTAGTTCAAATAATTAGTGGAGTATATACAGTGCAAATCCACTTGAAAATCAGTATCACACTATAATTGCCTTGAGTTTGAATGTCCCACAACAAACCTAAACAAATATTTTTGGACAGCATTATACTTGATTATAAGACTCAAGTATTCTGGATTTTGTTTTGTATACTCATATAATACCACTAGATGGCAGCAAATCACAGGTAAATTGTTTTATTTTCACAAGGTTTTCATTAGGGTCCCACTTTCATATTAGCAAATTATATTTAATAACTTTACCCCAATATGTTTTGTTTATTATGATGAAATATAAATAATACTGTTAAGTTTATTTTAAAAATGTAATTTTGTGGCCTTACAGTTAATGGCAAATATTTTTCTGCACAGTATGTGGTATAATTAGGACATCATTGCATTAACTAATTCTGAATAATATAGGAATTTTAAAAGACCATTGTGTCGTAGTGTTCATGTGAAGAACCCTCTGAAAGAATCTCAGAAATGTAATTAAAAGTTGGAAAATGTGACTTATTTCTCCAAAGAAATCTTCTTTTTAGTGTAAGCCAAAAGAAGCAATAATGTTTGGGTGTAAAAGACCAAGACAATTAAACAAGGAAATTAAAGGGGCAGTCTAGTCAAAATTAAACGTTTATGATTCAGATAGGGCATGCAATTTTAAACAACTTTCCAGTTTACTTTTATCATCAAATTTGCTTTGTTCTCTTGGTATTGTTTGTTTAACGCTAAACCTAGGTAGACTCACAGGCTAATTTCTAAGCCTTTGAAGGCCACCGCTTATCTCAGTGCATTTGGAAAGTTTTTACAGCTAGACAGTGCTAGTTAATGTGTGCCATATAGATGACATTATGCTCACTACCATTGAGTTGCCTAGGAGTCAGTACTGATTGGCTAAAATGCAAGTCTGTCAAAAGAACTAAAATAAGGGGGCAATCTGCTGTGGCTTAGAAACAAGGTAATTACAGATGTAAAAAAGTATATTAAAGGGACACTGAACCCAAATTTTTTCTTTTGTGATTCAGATAGAGCATGACATTTTAAGCAACTTTCTAATTTACTCCTATTATCAAATTTTCTTCATTCTCTTGGTATCTTTATTTGAAATGCAAGAATGTAAGTTTAGATGCCGGCCCATTTTTGGTGAACAACCTGGGTTGTTCTTGCTGATTGGTGGATAAATTCATCCACCATTAAAAAAGTGCTGTCCAGAGTTCTGAACTAATAAAAAAGCTTACTCCTAGATTTAGAGTTTTGCGGCCAAAGGGGTGCGTTAGCTACGCGTGCTTTTTTCTGGCCGCACCTTTTAAATACCGCTGGTATTTAGAGTTCACAGAATGGCTGGGTTTTCAGTGCGTTAGGCTCCAAAAAGGGAGCGTAGAGCATAATTTAACGCCACTGCAACTCTCGATACCAGCAGTGCTTACGGACGCGGCCAGCTTCAAAAACGTGCTCGTGCACGATTCCCCCATAGAAAACAATGGGGCTGTTTGAGCTGAAAAAAAACCTAACACCTGCAAAAAAGCCGCGTTCAGCTCCTAACGCAGCCCCATTGTTTTCTATGGGGAAACACTTCCTAAGTCTGCACCTAACACCCTATGTACCCCGAGTCTAAACACCCCTAACCTTATACTTATTAACCCCTATTCTGCCGCCCCCGCTATCGCTGACACCTGCATATTTTTTTTAACCTCTAATCTGCCGCTCCGTAAACCGCCGCTACTTACATTATCCCTATGTACCCCTAATCTGCTGCCCCTAACACCGCCGACCCCTATATTATATTAATTAACCCCTAATCTGCCCCCCACAACGTCACCTCCACCTGCCTGCACTTATTAACCCCTAATCTGCCGACAGGACCTGAGCGCTACTATAATAAATGTATTAACCCCTAATCCGCCTCACTCCCGCCTCAATAACCCTATAAGAAATAGTATTAACCCCTAATCTGCCCTCCCTAACATCGCCGACACCTAACTTCAATTATTAACCCCTGATCTGCCGACCGAATCTCACCGCTACTGTAATAAATGGATTAACCCCTAAAGCTAAGTCTAACCCTAACACTAACACCCCCCTAAATTAAATATAATTTAAATCTAACGAAATAAATTAACTCTTATTAAATAAATTATTCCTATTTAAAGCTAAATACTTACCTGTAAAATAAACCCTAATATAGCTACAATATAAATTATAATTATACTGTAGCTATTTTAGGATTTATATTTATTTTACAGGTAACTTTGTATTTATTTTAACCAGGTACAATAGCTATTAAATAGTTAAGAACTATTTAATAGCTAAAATAGTTAAAATAATTACAAAATCACCTGTAAAATAAATCCTAACCTAAGTTACAATTAAACCTAACACTACACTATCAATAAATTAATTAAATAAAATACCTACAATTATCTACAATTAAACCTAACACTACACTATCAATAAATTAATTAAATACAATATCTACAAATAAATACAATGAAATAAACTAACTAAAGTACAAAAAATAAAAAAGAACTAAGTTACAAAAAATAAAAAAATATTTACAAACATTAGAAAAATATTACAACAATTTTAAACTAATTACACCTACTCTAAGCCCCCTAATAAAATAACAAAGCCCCCCAAAATAATAAAATGCCCTACCCTATTCTAAATTAAAAAAGTTCAAAGCTCTTTTACCTTACCAGCCCTGAACAGGGCCCTTTGCGGGGCATGCCCCAAAGAATTCAGCTCTTTTGCCTGTAAAAAAAAACATACAATACCCCCCCCAACATTACAACCCACCACCCACATACCCCTAATCTAACCCAAACCCCCCTTAAATAAACCTAACACTAAGCCCCTGAAGATCTTCCTACCTTATCTTCACCATACCAGGTTCACCAATCCGTCCTCGGAAGTCTTGATCCAAGCCTCGGAAGTGTTGATCCAAGCCCAAGCGGGGGGCTGAAGAGTGACGTCCATCCTCGGGCTGAAGTCTGGATCCAAGCGGCGGCTGAAGAAATCCATCATCGGGCTGAAGTCGGAAGTCCATCATCGGGATGAAGTCTTCTATCAAGCCGCATCTTCAATCTTCTTTCTTCTGGAGCGGAGCGGAGCCATCTTCTTTCCAACCGATGCGGATCCAACCTCTTCAACCGACGCCTACTCGCCGAATGACAGTTCCTTTAAATGACGTCATCCAAGATGGCGTCCCTCGAATTCCGATTGGCTGATAGGATTCTATCAGCCAATCGGAATTAAGGTAGGAATATATAGCCAATAGAATGCGAGCTCAATCTGATTGGCTGATTGGATCAGCCAATCGGATTGAACTTGATTCTGATTGGCTGATTCCATCAGCCAATCAGAATATTCCTACCTAAATTCCGATTGGCTGATAGAATCCTATCATCATGGATGACGTCATTTAAAGGAACTGTCATTCGGCGAGTAGGCGTCGGTTGAAGAGGTTGGATCCGCGTCGGTTGGAAAGAAGATGGCTCCGCTCCGCTCCGCTCCAGAAGAAAGAAGATTGAAGATGCGGCTTGATAGAAGACTTCATCCCGATGATGGACTTCCGACTTCAGCCCGATGATGTATTTCTTCAGCCGCCGCTTGGATCCAGACTTCAGCCCGAGGATGGACGTCACTCTTCAGCCCCCCGCTTGGGCTTGGATCAACACTTCCGAGGCTTGGATCAAGACTTCCGAGGACGGATCGGTGAACCTGGTATGGTGAAGATAAGGTAGGAAGATCTTCAGGGGCTTAGTGTTAGGTTTATTTAAGGGGGGTTTGGGTTAGATTAGGGGTATGTGGGTGGTGGGTTGTAATGTTGGGGGGGTATTGTATGTGTTTTTTTTACAGGCAAAAGAGTTGAATTCTTTGGGGCATGCCCCGCAAAGGGCCCTGTTCAGGGCTGGTAAGGTAAAAGAGCTTTGAACTTTTTAAATTTAGAATAGGGTAGGGCATTTTATTATTTTGGGGGGCTTTGTTATTTTATTAGGGGGCTTAGAGTAGGTGTAATTAGTTTAAAATTGTTGTAATATTTTTCTAATGTTTGTAAATATTTTTTTATTTTTTGTAACTTAGTTCTTTTTTATTTTTTGTACTTTAGTTAGTTTATTTCATTGTATTTATTTGTAGATATTGTATTTAATTAATTTATTGATAGTGTAGTGTTAGGTTTAATTGTAGATAATTGTAGGTATTTTATTTAATTAATTTATTGATAGTGTAGTGTTAGGTTTAATTGTAACTTAGGTTAGGATTTATTTTACAGGTGATTTTGTAATTATTTTAACTATTTTAGCTATTAAATAGTTCTTAACTATTTAATAGCTATTGTACCTGGTTAAAATAAATACAAAGTTACCTGTAAAATAAATATAAATCCTAAAATAGCTACAATATAATTATAATTGATATTGTAGCTATATTAGGGTTTATTTTACAGGTAAGTATTTAGCTTTAATTAGGAATAATTTATTTAATAAGAGTTAATTTATTTCGTTAGATTTAAATTATATTTAACTTAGGGGGGTGTTAGTGTTAGGGTTAGACTTAGCTTTAGGGGTTAATCCATTTATTACAGTAGTGGCGAGATTCGGTCGGCAGATTAGGGGTTAATAATTGAAGTTAGGTGTCGGCGATGTTAGGGAGGGCAGATTAGGGGTTAATACTATTTATTATAGGGTTATTGAGGCGGGAGTGAGGCGGATTAGGGGTTAATAACTTTATTATAGTAGCGGTGCGGTCTGCTCGGCAGATTAGGGGTTAATAAGTGTAGGCAGGTGGAGGCGACGTTGAGGGGGGCAGATTAGGGGTTAATAAATATAATATAGGGGTTGGCGGTGTTAGGCGCAGCAGATTAGGGGTACATAAGGATAACGTAGGTGTCGGTCGGCAGATTAGGGGTTAAAAAATTTTAATAGAGTGGCGGCGATGTGGGGGGACCTCGGTTTAGGGGTACATAGGTAGTTTATGGGTGTTAGTGTACTTTAGAGCACAGTAGTTAAGAGCTTTATGAACCGGCGTTAGCCCAGAAAGCTCTTAACTACTGACTTTTTTCTGCGGCTGGAGTTTTGTCGTTAGATTTCTAACTCTCACTCCAACCAAGACTCTAAATACCTGCGTTAGAAAGATCCCATTGAAAAGATAGGATACGCAATTGACGTAAGGGGATCTGCGGTATGGAAAAGTCGCGGCTGGAAAGTGAGCGTTAGACCCTTTAATGACTGACTCTAAATACCGGCGGTAGCCCAAAACCAGCGTTAGGAGCCTCTAACGCTGGTTTTGACGGCTACCGCCCAACTCTAAATCTAGCCGTTAGATTCCTTATTTTTCAAATAAAGCTAGCAAGAGAACGAAGAAAAATTGATAATAGGAGTAAATTAGACAGTTGCTTAAAATTGCATGCTCTATTTGAATCACGACAGAAAAAAAATGGGTTCAGTGTCCCTTTAATATAAAAGTGTTGGTTGTGCAAAACTGGGGAATGTGTAATTAAGGGATTTTCTATCTTTTTAAACAATAGAAATTCTGGAGTAGACTGTCCCTTTAAATGTTAGTTTTGTATTAATAAATTCCACTCCTGAACAACCAACAGCTAAGTGTAACTACGCCACAAGCGTATAAGGGCCAACAAATGAAGGACGAAATACCAGCGTTTACTAGCGCCAGGAACTGGACTCCATTTTACATATTTATTCAATTAATTAATATTTACTTCACTAAGTGGTTTATCAAAATACGTTGTCAATCCCCCTGTAAATAATCATTTAGATTAGTTTATGAGTTTATTCCTACTTACTTTTTACATAAATTGCTAGAGAGTAACAAAATACATTTTATCTTTTAATTTTAAATTGCAAATTTTTATTTAAAAACATTGACGGCTAGATTACGAGTTTTGCGTTAGAGGCTATGCGGTGCTAACGAGCAGTTTTGTCTCACTGCTTACTTACCTGCAGCGCTGGTATTGCGAGTTTTTACAAACCCGTCGTTAAAAGACAAGAAGTGAGCGTTGAGCAAAATTTTGCTCATTACCGCACTCCAATACCAGCGCTGCTTAAGTCAGTGGTGAGCTGGTCGTACGTGCTCGTGCACGATTTCCTCATAGGAATCAACGGGGAGAGCCGGCTGAGAAAAAGTCTAACACCTGCAAAAAAGCAGCGTAAAACTCAGTAACGCAGCCCCATTGATTCCTATGGGGAAACACATTTTATGTTTACACCTAACACCCTAACATGAACCCCGAGTCTAAACACCCCTAATCTTACACTTATTAACCCCTAAGCTGCCGCCCCCGACAACGCCAACACCTGCATTATACTTATTAACCCCTAATCTGCCACCCCCAATGTCGCCGCCACCTACCTACACTTATTAACCCCTAATCTGCCGCCCCAATGTCACCGCCACTATAATAAACATATTAACCCCTAAACTGTCGCACTCCCGCCTCGCAAACATTAGTTAAATATTATTAACCCCTAATCTGCCGTCCCTAACATCGACGCCACCTACCTTAATTTATTAACCCCTAATCTGCCGCCCCCAACGTCGCCGCCCCTATACTAAATGTTCCAATCTGCCAATAGAATGCGAGCTCAATCCTATTGGCTGATTGGATCAGCCAATAGGATTGAACTTCAATCCTATTGGCTGATTGCATCAGCCAATAGGATTTTTTCTACCTTAATTCTGATTGGCTGATAGAATTCTATCAGCCAATTGGAATCTAAGGGACGCCATCTTGGATGATGTCACTTAAAGGTACCTTCATTCGTCTTTAGTCGTCGGATGAAGAGGATGCTCCACGTCGGATGTCTTGTAGATGGACCTGCTCCGCGCCGGAAGGATGAAGATAGAAGATGCCGTCTGGATGAAGACTTCTGCTCGTCTGGAGGACCACTTCGCCCGGCTTGGATGAAGACTTCTCCCGGCTTCGTTGAGTAAAAATAGTAGTAAAAATAATTACAATAAAAAAGTTCAGTGTATCACAATCTCTCCTTAATGGGACAGTCTACTCCAGAATTTGTATTGTTTAAAAAGATAGATAACCCCTTTATTGCCCATTCCTCAGTTTGGCAGAACCAACACTGTTATATTAATACACTTTTTACCTCTGTGATTACCTTGTATCTAAGCCTCTGCAGACTGCCCCAGTATTTCAGTTCTTTTGAAAGACTTGCATTTACGCAAATCAGTGTTGACTCCTAGGTAACTCCACGTGCATGAGTACAATGTTATCTATATGGCACACATGAACTAATGCCCTCTAGCTGTGAAAATGGTCAAAATACATTTAGATAAGAGGCAACCTTCAGTAGCTTAGAAATTAGCATATGAGCCTACCTAGGTTTAGCTTTGAACTAACAATACCAAGAGAACAAAGCAATTTTGATGATAAAAGTAAATTGGAAAGTTGTTTGAAATGACATACCCTATCTGAGTCATGAAAGTTTAACTCTGACTAGACTGTCCTTTTAATGATGTTTCTACTAATGATCAATAAAAGCTAGTATGTGCAAGTTTCAGATAAAAGCATATAGAAGTAGCCTGAATGTTAACCACTTGATTGCTATCCTATTTTGATGAACACCCCTTGTTAATGGATCCGAAGCAGCTCTATCACATAAAGCTTTCAACCATTACATGTTTTATTGCATAATATGTCCTTTCCCATGTTTGAGTATTTCTGCAAAAGTAATGGGTCTGAAAAAAACAAGGTAGGATTTGTGTATGGACCTCACATAAAAGCACTGCAATGAGTGCAAATGCCTAAAAACAGCTTTAACTCTATGGCTCAACAGTTCCGGGGGAATAATGATATATCAGAAACTAATGAGAAGTTCTTCATCAAAGCATTTTCAGTGTATACGCTCCTTATTATTTTGTCACAAGTCCTTATAAATTAGCTTTAATTAATACCTACTCACCCAGACAAAAGTTGTTTTTTATTTTATTTTTACAAACACAAATAATGAATTCAAGACTAATTTTAACTACTTAATATGTTTTCTTCCACTTATTTAATTCACTAAACTTCATTGCAGTTATTTATTTAAAGGTTTCATAGTTTAAAAGTGTAGTTTGAGCTATATTTTTATCTTTTAGTTTAATAAAAAAAGATGTGGTTTAAAAAAACTTGTTCTAAGTATACAAAAGAATTTTAACATTGACTAAAATATTTGCACAACCCAGAAATGTCATTAGAAACAGAAGATTTTTTTTTTTAGTAGGTCTATTGCAGTGAGCGCAAATCTTGGCACACCAAGTTTCGGAACTACATTTCCCATGATGCTTAGGCACTAGACTATTTGAGCATTATGGGAAATGTAGTTTTGAAACATCAGGGGTGCAACGGTTAGCCATTACTGGTCTATTGTGTAGAATTTGATATGTTAAAAAATCCTTTGCAAAAGACGAGATTTCTAAGTCACCTAAATATCATTGTTGAATTATTCCCATGCAAGGGAAGCTTGCTGAACACATCTGATGAACAACTATTTTATATGCAGTTAAACACCAGACACACGACAGTGAGCTGAAAACCACTGTGCTCTTCCGCGCTAAAAAGGAAAACGCCAAATGATAGGTATTTGAAAATCAAATTGCAATATATTTAAAGAAATAGTCTAGTCAAAATTAAACTTTCATGATTCAGATAGAGCAGGCAATTTTAAGCAACTTTCTTAATTACTCCTATTATCAATTTTTATTCAGTCTCTTTGAATCTTTATTTGAAAAAGCAATAATGTAAGCTTAGGAGCCAGTCCATTTTTGGTTCAGAACCTGGGTAGCACTTTCTGATTAGTTTCTAAATGTAGCCACCAGTCAGCAAGTGCTACCCTGGTGCTGAATCATAAATGGTCCGGCTCTTAAAGGGACACTGAACCCAAATTTTTTCTTTTGTAATTCAGAAAGAGCATGCAATTTTAAGCAACTTTCTAATTTACTCCTATTTTCAATTTTTCTTCATTCTCTTGCTATCATTATTTGAAAAAGAAGGCATCTAAGCTTTTTTTTGGTTTCAGTACTCTGGACAGCACTTTTTTATTGGTGGATGAATTTATCCACCAATCAGCAAGGACAACCCAGGTTGTTCACCAAAAATGGGCCGGCATCTAAACTTACATTCTTGCATTTCAAATAAAGATACCAAGAGAATGAAGAAAATTTGATAATATGAGTAAATTAGAAAGTTGCTAAAAATTTCATGCTCAATCTGAATCACGAAAGAAATTTTTTGGTTACAGTGTCCCTTTAAGCTTATATTGAAATAAAGATACCAAGAGAACAAAGAAAAATTAATAATAGGAGTAAATTAGCAATTTTCTTAAAATTGCTGCTTTATCTGAATTATGAAAGTTTAATTTTGACTAGACTATCCCTTTAATGACACAATGTTATTAAAATTACTAATAAATCCCAATATTGTTAAATTAGCATTAGAGTATGATAAAATTGGCAACAAAGACTTGTGTATCAGTCCATGTATTGGATCGTCTGTTCCTGGATAAGCCAATTCTTGGGACCTGTGGAAAGGTACGGTCCTGGTGAAGTACAAAAAAGCGCACTCTAAAAGGGAACTACTCACAGGGGGCTCGGTGGGGATACTCTGCTAATAATCGCTATAAGTGGATAATCACATCAATCCTCCGGTAGATCACACCTGACCTTGTTATGAGAATCTCTCCGTGCTGATGTTAAACTGGATATATACTTAGTAAGAGCAACTCTTAGATGCTAAATAATCTGGTGTTAGAGTTCCAATTCAGGCTGCTGCTTTTGTGTTTAATCGCTCTCGCTATTCATAACCAATCATTACACAGATTTTCACAACGACTCCTAGGAACACTTCTATACACCATAAACAAATTGAACAACACGTTTAAGCCCACTAAAGGCATTTATCAAGCTATAGATATGCGTTTAAACAATTCAGAGATGTTAAACACACAGACAAAACCAGATCCTGAATACAAAACACTAAAAAGCTAGCTGAAAGCATCTGGTGAGCCAATGACAAAAAAATCATAATTGTGTAGTCACCAATCACAGCTAGCGTCCAGTAGTGCATTGCTGCTTCTGAGCCTACCTAAGTATGCTTTTTAACAAAGGATTTCAAAAGAACAAAGTCAATTTGATAGCAGAAGTAAAATGAAAATTCTCTTTAAATTGTATGCTCTATCTAAATCATGAAAGTTAAATTTTTACTTTCATATCCTTTTAAGTTTTACATAAAAATATATTGCCAATGCCATTAAGAGGGACAATAAGGAGGAAAATTGGATTAACACTATATTCAGTGTTGAAACATATTTAAAATATAATCTCCATAAATGTTGTCTGTTTTCGTGGTTGTAAACTGGTTTGCCCCCTTTTAAAGCGAAAGAAAGAAAACACTTTGTTATTTCCAAAAGTAATATCTACCTTTCATTAGAATTTACAATTATGATTATTATTATTATTATAATTTCTTTGTATAGCGCCGCTAAATTCTGTAGCGCTGGATGACCCTGTAACAGATTTATATTGTTCGATATTCATATGCAAAGCATTTAAATAACGGGGGTTGGGGGGGGGGGAAGCACTTTAAAAAGATTTGAGTGCTGGTAAGGTCTGATGGGATATTTTTCTAGCATTAGTGACAACATATAGTTAAATCTTTGTTCAAGATGACAACTTGACAAGTTCTATACTATCTATTCAAATAAACTGGCTTTAATTTACTTCAATAGATGTGATGTATTGAGCGGATATGAATTTGAGTCCATTATATCCCATTTCATGAAATGTCACACTATTATTCACAGTGTAGGAAATCTATTTCATTTGTTTCCACATAGGCAAACACTGATTTCACCCTTTTATGCCTAACAGAAGGGACTGACATATTTTATAATTGAATATGTTTATGACTTATAAATTATAATATGAAGAAATATTGTCTTCATTTTCTAAATATGCCAAAACGAGAAAAAAATACCCTAAAATAATACATATATAATCTAATGTACTAGTAATATAGAATGTAGTCAAACAATAAATCATGTGTATATCTGCTATCTATATAGCTATCTATCATCTATCTATCTATTCTATCTATTCTATCTAATCTATCTATCTATTATCTATCTATCTATCTATCTATCTATCTATCTATCTATATGTCTGTCTCTCTATCATCTATCTATCTATCTATCTATCTATCTTCTATCTATCTATCTATCTATCTATATGTCTGTCTCTCTATCATCTATCTATCTATCTATCATCTATCTATCTGTCTATATATCTATCTATCTATCATCTATCTATCTATCTATCTATCTATCTATCTCTCTATATGTCTGTCTATCTATCTATCTATCTATCTATCTATCTATCTATCTATCTATCTATATTCATTCAGGTATGTATGTATACATTTATGTGTTAATCTGAATTAATATGTAGCTATTAAAGAGACAGGGAAGTCAAATTTAACTTTTATAGCTCAGATAGACATAGTAATTTTAAGAGATTTTTCAATTCACTTCTATTATCAAATTTAATTTGAAAACATACCTACATAGGCTCATGCAGAGCAATGCACTATTGAGACCTAGCTGGTGATTTGCAGCTAAATACTTATGCCTTTTGTCATTGGTTTACTAGATGGATTTTTTCTTATGTCTCTTGTTTACAAAGCTTTTCTATAACCAGTTCTCCTGTCCTGACATTGTTAGCATAGGTGGATGTTTCAACAGGAATAGCAGCTATATTACATGAAAAAAATAAAGATAAATTGGTTATAATTTAATACACTTATGCAGATACATTACTTTAACCATTCATGGTCAGACTTTAGTTAAATGATTGAAAATCCCTAGTATAACTAAATTATTCTAATCATTGTATTATTGGTATATAGATCCCCATGTTATTTACATATGACCCCAGTTAATCTCTTATTGTATAATTTCTCGTCTGTAAAAACAGAGATACTGGTGTTTTTGAAGCACATATTTATAAAACATGTTTGTCCATTATTGCCTAAAGGTTGGAAAATATAATCTATAATAATATAATCTATAATAATATAATAATATAATCTATAATAATATAATAATATAATCTATAATAATATAATCTATAATAATATAATAATATAATCTATAATAATATAATAATATAATCTATAATAATATAATCTATAATAATATAATAATATAATCTATAATAATATAATCTATAATCATATAATAATATAATCTATAATAATATAATAATATAATCTATAATAATGTAATCTATAATAATATAATAATATAATCTATAATAATATAATAATATAATCTATAATAATATAATCTATAATAATATAATAATATAATCTATAATAAAATAATAATATAATCTATAATAATATAATAATATAATGTATAATAATATAATCTATAATAATATAATAATATCATCTATAATAATATAATAATATAATCTATAATAATATAATCTATAATAATATAATAATATAATCTATAATAATATAATAATATAATGTATAATAATATAATGTATAATAATATAATAATATAATCTATAATAATATAATAATATAATCTATAATAATATAATCTATAATAATATAATAATATAATCTATAATAATATAATGTATAATAATATAATCTATAATAATATAATAATATAATCTATAATAATATAATCTATAATAATATAATCTATAAAAATATAATAATATCATCTATAATAATATAATAATATCATCTATAATAATATAATAATATCATCTATAATAATATAATCTATAAGTAATATCATTTTATTTTGAGGCTTTGGGCTCCATTTAACAAGGATTAGTGGCAAGAACGGAGTTAGTCACCCATACAAGATTCATGAGTCTGCTATTTTTTAAAAGGATAGTAAAGTCAAAACTAAACTTTCATAATTCAGATAGAACATGCGATTTTAAACAACTGTCCAGGTTACTTCTATTATCACCTTGTCTTTGTTCTTTTGGTATTCTTTGTTGAAAAGCATATGCACATACCTTCAGCAGCAATGCTGCAGCTGATTGGTGACTACACACATTTGTCTCTTATTATTTGCTCACCACATGTGTTAAGATAGCTTCCAGAAGTGCACTGCTTCAATAAAGGATTCTAAGAGAATGAAGCAAAGTTGAAAATAGAAGTAATTTGTAAAACTGTTTCTGCACAGCGCACACAAAATAAAATGACTTGTCAGTAATAGAGAGATTACACAAAGGGAATCTTCCACTCCAGCAACCTAAAGTTGTGCCGTTGAAAATAAACAGTGCCCTTATCGGTTCAGATGTAATCCTGAGCACTGAGCGTTAAAACTGCTTCATTCGTGTGACAACAACATTTAAACAAATTGAATTTTTTTTTTGCCTAACAACATCTGTGAAGTAAAAGTTATTTACATTTATATTGAAACTAATACAGCAGTGTCAGTTAATCCTACTAATTCTTATTGGGTAATAAAAACTTCCTACTCGTGCTATTGGCCGATAGGAACATCCTGCTAATGTGTATTGACTGAACAGTACTTCCTGTTAAAGGGACATTCTGGTGGAAATTTAAATGCACATAGATTAATTACATCTTTGAATAGAAACATATTTCCAATATATACTGTATGTATTTGCCAAAATGCTTCTATTAAAAGTTATGTGTTTTATTGGTAAAAAATTTCTATGCACGTGCATGTGAAGCATAACTAGATATTCTCAGTGCACCAGCATTTTAAGTGCAGCAGCTGCTCAGAGATTCAGTGGGGCTTGTAATCATGTCAGCAATTAACAAATTGTGTCATTATCAGATGTTACAAGCACCTTAGGCTCTCTGATCAAGTGCTATGTTTAAAATGCTGGTGCACGGTGCATACTTAAATACACTTTTGAAACAGCTATAGCTTTTATTAGAAGCATTTTAGCTAATGCATGTATATTACAAAAATGCTTCTATTCAAATCTAAAATATATCCATGTATATTCCAATTTTGTCTGGGATGTCCTTTTAATGCCAATGTGTAAATGCAGCTACGGTAACATTTAAATAGACAACACAAACACAAATGTACAAATATTTGCCCATGCAGGGACTATTGGACAC
Organism: Bombina bombina; assembly: GCF_027579735.1. NCBI lineage: Eukaryota > Metazoa > Chordata > Amphibia > Anura > Bombinatoridae > Bombina > Bombina bombina. Next base: position 40,738,706 of record NC_069506.1, read on the forward strand.
TTTGCTTGAGAGTATATTATTTTCCACACATTTCACTGAAAGACCTCTTCAAAAATTGTGCAATAAACTCTTAAAGGGATATGAAACACGAACTTGTTCTTTTGTGATTCAGACAAAGCAATCATTTTTTAAAAAAAGTTTCCAATTTACTTATATTATCAAATTTTCTTTGTTCCCATGATATTCTTTGTTGAAGAGATACCTATTGGTTTCTGGACCACTACATTGTAGGAAATAGTGCTGCCATATAGTGCCCTTGCATATGGAGAACATTCTTGCAAAACTGCTCTAGACACATGCACGCCCCTGAGCTTATCCACCTGTTTTTCAACAAAAGATACAAAGAGAACGAATAAAATGTGATAATAGAAGTAAATTAGAAAGTTATTTAAAATGGCATGCTCTATCTGAACCACGAAAGAACATTTTTGGGTTTCATGTCCACTTTTAATAGATACATTCAGTAGCGATGGTAAAGTGTTTTCTATAAAATAAATCAGCTCCTGTTGTTTAATGGATTCTGGGAGACCAAGGAGACGCATATTATTGCGCCTCAATCTATTTTCTAGATCGTCTATTTTCAGCTGGAGGGATCTGTTTTGTTTCTCTAAGTGTGCGATTCTACTCGATGTATTAATATTGGAGTCTTCTAGATCAGATATTCTACCCTCCGCCTCCCCCAATCTGGTTGAAAACAGTTTGATCTCGCCCGCCAGGGTGTCTACACCCCTTTGTAGGTTGTCAATTTTAGGCATAAAAAGTAGGGTGATTTGTTTTACAATAGGGTGTGTTTCCATCTGTTCCCCTTCTAACAGGGTTTCAGAGCTGTGGCCCTGAGTGGTTAAATCACTAGCAGCTCTATGGCAGCGGTCATTGGCTTTACTGCGACTCGCCATTGGGGTGTTAGTTAGAAATTTATCCATATACCTGGGGACTTGCAGGGTGGGAAGTGTGGTGCTGAAAAGCCAGATATATGCTGTTTTTACTGAGCGAGATGAGAGGTGTAACTTACAAAGACAGCAAGACAAGGTAAAATAGACACAGTATGTAGTACATTAACCATCAATGAGCAAAATAATATACAGCAGATTAAGTATTGCAAGAACCTGCCAACAGTTAGAACATGAAATTCTTACATTCCCATCCCAGTCTGCAATCTCCTTGCAAGAGAATATAATCCCAGTGTGAGCTAGGAACCAAACTGTGAATAAAGGCAAAAAAATTGGTAGCAATTATATATCATACAGTACAATTGACCCTGTGGTTATAGGAGAGTGTCCCCCGCATAGGGTTCTGTGAAGTTTCTGTCCCCTGGGAATCAGAGTGTACGGGTAAATTGTGGCTTAGTTCCAGTCTCCAGGGGTCTTGGAAAACAAAGTGACCGCTTTCTTTCCCTTTTTTCCTCCCTACGGTGCAGGGTTGTGAGGAGGTGGTCAGTCACTGGGAGAGGGTACGCTTTAAATACTTGTTTTCCCAGGGTCTGTTGTAAAGTGTCCTGTTAGGCTCTGGTGTAGGGCCAATAAGAGCTTCCAGTAAAGGTCTATCCCCCAAAGGCCAAACAAATATCGGAGTGGTCACCTCCGTGAGAAGTAAGGAGAGACCCAGTCCCAATGTTCAGAAGGAGGTGTACTAGTATCAGGCAGGCCCAGACTAGTGTCTTTAAAATGTGTTAATAATATAGCCAGTAGCAACGGCCAAGTAATGGTGTGGGCAAAGGAGGCTCATATGGGGGAGCAGGTGTAGAAATCTTACCCGGTATAGCGGGAGTTCACTGCGAGCACGGAGTCTTTCCCCGGTGTGGCCGAGAGTCTGAGCCACCCGCAATCCCTTCCAAGGTGAAAGGACTCTCCCAGGTAAGTGAGTCGGTGCCTCGATCAATTGGTCGGTTACTGGCCGGCAGCGGCAAGGATCGTGGTCAGGTGCTCAGCAGTCCACCAAAGCAGAGGTCCGGAGTCTGGGGTGTCAGTCGTCGGGTGGGACCATGTTCTGTCCGTGTGATACTCGGCCTCACCTTGCACTCTGCGCTGCTCCTAGTCAGGAGGATGGTGAGCCACGTGGGCCCAAGATGGCATCAGCCGTGACTGTGGCGCAGTTCCTCACGGCAGACCCGTGCAATCCAAAACTGCCGGGGACGGGGAGCGGGAGCCGGGCTGACCTCCGCAAGTATCCCAGTAAGTAGCCGTCTGGTGAAAGTGCCTCCTTTCTTCCGGATGTTAGAATAGGGGTCTTCGGTGGGGGAGTTGGAATCACTCCTGTGAAAAAGTACAGAGGGAGATCACCTATGAGCAACCCCTCTGCTCCGGGCAGCGAGACCTGCCTAGGATTTTTTCGTGGGGCTCTGGGGAGGCTGTGGAGTAAGTGGAGGGCAAAATTAGCCGTGTTTGAGCTACCAAATGTAGTTTATTGGGCAAGTAGAAGTCAAATTCATGCCCACTTTTAAGTGCTATTTGCAAAGATATGTGAAAGATTTATCAAAGCTGTTCCAATTGCAAAAAAAATAGGCATTCAGTGTTTTTTTACAGCTGTAGAGAAATGATTGACAGCTGGTGAGAAGGTTGTTAGGTCACAGAAGCTTGAGACCTACATCAGTGAGAGGACAAAGTGGGAGGCATTTTCCTTTGAAAAGTACTACAAAAGAATAAATGAATTAGGAGCCATTGTTTGAGTTGACTGACAAAAAATACAAAAAAGGAAATACTTCTAGTGAAGCCAATAATTGTAATGGTTATGAGAGTATGGGCTACAGCAAGATAAATGGCAGGTTATAGACACATGTAGGCTTTTGCATGCTAAAATCATTTACAGGCTATGCACTGACTACAAGAAAATACTTATTGACTACAACTTCACAAATGTTTCTGGGGGTTTTATAATTAAGGGACAAGCATTATCATTGAATAAATCAGAACCCGATTCAGACAAGAGTGGTTTCTCCATGAATTAAATAAAGAGGTTTGGCAGCATCAGACAGCAACAAAAGATGGCATTAGCCAATACTTTGTGGTGAGCAACTACATTTTCCAATAGCATTTTAATTTAAAGGGTCATTCTTGTTACAGAAATGGACTGGACAGTTCAAACGAATGGTAAACTCTACCCCTTTTTAAAAACAGATCTGGAATGTTAGTGATATTTAGATGGAGTTTCTATGTTAAGCCCTTTGCAGCCTGAGACCTCATATTTTTGAGCCCTTATAACGTTTTAAAGCAATTTTTTAAAATTCATTTTTATTAGACAGTGTTATTATGAGAGTAACTGTACTGTACACTGGGCTAGATTACAAGTGGAGCACTAAATATCACTTGTGTGCAAGCAATATTAGCGCTCCCATTTGTAATACCAGCGCACAATAATGTGCACTGGTAGGTATTACAAGTCATTCGCAACATTGCGGTCTATGGGAACACACAGTTCTCATAGACCACAATGCAAAGTTCGTTTTAAGGGCTGTTTTTTTGTAAAGGTACATTTTTCTTTAATAAAAAAACTGTAATGCCCTCTATTTTGAGGGCATTTGGGGTACTTTTAGAAAATTAACCAGAGATAATTGTAATGGCTTGTTAATTATCACACTCCCACAAAAGGGCAAATTTGCCCGTTTGCGGGAACGCAATAATTTAGCGATCCCCTTGTGTTTTGTGCACTATTTAGTCTTGCATGACAGTTAACCAGAGCTCTGAAGTCGCACTAATCTGACGCACGTAAATCGTGATTGTGCTCGTGTGTTCGCATTTACTTTCAACTCATAATGCACACACTATTTCCAACGTGAGCAAAAAGTTAAAAATATCCAATATCGCTTGTGCGCAACAGTTAGCGCAACACTCGTTACTTAGCCCTAAGTGTATTTAATTAATTTACCTTTATTTTGTCATTTGAAATAGCTGTTTTTGCCTGTTAACACTGCCACCTATACTAAAAAATAACCTAGATTACGAGTTTTGCGCTATACCGGGTGCGTAAATAACGCAATAAAATGAGCAGTATCGCAATTTCCATAGGGTTGCCATTATGAGTTACTAAAAAACCTCCTTGTGCTGAGCGTTATGGTGCAATAAGCTTCATACCGCACAAAAGTCAAGGGCTGAGTTTACGTGCTTGTGCACGCTTTCCCCCCTAGACATCAATGGGGGAAAGTTTTAGAAAAAACTAACACCTGTGATCGCTGAATGGCAAATCGCCGTAACGCAATCCCCATTGATGTCTATGGGGGAAAGAAAGTTACGTTAAAACCTAACACCCTAACATAAACGCTTAGTCTAAATACCCCTAATCCGCCGCTCCCCAACATCGTTGACACTAAATAAAGTTATTGACCCCTAATCTGCCGCCCCTGACATCGCAAACACTAAATAAACCTATTAACCCCTAAACCACCGCCCCCCACATCGCCAACACTATAATGAAGTATAAACCCCTAAACCTCCAGCCCCCACATCGCAACTAATAAACTAAACCTTTTAACCCCTAAATCACCAGCCCCCCACATCGTAACTAATAAATTAAACCTATTAACCCCTAAACCTAACACCCCCCTAACTTTAAATTAAAAGTTACAATATAACTTTCTTAAAATAAATAAAAACTTACCTGTGAAATAAAAAAAACTAAGATTAAACTATAAATTAACCTAACATAACTATTCTAATAAAATAAAAAAAAACTACGACTTAAAAATCCTACATTAAATGATTAAAAAAACATAACACTACGATAAAATACAAAACCTAAATTACAAATTTATATAAACATAATACTACGCAAACAGTTTAAAAATCTAACATTACAAAAAATAATAAACACTAAACATACGAAAAATAAAAACTCTAAGATTAGAAAAAATAATAAACTAAATTATTAAAAATTAAAAACAATTACACCTTATCTAATAGCCCCCCAAAAAGCCCCCCCCCCCAAATAACCCCCCAATCTAACAATAAACTACCAATAGCCCTAAAAAGGGCCATTTGTAGGGCATTGCCCTAAGTTAAACAGCTCTTTTACCTACAAAATTTACAAAGTCCCCCCAACAGAAATACCCCCCAACCAACCAACCCCCCAAAATAAAAAACCTAAATCTAAAAAAATCCTAAGATAACCATTGCTCCTAAAGGGGCATTTGTATGAACATTGCCCTTAAAAGGGCATTCAACTCTTTTACTGCCCTTAAAAGGACATTCAGTTCTTTTACTGCCCAAAGCCCTAATCTAAAAAAAAAAATACCCCAAAAAATGAAAAAAAAAAACAAAAAACAAAAAACACTAACCCCAGAATATCTACTCACGGTTCCTGAAGTCCGGACATTCATCCTCATCCAGGCGGCGACATCTTACTCCATCGCGGGACCATGTTCTATCTTTATCCCGGTGGCGCCGAGCTGCGGAGCGGAGCTGTCCAGGACCGGCGATAACATCCAGCGCGGAGCGTCCTCTTCATATGATCACCACCGTACACTTAAGCTTGAATGCAAGGTACCCATTTAAAAATAGGGTACCTTGCATTCAAATTGTCTGACATTTTCAAATCAGCCAATAGGATGAGAGCTACTGAAATCCTATTAGCTGTTCAGATCTTCAATAAAAGATACGAAGAGCATAAAGCAAATTTGATAACAGAAGTAAATTGGAAAGTTATTAAAAATTACATGCTCTATCTGAATAATGAAAGTTTCAGTTTTAAATACTTTCATTATTAATTTTTTGTATATGCAGAGTTTTTTAAGGTCAGTGCTGATTTGAATTAGCTTTTATTCTATTCTATTAGATTTTAGTAGCTCAAATCCTATTGGCTAATTCAAATCAGCCAATAGGATTTGAGTAGCTCTCATCCTATTGGCTGATTTGAATTTTTTGAGTCAATAGAAATGCAAGGGACACCATATTTAAAAGCGTACCTTGCATTCAATAGTCAGTGTACGGCGGCGATCATACGAAGAGGATCCTCCATGCTCCATGGCTCCGAGGTCGCCGGTCTTCAGTTCTACGATCATCTCCGCTCCGCTTGGTCCTGGATGAAGAAAGAAGAGGTCCCCGCTTGGAAGAAGATGTCGGCCGCTTGGAAGAAGACTTCACCGCCTGGAACAAGACTTCACCTCCAGACTTCTGGAACCGTGAGTACCTATTTGTGGGTTAGACTTATGCTTTTTTATTTTTTGGGGGTATGTTTTTTTTTTAGATTAGGGATTTAATGGACACTTGTAAAAGAGCTGAATGCCCTTTTAAGGGCAATGCCCATACAAATGCCCCTTTAGGGACAATGGGTAGTTTAGTTTTTATTAGTGTTAGGTTTATTTTATTTTTGGTGGTTTGGTGGGTAGGGGGTTTTACTGTTAGGTGGGGAACGTAGTATTTTTATAGGTAAAATAGCCGTTTAACATAGGGCAATGCCCTACAAAAGGCCCTTTTAAGGGCTATTGGTAGATTAGTTTAGATTAGGGGGTGTTTTTATTTTGGGGGGGCTTTCTAATTTTCATAGGGATTAGGTTTAATTTTTTAATTTTTGATATTTGTGTTTATTTTTTTCTGTGTCGGTTTAGGGGTTAATAAATTTATTATTAGTTGCTATGTAGGGGGATTGCGGATATAAGGGTTTTACGTGTCGGGTTTATTTTTGGGACGGGGGTTAGACTTTTACGGGAGATTTGACTTTTTTTTTATTTTCTTAGGCGGCGGAAGTTTTTAAACTGCCGTAAGTCACTGGCGACTCCAGAAATGTGTATTTCCGCACATTTCTGGACATCGCTAGTTTATCCGACTTATGGCAGTTTATGAACTGCCGGCAGGGTTTATTGGATTCCCCGATGTGCAAGATGAAATTACGAGCAGTGCGGGTTTACACAGCCTACGCTGTATAAGTAATCTCACCCGTGGTTTGTAGCTTTGTTATACAATGTTGCAAAACACTGCTGCCATAAAGTACTAAAGACATGTGCACACTCCTGAGCTCATATGAGCCTGTCTAGTTTTACTCTTCAATAAAAGATACATTAAGAACAAAGTAAATTAGAATTTAAAAAGAAAATTAAAAGCTCTATCTGAATCATGAAAGTTTAATTTTGACTTTACGGTCCCTTTAATATTTTTTTTTTTTTTAAAGGGACATGAAACCTAAATATTTTATTTCATTTTTCAGACAGAGCATGCAATGTTAAACAACTTACCAGTTTGCTTCTATTATCTTAGCTGACTTTGCTTTTCAACTAAGGATATCAAGAGAACAAAGCAAACTTAATAACAGAAGTAAATTATAAAGGTTTTCGAAATTGCATGCTGTATTTGACTCACAAATTTTAATTTTGATTTTCATATCCCTTTAAGTTCACTGACACAGTGTATACTTTTACAAACATTTAGTGCTGCATAAATAAATATAAAATAATGCATTTTTTTCAGACTTTGCAAGTTATCCAACAAAAGTACCAACTTTTACCAGAAACTCTGCTTTTTTTGTATTTTTTTAATTTGGATGTGGAACAATAAAGCCAATCACAGGCTGTATGCCGAAATCCATAGGGAGTAGTGTAATGTACATAGCAGCCAGCTTATTGTGGCCGGACTTGATGGAGAAAACGTAAAAACTAAAAATACAGCATTTCAAATTTGGACATTATGCAAAAGAACAGCATAGCCTGAAAGTTATACAGAGACATTAATGTATCCCTGTCTTCATGCCTCTTGTAACAAAATTTGGAATAATAAACTTTAAGAATAACCAAGTCATAATGCAGTTGTGTTTCTTTTTTGTAACAGTGGCCAAGTACAAACCAAAATAGAATCTGAGAAGGATTTTAAACACATAATAAAGACAAAAAAAAAAAAAAAATGGTTAGTAAAGAATTAGTCTCAAGAAAAGTCTGGGCTTTTTCCACTTTGCAGAAACTATAATATCACTTTAAAGGGACATTAAACACTAAGGGCTAGATTACAAGTGGAGTGCTAATTTATCATGTGCCTGCAAATGGTAAAATGTGCCTGTTTGTAGGCGTGCAATAAATAATCAGCCATTACAAGTGGCTGGTTATGGCTACCTCGAGCTCACGATAGCAATTAACGCTTATAAAATCAATGAAAGATCAGATCTCTGTTTCATTTTAGAAATGTGGCCCAAAGGCCCCCAAAATACAGTGGTTTGTAATTGTAGTATTTTTACTTTTTTTTTAAATAACTGCACCAGGCAGTTTTTGCAGGCTAAAGTTGGTGGGGTGAAAAGGGTCTTTACACTGCGGTCTATGGGAACTGTGTGTTCCCAGTAAATATAAATGTATATGTTTATACACATATAAACACATACGTATATATCTATATAAGCATATATATTTACAATTTGTTGCCATCGCTGCACGACTTACCCCCCCTCACTGCGCTAGTTCTTTTTCTGTGTCTCATGGCATGAGAACAAGGCTCCCATTTGAGTCTATGGAAGCGTGCTCTCTTGAGCGAAATGCTTCCCAGCAATGCAAAAGCAAGCTTGCGTTCATATTGCTGTCAACTTGTCATACCAGTGCACATTAGCGTGCACTGGTATGACTCAGTGGAGCGCAAGTATCACTTTCAAGAAAGCGATAATTAGAACTCCACTTGTAATCTGGCCCTAAATAAATGCTAGATAGTATGATGCATTCAAAGAAAAGATTAGTCTGAGAATAACATTTAGATGTATTTTTTTAAAGTTTCATTAGCTATTTAAATATTGACAAAATAAGTGTAATGTTTTAAAAAACAATGGGAACTGCCATGTTGTAACTTAGGTTACCTTCTCTGCTTGGCCAATTAGGGACAGTTATAAATAGGTCACTAGAGTGGACAGCCAATGGCTGTGTTGAATATAACAGTGTTCTGCACTTCCACTTCTAACAGGAACTGAAAAGCTCTAAAATTAAGACTGAAATTACAAAAAGGGGACAAAATAAATAATGAATGCATATTGCAGACTTTTTTATATATACAATTTATCATTTTATATTACCATCTCAAAGTGTTTAATGTCCCTTTAAATGTTGGCGAGGTGTTTTATGTAGTTTAAAATATGTTCATGAGAAAATAAAAACATCTGTGTATGACATTAAATGAACTATAAGATAATGTGGTTTTTGAAACACTTGAACATTTTCTGTAATTTGAGATAATAACATATTGTAATTCATCGTGGCTGTTGGCATCATTTTGAAGCAGTTGTAAAAGCACAGTTTATTTTAAGTTACTTTATTATATTTGAATAATGGATCAGTTGTTGCCCCTTTTCCTCTATCATACAAGCCAATATGACCTGTAAATATTTACTTTAGTTGGAAATAGCATCTTCAGAATTTAAAGGGACATTATATGATCTACTTAGCGGCTCTGGTTCTTTTCTAAGCGCATCTGGGCACGCTGTCTACTCACAGCCGGCCCGATTGCGCTATTAAACTAAATTTAGCTCACTCCCGCTCTGGTCTGGTAGCAGGAGCAAGCTACATTTAGTTTAATAACGCAATCTGGCTGGCTGTGAGTAGACAGCGTGCCCAGATACGCTTAGGAAAGAAACAGACCCGCTCAGCAGAGCAAGGATCGGTGGTCTGTAAAATTTGTTTTTTCGTAGATAAATATTTGTGAAATACTTTGATTTAGAAAACTGGCGCTAGGCTAATGTTATATAATTATGCACTATGTGCAGAATTAAATAACATTATTTGGTGGGTTTACTGGCTTTTTAATGCAGACAGATGAAATGTAACATTGGTTGTTTTGAGTTAACAGAAAACAAAACTAAACAAAAAGAAGTAAGCAACTTCCAATTTTTTGTCCTAACTACCCATTCCCCAGCTTTGCGTAACCAATAAATGAATATACTCCATAACCTCTAAGTTTGCCTTTATCTAAGCCCCCCCCCGTCACCCCTTATCTCAGTGTTTTTTGTTAGCCTTTTAAATCTTGCACAACATCCAGACAGTGCTAGTTGATGTGGGCCATATAGATAACATTGTGCTCAGCCCCGTGGAGAATGATAATGGTTATATAAGAACCAGCACTAATTGGCTAAAATGCAAGACTGTAAAATGCAATGAGAAAAGGGGGCAGTCTGCAGATGATTAGATACAAGGTAATCACAGAGGTAAAAAGTGTATTAATATAACAGTGTTGGTTATGCAAAACTGGTGAATGGGTAATAATGGGATTATCTATCTTTTTAAATAATAACATTTCAAGAATACTATCCCATAAAAACAATGAGATGTACCTGTGCCAAATCACTTGCGCCGCCTAGATTTAGAGTTTTGTCGGTAAAGACCCGCGGTGCTAACAAGGCTTTTTTTTCCAGCGCACCCTTAAGACAACGCTGGTATTTAGAGTTGTCTGAATGGCTGCGTTAGCCTCAGAAAAGGGACCATTGAGCATAATTTAGCTCCACTTCAACCCTCAATGCTTAAGTCAGCGTTAAATTCGAAAAATGTGCTCGTGCACGATATCCCCATAGGAAACAATGGGGCTGAGCTGGCTGAAGAAAAACCTAACACCTGCAAAAAAGCAGCGTTCAGCTCCTAACGCAGCCCCATTGTTTCCTATGGGGAAACACTTTCTAAGTCTAAACCTAACACCCTAACATGAACCCCGAGTCTAAATACCCCTAATCTTACACTTATTAACCCCTAATCTGCCGCCCCAGGCCGCTATCGCTGACACCTACATTATATTATTAATCCCTAATCTGCCGCTCCGGACACCGCCACCACCTACATTATCCCTATGAACCCCTAATCTGCCCCCCCCAAGTCGCCGACACTTACCTACACTTATTAACCCCTAATCTGCCGACCGGACCTCGCCGCCACTATAATAAATGTATTAACCCCTAAACTGCTGCACTCCCACCTCGCAAACACTATAATAAATTGTATTAACCCCTAATCTGCCCTCCCTAACATCGCCGCCACCTACCTACAATTATTAATCCCTAATCTCCCGCCCGCAACATCGCCGCTACTATAATAAAGTTATTAACCTTTAAACCTAAGTCTAACCCTAACCCTAACACCCCCCTAAGTTAAATATAATTTTAATTAAACAAAATAAATTTACTATCATTAAATAAATGATTCCTATTTAAAACTAAATACTTACCTATAAAATAAACCCTAATATAGCTACAATATAACTAATAGTTACATTGTAGCTATTTTAGGATTTATATTTATTTTACAGGCAACTTTGTATTTATTTTAATTAGGTACAATAGCTATTAAATAGTTAATAACTATTTAATAGCTACCTAGTTAAAATAAGTACAAAATTACCTGTAAAATAAATCCTAACCTAAGTTAAAAATACACCTAACACTACACTATCAATAAATTAATTAAATAAATTACATACAATTAGCTAAACTAAAATACAATTAAATAAACTAATCTATAATACAAAAAACAAACACTAAATTACAGAAAATAAAAAATAAAAGAAGTTTAAACTAATTAAACCTAATCTAAGCCCCCTAATAAAATAAAAAGCCCCCCAAAATAATAAAATGCCCTACCCTATTCTAAATTACAAAAGTAATCAGCTCTTTTACCAGCCCTTAAAAGGGCTTTTTGTGGGGCATTGCCCCAAAGTAATCAGCTCTTTTACCTGTAAAAAAAAATACAACCCCCCCAACATTACACAATAACGGTACCTTTAAGTGACGTCATCCAAGATGGCATCCCTTCAATTCCAATTGGCTGATAGGATTCTATCAGCCAATCGGAATTAAGGTAGGAAAAATCTGATTGGCTGATTCAATCAGCCAATCAGATTGAAGTTCAATCCGATTGGCTGATCCAATCAGCCAATCGGATTGAGCTCGCATTCTATTGGCTGATTGGAACAGCCAATAGAATGCGAGCTCAATCCGATTGGCTGATTGAATCAGCCAATCAGATTTTTCCTACCTTAATTCTGATTGGCTGATAGAATGCTATCAGCCAATCGGAATTGAAGGTACGCCATCTTGGATGACGTCACTTAGAGGTACCGTCATTGTGTAAGAAGACTCCGGATGAAGAGGATGGCTCCGCGTTGGCTCCTTGGAAGATGGCTCCGCTCCGGATGGATGAAGATTGAAGACGCCGCATGGATGAAGACTTCTACCGGATGAAGGACCTCTTCTGTGCACCTTGGATGAAGATTTCGGCCCGGTTGGGTGAAGACGACTCAAGGTAAGGAGATCTTCTGGGGGTTAGTGTTAGGTTTTTTTAAGGGGGGTTTGGGTGGGTTAGACTAGGGGTATGTGGGTGGTGGGTTTTAATGTTGGGAGGGTTGTATTTTTTTTACAGGTAAAAGAGCTGATTACTTTGGGGCAATGCCCCGCAAAAATCCCTTTTAAGGGCTGGTAAAAGAGCTGATTACTTTTGTAATTTAGAATAGGGTAGGGCATTTTATTATTTTGGGGGGCTTTTTTATTTTATTAGGGGGCTTAGATTAGGTGTAATTAGTTTAAACTTCTTGTAAATTTTTTTCTGTAATTTAGTGTTTGTTTTGTTGTATTATAGATTAGTTTATTTATTTGTATTTTAGTTTAGCTAATTGTAGTTAATTTATTTAATTAATTTATTGATAGTGTAGTGTTAGGTGTATTTGTAACTTAGGTTAGGATTTATTTTACAGGTAATTTTGTACTTATTTTAACTAGGTAGCTATTAAATAGTTATTAACTATTTAATAGCTATTGTACCTAGTTAAAATAAATAAAAAGTTACCTGTAAAATAAATATAAATCCTATAATAGCTACAATATAATTATTAGTTATATTGTAGCTATATTAGGGTTTATTTTATAGGTAAGTATTTAGTTTTAAAAAGAAATAATTTATTTAATGATAGTAAATTTATTTTGTTTAATTAAAATTATATTTAACTTAGGGGGGGTTAGGGTTAGGTTTAGGGGTTAATAACTTTATTATAGTAGCGGCGACGTTGCGGGCGGGAGATTAGGGGTTAATAATTGTAGGTAGGTGGCGGCGATGTTATGGAGGGCAGATTAGGTTCCTCTTTTTCATCAGTGGTTACAGGGGAATCTTTTGAAATCTCCTCCTTCTTAAATTTTAAGTCTACGTACTGTATCTACTTGCTCTGGTGCTCATCTTGTAAATTACAGTACGTAGGGTTAACCACCAGAGATGTCCGCTCGAGGATACGTGAACATTTGTCCACTATCCGGGTGGGCAAGAGCAGTACCACGTTGGTAACACATTTTGTACAACATCATGACAAAGATTGCCATTCACTTAAATGGATGGGGATTGAGAAAGTTTTACCCCAGAAAAGGGGTGGTGATCGATTTAAAATCCTGTCAAGACAAGAAATGTACTGGATTTTCAAGCTCCAGACCAAGAGACCTTGGGGCCTGAATTTGGAGTACAACTTCATAAATTACTGGTCCTAATAGTCATCAGGATGTATACTAACATTAAAATTTATATTTTGATATTAAGTCTAAATGGAATTGTACTTTTTACTGAGTTTATTCATGTTTTGCTCTATTCTACCTTGGTTTTGTTATCTATATGGTACATACTGAAGGCCATTCAAATTTTTATGTATAAAAAAATTTGTTTCCTAATTATATAATCAAGATGGTCTTTTGCACTCAGTTAATTTACCTGATATTTTTCATTTATTGAATATTTACATGTTTACATAACATAGGGCTAATGAAATGTTTTTCAGGCTGTGTTTAAAGTATAATTTGCACTAAAGAGATAAGGCCATTTTAATGTTTAAAATCATGCTTGTACAAAAATGTTAGAAACAAGCAGAGTGCTTAATGTGTGATTGAATGAATTAAGACCTATCTCATGTAGAAAACTGTTTGTTAGTATTATACATTTTGGTTCTCATTTTCATTTATTTATTTTACTTATTTTGGTGCTTGTATTGTTTAGGTTAAAATGTTTCCTTTTTTCAATATAACCCAATTGCAATATTACTGAATATTGCAATTGGGTTCAACATCGGGTTAATGTAATGTTTCATCGGATGTTTAAAGGTACATAGGGTTAATGAAGTGTTTAGACATAGAGTTAGAACTAAGCAGAGAACTCAAGGTGTGATTGTATATATTAACTAACCCGGTCCCTTTAAATATTGATCAATTTATTCTCCAATGAAATTAGAGCACTGGATATTTAAGCCAGTGAATGATATGGTGTTTTAATGACTATGAGTACGGCTCTCCAAGCCGAAACGCGTTAGTCAGTCCATTTGGAGGGTACCCACTCTCTTTGTATTTATATATTTTTAATGTATGCCAATAAAGATTGAGATATTTTTCTACATACTGATGCTGGGCTTTGTTCTGCTTTTTTGGGGGGGAAGATTAGGGATTAATAAATATAATGTAGGTTTCGGCAATGTTCAGGGCAGCAGATTAGGGGTTCATAGCTATAAAGTAGGTTGTGGCGGTGTCCGGTCGGCAGATTAGGGGTTAAACATTTTTATTATAGGGTTTGCGATGTGGGGGGGCCTCGGTTTAGGGGTACATAGGTAGTTTATGGGTGTTAGTGTATTTTATAGCACAGTAGTTAAGAGCTTTATGTTCCGGTGTTAGCCCATAAAGCTCTTAACTACTGACATTTTTTTGCGGTTGGAGTCTTGTCGGTAGAGGCTCTACTGCTCACTTCTTCCAAGACTCCAAATACCAGCGTTAGGCAAATCCCATAGAAAAGATAGGATATGCAATTGACGTAAGGGGATAGCCTGGAGTCGCGGAAAGAAAGTTAGCGGTAGACCCTTTCCTGCCTGACTCTAAATACCAGCGGGCGGTAAAAAGCAGCGTTAGTACCCCTTAACGCTGCTTTTGACGGCTAACACCAAACTCTAAATCTAGGCGTTGGTGTTTACTAATGTATAACTCAATAGATAACTGTTCAGTACATAAAAGAGATGCTTAGAAGATAGGAATATACTGTACAATATACATAGTAGTATTATAAAACAGACAACATGCAAGGTCAGTTGTTTTTTCTTAGAATATGGGAGATACGGTATTCAGTTTATTGACACTTTAAATGAGAAAATAATTATCAATAACTCATCTCTGGCAATAGGCTCTATGCACAGAAATTGTGAGAATGTTGCAGTTAAAATGACAAAAAAGTTCAAACGAAACATTGATAATTCAGGTCTAGATTACAAGTGGTGTGCTAATAGTTACATGCAAGCAATAAGGGTTTTTTAATGGGAAGGAGCGTGCATATTCAAATTGAAAGTAAACACGTTTGCTCAAGTGCAATTGAATTTAACGAGCGTCTAGTTAGCGTGACTTCAGAACTCTGTTTGATTGTTTTTCTCAAATAAAAAGTCGCACAATAAAAAATACATTAAAAAGTACAGTTACACTCATAGTAACACTAACAAAAAAAACAAGAAAAAAATGCATTAAAAAGTTATATATATTCATATTTAATAAAGGGTTATAGGGTCATATTTATCAAGCTCTGTATGGTAAATATTTAGGCTCGCCAGTCTAAAGACTACTGCTCCATAACCTTTACGCCTGCTCTGAGACGGCAGACAGACATCGCTGGAAATCAACCCGATCGAATACGATCCGGTTGATCGACACCCCCTGCTGGCGGCCGATTGGCAGCGAATCAGGGATAGGCACAGACAAAGGCTGTGGCGGACATTTTCCAAAGTAAAGACCTTAGTGAAGGACACCAAGGTACATTTGAAATTAAAAACATTATTTTATAGTGCTTGGTGTTATTATACAGATGCAGATACCACTGATCCTATAACCAGCCCTCCTCTGGCTATACCCATGTGCCAGTGTCACTACTGTGTCATTATATAGTGCTGGGTGTTATTATACTGATGCAGATACCACTGATCCTATAACCAGCCCTCCTCTGGCTATACCCATGTGCCAGTGTCACTACTGTGTCATTATATAGTGCTGGGTGTTATTATACTGATGCAGATCCCACTGATCCTATAACCAGCCCTCCTCTGGCTATACCCATGTGCCAGTGTCACTACTGTGTCATTATATAGAGCTGGGTGTTATTATACTGATGCAGATACCACTGATCCTATAACCAGCCCTCCTCTGGCTATATCCATGTGCCAGTGTCACTACTGTGTCATATAGTGCTTGGTTTCATTATACTGATGCAGATCCCACTGATTCTATAACCAGCCCTCCTCTGGCTATATCCATGTGCCAGTGTCACTACTGTGTCATTATATATTGCTGGGTGTTATTATACAGATGCAGATACTACTGATCCTATAACCAGCCCTCCTCTGGCTATACCTATGAGCCAGTGTCACTACTGTGTCATTATATATTGCTGGGTGTTATTATACAGATGCAGATACTACTGATCCTATAACCAGCCCTCCTCTGGCTATACCCATGTGCCGGTGTCACTACTTTGTCATTATATAGTGCTGGGTGTTATTATACTGATGCAGATACCACTGATTCTATAACCAGCCCTCCTCTGGCTATACCCATGTGCCAGTGTCACTAAAGTGTCATTATATAGCTCTGGATGTTATTATACTGATGCAGATACCACTGATCCTATAACCAGCCCTCCTCTGGTTATACCCATGTGCCAGTGTCACTAAAGTGTCATTATATAGTGCTGGGTGTTATTATACTGATGCAGATACCACTGATCCTATAACCAGCCCTCCTCTGGCTATACCCATGTGCCAGTGTCACTACTGTGTCATTATATAGTGCTGGGTGTTATTATACTGATACAGATACCACTGATCCTATAACCAGCCCTCCTCTGGCTATACCCATGTGCCAGTGTCACTAAAGTGTGGGGAAATGCCCCACAAAAGGCCCTTTTAAGGGCCATTGGTTGTTTATTGTAGGCTAGGGGTTTCTTTTATTTGGGGGAAGGGGGCTTTTTTATTTTGGTAGATTAGGTGTAATTCTTTTTTATTTTTGATAATTTGTTTCTTATTTATTTTGTAATTTTAGTGTTTATTTTTTTTTGTAATTTTAGGTTTTAGTGTAAGGCAGGTTAGGTTTTATTTCACAGGTAAGTTTGTATTTATTTTTACTAGGTAGTTAGTAAATAGTTAATAACTATTTACTAACTAGTCTTTACCTAGCTAAAATAAATACAAACTTACCTGTGAAATAAAAATAAATCCTAAGATAGCTACAATCTAACTATTAGTTATATTGTAGCTAGCTTAAGTTTTATTTCACAGGTAATTACGGAAGTATTTAGTTTTAACTGGGTATTATTTAGTTAATAATTGTAACTTTAGTTTAGCTCTATTTTAATTATGTTAAAGTTAGGGGGGTTAGGGTTAGGTTTAGGGGTTAATATAGTTTAATTTAGCTTGTTGCAATGTTGGGGGGGCTGGCGGTGTAGGAGTTAATAGCGTATATTTAATTTAGCTATATTTTTATTATGTTAAAGTTAGGGGGTGTTAGGATTAGGGTTACGTTAGGGTTAGGGTTAGGTTTAGGGTTAGGTTTAGGGGTAGGTGTATGGGTTAATGGATGTATTTAGTGGTAGTGATGTGGGAGGCCAGAGGTTTAGGGGTTAATAACTTTAGTATAGTGGCAGCGACATTGGGAGCGGCAGATTAGGGGTTAATAGTTTTATGTAGGTGGTGGCGATGTTGGGGAGGCAAATTAGGGGTTAATAACATTATGTAGGTGGCGGCGATGTTGGGGGCGGCAGATTAGGGGTTAATAACTGTATGTAGGTGGCGGCGATGTTGAGGGCAGCAGATTAGTGATGTTTAGACTCAGGGTTTATGTTAGGGTGTTAGGTTTAAACATTATTTTCTTTTTCCCCATAGACATCAATGGGGCTGCATTGCGGAGCTTTTGTTTCCGCGATCGCAGGTGTTAGGCTTTTTTTTTTGCTGACTCTCCCCATTGATATCTATGGGGAAATCGTACATGAGCACGTAAAAGCAGCGCTTGTTTTCGGTGCGGTATGGAGCTCAACGCAACCATTTCGCCCGTGCAAGCCTGCATTTTAAAAACTCGTAATACCAGCGCTATAGGGAGGTGGTTAGCTATATTTTTATTATGGTAAAGTTAGGGGGTGTTAGGGTTAGGTTAGGGTTAGGGTTAGGTTTAGGGTTAGGTTTAAGGGTAGGTGTAGGGGTTAATGGATTTATTTAGTGGTAGTGATGTGGGAGGCCAGAGGTTTAGGGGTTAATAACTTTAGTATAGTGGCAGCGACATTGGGAGCAGCAGATTAGGGGTTAATAGTTTTATGTAGGTGGTGGCAATGTTGGGGGCTGGCAGATTAGGGGTTAATAACATTATGTAAATGGCGTTGATGTTGAGGGCAGCAGATTAGGGGTTAATAACTGTATGAAGGTGGCGGCGATGTCGGGGGCCGCAGATTAGGGGTATTTAGACTCAGGGCTTATGTTAGGGTGTTAGGTTTAAACATTATTTTCTTTTTCCCCATAGACATCAATGGGGCTGCGTTACGGAGCTTTTGTTTTGATGTCTATGGGGAAATCGTGCACGAGAATGTCAAAGCAGCGCTTGTTTTCAGTGCGGTATGGAGCTCACTTCAACTATTTCGCCCGCACAAGCCTGCTTTTTTAAAACTCGTAATACCAGCGCTATAGGGAGGTGAAATAATGCCACTTTTGTGGCGGTTGTTAAAATCCCTGTCAAAGCAGCGCTTGTTTTTGGTGCGGTATGGAGCTCACTGCAACCATTTCGCCCGCGCAAGCCTGCTTTTTTAAAACTCGTAATACCAGCGCTATAGGGAGGTGAAATAATGCCGCTTTTGTGGCGTTCGTTAAAATCCCTATAGCGCTCAAAACTCGTAATCTAGTTGTAAGGATTTTTGTGCTAGTCAACTTGTAATACTCGCAGTATCCTTTTATTTCTAAAATTAACTCCTTAACACAAGAGCTATGCTTCAACTAAGGATAATATTGACAATATGAGCATTTTTTTTATGTAATCTCTTTCTGAATCATGAAACTTGGACTTCCATCTCTTTAAACCTCTCTATGTTGCTATCCTAACCCATGTGTCTGTGACCTGAAATGAATTTGTATTTTTCTCTATGATTATGTGGTTGTAGTATAATATTTCCTTTAAATTTGTGCTTCTCATGCTTAAATTGGCTTAATATTTATATTGGTACCTGGAGCCAAGGGTGTCTGCTGTTTTTTTTTTCCAAAGTTCAAGACCAATGTCACTGAATCGATGCACAAGCCAACTCACATGGCTATTTCTATGTCATGAAAAGGAAATGTGTTTAATTGAAAATCTCTCTGTCACACACACAGAAACATACAAACCATACCCATGTACACATGCACACATATACACACAAACCATACGCATATACACATGCACACATATACACACAAACCATACGCATATACACATGCACACATATACACACATTCACACACAAACCATACGCATATACACATGCACACATATACACACAAACACACAAACCATATGCATATACACATACACACATATACACACAAACCATAGCATATACACATGCACACATATACACACAAATACACACAAACCATACGTATATACAGATGCATACATATACACACAAACCAAACGTATATACACATGCACACATATACACACGAACACACAAACCATACGCACATACACATGCATACATATACACACGAACACACAAACCAAACTTATATACACATGCACACATATACACACAAACCATAGCATATACACATGCACACATATACACACAAACACACAAACCATACGCATATACACATGCACACATATACACACAAACACACAATTCATACGCATATACACATGCACACATATACACACATATACACACAAACCATAGCATATACACATGCACACATATACACACAAACACACAAACCATACGCATATACACATGCATACATATACACACAAACACACAAACCATACGCATATACACATGCATACATATACACACAAACACACAAACCAAACGTATATACACATGCACACATATACACACAAACTATAGCATATACACATGCACACATATACACACAAATACACAAACCATATGGATATACACATGCACACATATACACACAAACACACAAGCCATACGCATATACACATGCACACATATACACACAAACACACAAACCATATGTATATACACATGCATTCATATACACACAAACCAAACGTA
This sequence comes from Bombina bombina, assembly GCF_027579735.1. Taxonomy (NCBI): domain Eukaryota; kingdom Metazoa; phylum Chordata; class Amphibia; order Anura; family Bombinatoridae; genus Bombina; species Bombina bombina. Next base: position 40,758,879 of record NC_069506.1, read on the forward strand.
TATACACATGCACACATATACACACATATACACACAAACCATAGCATATACACATGCACACATATACACACAAACACACAAACCATACGCATATACACATGCACACATATACACACATATACACACAAACACACAAGCCATACGCATATACACATGCACACATATACACACAAACACACAAACCATATGTATATACACATGCATACATATACACACAAACCAAACGTATATACACATGCACACATATACACACATATACACACAAACCATAGCATATACACATGCACACATATACACACAAACACACAAACCATACGCATATACACATGCATACATATACACACAAACACACAAACCAAACGTATATACACATGCACACATATACACACAAACCATAGCATATACACATGCACACATACACACAAACACACAAACCATACGCATATACACATGCATACATATACACACAAACACACAAACCAAACGTATATACACATGCACACATATACACACATATACACACAAACCATAGCATATACACATGCACACATATACACACAAACACACAAGCCATACGCATATACACATGCATACATATACACACAAACACACAAACCAAACGTATATACACATGCACACATATACACACAAACCATAGCATATACACATGCACACATATACACACAAACACACAAACCATACGCATATACACATGCATACATATACACACAAACACACAAACCAAACGAATATACACATGCACACATATACACACATATACACAAAAACCATAGCATATACACATGCACACATATACACACATATACACACAAACCATACGCATATACACATGCATACATATACACACAAACACACAAGCCATACGCATATACACATGCATACATATACACACAAACACACAAGCCATACGTATATACACATGCACACATATACACACAAACACACAAACCATACACATATACACATGCACACATATACACACAAACACACAAGCCATACGTATATACACATGCACACATATACACACATACACACAAGCCATACGTATATACACATGCACACATATACACACAAACACACAAACCATACGCATATACACATGCACACATATACACACAAACACACAAACCATACGCATATACACATGCACACATATACACACAAACACACAAGCCATACGTATATACACATGCACACATATACACACAAACACACAAGCCATACGTATATACACATGCACACATATACAACAACAATTAGATAATAGGAGTAAGATCAAAAGTTGTTTAAAGTAAAGGTCAATTTAGATGAATTGGTGCCCGGTTTTTAATAATCCTATTAAAAACAAGGGCACTTTAATTCATCAAAATTGACATTTCACTCGTTTTCTTCAAATATTTACTTTTTAATCTTCACAGCCGCTCCAGCAATTCTCCCGGCCGTTGGAAGCCTCTTCATACGTCAGAAATGACAAATCCAGCTTCCTCCAATCACGGCTTCCCCCCCCGGGGGAATCTTGGCCTGAGGCAATGCAATGATTGGAGGAAGCCGGATTCATCAATTTGGACCAGCGAAGAGGGCTTGCGACAGGTGGAGGAAGCACTGGAGCGGCTGTCAGAAATAAAAGGTAAGTATTTGAAGAAAACGAGTGAAATGTCAATAGGATTATTAAAAACCGGGCACCGATTCATCTAAATTGACCACTTTCAAATCACATTTTGTCTGAATCATGAATTCAGGGTTAGCACAGTATTTTTTCTTTTTCTAGAAATTTTGTTGGTGCATTCATTCGGATATTAGTTTTATGAAAACAAATGCACATCTCTAATATATATACACAGGTATATTTATATGTATATATATATATATATGTGTGTGTGTGTGTGTGTATATATATATATATATATATATATATATATATATAAAGTGTATATGTATATATATATATATATATATATATATATATATATATATATATATATATATATATATATATATATATGTATATATATATATATGCTATGGATAAAGTAAGAAATCCGGGTAAACATTACCCAAGTGGCTGTGGGTAAAAAATCTGATGTACTGTAATTTCCCCATCTACACTATTTCTTTTGCTTCCGTCTGGGGTCTTCAAGGAAAGCGCACTGCCGATTATCTGGCATCCACCCCAAGTGAACCTTGGGGGAATGAGGTTGACAATGGAGTCTTCACCCCCCCCCTTGAACCCCACAGGTGAAGGCAAAAACGATAGTGAAGAAGGGGAAATTACAGTGCATGCTATATATGTTTGATGTGGTGACTCCGCACTCTGAAGGGATTTATGATCATACATCGGGCATTACTCACAGCCGCTTGGGAAATGTCCATTTTACCTGGGTAATCCTAGGGTTACCCAATATCTGACTAACATGGTCGCAATATTTTTTTAGCAGTAGTTGGGTTTACACTCGCGCACAAACTTTTAACTTTTAACTTGTATTACGAGCAAAACCCAGCGCGTGCAAAATCCTCCATCTAGCATAGCTGACGCTGAGGTGCTAAATTGCGCTCCACTCGTAATGGTTCATCTGTTTATTTTGGTGTAGTGGCCTTTGCTGTGATGGTGTTGGGAGGAGATCACAGCTAATTTTTTAGGGGTTATTATAGGGTTATGTTGATGATTATGGCGGAACAACCAGAGTTGTTAATTATTTTTGAGGTTTGAGGGTCACAGATGGTCTATCATGGTAGGTGATGGGTGACTTGGTGGTTAGGAGTTAATTAAATGTATATCTTGTGATTAGCTGTTAAGGGGATTTTTTTTTTTTGCTCTAGTATTTTCATTGCTCATAAGATTCTATTGTTTGTAACATAAGTGCAAATATTTTCCTACCCATTAAAACTGTCCCTGACATGAAATAACATTTAATTAAAAAAAAAAGTGAATAGTAATTGTAAAACAATATTTAAAGAATATATTTTGTTTGAACTGAAGCTAAAGGCTACAACACAACATTAATATTGAAATGGTCTGAAAATTTGAAATGGAATATTTTTAAAATGTAGGCAATTATATATCTATGGTCTGAGGCAACAAACACTTACTAAAAGATAATTTCTTTAGCTAAAAAGGCAATAAAATCATTGTGTGTCTTACAACTCTATGCTTAAAGGGTCGTAATAGTCAACCTTGCATTACTGCGTGTTTAACCCACACAAAGAGGTTAAACACACAGTAGCAAACCACTTGGGACCCGCAGAGTACTGGTGGTCCTGAATGGAAACCAATGATAAAAATCAGCAGCACTAATTACACATCTGAGTTGTATGACTAGCTCTACTGAGAGGATCAGTGGAGGTTTCCACCTAGGACCAATTGCGCTCTGCCGGTCCCTTACTGTGTGCTTAAAGGGACACTGCATGTTTTATCATGCAAGTTTAATTTTCACTTTAGTTTAAAGAGACTTTCCAATTTACTTTCATTATCAAACTGTGCACAGTCTTTTTATATAATACTAAAATAATAGGAAAGCTCTTACCAAATAACGAAAGAAAAATCCCAAATTCAAGTATTTTTATATGCACACTATATGAGGCACCAAATACTACTGAGCATGTGCAAAATTTCACAGTGTATACATCTATGAGTCTGTGATTGGCTGATGGCTGTCACATGATACAGGAGGGCGGCAAATTGAAGCAATTTGTGAAAGTTGTCTGAGAAAAATCTTATGCTCATTTAAAAATTATCCTAAGTTCTATTGCTTTGTCTTGTTATTGGCATTTGTTGATTATACAATTCTACTGTATTTAAAAGTGCTTTAACCCCTTTGTGTAGGATAAACAAATGGTAATGCAGGATTGATATTTTTATAATGACATGCTCTAACAAATTAGAACTCGTAGGGCTAGATTACAAGTGGAGCTCAAAACTGCGCTTTGGCAAGCGCGATATTTGCACTTTACTCAGCAATACTGGCACATGCAAATGTGGACTACTATTACAAGTAAAGCGCAATGTGAACTCGACCTCGCGTTCACATTTTATGGAGGCTTTGCACTCACGAAAGTGCTCTTCCGTAGGCTTGCCGATAGACACGGCAAAGAAGCTTGCCCAGCAAAAGGGGTAAGTCGCACAGCGTTGGACAGCAAATATATTTATGTGTTCATATGTGTATATACACATATATACATATAAGCATAAACATATATATTTACAGTATAAAACATAGTTCCCTTAGACTTCAATGTAAAGGTACTTTTCAGTGCCGTTTTTTTTTTTCTAACAACCCACATCCACTCACTTTAACCCTTTATAACTGCTTTTTGCAGTTATTGTAATACAATTTTTTTTTTTAAATGAACTGTACACTTTATTTTAGGGGCAATTGGGGGAAATGTTTTTCATTAACCAGAGATCTGATCTCTGGTTAATGAATTTGAGTGCTAAGTGCTACCGCTAGCTCGCTGGTTATTTAACGTGCAGCCGTAAATAAGCAAATGTGCCCCTTTAGGGGCGCTGGTTAAATTAGTACTTCTCTTGTAATCTAGCCCATAATTTATAGATTATTATAGCCCATTATACTTCCCACTTACAAGAGGAGTGTGCACATTTTTTTTAGCTATGGCAGTCGTTTTTGTAACAATGTATAACTTTGCTATAAACAATGTTGCAAACACTGCTACCAGATGGCTTAAAGGGACAGTAAACCCAAAACTTTTCTTTCATTATTTAGATAGAGAATACAATTTTTAAAAAGTTTCCAATTTACTTCTATTATCAAGTTTCGTTCTCATATTATTCTTTGTTGAAGGGATACCTAGGTAGGTAGCGTGCACATGCCTGAAGCACTACATGACAGGAAGTAGTACTGCCATCTAGTGCTTCTGCTAATGTATAACATTGTTGCAAAACTGCTGCCATATAGTGTTGTGGACACGTGCACACTCATGAGCTTATACCCCAGCTTTTCAATGAAGGATAACAAGAAAACGAAGAAAATTTGATAACAGAAGTAAATTGGAAAGTTGTTTAAAATTGTATGCTCTATCTGAATCATGAAAGAAAAAAATTGGGTTTTATGTCCCTTTAAGACACGCATAAACTTCTGAAGTTATCAAGGATTACTCTTAAACAAAAGATATCAAGAGAACTAAGCTAAATTGTAATAGAAGTAAATTGGAAAGTTGTTTAAAATTTCATGCACTGTCCAATCCATTTAAGATTATTTATTTTACTTTACTGTCCCTTTAAAGAGATATTACAGTTAGAATTAAACTCCCATTAAATAGTCGATTGCTTTCTTTTTTCAGTTTGAATCCTGACTTAGCAGCATGTTATGCAGTGTCTGCTAGATCAGTGCAGGAGTTTATTTACAGTGATTATATGTCAAAGCAAAGGAAATAAGACCAAAGAGACATAAAAAAAACTTCAGCAGATATTGTTTACAATTTTAAACAACTTTCCAGTTTGTTGAAGGGGCAGCAATGCATTACTGTGAACTAGCCAGTGACAAGGGGTATATGTGTGCTTCCACCAAACAGCAGCTAGCTCCCAGTACTGCATTTCTGCTCCTGAGCCTACATAGGTATGCTTTTCAACAAAGGATACAAAGAGAAGGAAGCAAATGAAATAAAAGTAAATTTGCTTAAAGCTGCATGCTATATCTGAATCACAAAAGTATAATGTTTTCTTTACTGTCTCTTTAATATACCTGGGTGTTTATCAGGACATGCCCCTAGACTGCTCTTAGACAGCAAAACAATGTAAGAATTTTATAGCAACATAGCTTATAAAGGTTATTTTACACTTAGAACTGTTTACATTGAATTGCTAATCTGCAATATACACTTTCTTTTTACTTGTATAACACATCTGATGGGAAAACATTTCCATATTACAAAGAGTGAGTCTGCTCCATACATATTATGTCTTTTTTTTCCCCCTTCCCAGTGTCATATACAGACAAACCTGATAGCCACTAAACCAGAGAGAGAGAGCTCAGACAAAAAAATTCTGCCACACTGCACAGAGAGCTGCTTCTAAACAGATTTGGAAATTTGTCACTAATATCTGCAGAATCCTGAAGAGAATTGCAATTGATTGGGGAATACAAGCTACAGAGAGAGAGAAACATCTATCTGATATCTGTCCTAAGGGAGGTGACCTGTCTTTGAAATCCCCTCCTCTCCTCTGTCTGCTAACTGGCTCCTGTGTGTGAGGGGGGTTTTGACTGTGTCTGTGCTCCTTACTGAACGGAAACATTTTTATGAAATTCACCAGTTCTTTGGATCTCCTTTACATCACTATCAAACAGAAACAGCTGCCTGTGCACATTTTGTTGATTGTTACTGGTAACTTAAAAATAAAAATCTTGCTGCCTCTTGAATTGTCACCACTACTTGCAGAAGGAAGGACCATGCATTTTCAATTGTAGTTTTATGCACTGTGATTCCTTAAATTCATCTCTATTGTAAATCACAAGACAAAAAGGTTAAAATCACATTTTGAAAAAGCACATTTTTTTTTTTTTTTTACATCTGAACTATAAATCAAACTGGATGGTGTTACACACAATGGGACTAATACACATGCTGACTATTCTCCTGCTTTTTGATACACTAAGGAAATGTGAGTCAACAGATGGAACACAATTACAGTCTTTTATGTAAGTATTTTTTTTTAAGAATATCTATAACTGATATAACCACTTGGCTCTAGAGAAGTCTGCAATGCATTGTGTAGGTAATAAGGTTGAAGCCTGATTTAGTAGCTGAAGGGTTAAAATATTTTGAAGTCTGCTACAAATAATTTAGAAAGTGTCAACCCTGAAATATCTAAAAAAAAAAGTTGGTTCCCTTCCATCTGTGAAATAATTTTCTTTCTTTGGAACGGTATATTTCCTGTAAAATGTGTTTATTGAGTTTAAGGAAAGGATAACTTTAAGCAGTGAATATTGTGTGCCCTAAAGGAAGGAGAGAAGTACAATACAGGAGTAGCCAGCTGCAGATTTCTCTACCTAAGGCAGTCATTTCTTTCCAGACATACTATGCTAATCTGCCTTTCAGCACCTATTTATTTATCTTCTGTTTGTACTGAGCAAATGCTGTTATCTTGTTGTTATTATAGACAATGTGTTGACATAAGTATAAGCTAAATAGATCATATCTATCTATCTATCTGTCTATCTAATTTATATCTATCTATCTATTCTATATATAATTTATCTGTCTGTATGTCTTTCTGTCTATCTATATATTATCTATCTATCTATCTATCTATAATCTATCTAATTTATATCTATCTATTTATCTATCTATTCTATATATAATATATCTGTCTGTATTTCTTTCTGTCTGTCTATCTATATATTATCTATCTATCTATCTATCAATCATCTATCTAACTATATTTTAATTAATCTACCTATATATCATCTGTCTGTCTATCTATCTAATCTATATTTATTTCTGTATGTTTATGTGCCTATGTATCTATGTATCTATCTATCTATGTATTTATCTATCTATCTATATATCTATCTATCTATCTATCTGTCTATCTATATAATATCTATCTATCTACCTACTATCTATCTATCTATCTATCTATCTATCTATCTCTCTACCTATATATCATATGTCTATCTATCTATCTATCTATCTAATCTATATTTGTATTTCTGCATGTCTATCTATCTATCTATCTATCTATCTAATCTATATCTATCTATCTATCTATCTATCTAATCTTTATCTATCTGTCTGACTATCTATCTATCTATCTATCTATCTGCCTGTCTATCATCTGCCTGTCTTTCTATCTAAATACCTGTTGTCTGTTTTCTTATATAGACAGCTTTACAGCTTTGTATTTCAATAGCTATATTGAAACTTTTGTACAAGCCTAGTTCTGGGACCATGTTGTATCTAACTTTTTATTTTAGCATGTAGCCAACACAACATACTCTAGAAATGCATTAATATTGTTCCATTGTATATCTTGTAACAAGATGAATTTTGTTGGCTAATTGATCTGTGTTTTTTATTGTAATTAACAAAGCTGTTCAAATAAAATCATGGAAAGCAGTTATTTGATATTTGACAGATTCGGTGATGGGTTTTGCTGAGTCAGACATACTCACATATGTATAATGGATCTGTTGTTGTAAGGCTTAGTAAGATATAAGCAGAGACTTCTGGAGAGCAGTCACATGTGTATGACATTTAAATGGATCATGAAAAGTGTGCTTAATATAACTTCATCATGATCAGGTTGTCCTGAATTTGCAAGTTAGTTTTATTACAGCCCAGTGGTCTACACAGAGTTAATTTAAACACACATTTCAACTTTCTTTGATAAATAAAAACTTTTTGGTAAAGAAAAAGCAAAGACTCCCTCGCCCTCCATAAAACATCAATAGTGTCCCTAGGGGTAGGTGACTACAATTTGTCACAGTGATGCCTGAATCTTAAAAAGAAGGATTTAATTCTATCTATGTTATCTGTGAGAAGATCAAGGTCAAGTTTATGATATGTCCGAGTATCCGGCTGTATATAACAGTGACTGCTGTTACATTACCAGCAAATATTATCCAAAGACCCCTGAATGTTCCAACTATAACAATCAGACAAACATTATTTTCTTAATTTGAATAAAGTAAGACCATGCTTTTAAATAAGGCTGCCCATATCAGTACACTTAATACAACATTATAATGGCAAATGTCATTTTAGCATTAGCAAGACTACAACCCTGTAAATGGGTTAAACACATATTTAAAATTTCACTTAGAAAGTGCAGAGGATTGCTGGTCTGAAGGCGACATAGCTTGTGACCCAAGCAGCAAAGGTAGTCACAGGACCAAGCTGGGCAACTGCAACTGCTTATTTTCTTACCACCAGCAGTTTATGCTCAGGACTCATTTCTCTGCGCTCCAGAGTGGTACAATAGCTTTAATCCCTTTGTGGGGGTATAACACATAGACTTGCAGGATTGCTATTGCTAAAGGTATGTGCTGTAACAAACTAGGGCAAGTCATTTTACCACTAAAATTGCTTTTTAAGATACAGACATTTAAAAATAAAATAATATGAATAACATTGTTTTTCCTTCATGATTCAGATAGAACATACTTTTTTTTAAACAGCTTTCCAATTTACTTCTATCATCTAACTTGCTTTGTTGACAAGAATACCTAGGTAGGCTCAGAAGCTAGGAGCTAGCTGCTGATTGGTGGCTGCTCATATAGGTCTCTTGGCATTGGCCTACAGTTAGCTCACAGTAGTATATTGCTGCTTCTTCAATACAGAATACCAAAAAGAATAAAAGAAGATGCCAAGAAGATGAAGTAAACAGGAAAGTTGTTTCAAATTGTATGTTGTATCTGAATCTTATCTGAATGAGTTTTAAATCCCTTTAATATTTAAAATCCACATACATTTTTGTTTTTTGTAGTTAAATAGATGGATAGATAATTGATAGACAGATAGATAGATAGATAGATAGATAGATAGAGGAACAGATATATATAGGTGATAGACAGATATATAGACAGACAGATACACAGATAGATAGATAGATAAACAGATCGATAGATAGACAGACAGATGGATAGATAGAAAGATAGAAAGAGATAGATAGTTAGATATATAGACATATACTGTAGGTAGCGAGAAAGATAGATGATAGATAGATGATTGATAGATACATTGATAGATAGACAGATAGAGATAGATAGATGATATATAGATAGATAGATGGATAGATAGAAAGATAGATAGAAAGAGATAGATAGATAGATAGATAGATAGATAGATAGACATATACTCTAGTTAGAGAGAAAGAGATAGATGATAGATAGATGATAGATAGATAGATATATTGATAGATAGACAGATAGAGATAGATAGATGATATATAGATAGATAGATAGATAGATAGATGGATGGATAGATAGATAGAAAGAGATAGATAGATAGATAGATAGATAGACATATACTGTAGGTAGAGAGAAATAGATAAATGATAGATAGATGATAGATAGATAGATAGATAGATAGATAGATAGATACATTGATAGACAGATAGAGATAGATGATAGATAGATATATAGATGGATAGATAGAAAGATAGATAGAAAGAGATAGATATATATACTGTAGGGAGAGAGAAAGAGATAGATGATAGATAGATAGATAGATAGATAGATAGATAGATAGATAGATAGATAGATAGATAGATAAAAGAAAGATAGATAGATGGATAGATAGATAGATAGATAGATAGACAGACAGACAGATAGATAGAGAAACGTAAATACATAAAATCCTCTTTTAGTTTAAAAAAATATTTGAGTCAGCCTTATAATTAGAAAACACTAACCTTTTCAAAGAAATGTCGGTTTGCTATGTTAATACATTTTGACACGTCAATATTTGTTGAAACTTGTTCCTGCTGGACAGTCATGATGTATTTTATCTCTTAAAAGGTTTTACATACAGCTTCAGTTTTATGAATGGGTTTTCATGTTGCTTTTAAAATAAGAAAAAATCTATAGATAAGAAAAACTCAATACTTTCTATCACTGATGTAAAAGAGCAACATTTAAACACATAAAAACAAATTTGCCTGAAAAAATGTGAAGTAAATTTTTTTTTAAATTTAAATTGTAACTAATACAGTAGTTGTGTATTTCCCAATACTGCTCCCTGTGGGATAAGGAGTAGCCAATAGCTACTTCCTGCTTATACACACGTGAAATTGCTGCCCATGTATATCAGAGATAGAAAGTTTTAAAGAACATTTTTCTTTTAATAAAGAATAGAAAATGTAATTTTAAACAACTTTCCAATTTGCTTTGATCTCTTGGTATTCTTTGTTGAAAGCTAAACCTAGGTAGACTCATAAGCTTATTTCTAAGCCCTTGAAGGCCGCCTCTTATCTCAGTGCATTTTAACAGTTTTTCACAGCTAGATAGTGCTAGTTCATGTGTGCAATACAGATACCATTGTACTCACTCCCGTTGAGTTATTTATAAGTCAGCACTTATTGGCTATAATGCAAGTCTGTCAAAAGAACTGAAATAAGGGGTCAGTCTGCAGAGGCTTAGATACAAGGTAATCACAGAGGTAAAAAGTATATTAATATAACAGTGTTAATTCTGGAGCAGACTGTCCCTTTAAGCCACTTATTGAACCAATAGGTGTATTTTCCTTACTTTACATTGACACTGAAGTCTGTGAAAATTAACATTAATAAGTTAATATTCAAATATTCAAATGTTCCCTTCTGCAAAGAGAAGATCAAAGGGATATAAAACCCTTTTTTTTTATGATTCATTTAAAAAAAGTTTCCAATTTACTTCTATTATCAAATTTGCTTCATTCTCATGGTATTCTTTGTTAAAGAGATGCCTAGGTGTCTGGAACACTACATGGCAAAAAATACTGCTGCCATCTAGTGGTCTTACAAATAGAAAATAATCTAGCAAAACTGCTACCATATAGTGCGCCAGATGCATGCACGTTCCTGAGTCTACCTCCCTGAAAATTGGGTTTCATGTCCCTTTAACATTTGTTCACAAAACAAATACATGTGAAATGCTCAGCAAATATTCATCATTCATTTAGGAGGGTTAAAGGTACATTGTTCATTTTCTCCCTTGTAATGTTTTACCAATGATTCATTTTACCTGCAGATGGGTCCAGCACAGGAATGCAATTGATTATTGGAAAGATTAATATTACAGTCTGACATTTCCTCTTCGTTTGTTTATCTTTATATCGGCAATCATTTCTGTCGCTGATCATAGTATGTAATTGCTAATCCAGCATGTACCTTAAAGGGGCAATCTACACCTTAGTCATCTTAAAGTCTTACTTTAGATTAAGCTACAAATATACTCCTGCACCCCTTTCTATATCATGCAGCAGTAACAGTAAAAAAGTTATTTTAATATGACTATAGTGTAGATTGTCCCTTTAAAAATGTCCTTGGTGCAAAAAGTAAAAGCTGCACTCTGTTCGAGCCTTGTATTATTGCATTGTTGCATGAATAAACAAAAAACAAACAAAAACGTTTAAAGCTAATACATTTAAATTAGTTTTTGCTGTTTAGAAAAACTGTATGGACGATTCACTAGAAAATATATGTCAATTGTAAAAGCATTAATCTGGTCTGATTATAGAATCATTTCTAATACAAATAAATAACTGAAAAGTTTATTTTACTACACCTAAGTAAACATTTCCCATCTCAGACCACCATCTGCTCACCTATAATCTCAATGTACATGCTAAACCTATTTCTCCCCCCTGCCCCCGCACCTGTAGAAATCTGCACACTGTGGATCCTCTCCAACTTTCCAACCTTTTTCAAAAACACCTCCCCCACACTTCCATGGTATCCCCTGCCCTGACCTTGCTACAAACCACTATAATAATACTCTCTCCTCTGCACTCGACACCCTTGCTCCTTCACAAATACGCAAAACCCCACGTCGTCAGCTCCAGCCCTGGCACTCTCAGCAAACACACTATCTACAAAAATGCTCCCATGCTGCTGAACGTGCCTGGAGGAAATCCCGCTCTGAACCCGATTTCGTACACTATAAGTTCAGTCTTTATTCTTACTCCTCTGCCCTTCACTTAGCCAAGCAAAACTACTTCTCTTCTCTTATATCTTCTCACTCCTCAAACCCTAAACGTCTCTTCTTCACATTCAACACTTTCCTCTATCTACCTGCACCACCCCTTCATCTGCCTTTAGTGCTCAAGACTTGGCAGACTACTTTTTTAAAAAAACACTTACCATCCGAAGTAACATCCCACCACAAGACTGCGACCTTCCATCTCCGCCCACAGTCACCCCCTCCAACTCTCTCAGTTTCTTAACCCCAACCACTGAGAATGAAGAGTGTTCCCTAATGTCCTATCCCTTCGCATCTAATACCTTCTGTGTCTTCTACCCTCACTCCAGCTCTTACTCACATATTCAACCAATCCCTTACTACTGGTTCATTTCCATCTTCCTTCAAACATGCAAAGGTCACCCCATCCTCAAAAACCCTCCCTCGACCCCAATTCTCCTGCAAACTACCGCCCCATATCACTGCTTCCACTAGCTTCAAAAGTCCTTGAAAAACTAGTTTTTGATCGCCTAACCCACTTCCTGTCCTCCAACTCATTGCTGGACCCCCTACAATCTAGCTTCCGTCCCCAACACTCAACTGAGACTGCCCTCACCAAGGTTACTAACGATCTTCCTTCTGCTAAAAACAATGGCCACTACTCTATACTTATCTTACTTGACCTGTCTGCTGCCTTTAACACTGTTGACCATCACCTCCTCCTATGTACTCTCAGCTCCCTTGGGCTCTGTGACATTGACCTCTCCTGGATCCACTTTTATCTCTCTAATAGGTCTTTTTTTCTCATTTGCTGGCGACTCCTCCTCTTCATTCCCTCTGTCTGTTGGAGTTCCTCAAGGCTCTGTTCTAGGCCTTCTACTCTTCTCTATTTATACTTCCTCACTGGGTAAACTTATCAGTAGCTATGGCTTCAACTCAGATCTACTTATCCACCCCTGCACTCTCTCCTTCTGTCCTTTCCCACATCAGCGACTGCTTATCTGGATTTCTTCCCTGAATAGCCTCTCACCACCTAAAAATCAACATTTCCAAGACTGAGCTTCTTCTAATCCCCCATCTAATTCTATTCCAGTTTCTAACTTTACTATTACTGTTGGCGAAACCACTATCTCCCCATCACCCCAAGTCCGCTGCCTAGGAGTTACACTTGACTCCAATCTGTCCTTCATACACATCAAATTGCTCTCATCATCCTGTCGCAAACCACCTATGCAATATCTCCAAAATCCGTCCTTTTCTAAGTGCTGAAACTACTAAACAGCTAATCCATTCCCTAGTAATTTCCCAGCTTGACTATTGTAATAACCTACTAACTGGCCTTCTTCTCTCCCTCTCCCCCCTTCAATCCATCCTAAATGCCTCTGCTAGGCTAATCCACCTCTCCTGACGCTCTGCATCTGCTGCAACCCTTTGTGAGTCCCTTCACTGGCTCCCCATTCACAGAAAATCTAAATTAAAAATTCTCACTTTGACCTACAAAGCCCTCACCAATGGAGCCCCCCCTCCAGTCCTCACTCATCAACAAATATACTCCAGCCCGCCCCCTAAGATCCAACAATGACCTGCTCCTTGCCTCTTCTACCATCACCTCCTCCCATGCTAGAATACAGGACTTCTCTCGTGCAGCACCAACCCTCTGGAACGCACTTCCTCAAGCTGTCAGACTTTCCCCCAACCTCTCCTCCTTTAAACGCTCCCTAAAGACCTTCTTGTTCAGGGAAGCCTATAACCAAATCAGTAACTAATGAATTCCACTTGCCTAATAGTTGCCCTCATCTAACTCAACACTAACATCATTCACCACCTTTGCAGTCCCCACCTCCTGTTTCTCACCCTCCTGCCCATCTAGATTGTAAGTTCCCATGGGAACAGGGCTCCCAATTCCCCCTGTATTTGTTTGTTAAATTTTGTCTGGTGTCTCATATTGTACTGTCCTTTTATCTTTGTTACCCATTGACAGCACTGCAGAATCTGTTGGCACTTTATAAATAAAAAAAATAAATAATAATAATAATTATTTGATACTTTAAGGGACAGTTTCCTCAAAAAATGTCTCCCCTTTAATTTGTTCCCAATAATCCACTTTACCTGCTGGAGTGTATTAAATTGTTTACAAGTATTTCCATTGCCCTCATATTGGCCTTTGAAATAGTTTATTTAACCTGTGGTATCCCCACGCATCCTGAAAGTTTTTGGCCTCCGTGCCACCCGTAATTTCACCTCGCACATCGGGGTATCCAATAAACCCTGCCGGCAGTTCATAAAGTGCTGTAAGTCGGATAAAATAGCGATGTCCAGAAATGACCATTAATACAAATTTCTGGAGTCGCCAGTGACTTACGGTACTTTAGAAGCTGCCGGCGCCTAAGAAAATTAAAAGATTTGTCAAATCTCCCGTAAAAGTCTAACCCGCCTCCCAAAAATAAACCTGACATGTAAAACCCCTATATCCACAATCCCCCCATGTCCCAACTAATAATAAAAAAAATATTAACCCCTAAACCGACAACCCCACACAATGCAATATGCCTAATTAAACTATTAACCCCAATACCAAATTCACCCACATCGCAATCTACCTAATAAAAGTATTAACCCCTAAATCCGCCAACCCCAACATCGCAAACAACCTATTAAAACTATTAACCCCTAATTCGCCATTAACCCACAACGCAATAAACCTTATAAAACTATTAACCACTAATCCGCCATTAACCCACAACGCAATAAACCTAATAAAACTATTAACCCCTAATCCGCCAAACCCCACAACGCAAATAAATAATCACTAAGCCCCCTACCCTAACACCCCCTAAATTAGCCCCATTACATAAATTAAAATAATACTAAATTACAATTAACATAAAAAAACAATACTTAAAAAAAAAAAAATTAAATTAAAGAGATAGGGAAGTCAAAATTAAACTTATATGATTCAGATAGAGCAGATGATTTTAAGACACTTTTTAATTCACTTCTATTTTCAAATGTGCTTTGTTCTCTTAGTATCCCTTGTTAAAAAATGAATACGCACATATCCTACACTAGAGGGAGCTAGATGCTGATTGGTGCCTGCACACATTTGTCTCTTGTGATTGGCTAACTAGATGTGTTCAGCTAGCTGCCAGTAGGGCAATGCTGTCCCTTCACCAATGGATAACAAGAGAAGGAAGCAAATTTGATAATAGAAGTAAATTGGAAAGTTGTTTAAAATTGTATGTTCTATCTGAATCCTAAAAGAAAATTTAGGGGTTTACTATCCCTTTAAGCTAAAATAACAAAAGTCTAACATTGCATAAATAATAAACAAAATGATCAAAAATAAAAAAAATTATACCTAATCCCTACGAAAATAAAAAAGCCCCCCCCAAAATAAAAACACCCCCTAATCTAATACTAAACTATCAATAGCCCTTAAAAGGGCCTTTTGTAGGGTATTGCCCTAAGTTAAACAGCTCTTTTCCTTAAAAAAATACTAAGTCCCCCCTCTAACAGTAAACCCCGCCCACCCACCCACCAAACCCCCCAAAATAAAAAAAACTAACACTAAAAAATCCTAAACTACCCATCACCCCTAAAGGGGCATTTGTATGGGCATTGCCCTTAAAAGGGCATTCAGCTCTTTTAATGCCCTTAAACGGGCGTTCAGCTACGTAATGGGGTTACATAGCAAGAGAACAAAGTAAAATTGATAATATGAGTAAATTAGAAAGTTGCCTAAAATGTCATGCTCTATCTGAATCAAGAAAGAAAAAAATTTGGGTTCAGTGTTCCTTTAAGGGAAAATCGATTTTATAGCATACTGTCCCTTTAATTCTCAAAGTCCTTACTGTCCCTTAAAATGGGGCATATTTATCGTATTTCAAAGATGAAATGTTGATCCAGTTCTGGGACATACTGTACTAAACATTACAAATTTCTACAATGCATAAGAAAAATCAGTATTTAAAAATGTTCCAAATATTTTTGCTTGAATTACAGGTTAAGTTAAAGCTGTTATTTTGATGTTTAAGCTAACAGTGCGTGACTGTGTACAACCTTGAAGGAACATTAAACACTAAGGCTAGAAGTAATGATGTATTTAAAGCAAAGAGTAGCTCGAGAATAATAAGCAGGTGCATTTTTTTGTAAAAATATTAGTTCAAATATTGAAAAAAAAAAAAAAAGTTTAAAATGTTTATTCCCATAATGTGTTCCGCTATATTGTAAGTTTTCCTTTGTATAATTTTATCTGTTGAGACCAATTAGGGACAGTTATATATAAGTCACCATTGTGAGCAACCAATAACTGTGGAATATTGCATTGTTAAAGGGACACTGAACCCACATTTTTTTCTTTCGTGATTAAGATAGATCATGCAATTTTAAGCAATTTTCTAATTTGCTCCCATTATCAAATTGTCTTTGTTCTCTTGGTATCTTAATTTTAAAAAGCAGGAATCTAAGCTTACAAGCCAGACCATCTTTGGTTCTGCACCTGGGTAGCGCTTTCTGATTGGTGTTTAAATGTAGCCACCAATTAGCAAGCGCTACCCAGGTTCTGAACCAAAAATGTGCTGGTTTCTAAGCTTACATTAACTGCTAAATAAAGATACCAAGAGAACTAAGGAAAAATGATAATAGGAGTAAATTAGAAAGTTGCTTAAAATTGCATGCTCTATCTGAATCATGAAAGAAAAAAAATTAAGTCTGGAGATTTCAAAAATGAAAGGGCTAGATTACAAGTGATGCGCAAACGTTTTTGCGCAAGTGATATCGCGTTTTCGCGATCCGTTTTAATCATGCTTATAATACAAACTTATATTAAGCTTCAATTCCTACCGCAATCTCAAAGCTGTGTTTAACTGCTTTGCAAAACTAAAAAGTGTTACAAAACATATCAAAAATGCATTGCAAAGTTACTTACATAATAACACCATCTAATAAAAATGATGTTAAAAAAATATTGCAAAAAAGAGTTATAAGGGCTCAAAGATATGAGATCTCGGGTGTTAGAACAAAAAAAAAGCCGTCAAAGGACTTTAGCATAGAGATACATACATATACATGTCTAAATATGTATTTGTATGTATGTATATATATATATATATATATATATATATATAAAATCAAGTGGAAGTCACAACATAAGCGCACAGAATTTCAGAAACAGTCTCTATGTTGATATGGGAATAAGTCCAAAAGGTGCAATTACATATAAACTACACCTTTCACCATCATCCAAGTGCAGGGTATCATGCAGAGGTGAGTCAGATCTGCTTACCAGATTCAACCTCAATTGTTTGAGGTAAGAGTGATGCTCTGTTCAAGGGGAGAGGAATATACATCCACCTTTCGATATGTCTGCAGTGTTGTCCCATAGTGGAAGCCTGGTTTCACCTTGTCATTAGTTGGTGGAAATCTCATCCGGAACAAGTCAGGAAAATCTGACGCACATTTCACATACGGCTTTATCAAAACTCATAACAACACCATCTGTTAAAAATGATGTTAAAAAAATATTGCACTAAAAACATATGAGATCTTGGGTGTTAGAAAAAATAAATAGCCGCCAAAGGACTTGCATAGAGATACATACATATACATGTCTAAAGATGTATTTGTATGTATGTGTGTATATAGGAATATATATATATATATATATATATATATATATATATATATATATATATATATATGTTTAACCGTGTATTTACTGTAAATATTTAACATTCCAATGTTCTGCACATAGCAGAATATGTTCTATGTATTTTTAAATACATATACCTATATATATCTATACCTATATGTAATCATCTATATAAATAGGTATAAATATATATTTGTTTAAAAAACTATCAGATATATGTAGATATATTTAATTATAAATAAATAGAACATATTCCGTTATGTTAAGAACTTTGTTAAGAACTTTGGAATATGAAATATTCATATTTTCATGTTGGGTTAGCGTAATTGCAAAAATGTGATTGTGTTCACGCGATAGTCAGGTGTTAGTTTTTTTCCCAATTTTTTTTCTCCATTGACTTCTTAGGGGGAATACGTGAATGCGCACGCAATGTTCAATGTTCAGATTTTTGCACTAGTTGAATTACCGCTTGCGTAAAATATTATTTTTTTTTACTTGTAATAAGAGCGCAACCAGACTAGCGTAAAAAGCTTAACTATAGCGGTCTTTTCACGATTGTAATCTAGCCCTATATATATCTCATGCACCTCCATTTAATTATGGGTTCCGCCATTTTGGAACCTAGGTTTCACTGCAGGTATGTGAAGGAGTGTTGTTGTACATGTGCAAACCTGTCAGCATTGGAATGTAGTAAAAGCTGGATTTCAAAATGGTAGCACCCTTACTCCTATGCATATAAAATAGACGACAAAGTAAAGTATATTGCAAAGATTTTTGGTTTTGCTACATATAATAAAATATTTTATAATACAGACAGCTTCAACTGATTGCTTACAGGATGAAAATAAGAACTCCAGCTAATCTGTTGGTGAACGATGACATGCCTTACGTGCATAAGAAAAAAAATATATGTAGGTTTCTATCGGCTGGAACGTGTCTTTATTTAAAAATACAAACAAACTGTGACACATTTTTAAAATGTCAAGTTTTAGCTGGAATAGAAATATATATATATAATTTTGTGCTTTTAAGCATTATTGTTTTTTTTTTCTTCATATATCAGAGATGCACATTTAATGGTGAACTTAATCCATCAGGAAGGAAATCAGTATTGTAGAATTTTCAAAAATGCCCATAAAACCAGGTATGAAGTAAAAACATCAGTCATTTGTGGTTTATGAATGAATGGAATTTTTGTGTTTGGAACAGAGAAAGTCTTATTTCATAGAGTTGACAGTTTTAACCCTTTTGGAGAACAGTATATACTGTATATTTTTTAAATCTGATACATAAGATAATATATAACTGAGGTGGATGTAAATATTCATAAATAAAAATAGTTCTTACTGTTGATACTTTATATACAAAAATGTTTTTGACACATTAATGGGATGTTGTACTCAGTTTTTATTTGTCCTATGACAAAATTAAAAGACAGTAAAGTCAAAATTATACTTAAAGGGACAGTCAAGTCCAAAAAAAACTTTCATGATTCAGACAGGGCATGCAATTTTAAACAACTTTCCAATTTACTTTTATCGTTAAATTTGCTTTGTTCGCTTGGTGGTATTTTTGAAAAGCTAAGCCTAGCTAGGCTAAAACTGATTTCTAAACCGTTGAAAACCGCCCCTTAGCTCAGAGCATTTTGAAAGTTTTTTACAGTTAGACAGTACTAATTCATGTGTGTGATATAGAGATAACATTGTGCTCACTCCCGTGGAGTTATTTAGGAGTCTGCACTGATTGACTAAACGGCATATCTGTCAAAAGCACTGGGATAAGGGGGCAGTCTGCAGAAGCTTAGATACAAGGTAATCACAGAGGTAAAAAGTATATTAATATAACAGTGTTGGTTATGCAAAACTGGGGAATGGGTAATAAAGGGATTATCTATCTTTTTAAACAATAAAAATGCTGGTGTATACTGTCCCTTTAAATAGATTGGATAGAGCATGGACATTTTAAACAACTTTCCAATTTACGTCTATTATCAATTTTGCTTTGTTTTCTTAGCATCTTTGGTTAAAGAGTAATGCTAAGTGATCATGTGTGATTAGCCATCTGGAAGCAGTGTTTGCATTGCAGAATTATACAATGCTGCAAATTCTGCTGCCATAGATTTCTA
The DNA here is from genome assembly GCF_027579735.1 of Bombina bombina. NCBI lineage: Eukaryota > Metazoa > Chordata > Amphibia > Anura > Bombinatoridae > Bombina > Bombina bombina. The sequence goes on from NC_069506.1 coordinate 40,779,286, forward strand.
AAGACACGTGAATGCTCCTAAGATCATATCAGTCTACCTAGATTAACCCTTTAACAAAGCATACCAAGAGAACCAAGCCAATTTTGATAATAAAAGTAATTTGAGAATCTAAGTGCAAAAAGCTCTAGAGCACAAATGCATTAGAGTAACTTATAATTTGCTTATTGCTTCACATAGCTTTGTGTTTTACTCCTTCAAAGGGATTAAAGGGACACTCAAGGGAAAATTAAACTTTCATGATTCAGATACAGCAGCAATTTTAAACAACTTCCCAATTTACTTCCATTAACAAAATTTGCACAGTCTTTTTATATTTAAACTTTTTGAGTCACCAGCTCCTACTGAGCATGTGCAAGAATTCACAGAATATACTTATTTGCATTTGTGATTGGCTGATGGCTGTCACATGGTACAGGGGGAGTGTAAATAGACATAACTTTAAAAAATCTACTACTCATTTGAATTTCAGGCTGCTATTGCATTGTCTTGTCATCTTGCATTTGTTGTTTATACAAATCTACTGTATTTACTGGTCAATTAAAGAAATAGTTAAAATCAGCTTCAGAGGAGCAATGTGCTACTGGGAGCTAGCGGAACACAACAACAACAATCTGTATAAGTACAGCGATGCAACCACTAGCTAGCTTAAAGGACCAGTCAACACAGTAGATTTGCATAATCAACAAATGCAAGATAACAAGACAATGCAATAGCACTTAGTCTGAACTTCAAATGAGTAGTAGATTTTTTTCTGACAATTTTAAAAGTTATGTCTTTTTCCACTCCCCCTGTACCATGTGACAGCCATCAGCCAATCACAAATGCATACACGTACCATGTGACAGCAATCAGCCATTCACAAATGCATACACACTTATTCTTGCACATGCTCAGTAGGAGCTGGTGACTCAAAAAGTGTAAATATAAAAAGACTGTGCACATTTATTTAATGTAAGAAAATTGGAAAGTTGTTTAAAATGGCATTCTCTATCTGAATAATGAAAGTTTAATTTTGATTGAGTATCCCTTTAAAGGGACACTGACCTCAATTTTTTTCTTTCATGATTCAGATAGAGAATGCAATTTTAAGCAACATTCTAATTTACTCCTATTATCAATTTTTCTTCATTCTCTTGCTATTTTTATTTGAAAAAGAAGGAATCTAAGCCAAGGAGCCAGCACATTTTTGTTCAGAACCATGGACAGCACTTGCTTATTGGTGATGTCCAATCAGCAAGGACAACCCAGGTTGTTCACCAAAAATTTGCCGGCATCTAAACTTACATTCTTGCTTTTCAAATAAAGATACCAAGAGAATGAAGAAAAATTGATAATAGGAGTAAATTAGAAAGTTGCTTAAAATTGCCTGCTCTATCTGAATCACGAAAGAAAAAAATTTGGGTTCAGTGTCCCTTTAAAGTAGTGCATTATTGATCCTGAATTAACAAATGATACAAAGTAAATCTATATAAATCTGATTTTCATATCTATTAAAAGGGTCATGAAACCCAAAACTACAATTTCATGATTCAGATAAAGAATACAATTTTAAAAGGTTTCCAATGTACTTCTATATCTAATTTACTTAGTTCTCTCAGTATCCTTTGATAAAATTATACCTATGTAGGGCTCTAGAGCCACAATATACTTCTAGAAGTTATTTATTATTATTTACTGGCTCACTCTATGTGTTCAGCTAGCTCCCAGCAGTGCATTACTGCTCCTTCAACAAAGGATACACATGATTCAACAAAGGATACCAAGAGAATTAAGCAAATAAGCATTAACATAAAAAAGAGAAGCAATTATCTGACATTGAACAAAGCTGAAAATGGTACTACTTGTTCAATGGGATGGTCCAGTGTTCAAAGGTTTGTCATAATATATGTTGTAAAGGTGTCTGCGTCCCAAATAAAAACTGTAGATAAAGTTGTAAATGGATTGAATGATTTATTTGAAGGTCATTTTACAAAGAGACATTTTAGTACACTTTGCTGTTATGTGAGTGCTCCCTGCCAATAGTGGAATGTTCTATACTACAGTATCACCATATGTAGTGAGAGTTTAATGGAAAGTTACCTAAAATTATATGCTCTGTCTGAATCATGAAAGAAAATAATTGTATTTAATGTCACTTTAAAGGGACATTGCAAGATCCTGTAAAAAGTATGATTCATAAAAACATTCGGTAGCAATTTATTTGGGAAAAAAGTCTGACAGTTGCTATGGAAATTCATTACTTGCATGTGGGAAAAACATAATAGAAGTTTGCGTCTTTATAAATTACAGATTTTTAGAAAAGGCTGACAGTTGGCAAACTAGTGTTTTACATACAGTAGTTGTTTTTTTGCAACAACGTGCATAGGGCCATAATACATTAAATTGAACCTGAATTTTCAATTCAAAGGTTCTACATAGGCTGACCATATTGCCGCTTTAAAAGGGGACACATATGAAAAATACATATGTCAGGGCTGTTTAAAGAAATGGTTTTGCATAAGAACCCTCACATATGTATTTTTCATATGTGTTCCTTCTTAAAGCGGCAATATGGTCAGCCTAGTTCTACAAATAAATCACATTGGGGTAACAATGTACTGGATCTGTAAGATTTCTCATTAATAGTGATCTAGTCATTGAATGTATAAAATGTAATTTATTGATAGAAAAATAAAAAACTTGTAGTGCCTATTTGAGGTGCTGTGTCTTTCTATTAACTATCTTGGTGCTCATATTGTCAATGAAATTATTTTACAATGGGCATTTTATTTCCCCCACCCTGGATGGGTCACTAACGTCAAAATGATTCAGATAAAGCATGCAATTTAAAAAAAAAAAATTCCTATACACTTCCATTATCAAAATGTGCACATTCTTGTTAGAAACCCACTCTCTGATGCTCCAGTTTCTACTGAGCATGTGCAAGTGTGCACAGTAAATACGTGCATTTTGTGATTGGCTGATGGCTGTCACATGATACAGGGGGAGGGAAAATTAACATTGAAACTTGCCAGAAAATATTCTACTGCTCATTTTAAATATAAAACAAGGGCTATTGCAGACATCCCAACTCTCCCGGAAGGTCTGGGAGTCTCCTGCATTTAAATAGCGGCTCCCTGACACCCGCAAATGACATATAATATCCCGGAAACCAGATAAAAGTACCCCGCCATATTTATTATGGGCAAACAATCCTTATGAGCTGTGTAAAGCGTCCCAATTCAAATATAGCCGCTATGCGTTCCAGTTTCAAACACGTGTGCATTCCAGTACAATGTTTTACCCATAGTGCTCTAATCGTATCCCTCAGACAAAATGGTGAAGCCAGGTTTTTAGGGACGGAGTACTATCAACCCGTCCACGTCCAGCAGTAACCCAGGTCTGTCAAAAAATCAGCACACACTGCATAATAGAGAGACACACTGATGTGGCCATGTGTTAAATAACCAATGAACAGGGGAGAAAATATAGCAGGCGGTCGGTGTTCTTTAAGTGTTTGTGTGTAGTTAGAGAGGGATGAAAAAAAAATACTGCCAATATACAAATTGAGAGGACAGCTCTACTCTTAGGGCTAGATTTATTAAAGCTGAGGTGGACAGGGGCGCCTCAGCTTGCCTGTGGCGGGGCGAAATTACCCGCAGGTATTCGCCATTGCACACGAGCGCAATTTTGCGCTCGCGTGAAATCCCGCACAGCCAATCATGCACGGGCAGGAGCTGTCAATCTCCTCTGTCTGACTAGACCGAGGAGATTGAATTTCGCCACCTTAGAGGTGGCGAAGAGGTTGGGAAAGCGGCAGGCTGGTGAGCACTGCTTGATAAATGATGGCGAGCAAGTTCTTGTGAGAACTTGCAGCCGTAGGGCTTTAATAAATCTAGCCCTAAGAGTAGAGCTGTCCTCTCAATTTGTATATTGGCAGTATTTTTTTTTCATCCCTCTTTTTTTTTCCGGGGGGGGTCCCGAGGGTGTGGGGGGGGGGGGCTCCCGGAAATGAGTTTTTGCAGGTTGGGATGTCTGCTATTGCATTCTTTTTTTTTTTTGTCTTATTGTGTATTTGCCAGTTATTCAGTTCTACTGTATTTAATTGTCATTTAAGAACAAATCAAAGTAAATCATTTTGAAATCTCATATAAATGCAAAGTGTTGGTGTTGGTGAAACGTTATACTTTGAAGGGAAAGTGAGGTTATCTAAAACACATTCTGAACCTCATTTGCATGTCCTTACCCAGAATCCCTGCTGTGCTGTTTTTATGTTTTTTCTTTTCTTTATGGAAAATAAATCTAATGCCATTGTGTATCATTTTATTTACAGTGGAATTTCTGCTTACCCTTTTACCCCACATAATTTATATTCATTTATTGCAAGTCTTGATTATCTCATTTTATTTACAATGCTGACATTTTACTTGTAAAGTCGTTAAAGTGATATGACACCCAAAACTTTCTTTCATGATTCAGATAGAGCATGCAGTTTTAAACAACTTTCCAATTAACTTCTATTATTAAATTTGCTTCGTTTCCATGGTATTCTTTGTGGAAGAGATACCTAAGTAAGTTTTCTTTTTTCTCTTGATATCTTTTGTTGAAAAGCAGGAGCTTAATCTCAGGAGAGTGCACGTTTCTGGAGCATTATATCAGAGCAGTATTGCAAGAATGTTATTCATTTGCAAGACCAGCAGAGGGCAGCACTATTTCCTGTTATGTAGTTCTCCAAACATCTACCTAAGAATATCTTCAACAAAGAATAACATGGGAACAAAGCAAATTTGAAAACAGAAGTAAATCCAAAACTTTTTTTAAATTGTATGCGCGGTCTGAATCACAAAAGAATATTTTTGGGTTTCATATCCCTTTAAAGGGACAGGAAACCCTAAAATTTACTTTCTTGATTTAGATAGAGCATACAAATTTAAACAACTTTTCACTTGACTTCTATTATCAAATTTGCTTCATTCTCTTGTTATCCTTTTCTGAAGGAGCATCATTGCGTACTGGCAGCTAGATGAACACATCTAGTTAGCCAATCACAAGAGACACATGTGTGCAGGCAAAAATCAGCTGCTAGCTTCCACTAGTGTAGGATATGTGCATATTCTTTTTCAACAAAAGATACCAAGAGAACAAAGCACATTTGAAAACAAAAGTGAATTTAAGTGTCTTAAAATGACATGCTCCATCTGATTCTTGCAAGGTTAATTTTGACTTTCCTATCCCTTTAAGGGTGCATCATATGTGCTTTATTTTAGCAATATTGTTAGTAGTTAGCTCTAAACAATACAATGTCTGTTTTTTGCATTACCAGTATTCCCACACTGCCTCTCAGTTTAATGAATTTTCAAGAAAAGAAAACAGCAGCATTTTTGACATTCTATGTAGGGTTTCTTCATTCTACGAAGGAGTAACTACAAATATTTAGCTTATTAAATTGCAGAGTGTGCTAATATAATTCCTTGTGAAGGTACCTGGGTCAGAATAGATTTCTCACTTGTGTAGAAAACACAGAGTATTTGTAGCCATTTGGGTAGTGAGTCAATCTAGTTATCTGAGAAATTCTATTAGGACATGCATGCTAGTTTTTACTAATGCTTATCATATGCCTGCTACTCAGCACTGGAGTCTAGAAGATTTTCATGCAAATAGGATGGGTTAAAATCAATGTAATTTTGTTAGCTCAGTTTACAAGATTTTGCAAACCAAGAACTGTTCAGGTACACACACATTAAAAAGCTAGGAATAATTTATATTAATGGTCTCCTTAGCTGTGGCCAATTATGAATGTTGCGGGATTCGTTAAATAACAGAAAATATGTAATTGGAGGGGAGACCCACCGTACTAAACGATCCCTTGGAGAAGGGAGGGGTTTTTTAATATTTAATCAATTTTAAAAAATGTAATAAAATTTAAAAAAAACTGGGTACTGGCAGACAGCTGCCAGTACTTAAGATGGTGGACACTAGTTAGAGGGGGGAGGGTTGAAGAGATGTTTGGGAGGGATCAGGGGGGTTGGAGGGTAAGGGGTGATCCTACACTACAGAAAAGAAAAAAAAGAAAAAGAATTAAAAAATGAAGAAAGCCTTTAAATTTCATAGTGGCAGACTGTTTACCAGTACCTAAGATCGTGGTGATCAGTGGGGGTGGGGGAGAGAAGAGAGCTGTTTGGGAGAGATCAGGAAGGGATCAGGGAGTGGGAGGTATCAAACTTAGATGCTACCTTATTAACCCCTTCACTTCTGGGAATTTCAGAAGTGTGGTACACAGCAGCTATTAGCAACATTCTAATTACCTTAAAGCAATGGCAAAGCCATACATGTCTGCTATTTCTGAAGAAAGGGGATCACAGAGAAGCTTTTAAAACCATTTGTGTTATCAATGCATGTAAATAATTTCAGTGAGAATCCCAAAGTCTGTGAAAAAGTTAAGTGGTGGCAAGAAATATACCAAAATGGGCCCAGATCAATACCTTTGGTTTTCTACTAAACAAATATATAGATTTGATAGGTAAATAAAAGAAAATCCAAGGCTCTATTTCTGTTTAAAAGTGATAGCAAAAAATGCTCTGTTCTTTTTTGCAAGTTTTTCCTCAGCGATTCCGGTCCTTAAGGGGTTAATGCAAAACAGCCTGTTGATATTGTTGTGTGTGTGATCAAGGATACGCATGGCCGTATGGCGATTATTATGTACGCTACTAAGAACGTTGTGTGATTGTTTGAGACCTTTGAAATTTGCTACCTTGAAATGCGCAATAAATATACCAAGTATCACAAAGAAAGATAAATGAAATAAATGTGATAAACATAAGAAACATAAAACAAAAACAAAAGTTCGTGTGTAAGGATATATCCGTGTTCTATGGGTTAAGTTCCCCACTTCTTAACGTTCCTCAATGGGTTCTCAGAAGAAAGGAAACAAAAAAAGAAACATAGTGTGACTCTGTAACCACTTGTAGAGGAGTAATTCGGTGTTGTAACGAGTGACTACTCACATTTGTTGGAGCTTGCAACTAAGCTCAAGGAAATGCGCACTCCCACTTTATACTGGTGGGAAAACAGTATTCTCAGGCAAATCTTTAAAACAAATATTTAATAAAATGCATAAAAAGCGTCAGAAGTGCCACTACAACACCTAAAGTTATGGGTAAACGAGCAATGCTAATATAACATTTACTCAAAGGAGCAAGTCTTGGATGGACCAGCAGAAGATAAACCGCTGAAACCACCACCTCACAGTCACAAAACAAAACACTCTTTTCCCTGGTGTATCGGCAAGTGTAGAGATGCACTGAGAAGTCTGTGATAACAGTTCGGTTCCGATGTACGTTTCGCTGGTTCAGCTTTATCAAGCTTCATCGCATACCTTGAAATGCGCATGTGCGCATGTCTGTGAACGCCGTGGATATATGTGACCGAGGACACGCATGGCAGTATGGCAACTATGACGTACGCTAGAAAGATTGTTTTGTGATTGTATTTGACTGCCAAAATTTGCTACCATGAAATGCGCATGCATGCATGTCCGTGGACGCCATGGATATATGTAATTGAGGACACACGTGAACGTATGGAGAGTATGACATACGCTAGTAAGAATGTTGTGTGATTGTACTTTAACAATAAAGGAGAGGATAATCAGGGAGTCCACCAAAATTTGCTACCAAACGATGTGTGCATGCTTTTAATTATGTAATCACATTCCACAGATTCTTTTGAAACACATGTGGCATGTGATAACGTACACCAGCCTCACATATGTTTATATGTTCCATCAAACCTACACCCCTTATAACAGAACTTTGTACCGCCTGACGTAGTATGAAAAGTAAATGTAGGAGTGCGATACCATCTAAAAATGGTTTAAATACTGTTTTCCCTCATGTCTGCACTAAGACGTCCTCTAACAGAGTGATAAAGAGTGTTCGCCATACATCTTTATTATATTCTATACCTAAGTCTTTTTTCCACAGAACCATTAAATTGGATTTCTCAGTACAGGATATTTCAAGCAGATTAAGGGCTAGATTTATTAAGCCCTTACGGTAGCAAGTTCTCACAAGACCGCTGCTTCCCTAAACTCTTCGCCACCTCTAAACTGGCGAAATTCAATCTCCTCGGTCGAGTCCGACCGAGGAGATTGACAGCTCCTGCCCGCGTGTGATTGGTTGTGCGCGGCCAGGGGGCGGGATTGCACGCGAGCGCAAAATTTCGCTCTAGTGCAATGTTAATTACCTATGGGTATACGTGCCCCTGTACGCCTCAGCTATAATAAATCTAGCCCTAAATTGCCAGATATAATTGGGAAACTGCCCTCCTACGTCTAGCCAAGAAGCAGCTCAGGATCTCAAATGTGGTTGGGGCTTTAATTTGAGATTTAGAGATATAATCTCGAATCGCTGACACTAACTGTAGATACAAATACCAATTTAATTTTATTAGGCTAATTTTCTCCTGTAACTGTATATATGTCAGGATTTGACCCCTTTATTTTATAACAGCAACCCTATAGAGGCCTTTATTTTCCAACTTAGATACAATCCTACTGGATATCAAAGTCTGGAAATATTTTAAAGGGGTTTCTACAGAATTAGTACAAAACAGAAGTAAAGATTGGGTCAATGAGGACCATATGCTCATAGTATGATTTATAGTGGGATATTGACTATTGAATTGAGGTGTTTTCTTCTGATGTGTCCTCCATATTACGTCATCTTCTGAATTAAATACACTCATCTCTGACTCCAATGTTTTTTACCTAATCTCCCCATCTATTTTATGTAACAAGACTGCGTAAGTCTTATTAGTGCAGGTTACAGATCTATCTATCTATCTATCTATCTATCTATCTATCTATCATCTATCTATCTATCATCTATATATCTATATTATCGCTATTGCTTACTACTGAGTAACTTTTGGGGGGGGGGGCTCCAAAAAAATCTGCACTAGGGCCCGCTCTGTTGAGTAGGTCCACTACTGTTTCTAATATTTGTTGCTCTTATGCCCCCCCCATCTGCCTATGTCTAGCAAGGATAAGTTGAGGTATTGTTGCTGTTTTGTTGCCCCTTAATAAAAACCTTAATTTCTGATTGTAAGGTTGATAGATCTTGACTTGGGGTAGTTATAGGAAGGGCTTGAAATAAATATAATATTTTTTTTAACTGCCAAAATGCATCTATACCACAAAAATATAACGTTTTCATTTTTTTAATTCACTTCTTATAACTGTCTATAATGGTAAATAGTTTGTTTTGTATAATTCTGAAGAATGCTAAATTAATTTAATTCCCAAATATAATAAATAATTCAGGACCCATGAAAACTCAATGTTTAGTTTAATTTAATTTTTTTTAATGAGAGGGAGTGATGGCAATGGCATCGCTTCAAATGACTCCAAATTAGCTTTATACTCAATATGGATGAAAAGTTTTGAAGTATTTTATATAGATTTGGGACAGAGTTTAAAGTTTTAGTTAAAGGGGCAGTCTACTCCAGAACTGTTATTGTTTAAAAAGATAGATAATCCCTTTATTACCCATTCACCAGTTTTGCATAACCAACACAGTTATATTAATACACTTTTTACCTCTGTGATTACCTTGTATCTAAGCCTCTGCAAACTGCCCCTTTATTTTAGTTCTTTTTATAGACTTGCATTTTCGCCAATCAGAGCTAACCCATAGTTAACTCCACAGGAGTGAGCACAATGGTTATGGATATGGCACACATGAACTAGCACTGTCTAGCTGTAAACATCTATCAAAATACACTGAGATAAGAGGCAGCCTTTAAGGGCTTAAAAATTAGCATATGAGCCTACCTAGGTTTAGCTTTCAACAAAGAATAACAAGAGAACAAAGCAAATGTGATTATACAAGTAAATTGGAAAGTTGATTAAAATTGCATGTCCTATCTGAATCATGAAAGTTTAATTTTGACTAGACTGTCCCTTTAAGCTAAGTAATATGTTGTCTGCAAATAGTGTAATTTGTATTGTTACCCCAGAAAGGTCAATACAATGTATTTAAATTTGCCTTCCATTTCTATCTTCCTTGTACCATATGACATTCATCAGCCAATCACAGCCTCATATACATATATATATTGTGAACTCTTGCACATGCTCAGTAAAAGTTGGTGTCTCTGAAAGCGTCCACGCTAAATAGCTGTGCACTATTTTATAATAGAAGTAAACTAGGAACCATTTTTTTATTTATACCTTTTTAAATGTTGACCTCCTTTTAAATGTTAAAGGGATAGTCAACAATATAATGTTTATTGTTTTAAAAGATAGATAATCCCTTTATTACCCATTCCCCTGTTTTGCAAAACCAACACAGTTATATTAATACACTTTTTACCTCTGTGATTATCTTGTATTTAAGCATCTTCTGACAGCCCCCTGATCACATGACATTTTATTTATTATGCTGTTATAGTACTGTGTTGTGCAAACTCTTAAAGGGGCAGTCTAGGCCAAAATAAACTTTCATGACTCAGATAAAGCATGTAATTTTAAACAATTTTCCAATTTACTTTTATCACCAATTTTGCTTTGTTCTCTTGGTATTCTTAGTTGAAAGCTTAACCTAGGAGGTTCATATGCTAATTTCTTAGACCTTGAATGCCACCTCTTTTCAGAATGCATTTTAACAGTTTTTCACCACTAGAGGGTGTTAGTTCATGTATTTCATATAGATAACACTGTGCTCGTGCACGTGAAGTTATCTGGGAGCAGGCACTGATTGGCTAAACTGCAAGTCTGTCAAAAGAACTAAAATAAAGGGGCCGTTTGCAGAGGCTTAGATACAAGATAATCACAGAGGTTAAAAGTATATTAATATAACTGTGTTGGTTATGCAAAACTGGGGAATGGGTAATAAAGGGATTATCTATCTTTTAAAACAATAAAAATTCTGGTGTAGACTGTCCCTTTAAATAACTCCTCGGGTGTGAACACAATGTTATCTACAGTATATAGCTAATGAACTAGCAGGCTCCTGTTGTGAAAATCAAATACAAAAGCATGTGATTAAGAGGCTGTCAATAGAGTCTTTGAAACAGACAGACATTTAAAGGTTTAAATGTTATAAAGTATATTAATCTAACAATGTTGGTTGTGCAAAGCTGTGGAATGGTTAGTAAAGTCTTTATCTATGTTTTTAAACAATACAATTTTTTGTGTAGACTATCCTTTAAGTGAACTTTTAAGATTATACCAAATTATGCTATAATATTATCAAGTAATTTAATTTTTTTTAAAGACATTTTCAAGAAGTTGAGAACTTCCTAAACTGTAAGCAGCTATAAGACAGTACTTGGAAGCGAAAACCGTGAGCTATTGTATATCTAATTTGCATATATTACCCAGAGTTCCCTGGTGCATTGGTAACAATGTATACAGAGTACTTCTGGGGAAAAGCAAGTGGGGATACTTGCCTAGATTTGCTAATTTTCTATACAATAATTCTATTGCTCTTACTTTTATGTAATGGAGGATTTTAATCTTATGGTTTTATCTCCACCATAACTCAAATGAGTATTGCTTTTTAAATTTGTAGAGAAAATGTCACTGCAAAGTTTATTAATTCCCTTGTTGCCATTGATGCCACACTGTCTTCCAGAGATTTAAGATTAGATTGTATCTTAATGATTTGTTCTGTAACCTTCTGGATAACTAATATCATATGGTCTAGCGAGCAGTAATTAAGTATCTGGAATTGGTCGCCGCAACACGTCTCATTCTACCTTCTTGTTGTTGGCTAACCTATTCATGTTGAAGTCCCACAGGATGAGATTTTTTTTCTTACAGTTTACTAATAAGTTAAAGGGACAATCAAGTCAAAATAAACTTTTATTATTCAGATAGAACATGCAGTTTTAAGACACTTTCTAATTTACTTCCTTTATCAAATTTTGGAGTCTTTTTATATACACACTTTCTGGGGAACAAGATCTTACAGCGCATGTGCTCAAGCTCACAGGGTATACGTATACTAGTCTGTGATTGGCTGATGTCTGTCACATGATACAGGGGTCCGGAAAATGGGAGAAAAAATACATTTGTCATAAAAAAAATCTACTTTCTTTCATGTAATTAACAAGAGTCCATGAGCTAGTGACGTATGGGATATACATTCCTACCAGGAGGGGCAAAGTTTCCCAAACCTTAAAATGCCTATAAATACACCCCTCACCACACCCACAAATCAGTTTTACAAACTTTGCCTCCAAGGGAGGTGGTGAAGTAAGTTTGTGCTAGATTCTACGTTGATATGCGCTCCGCAGCAAGTTGGAGCCCGGTTTTCCTCTCAGCGTGCAGTGAATGTCAGAGGGATGTGAAGAGAGTATTGCCTATTGAATGCAGTGATCTCCTTCTACGGGGTCTATTTCATAAGGTTCTCTGTTATCGGTCGTAGAGATTCATCTCTTACCTCCCTTTTCAGATCGACGATATACTCTTATATTTACCATTTCCTCTACTGATTCTCGTTTCAGTACTGGTTTGGCTTTCTACAAACATGTAGATGAGTGTCCTGGGGTAAGTAAGTCTTATTTTCTGTGACACTCTAAGCTATGGTTGGGCACTTTATTTATAAAGTTCTAAATATATGTATTCAAACATTTATTTGCCTTGACTCAGAATGTTCAACTTTCCTTATTTCCAGACAGTCAGTTTCATATTTGGGATTATGCTTTAAATTATCATATTTTTTCTTACCTCAAAAATTTGACTTTTTTCCCTGTGGGCTGTTAGGCTCGCGGGGGCTGAAAATGCTTCATTTTATTGCGTCATTCTTGGCGCGGACTTTTTTGGCGCAAAAATTCTTTTCCGTTTCCGGCGTCATACGTGTCGCCGGAAGTTGCGTCATTTTTGACGTTATTTTGCGCCAAAAATGTCGGCGTTCCGGATGTGGCGTCATTTTTGGCGCCAAAAGCATTTAGGCGCCAAATAATGTGGGCGTCTTATTTGGCGCCAAAAAATATGGGCATCGCTTTTGTCTCCACATTATTTCAGTCTCATTTTTCATTTTCTTCTGGTTGCTAGAAGCTTGATGTTTGGCATTTTTTTCCCATTCCTGAAACTGTCTTATAAGGAATTTGATCTATTTTGCTTTATATGTTGTTTTTTCTCTTACATATTGCAAGATGTCTCACGTTGCATCTGAGCCAGAAGATACTACAGTAAAACCACTGCCTGCTGGATCTACCAAAGCTAAGTGTATCTGCTGTAAACTTTTGGTAGCTATTCCTCCAGCTGTTGTTTGTAATAATTGTCATGACAAACTTGTTAAAGCAGATAATATTTCCTTTAGTGATGTACCATTGCCTGTTGCAGTTCCCTCAACATCTAAGGTGCAGAATGTTCCTGATAACATAAGAGATTTTGTTTCTGAATCCATAAAGAAGGCTTTGTCTGTTATTTCTCCTTCTAGTAAACGTAAAAAGTCTTTTAAATCTTCTCTCTCTACAGATGAATTTTTAAATGAACACCATCATTCTGATTCTTTGGACTCTTCTGGTTCAGAGGATTCTATCTCAGAGATTGATGCTGATAAATCTTCATATTTATTTAAGATGGAATTTATTCGCTCTTTACTTAAAGAAGTACTAATTGCTTTAGAAATAGAGGATTCTAGTCCTCTTGATACTAATTCTATACGTTTGGATAAGGTTTTTAAAGCTCCTGCGGTTATTCCAGAAGTCTTTCCTGTTCCTAATGCTATTTCTGCAGTAATTGCTAAGGAATGGGATAAATTGGGTAATTCATTTACTCCTTCTAAACGTTTTAAGCAATTATATCCTGTTCCGCCTGACAGGTTAGAATTTTGGGACAAAATCCCTAAAGTTGATGGGGCTATTTCTACCCTTGCTAAACGTACTACCATTCCTACGTCAGATGGTACCTCGTTTAAGGATCCTTTAGATAGAAAAATTGAATCTTTTCTAAGAAAAGCTTATCTATGTTCAGGTAATCTTCTTAGACCTGCTATATCATTGGCTGATGTTGCTGCAGCTTCAACTTTTTGGTTGGAAACTCTAGCGCAACAAGTAACAAATCGTGATTCTCATGATATTATTATTCTTCTCCAGCATGCTAATAATTTCATCTGTGATGCCATTTTTGATATTATTAGAGTTGATGTTAGATTTATGTCTCTGGCTATCTTAGCCAGAAGAGCTTTATGGCTTAAGACCTGGAATGCTGATATGGCTTCTAAATCAACTCTACTTTCCATTTCTTTCCAGGGAAACAAATTATTTGGTTCTCAGTTGGATTCTATTATTTCAACTGTTACTGGTGGGAAAGGAACTTTTTTACCACAGGATAAAAAGTCTAAAGGTAAAAACAGGGCTAACAATCGTTTTCGTTCCTTTCGTTTCAACAAAGAACAAAAGCCTGATCCTTCGTCCTCAGGAGCAGTTTCAGTTTGGAAACCATCTCCAGTCTGGAATAAATCCAAGCCTGCTAGAAAGGCAAAGCCTGCTTCTAAGTTCACATGAAGGTACGGCCCTCATTCCAGTTCAGCTGGTAGGGGGCAGGTTACGTTTTTTCAAAGAAATTTGGATCAATTCTGTTCACAATCTTTGGATTCAGAACATTGTTTCAGAAGGGTACAGAATTGGTTTCAAGATGAGACCTCCTGCAAAGAGATTTTTTCTTTCCCATGTCCCAGTAAATCCAGTGAAAGCTCAAGCATTTCTGAATTGTGTTTCAGATCTAGAGTTGGCTGGAGTAATTATGCCAGTTCCAGTTCCGGAACAGGGGATGGGGTTTTATTCAAATCTCTTCATTGTACCAAAGAAGGAGAATTCCTTCAGACCAGTTCTGGATCTAAAATTATTGAATCGTTATGTAAGGATACCAACGTTCAAGATGGTAACTGTAAGGACTATATTGCCTTTTGTTCAGCAAGGGAATTATATGTCCACAATAGATTTACAGGATGCATATCTGCATATTCCGATTCATCCAGATCATTATCAGTTCCTGAGATTCTCTTTTCTAGACAAGCATTACCAATTTGTGGCTCTACCGTTTGGCCTTGCTACAGCTCCAAGAATTTTCACAAAGATTCTCGGTGCCCTTCTGTCTGTAATCAGAGAACAGGGTATTGTGGTATTTCCTTATTTGGACGATATCTTGGTACTTGCTCAGTCTTTACATTTAGCAGAGTCTCATACGAATCGACTTGTGTTGTTTCTTCAAGATCATGGTTGGAGGATCAATTTACCAAAAAGTTCTTTGATTCCTCAAACAAGGGTAACCTTTCTGGGTTTCCAGATAGATTCAGTGTCCATGACTCTGTCTTTAACAGACAAGAGACGTCTAAAATTGATTACAGCCTGTCGAAACCTTCAGTCTCAATCATTCCCTTCGGTAGCCTTATGCATGGAAATTCTAGGTCTTATGACTGCTGCATCGGACGCGATCCCCTTTGCTCGTTTTCACATGCGACCTCTTCAGCTCTGTATGCTGAATCAATGGTGCAGGGATTACACGAAGATAAATCAATTAATATCTTTAAAACCGATTGTTCGGCACTCTCTAACGTGGTGGACAGATCACCTTCGTTTAATTCAGGGGGCTTCTTTTGTTCTTCCGACCTGGACTGTAATTTCAACAGATGCAAGTCTCACAGGTTGGGGAGCTGTGTGGGGATCTCTGACGGCACAAGGAGTTTGGGAATCTCAGGAGGTGAGATTACCGATCAATATCTTGGAACTCCGTGCAGTTTTCAGAGCTCTTCAGTTTTGGCCTCTTCTGAAGAGAGAATCGTTCATTTGTTTTCAGACAGACAATGTCACAACTGTGGCATACATCAATCATCAAGGAGGGACTCACAGTCCTCTGGCTATGAAAGAAGTATCTCGAATTTTGGTTTGGGCGGAATCCAGCTCCTGTCTAATCTCTGCGGTTCATATCCCAGGTGTAGACAATTGGGAAGCGGATTATCTCAGTCGTCAAACGTTGCATCCGGGCGAATGGTCTCTTCACCCAGAGGTATTTCTTCAGATTGTTCAAATGTGGGGGCTCCCAGAGATAGATCTGATGGCCTCTCATCTAAACAAGAAACTTCCCAGGTATCTGTCCAGATCCCGGGATCCTCAGGCGGAGGCAGTGGATGCATTATCACTTCCTTGGAAGTATCATCCTGCCTATATCTTTCCGCCTCTAGTTCTTCTTCCAAGAGTAATCTCCAAGATTCTGAGGGAATGCTCGTTTGTTCTGCTAATAGCTCCGGCATGGCCTCACAGGTTTTGGTATGCGGATCTTGTCCGGATGGCATCTTGCCAACCATGGACTCTTCCGTTAAGACCAGACCTTCTGTCACAAGGTCCTTTTTTCCATCCGGATCTGAAATCCTTAAATTTAAAGGTATGGAGATTGAACGCTTGATTCTTGGTCATAGAGGTTTCTCTGACTCCGTGATTAATACTATGTTACAGGCTCGTAAATCTGTATCTCGAGAGATATATTATAGAGTCTGGAAGACTTATATTTCTTGGTGTCTTTCTCATCATTTTTCTTGGCATTCTTTTAGAATACCGAGAATTTTACAGTTTCTTCAGGATGGTTTAGATAAGGGTTTGTCCGCGAGTTCTTTGAAAGGACAAATCTCCGCTCTTTCTGTTCTTTTTCACAGAAAGATTGCTATTCTTCCTGATATTCATTGTTTTGTACAAGCTTTGGTTCGTATAAAACCTGTCATTAAGTCAATTTCTCCTCCTTGGAGTTTGAATTTGGTTCTGGGAGCTCTTCAAGCTCCTCCGTTTGAACCTATGCATTCATTGGACATTAAATTACTTTCTTGGAAAGTTTTGTTCCTTTTGGCCATCTCTTCTGCTAGACGAGTTTCTGAATTATCTGCTCTTTCGTGTGAGTCTCCTTTTCTGATTTTTCATCAGGATAAGGCGGTGTTGCGAACTTCTTTTGAATTTTTACCTAAAGTTGTGAATTCCAACAACATTAGTAGAGAAATTGTGGTTCCTTCATTATGTCCTAATCCTAAGAATTCTAAGGAGAAATCATTGCATTCTTTGGATGTTGTTAGAGCTTTGAAATATTATGTTGAAGCTACGAAATCTTTCCGTAAGACTTCTAGTCTATTTGTTATCTTTTCTGGTTCTAGGAAAGGCCAGAAAGCTTCTGCCATTTCTTTGGCATCTTGGTTGAAATCTTTAATTCATCTTGCCTATGTTGAGTCGGGTAAAATTCCGCCTCAGAGAATTACAGCTCATTCTACTAGGTCAGTATCTACTTCCTGGGCGTTTAGGAATGAAGCTTCGGTTGACCAGATCTGCAAAGCAGCAACTTGGTCCTCTTTGCATACTTTTACTAAATTCTACCATTTTGATGTATTTTCTTCTTCTGAAGCAGTTTTTGGTAGAAAAGTTCTTCAGGCAGCGGTTTCAGTTTGAATCTTCTGCTTATGTTTTTTGTTAAACTTTATTTTGGGTGTGGATTATTTTCAGCAGGAATTGGCTGTCTTTATTTTATCCCTCCCTCTCTAGTGACTCTTGTGTGGAAAGATCCACATCTTGGGTAGTCATTATCCCATACGTCACTAGCTCATGGACTCTTGTTAATTACATGAAAGAAAACATAATTTATGTAAGAACTTACCTGATAAATTCATTTCTTTCATATTAACAAGAGTCCATGAGGCCCACCCTTTTTTGTGGTGGTTATGATTTTTTTGTATAAAGCACAATTATTCCAATTCCTTATTTTATATGCTTTCGCACTTTTTTTCTTATCACCCCACTTCTTGGCTATTCGTTAAACTGATTTGTGGGTGTGGTGAGGGGTGTATTTATAGGCATTTTAAGGTTTGGGAAACTTTGCCCCTCCTGGTAGGAATGTATATCCCATACGTCACTAGCTCATGGACTCTTGCTAATATGAAAGAAATGAATTTATCAGGTAAGTTCTTACATAAATTATGTTGTTTATTTAAAATTCAGAGTAGGTGTTATTGACTTGTCATTTTATTATGTATTTCTTAATGTTATTCGACTGCATTGAGTGGTCCTTTAATTCTTTGGAGTTTCTATATTTTTGTTTTCAATACAAAATTCTTTATACAAATTCCCTAGACGGCAGGTACGAATTAGTGTATATTCTTGTGAATAAAGACTTGTCTGAATAAAGAGATTGTAAAAGTGACAGTAAACACCTTTACATTTTTATGTAAAATGTTTATATAAAATATTTAACTGTATATTAACATCAGGGATAGGCACAGACAAAGGTTGTGGCGGACATTTTCCAAAGTACAGACCTTAGTGAAGGACACCAAGGTACATTTGAAATTAAAAACATTATTTTATAGTGCTTGGTGTTATTATACTGATGTAGATACCACTGATTCTATAACCAGCCCTCCTCTGGCTATACCCATGTGCCAGTGTCACTACTGTGTCATTATATAGAGCTGGGTGTTATTATACTGATGCAGATACCACTGATCCTATAACCAGCCCTCCTCTAGCTATATCCATGTGCCAGTGTCACTACTGTGTCATTATATAGTGCTGGGTGTTATTATACTGATGCAGGTACCACTGATCCTATCACCAACCCTCCTCTGGCTATACCTATGTGCCAGTGTCACTACTGTTTCATTATATAGAGCTGGGTGTTATTATACTGATGCAGGTACCACTGATCCTATCACCAACCCTCCTCTGGCTATACCTATGTGCCAGTGTCACTACTGTTTCATTATATAGAGCTGGGTGTTATTATACTGATGCAGATACTACTGATCCTATAACCAGCCCTCCTCTGGCTATACCCATGAGCCAGTGTCACTACTGTGTCATTATATAGTGCTGGGTGTTATTATACTGATGCAGGTACCACTGATCCTATCACCAACCCTCCTCTGGCTATACCTATGTGCCAGTGTCACTACTGTTTCATTATATAGAGCTGGGTGTTATTATACTGATGTAGATACCACTGATTCTATAACCAGCCCTCCTCTGGCTATACCCATGTGCCAGTGTCACTACTCTGTCATTATATAGTGCTGGGTGTTATTATACTGATGCAGATACCACTGATCCTATAACCAGCCCTCCTCTGGTTATACCCATGTGCCAGTGTCACTACTGTGTCATTAGATAGTGCTGGGTGTTATTATATTGATGCAGATACCACTGATCCTATAACCAGCCCTCCTCTGGCTATACCCATGTGCCAGTGTCACGCTACTGTGTCATTATATAGTGCTGGGTGTTATTATACTGATGCACATACCACTGACCCTATAACCAGCCCTCCTCTGGCTATACCCATGTACCAGTGTCACTACTGTGTCATTATATAGTGCTGGGTGTTATTATACTGATGCAGATACCACTGATCCTATAACCAGCCCTCCTCTGGCTATATCCATGTGCCAGTGTCACTACTGTGTCATTATATAGTGCTGGGTGTTATTATACTGATGCAGAGACCACTGATCCTATAACCAGCCATCCTCTGGCTATACCCATGTGCCAGTGTCACTACTGTGTCATTATATAGTGCTGGGTGTTATTATACTGATGCAGATACCACTAACCCTATAACCAACCCTTGTCTGGCTATACCCATGTGCCAGTGTCACTACTGTGTCATTATATAGTGCTGGGTGTTATTATACTGATGCAGATACCACTGGTCCTATAACCAACCCTTCTCTGGCTATACCCATGTGCCAGTGTCACTACTGTGTCATTATATAGTGCTGGGTGTTATTATACTGATGCAGATACCACTGATCCTATAACCAGCCCTCCTCTGGCTATACCCATGTGCCAGTGTCACTACTGTGTCATTAGATAGTGCTGGGTGTTATTATACTGATACAGATACCACTGATCCTATAACCAACCCTTGTCTGGCTATACGCATGTGCCAGTGTCACTACTGTGTCATTATATAGTGCTGGGTGTTATTATACTGATACAGATACCACTGATCCTATAACCAGCCCTCCTCTGGCTATACCCATGTGCCAGTGTCACTACTGTGTCATTAGATAGTGCTGGGTGTTATTATACTGATGCAGAGACCACTGATCCTATAACCAGCCATCCTCTGGCTATACCCATGTGCCAGTGTCACTACTGTGTCATTATATAGTGCTGGGTGTTATTATACTGATGCAGATACCACTAACCCTATAACCAACCCTTGTCTGGCTATACCCATGTGCCAGTGTCACTACTGTGTCATTATATAGTGCTGGGTGTTATTATACTGATGCAGATACCACTGGTCCTATAACCAACCCTTCTCTGGCTATACCCATGTGCCAGTGTCACTACTGTGTCATTATATAGTGCTGGGTGTTATTATACTGATGCAGATACCACTGATCCTATAACCAGCCCTCCTCTGGCTATACCCATGTGCCAGTGTCACTACTGTGTCATTATATAGTGCTGGGTGTTATTATACTGATGCAGATACCACTGATTCTATAACCAGCCCTCCTCTGGCTATACCCATGTGCCAGTGTCACTACTGTGTCATTATATAGCGCTGGATGTTATTATACTGATGCAGATACCACTGATTCTATAACCAACCCTCCTCTGGCTATACCCATGTGCCAGTGTCACTACTGTGTCATATAGTGCTGGGTGCTATTATACTGATGCAGATACCACTGATCCTATAACCAGCCCTCCTCTGGCTATACCCATGTGCCAGTGTCACTACTGTGTCATTATATAGTGCTGGGTGTTATTATACTGATGCAGATACCACTGATTCTATAACCAGCCCTCCTCTGGCTATACCCATGTGCCAGTGTAACTACTGTATCATTATATAGTGCTGGGTGTTATTATACTGATGCAGATACCACTGACCCTATAACCAGCCCTCCTCTGGCTATACCCATGAGCCGGTGTCACTACTGTGTCATTATATAGTGCTGGGTGTTATTATACTGATGCAGATACCACTGATCCTATAACCAGCCCTCCTCTGGCTATACCCATGTGCCAGTGTCACTACTGTGTCATTATAGAGCGCTGGGTGTTATTATACTTATGCAGATACCACTGACCCTATAACCAACCCTTGTCTGGCTATACGCATGAGCCAGTGTCACTACTGTGTCATTATATAGTGCTGGGTGTTATTATACTGATGCAGATACCACTGATCCTATAACCAGCCCTCCTCTGGCTATACCCATGCGCCAGTGTCACTACTGTGTCATTATATAGTGCTGGGTGTTATTATACTGATGCAGATACCACTGATCCTATAACCAGCCCTCCTCTGGCTATACCCATGCGCCAGTGTCACTACTGTGTCATTATATAGCGCTGGGTGTTATTATACTGATGCAGATACCACTGATCCTATAACCAGCCCTCCTCTTGTTATACCCATGTGCCAGTGTCACTACTGTGTCATTATATAGTGCTGGGTGTTATTATACTGATGCAGATACCACTGATCCTATAACCAGCCCTCCTCTGGCTATACCCATGTGCCAGTGTCACTACTGTGTCATTATATAGTGCTGGGTGTTATTATACTGATGCAGATACCACTGATTCTATAACCAGCCCTCCTCTGGCTATACTCATGTGCCAGTGTCACTACTGTGTCATTATATAGTGCTTGGTGTTATACTTATGCAGATACCACTGATCCTATAACCAGCCCTCCTCTGGCTATACCCATGAGCCAGTGTCACTACTGTATCATTATATAGTGCTGGGTGTTATTATACTGATGCAGGTACCACTGATCCTATCACCAGCCCTCATCTGGCTATACCTATGAGCCAGTGTCACTACTGTGTCATTATATAGCGCTGGGTGTTATTATACAGATGCAGATACCACTGATCCTATAACCAGCCCTCATCTGGCTATACCCATGTGCCAGTGTCACTACTGTGTCATTATATAGTGCTGGGTGTTATTATACAGATGCAGATACCACTGATCCTATAACCAGCCCTCATCTGGCTATACCCATGTGCCAGTGTCACTACTGTGTCATTATATAGTGCTGGGTGTTATTATACTGATGCAGATACCACTGACCCTATAACCAGCCCTCCTCTGGCTATACCCATGAGCCAGTGTCACTACTGTGTCATTATATAGTGTTGGGTGTTATTATACGGATTCAGATACCACTGACCCTATAACCAGCCCTCCTCTGGCTATACCCATGAGCCAGTGTCACTACTGTGTCATTATATACTGCTGGGTGTTATTATACAGATGCAGATACCACTGATCCTATAACCAGCCCTCCTCTGGCTATACCCATGAGCCAGTGTCACTACTGTGTCATTATATAGTGTTGGGTGTTATTATACGGATTCAGATACCACTGACCCTATAACCAGCCCTCCTCTGGCTATACCCATGAGCCAGTGTCACTACTGTGTCATTATATACTGCTGGGTGTTATTATACAGATGCAGATACCACTGATCCTATAACCAGCCCTCCTCTGGCTATACCCATGTGCCAGTGTCACTAGTCTGTCATTATATAGTGCTGGGTGTTATTACACTGATGCAGATGCCACTGATTCTATAACCAGCCCTCCTCTGGCTATACCCATGTGCCAGTGTTACTACTGTGTCATTATATAGTGCTGGGTGTTATTATACTGATGCAGATACCACTGATCCCATAACCAGCCCTCCTCTTGTTATACCCATGTGCCAGTGTCACTACTGTGTCATTATATAGTGCTGAATGTTATTATACTGATGCAGATACCACTGATCCCATAACCAGCCCTCCTCTGGCTATACCCATGAGCCAGTGTCACTACTGTGTCATTATATAGTGCTGGGTGTTATTATACGGATTCAGATACCACTGACCCTATAACCAGCCCTCCTCTGGCTATACCCATGTGCCAGTGTCACTAGTCTGTCATTATATAGTGCTGGGTGTTATTACACTGATGCAGATGCCACTGATTCTATAACCAGCCCTCCTCTGGCTATACCCATGTGCCAGTGTCACTACTGTGTCATTATATAGCTCTGGATGTTATTACACTGATGCAGATGCCACTGATTCTATAACCAGCCCTCCTCTGGCTATACCCATGTGTCAGTGTCACTACTGTGTCATTATATAGTGCTGGGTGTTATTATACTGCTGCAGATACCACTGATCCTATAACCATCCCTCCTCTGGCTATACCCATGAGCCAGTGTCACTACTGTGTCATTATATTGTGCCGGGTGTTATTATACTGATGAAGATACCACTGATCCTATAACCAGCCCTTGTCTAGCTATACCCATGTGCCAGTGTCACTACTGTGTCATTATATAGTGCTGGGTGTTGTTATACTGATGCAGATGCCACTAATCCTACAACCAGCCCTCCTCTTGTTATACCCATGAGCCAGTGTCACTACTGTGTCATTATATTGTGCCGGGTGTTATTATACTGATGCAGATACCACTGATCCTATAACCAGACCTCCTCTGGCTATACCCATGTGTCAGTGTCACTACTGTGTCATTATATAGCGCTGGGTGTTATTATACTGATGCAGATGCCACTAATCCTACAACCAGCCCTCATCTGGCTATACCCATGTGCCAGTGTCACTACTGTGTCATTATATAGCGCTGGGTGTTATTATACTGATGCAGATACCATTGATTCTATAACCAGCCCTCCTCTGGCTATACCCATGTGCCAGTGTCACTACTGTGTCATTATATAGCGCTGGGTGTTATTATACTCATGCAGATATCACTGGCCCTTGTCTGGCTATACGCATGTGCCAGTGTCACTACTGTACCTTTGTATAGAGCGTTGGGTGTTATTATACAGATGCAGATACACATCCAGTATTTCACTCAGACTTTATTTATTCCATAACTTATCACCCAATATCGCTAGCAGTCTCTTGACAACAAGCCACTAACTTTATTCACACTACATTTTTTTTTTTAATTCCTATTATTTAATCAGAAAGAAAAGATATAATAAAGTTGTGGCGGACACTGCAAGGGCTAGTCACGGACACCAGTGTCCGCGTACGGACACCTTGCCTATCCCTGATTAACATTATGACCTTGGATAGCTTTATTAGCTGCAGGCTTAAAGGGATATGAAACCCTTTTTTTTCATTCCTGATTCAGATAGAACATGGGATCTTACATTTTTTTTTGAATTTATTTATATTATTTAATTTGCTTTGTTCTCTGGGTATTGAAAAGCATACCTAGATTGGGTCAGGAGCAGCAATGCATTACTGGGAGCTAGCTGCTGATTGGTGGCTGCAGTGCAGATATACTCCTCTTTCATTGGCTCCTCTGATGTGTTCAGCTGGCTCCAAATAATGCATTACTACTCCTTCAACAGAGCTACCAAGAGTAGGAAGAAAATGTGATCATTGAAATAAAATGTTGTTTAAAAAGTTGTTTAAAATTGTATGCTCCACCTGAATTATGAAAGAAAACAATTGGATTTAAAGGGATAGAAATGTGCATGGGTGCGTTTAATATGATTTTTTTTTTTTTGCAATATACTTCCAGCAAAAATGCTTCTAGTAAAAGTTATAACTGGTTTTCTGCAGTATACACAAATATCCTGTGAGGGCCGTGCACCAGTATTCAAACACCATGGGGCATATGTATCAAGCTCCGAACAGCGGTTATGAAGCAGTGGTCACAAAGACCACTGCTCCATAACCTGTCTGCCTGCTCTAAGCAGGCAGACACACATCGCCGGAAATCAACCCGATCGAGTACGATCAGGTTGATTGACACCCCCCTGCTGGCGGCCCATTGGCCGCAAGTCTGCAGGGGGCGGCGTTACACCAGCAGCTCTTGTGAGCTTGTGGTGCAATGCTGAATACGGCGAGCGCATTGCTCGCCGTATTCAGCAATGTCTGTCGGACCTGATCTGCTCTGTCGGATCAGGTCCGACAGACATTGATAACTAGAGGCCCATGTCTGCTCAAAGAGCTAACAGTGGTGTGTATTGCTTCTGTGAAGATGGAATTTGTGTCATACAGGATATGTGTGTATGCCCCCAAAAAATGAATAACTTTTATTAGAAGCATTGTTGCTAATGAAAGTATATTGCAAAAATGCTTCTATTTAAATTTTGACCTTTCTCTCCCTTTAAACCCAGATTGGCTACACTGTTGTAATACTATTGTATTGTGCATATGCACAAGTTGCACTGAGAATGTGTGTTTGCCTAAAAAGGTGTTAAGTAAAAGCTGTTTACATTTAATTGTTTAATACTTACTTTTTACCCAGTTTTCCTGTAATTTGATTCTGAAAACTAGAATTCTCTCCAATGGGCTCAGTGGGAAGAGGGATTCAGAACCCTAACCCTGGAACATAGCAATTGGTTGATCAGGGCAAGAGGGGATTTATATTGTGTACCTAATTGGCTACAGCAAAGTAGATAACATAAAAAATACAAGTTTTTCAAAGTATATCAGGGGCGGAACTACCATTGGTGCAGCAAGTGAAGTGGCACCAGGGTCCAAGTGCTTGATGGCACATAGCAGCCAGTCTATATATAGGCACATGCAGAATGAGTGTTACCTATCTATCTAATCTATCTATCTATCTATCTATCTATCTATCTATCTATCTATCTATCTATCTATCTATCTATCTATCTATATTTCTTTCTATCATCTATTTCTTTCTATCATCTATCTATCTATCTCTTTCTGTCTGTCTATCTATCCTCAAAATCATTATACAGAGTAGCATGTAAGTTATTACTTTTGCTTGCTACTGAGTTATCTTTGTTTTTTTTTTGAAGGGTATTTCTATTGACTGCAAAACAATGCAATTTTAAATTACAACATGGCAGAGCTTGTGTATTAAAACATGCCCTTGGTTGTGTAGAACCTTAACCCCTTAATGACCGCAGCACTTTTCCATTTTCTGTCTGTTTGGGACCAAGGCTATTTTTACATTTTTGCGGTGTTTGTGTTTAGCTGTAATTTTCTTCTTACTCATTTACTGTCCCACACATATTATATACCGTTTTTCTCGCCATTAAATTGACTTTCAAAAGATACCATAATTTTCATCATATCTTATAATTTACTATAAAAAACATTATAAAATATGAGGAAAAAATGGAAAAAAACAAATTTTTTCTAACTTTGACCCCCAAAATCTGTTACACATCTACAACCACCAAAAAACACCCATGCTAAATAGTTTCTAAATTTTGTCCTGAGTTTAGAAATACCCAATGTTTACATGTTCTTTGCTTTTTTTGCAAGTTATAGGGCCATAAATACAAGTAGCACTTTGCTATTTCCAAACCACTTTTTTTCAAAATTAGCGCTAGTTACATTGGAACACTAATATCTTTCAGGAATCCCTGAATATCCCTTGACATGTATATATTTTTTTTTAGAAGACATCCCAAAGTATTGATCTAGGCCCATTTTGGTATATTTTATGCCACCATTTCACCGCCAAATGCGATCAAATAAAATTTTTTTTTTCACTTTTTCACAAATATTTTCACAAACTTTAGGTTTCTCACTGAAATTATTTACAAACAACTTATGCAATTATAGCATAAATGGTTGTAAATGCTTCTCTGGGATCCCCTTTGTTCAGAAATAGCAGACATATATGGCTTTGGCTTTGCTTTTTGGTAATTAGAAGGCTGCTAAATGCCCCTGCGCAAAATACGCGTATTATGCCCAGCAGTGAAGGGGTTAATTAGGGAGCATGTAGGGAGCTTCTAGGGTTAATTTTAGCTTTAGTGTAGTGTAGTAGACAACCCCAAGTATTGATATAGGCCCATTTTGGTATATTTCATGCCACCATTTCACCGCCAAATGCGATCAAATTAAAAAAAACGTTAATTTTTTCACAATTTTAGGTTTCTCACTGAAATTATTTACAAACAGCTTGTGCAATTATGGCACAAATGGTTGTAAATGCTTCTCTGGGATGCCCTTTGTTCAGAAATAGCAGACATATATGACTTTGGCGTTGCTTTTTGGTAATTAGAAAGTCGCTAAATGCTGCTGCGCATCACACGTGTATTATGGCTAGCAGTGAAGGGGTTAATTAGGTAGTGTGTAGGGAGCTTGCAGGGTTAATTTTAGCTTTAGTGTAGAGTTCAGCCTCCCACCTGACACATCCCACCCCCTGATCCCTCCCAAACAGCTCCCTTCCCTCCCCCACCCCACTATTGTCCCCGCCATCTTAAGTACTGGCAGAAAGTCTGCCAGTACTAAAATAAAAGATTTTTTTTTTAAAGAAAAAAAAAAAAAGCATATTTACATATGCTGTGTTTAGGATCCCCCCTTAGCCCCCAACCTCCCTGATCCCCCCCAAAACAGCTCTCTAAGCCTCCCCCTCTGCCTTATTGGGGGCCATCTTGGGTACTGGCAGCTGTCTGCCAGTACCCATTTTGCACAATCAAATGTTTATTTCTTTTTTATTGTTTTTATTTTTTCTGTAGTGTAGCTTCCCCCCCCCCCCCACACGGACCAACCCCCACCACCTAAATAACGAATAAGGCTTTTTTTAAACAATTACTGGTCCCACTTTTATTTTTGGGACACATTTTTTTCTGTAGTGCAGCGGTCCCCACACGGTCCCTGCCCCGGCGCGCCCCCTCGTGCATGTGCGCGCACCCCCAAGCGCGCCCGGACTTGCACGCCCACGATCCCGCCCCCCTCCACATGACCAGGGCCATCGATGGCCGCCACCCACCTCCCACACCGGCTCCCACCCACCAACGATACCGGCCATCGATGTCCGGTGCAGAGAGGGCCACAGAGTGGCTCTCTCTGCATCGGATGGCCATCTAAGGTTATTGCAGGATGCCTCCATATCGAGGCATCACTGCAATAACCGGAAAGCAGCTGGAAGCGAGCAGGATCGCTTCCAGCTGCTTTCCACACCGAGGACGTGCAGGGTACGTTCTCAGGCATTAACTGCCTTTTTTCTGAGGACGTACCCTGCACGTCCTCGGTCATTAAGGGGTTAAAGGGACACTGAACCCAAATTTTTTCATTTGTGATTCAGATAGAGCAGGCAATTTTAAGCAACCTTCTAATTTATTCCTATTATCAAATTTTCTTAATTCTCTTGGTATCTTTATTTGAAATGCAAGAATGTAAGTTTAGATGCCGGCCCTTTTTTGGTGAATAACCTGGGTTATTCTTGCTGATTGGTGGATAAATTCATCCACCAATAAAAAAGTGCTGTCCAGAGTACTGATCCAAAAAAGAAGCTTAGATGCCTTCTTTTTCAAATAAAGATAGCAAGTGAACAAAGAGAAATTGATAGGAGTAAATTAGAAAGTTGCCTAAAATTTGGGTTCAGTGTCCCTTTAAAGACTTGTTCTGCTCAAACCTATATCAGGACCAATTACTGACAAAAAGAATCCATTACTTTCTTTCTTTTTTTAAGAATCTTAAAAACGTTTGTTTGGAGATATAATAGTTTCTAAATTTGGTCAACAAGAAAATGAAACAAAATATATATATTTGTAACATGTTTTGTTGCGTTGTTGTCATACTAAAAAGTAAGATTATTATGTTGTAAGATAGCTAATGCCTGTAATTAGGTGCTGTATTTCTACTGAAAGACTATGTTTAAAGTATTCTTCCATCACTAAAGGGATGCAGAGTCTGGTGTTTATAGCAGGGATTTCCCAGCTTTCATGTGTTAATAGTCTGTCATTTCACCCCCATAAAAGCAATCAACTCACTGTACTGTAATGCATGTCTTTGAAAAGGTATAGAATCAGCATTCCTTTTAGATAGTTGCCTAACCAGAGAATGAAAGAATTTTTTTATTTTTCATTAAAGGGACATTCAACACTGCCCACAACAATAACCTATGTTTCTAAACTAAGTATAAAGAGCAAGCTTCAACGTTCCCCCTTTCTCTTACTTACTGCCTTCACTGTTCAATCCTCATTGATAACTTCAAAATGTGTCTCCTAATATGGCTGCTTAACTCCCCCCACTGTGACGTACAGCTCGTCTTCTTCAAACTAGCCGGCACTTCTATCTCATTTCTCCTACTTCAATCCCAGCGCGTTCACGGGCATTAGCGCATGCGCGATACAATAGGAACATTAAAAGCGGAACCATAATAACCCAAGTTGTTTCCGTTCCGGCAAACTAATTTGTTGATGCGGATAGTGTTATTACCTAACACAACGTAATAGAGTGCTGTAAGTAATATCAGCGTAACGGAAACAACTTCGATTATTTTGGTTCCGCTTTTAGTGTTCCTAGTATATTGCGCATGCGCTAACGGCCGTGAACGCGCTTGGATTTCAGTCCGGGGAATGGGCTCTCATTGGCTGCTAGTTTGAGAAAGAAGGCGAAGATGTCACGGTGGGGGGAGTTAGGAAGACATATTAGGACACCAATTTGGAAGATAACAATGACGATTCAACAGTGAAGGCGGTAAGTAAGAGAAAGGGGGCACCTTGCAGCTTGATCGTTTTATTTAGTTTTGAAACATAGATTAATGTTGTGGGCAGTGTTGAATGTCCCTTTAAAGTACATATAGGAAACAAAACAGCAAACTACATCAAACAATATGACTGTAATTGTAACATTTCAAACAGAAATGCAACATCCATACAGGTCAGATATGACTTATAGGAAATTG
The DNA here is from genome assembly GCF_027579735.1 of Bombina bombina. Lineage (NCBI taxonomy): Eukaryota > Metazoa > Chordata > Amphibia > Anura > Bombinatoridae > Bombina > Bombina bombina. Next base: position 40,808,928 of record NC_069506.1, read on the forward strand.
TGCTTTGTCTGAAGATGAACACAGGAAATAACCGATCTTTAGAGTCTATTCCAATTCTTCATGATAGTCATGCAAATTGATTAGCAGTTTATTTGAAGTGTTACTGTGTTTTATGATGTTATAAGTGGGTGTAGCCGGAGAGTTCTCTTAAATGTGATCGACTTTAAAGGGGCAGTATACACCAATTTTCATTTAACTGCATCTAATAGACACTACTATAAAGAATAATATGCACAGATACTGATATAAAAATCTGGTATAAAACCTTTTAAAAACTTAATTAGAACCTCCCAATTTAGCATTGTTGATGAGATTAGCCTGGGACACCCACTGAAAGGGGCTGAGACCAGAACCACCCCCCTCTCCTGCATATGAAAAAAAAAAAAACATTATACAAACAGAAGCAATCTAAATCTTTGGGGCTTGTTTAGGAGTCTGAAAATCAGCACATTGTTATTAGAAAATAAGCAAAACTTACAAAAACGCACCCAGATGGGCTATATAAACAGATCATCTACAAAACATTTATGTACAATGTCCCTTTAAAAGTACATGAAACCCAACTTTTTTTATTTTATGATTCATAAAGAGTGTACAATTAAAAAGAAAGATATAATTAATTATTTTAGCAATTTTACTTAGTTCTCTTGCAGGTAGGTAGGCTGAGGAACAAGCATGTATGTGGAGTATCATATGACAGCAGTTTTGCATGCATGCTATCTATCTTTTAAAAAAGTATATGTTCTGTCTTAATCATTAAGGTAAAATTGTGGGTTTTATGTCCCTTTAAATCTGCGAGCACATCTTGAAAAAGTCTTCCTGTTTGTCAGACTAAATGTGTTTTGGAACCAGGTTCCTTGCAGATATCCACAGGGGAACTGAATAGTTTGGACAGTATCTGAGAACAGTCGTGATTAGTATTCTCAGCAGAGTTGGCCTTTGTGTATTTTATCTAGTGAGTAGATTTTATATGTTTGCATTTTTTTTTTTTTAAAGGACTTGATACCTAAACGTTGAAGCATTTGGAAGTGATACAGCATAACTGTAAAATTTAAACTAGAGAATATCACCTAAACATCTCTATGTAAAAAAGGAAGATATATTACCTCAACATTTCCTAAGTATCCACATCCCATTGTAAAGGAACTGTAAGTAGCCAATCAGGTTGCTAGTCCCACGACTTGCAAGGTAACGTGCATCTGGCATGTGCAGGCACAGTCATACTATTTCCCTTCTCAGTTTAATGAAGTTTACTATGAAATCACGAGATTTCAGTTAAATTTCATGAGATCAAAGTAAAGCAAAACATGACCTCAGCACTGCTGATGATTGGCTGTTTTTCTTTTCAACTTACAGCTGGACAGTAGCTGAAGAATAGCTGTACACAAAGCACTTACTATTGTGAGCTGAAGAAATTTTGAGGTAAAATATTTTCCTTTTTTAAAGTTATGCTGCATCACTTTCAAGTGATTTAGCATATGGGTATATGACCCTTTAAATAAACTAAACTTGAATTGGAGCTACACGTCTGTTCAAATTGTTTTGCATGATCTTTTATTGATGCAAATTCCGTTATTGCTGACATGATACGTGCCACTGCTTACTCTCTGAGCAGGTGAAATGTTAAATATGTGGGCACAGCATATGTACATATACATCTAAAAATAATAACATTTACTAGAAACATGTTTGATAGATAGCAAAAAAATGCCTTTATTCAAAATTGTAATGCACTAATTTACATTTCAGGTTTTGCTATTATTTCCCTTTAAGACAGATTTTGAAGCAAGCTATCATCTAGATTACGAGTTATGCACGCTATAGGGAAATTAATGAACGCAAGAAAAGTTGCTTTATATAACCCCCTATAGCGCAGCCATTACAAGTTTTTCAAAACCCAGCTTGTGCGTGCGATATGGTGTTTTAAAGCTCCATACCGCATACAAATCAAGCGCTGTTTTGACGTGCTCGTGCACGCTTTCCCCATAGACATCAATGGGGAGAGCGGGTCAGAAAAAAGTCTAACACCTGCGATTGCGGAAAGAAAAGCTTCGTAACACAGCCCCATTGAAGTGTATGGGGAAAAGTTACGAATAGAATGAGAGCTGCTTAAATCCTATTGACTGATTTGAACAGCCAATAGGATTTTAGCAGCTCTAATTCCTATTGGCAGATTCAATTTTCAGCCATTAGGAATGCAAGGGACGCCATCTTGCATTGCGTACCTTGCATTGAAGATTCAGTGTACGGCGGCGACCGTATGAAGAGAAATGCTCTGCGCTGGATGTCTTCAGGTTGGACCCGCTCCGCCCTGCCGGGATCAAGATAGAAGATGTCGCCTGGATGAAGATTGAAGAGGCCACCTGGGTGAAGACTTCTCGCCGCTTGGAAGAGGACTTCACCGCCGGGATGAAGATTGAAGAGGCCGTCTGGATGAAAACTTCTCGCCGCCTGGATGAAGATTGTTCAAGTGGGACTTCAAAAACTGTAAGTGGATCGTTGGGGGTTAGTGGTAGGTTTTTTTAAGGGTTTTTTGGGTGTGTTTTTATTTTAGATTAGGGCTTGGGCATGTACAAGAGCTAAATGCCCTTTTAAGGGCAATGCCCATCCAAATGCGCTTTTTAGGGCAAAGGGTAGCTTAGGCTTTTTTAGAGTTAGGTTTTTTATTTTGGGGGGTTGGTTGGGTGGTGGGTTTTACTGTTGGGGGGTTCTTTGTATTTTTTTTCAGGTAAAAGAGCTGATATCTTTGGGGCAATGCCCCACAAAAGGCCCTTTTTATTTTGGGTGGGCTTTTTTATTTTGATAGGGCTATTAGATTAGGTGTAATTCTTTTTATTTTGGATAATTTTGTTTGTTATTTTTCGTAATTTAGTGTTTGTTATTTTTTGTAATTTAATCTTTTTTATTTTTTGTAATTAGATACTTTGCAATTTTTAGAGTAGTGTTAGGATTTTTTTAATGTGCAGTTTAGTTTAATTTAATTGGTAGTTAGTTTAATAATTATATTAGTTTAATTGTTAGATTAAACTTATTTTTTTAATTTAACAGGTAAATTTTAATTTAATTTAAATTAGGGAAATTGTAATTTTAATCTAAAGTTAGGGGGCGTTAGGTTTAGGGGTTACTAGTTTAATTCAGTTTATTGCGATGTGGGGCTTGTGGTTTAGGGGTTAATAGGTTTATTATAGTGGCGGGGGTGTAGGGCTTAATAACTTTAGTATATTGGGGGCGATGTGGGCTGATGGCAGATTAGAGGTTAATTATATTTAAATAGTGTTTGCGATGCGGGAGGGCGGCAGTTTAGGGGTTAATACATTTATTATAGTGGTGACGATGTCATGGAGTGGCGTAATAGGGGTTAATATTTTTTTTAAGTGGTGTGATATCGGGAGCGGCAGATTAGGGGTTAATACATTTAATATAGTGTTTGCGATACGGGAGGGCCTAGGTTTAGGGGTCAATAGGTAGTTTATGGGTGTTTAGTGTACTTTGTAGCAGTTTAGTTATGAGTTTTATGTTACAGATTTGTAGCGTAAAACTCATAACTACTGCTTTTAGATGGCAGTACGGATCTTGTCGATTTAGTCTGTAACATAGGTTTTTTAGCCAGAACGCAAAACTCGTAATGGCAGTGCTATGGGAATCCCATTAAAAACGTGATTTTTAAGAGTGCGGTACTGACGTTGCGTTACAGGCTAAAAGGTTTGCGGTACAGCTATACCGACAAGACTTGTAATGGCTGCAGTGCTGTTTTACCGCTGAAATTACCATTTTTCAGCGTTAAAAGACGAACGCACAACTCGTAATCTAGCTGTATGTTCCTTATATCTTGTTATAAATTCTGCATTCTCTTACACACAAAGAAGATATATAATCCAATAAAAACAGCAACTGGGTAACTCGTTAACAATCCAATCAATACAACATAAAAACAAACAATTAAAAGCAGTTTAGCTTGCATTGTCTTAAAATTTTTTATTGGATTTTGTAGATAAGAATCTAAAATCTTGTGAAGTCTCGAAAAAACAAATACACAATACAACTGAATACAGGATTACTAATTTAGTTTATAAAATAAAAAAAGTAGTCATTTGAGGGAGTGAACATCATATATAGGGGAATAACTAGGCTTTTACTGGGCCCCAGGGCAAAGGCTATGTGGCAACCCTAGTTGGGGGCCTCATTTCAGTAGTGCCCTTTGTGGTTGTTTGCAATCAACAAAAGATAAGATGGCAGCCACATAGCAGCAGGAAAAGCTGATATTCTGTGACTGTGAGTGATCTTTCTTCTTGGTTAGTCTATGCCAGAACATATGCACTTGTGCAGCTTTTCTGTACAAATATGGAGGCACGTTCTTCTGAACAACTGTAGGGAAACCTTGCTGCTATAATTATATAGACAAATCCATACTCTTTCGGAAAACTGTGAGTAGAATCGAGACTCAGATGGTATTTTTAACAGCCTGTATTTTTAAGGTTCAGGTAAAGGTAGAATTTATATATTGAAATAAATTTTTTTGTAAACTTCTAAGTGTGTTGGAATCTCATTATAAATAAATGGTCATATAAAATCAGTCCTGGCAGATTTAGTTACTGAGTTATATAATTATTTATGCAAATGTATGCTAATAGCATGGCTATTATCTCCCCCCACAAAAAAATAGTCTGACCTAATGTAGGTGGAGCCGAGGTCACACTAGGCCCCCTGTAACAATGCCACTACTGACTGCAGGGTCAGATGGATTCCCTAGATAAGACATCACAACTGTTCCTATTTGAGATGGACAGTCCCTAATTTGAGCTCTATCATGTTGTCATCTGAGACAGCCATATGTCCCTATTTTCAGAATTTTCCTTAGCCCCACCCATGGAGCACCCAGACATGCCCACAAACCAACTAGGCACACCTACCAAATGCCTAGACACACCCACAATCCCGTCAACTAACCACACACAAATCTGTCCCTTTCCAAAATATACCACCCACAAAATGGAGATGGACCACCTCAAACTTCTGAGTCCCTAATACCCAGCCATACATTTTTGGAGGTTTGCTAAATTTCTGGTCCAGTCTCTGTGAGACCCCTGTGGTTTTAGCCCCTGTATATACACCTATCCAAATATTATACCCCTGTAAATAAACCTTTACCCTATACAAATATTATACCCCTGTATATACACCTATACTAACACTATACCACTAAATATATACCTAAACAAACATTATACCCCTGTGTTTACATTTATACGAACATTATGCCTCTGTATATACACCTAAACAAACATTATACACCTGTATATATGCCTATAACCTATACAAATATTATACCCCTGTATTTACACCTATACAAACATTATACACCTTTATATACACCTATACACCTAAGCAAATATTATACCCCTGTTATATACATCTATACAAAAATTATTCCCCTGTGTATACACGTATGCACCAAAGCAAAACATTATACATCTGTATATACACCTATACAAACATTATAACCCTGTATAGACACATATACAACCATTGTACCTATATGGGCCCAAGTTCAGTGTGTCACCATGGGAAAGGGGACCTTGGCTTTCACATAAATGTGAAATAGATTTCACATAAATGTGTAAGTTATATTGTTGAAGCTTTAAGGTATAATAACCACTTTGTGATTTTAATATAAAATGTTTAATTATGTATAATAAAATAACTTTGCATTACTGCTTAAAAACAAGTGCAGCAAACAATATATTAATACAGTCCATACAATATCACACTAACCTCCTGTGTTTTTTTTTTTCTTCAAGTCTACAGAACATATATTGTAATTACACAGTGTTTACTGACCCTTTAATCTAGAATAGTGCACAAGAAAGCCTTTTAACTTAAAGTAGAGGGTAGCACGAGACTTTATGCCATAAGAGACATCATTATTGCTTGACAGATTCAAAGGATAGACGGGTGGGAGGTTCAAAAGCAGGGAGGCAGATTTAGTTGCTATTTTTTTCTGGTTGATCAACATGTAGCCAGTTAATTGTCAGTAAATATAGCTACATTTGTGAAAATGATAATGGTGTATGAGTGAGGCACTGAAAAGTAAAGAACTGTAGCTCCTAGCTGTCCCGCATTTTGCAGGACTGTCATAGCTTTGGACTTCTGTCCTGCTGTCCCATTAACAAAAAAATTATATATATATATATATATATATATATATATATATATATATATATATATATATATATATATATATATATATATATATATAGCAAATACACTCTGAAAATACGGATGCGGTGTAGATCCCTGTTGGATTTTCATATAAAGTAGGCACTCTGGGTATATACAAATCACCTTTAATGCATAAAAAGCATGCCGTTCATCCATAACGTTTCGACCCCAAACAGAAGGTTTGTTCACATGAAGGAAAGAATATATATATATATTTCAGAGTGTATTTGCTGCATGTGAGTTTGGTAGTGTGCCGGGAAGTTGTATATTGATGGTGAGATATTAAAATTTCTTTTACATGGAACAAAATGATTTGATAACAATGTCCCTTTAATTGTGCAGTGACCTACAATTGGCAGAACTTTAAAATATATTAAATGGACATTATGAACAGTTCTATCATTCATACAACATAGATTTGAATATGTTATACATTTACACAAAAATGCTAAGTTAATGCTGCTTGTGTAGGATAGGATAGGATAAAGTACAAGATTATGTAATCCTGGTCTGAGGGAGTTTAAAACTGATAAGGAACAACTCCCAAAAAATTTTTGGTGGGCTGTGATATCCCACAAGCGTGAAACAGTGTTTTTCTCAAGTACAGAGACATCCATTAAAATATAAATAATTAAATCAAAAATAATAATAATACATTTTGAAAAGCCCTGTTTAAGGTGCAACAAATAAAAAAATGACTAGTATCCCTTTAAAGGGACAGTCTACACCAGAATTGTTATTGTTTAAAAAAATAGATAATACCTTTATTATCCATTCCCCAGTTTTGCATAGCCAACACAGTTATGATAATACACGTTTTACCTCTGTGATTACCTTGTATCTAAGCCTCTGCAGACTGCCCCCTTATTTCCGTTCTTTTTACAGACTTGCTTTTTAGCCTATCAGTGCTCACTCCTTGGTAAATTCACGTCCGTGAGCTCAATGTTATCTATATAGCACACACGAACTAACACCCTCTAGTTGTGAAAAACTGTCAAAATGCATTCAGATAAGAGGCTGTCTTCAAGGGCTAAGAAATTAGCATATGAGCCTCCTAGGTTTAGCGTTCAGCTAAGAATACCAAGAGAACAAAGCAAAATTGGTGATTAAAGTACATCAGGAAATTGTTTAAAATTACATGCCCTATCTGAATCATAAAAGTTTATTTTTGACTTGACTGTCCCTTTAAACAGAAATGAGATTCTTTGCCTTTTTGGGAAGGACTTGAAACCCTCAGCTCATTAATGCAGTTATCACCATAGAAATAATTTAGAGCAATTTAGTCTGTCTCCATCCAAAGTGCACATCCAGGTGTAGGCAAACCGCTCAGCTGTGGATTATCCTCATGGGCTCTGAAGTGCGTAAAACACATTTGTCTTGATGTGGGTGACCTTATATACTGTATAGTGACTGATCTCCCATGCCCTGGTGCAGAGATATTTGCTGGTTTAGCTGTTGGTCAGTGCGTGGATTACCCTATAACCTCAGGGGCATGAACCGAAATGTTGTTAAAATGCATTTAACAGATTATAAGAGATAATTAGCTGCACAGCTAAGGATGAGCTTCACTAAGCTATGCAGCATACTTTATGGGATAAAAGACCTCCTAAGGTGCAGTGCTGTGTCTTTCGTGCATTTATGTTACTTACAGAGATGTAGCATGTATTCTCTGTAAATGGCTGAAAAATCAGTTTTATATACTCTCACAAACTTGGTTCCTTGACCAGAGTGCTGAGTGAAATTTCAAGTATGAACAGAAGAAAACAGCACTCACTGGGCTTGACAGCCAAAGATGTCCTTTATTCAAGTGACGTTTCAGTGCATACACCCCTTCATCAGACCTTGTGTTCTGTTGGTCTGATGAAGGGGTGTATGCCCCGAAACGTCACTGTGACGAAACCAATCTCGCCACTGTACATTGGAGGGCCTGTTATGGAACATTCTTTGGGCTGGAGGTACATGGGCTTAAGGATACCCAGAGACTGCATGAAAATATGGAATTTTATATGCTGGACACCCCATGTACTTTCATAACTCTGTCTTATGTCTATGTCACCCTGTATCCATAAATACAGGATGGGTACAGGGTGTGAGTACACCTTTTGGGAGCAATTGTGACTCTATAAGCCAAGTGGGCATAAAAGACTTTATAGCTAATAAGAACTGTTCCTATATTCTGTAATAAGATGTATTCTATGTATGTTTCAGATCTGATTGTGTCTCAGGAGTCTGTCTGGGTAAACTGATTGTGTCCTTGTGTGATTATGTTAACTAGACTGCCCAACATCAGATTGTCTGAGTAAACGTTCTTCCCTAGTTAATTAACTTAATATGTTAATCTGTTTTACCTGTGAATAGACAATTGTTAGAGGTTTGATGCATTGTTCATATGTTTGCTTTACTGTTAAACCAATGCCCTCTGTAACCTGAAGCCAGGGTGTATAAATCTGTGTGCTGCCTTCAAATAAAGTAGTTATTCTTTTTTAAACCTGAAATGTGGAGCTTGGTCTCATGTTTGCAGGGAAACTGGCTGGGTTGTGAATTGCTGATTCCCTATGCAGGACATTGTTCATCTGGTATTAACCCTTGGTACACTGTTGGTACCGTAACATTGGTGGCAGCGACGGAATGAACCTTATCGCCCAGAAGAGCAACTACACAAGCCAGTAACCTCAGGAAGAGGGGGATTATTACAATACTGACTAAGATGGAAAAGAGAAAAGTAAATTTTGCAGCTTTTAAAAACTTCCTGGAAACAGAAGGAGAGATTGATGGGTACCTTGCGGATTTTGAGAGGCAATGTGCACTACACAAGGTACCCGCAGAGGACTGGGTCACGATATTATCTGGAAAATTATCCGGCCGGGCCAGAGAGGCTTTTCGGGCCATTCCAGATGAGGAAGTCAGGGATTATAATACTGTAAAAGAGGCTCTGCTCTCCAGGTATGCGGTTACACAGGAGGCATACCGGAGACGGTTCAGAGACACTGTTAAATTAGCTGGAGATTCCTACCTTGAGTGGGCATGTAAGGTGCACCGCACAGCAGCTCACTGGATAGCGGGGTGCCAAGCCATATCTGGGGAAGAGGTGCTGCAGCTATTCCTGTTGGAACATTGCTTCGACAAATTACCCGCAGGAGTTCGAGAGTGGGTTCGGGACCGTAAACCCTTCACCCTGCAGGAAGCGGCTCGCTTGGCAGATGAGTATACGGATGCCCGCAAACTGGACACTGCTACCACTAAGCCCCCTGCTAGAGTGGAGTACAGACCCCCAGTCACCCCAGCAGCTGCCAGTTACCAAACCCCGGCGCACCACTATACCACACGGCCTCCGGCCACAAACTACCCTCAGAGAGCCCTGCGGTGCTACTCACAACCTATTCGGTGCTTTAGATGTAAGCAACTAGGGCACAAAAGACCAGAGTGTCCCCTAAACGCAGCGAACCAAGCGCAGTCCTGGAGAAGACCCGCCGGCGGAATCCCACGTAATCCTCAGCCTGCGGCCCGCTACGTAGAGGCGCAAGAATGCTGGAGCATCCTACATGAGGCAGACCTTGTGCAAGCTGCCCACCGGAATAACCGGCAACTGGTTAAAGTGAATGGGAAGAAGGTCAGTGGTCTACGGGATACTGGTGCTACCATGACCTTGCTTCAAAAGAACTTGGTGTCTGAGAAACAGTACACTGGAGACACTGTGGCTGTGAGGGTAGCAGGGGGCGATGTGTTCAGCCTACCTGTTGCCAGGGTACATTTGGATTGGGGAGTGGGCGCTAGACCTGTGAATGTGGGGGTCAAGAAGGACTTACCTGCTGATGTTCTTCTTGGAAATGACTTGGCCCCCCTTGTTTCTGCCTACGCTCCTATGGGTCCCGCTGATGTTAACTCTGTGACTACCCGTGCCCAGATCCGTGCAGCAGAGACTGACCCACCTGCTGCTAAGCCCCAGGACGCTGAGCTCAGTAAATCTCTATCCGCTATTGATATGTGGAGGTCCCGTTACAATGCGCTGATGAAGGAGAAGAGGAGCGCAGAGGAAAAAGCACGTTTAGAACAGGAATCTCTGCTAGACAAGCTGCACCGACAGACTGCAGAAAACACCAGCTTGAGAGTGGAACATGAAACATTAAAGAAAAACTTAGTGACACTGGAGGAGAAGCTGACGCTGGCTCATAGTGAGGTGCTGCAACTCAAGGGCACCCTATGTCAGTATGAAGGGATTGTGGATACCTATAAAGAGCAGGTACAGAAAACTCGTAAAGAAGCTGATGGGATTTTGAAGGACTGTTTGGCCCTGGTCTGGGCACTGAGGAATTTGAACCCTTGTTTGTATGGACAGGAATTCTCTCTCATAACGGGAATACAGATGGATTGTCCCAGCAAACTGACATGCCTACCAGGCGCTCTGGTGGTATATGGCACAGTACATACCCTGGACAGCCGAGCATGACAAACCAGAGGGAGAGGAGTTTGATGGTCCTGTCCCCCAGCAACACGGCTGTTTAGCCAAAGGGGAGACGATTGGTCTCCCCCTCCAGCAGCACAGCTATGTATCCAAAGGGGAGACAGTCGGTCTCCCCCTCCAGCAACCAGGCTCCCACCAGGCTACTTCCATGGTAGTGCTGGCACCCGGGCAGAGTACAGCTGGTCTCTGCCCACCTCGCAACCCACCAATTCAGCGTACCAGTCCCCCACACAGCTGTGGTGAGGCACCTGGACATGGACAAGTTTTCCCCGTACTCAGGTGTAGTAACCATTTATTGTGGGTGGGCTGTACTACTAATTGTGTTTTATGGGTGGGTTGCTGGACTAACCAGGGCACTGACCGGCAGGAGGTCAGATACCCTGTTAGTCTGTTTGGAGAAGGGGAGAGATGTGACGAAACCAATCTCGCCACTGTACATTGGAGGGCCTGTTATGGAACATTCTTTGGGCTGGAGGTACATGGGCTTAAGGATACCCAGAGACTGCATGAAAATATGGAATTTTATATGCTGGACACCCCATGTACTTTCATAACTCTGTCTTATGTCTATGTCACCCTGTATCCATAAATACAGGATGGGTACAGGGTGTGAGTACACCTTTTGGGAGCAATTGTGACTCTATAAGCCAAGTGGGCATAAAAGACTTTATAGCTAATAAGAACTGTTCCTATATTCTGTAATAAGATGTATTCTATGTATGTTTCAGATCTGATTGTGTCTCAGGAGTCTGTCTGGGTAAACTGATTGTGTCCTTGTGTGATTATGTTAACTAGACTGCCCAACATCAGATTGTCTGAGTAAACGTTCTTCCCTAGTTAATTAACTTAATATGTTAATCTGTTTTACCTGTGAATAGACAATTGTTAGAGGTTTGATGCATTGTTCATATGTTTGCTTTACTGTTAAACCAATGCCCTCTGTAACCTGAAGCCAGGGTGTATAAATCTGTGTGCTGCCTTCAAATAAAGTAGTTATTCTTTTTTAAACCTGAAATGTGGAGCTTGGTCTCATGTTTGCAGGGAAACTGGCTGGGTTGTGAATTGCTGATTCCCTATGCAGGACATTGTTCATCTGGTATTAACCCTTGGTACACTGTTGGTACCGTAACAGTCACTTTAATAAAGGACATCTATATAGGGGTTTAAAAGACTTACCTATAGCTCGCTGGAGAGCCGTGCTACTCCTGACCCTTTTTCACAGAGCGCACGGCCTTGCCAATAGGAGGTTTAAAGGGGCAGTAAACCTACAAAATAATGTTATATAATTCTGCACATAGTGCAGAATTATATAACATTATCTTAGCGCTAACTTTATTTAACATAATATTGCAGCTGATATTTTATTATAAAGGAGGATTTGCGCCATTACACTCAATGTAGCTCGCTCTCCCGCTATCAGACCAGAGCAAGAGCGAGCTACATTGAGTGTAATGGCGCGATCGGGCCGGGCTGTGACTAGACAGCTGCCCAGATAAACTCAGTGATAAAACGAGACCTGCTCAGTAGAGCAAGGAGCGGCGGTTTGAGAAATCCTTCTTTATAATAAAATATCAGCTGCAATATTATGTTGAATAAAGTTAGCGCTAAGATAATGTTATATATAACATTATTTTGTAGGTTTACTGCCCCTTTAACGCGTACTAAGTGTCCTGTTAGAGAGGCCCAGGCTCTGTGAAGAAGTATGAAGATTAGCGCTATACAGGTGAACTCTTTTACCTGTAGCAAAGGAACATTTCAATTTGTTTAATGAAATAGAATGTAAATGTTCCACAAATATTCAGTATTCGTTTTGTTTAAATCTAAACAAATACCAAATAGCGTAGCCAACGAATATTCAGAAAACTTTTTTTTTTTTTTATATTTGATCCGAAAGATTTGGCCAAACGAAATTTTTCGCCCGTGTCTACTTGCCATTTTCAACTAATACAGCGTTAAGAGTTGTTCATCTTTGTCTCACAGCACTGAATACTTTTATCACAATTAGGCACTATGATCTGCATTCAAAAAAAATGTTTAAAAACTTTTAAAATTGTAATTTTATAATAAAATGTTGCATTGTTTTGCAATCCAGGAACATACCTATTGAAAAACACTGATGTTTATTCTTATCTCCTTTGTTGCAGCTAATTAGGCACAGATATAAATGAGATAATGCTCTGCTCAAGCAATCACTGTGTGGGCTGTTGCAGGGTCAGAGTTCTAAATCCTGCAGGATAAACTGCATTGTAAAAATAAAACTTTTATAAGCATCAAAAGCTGTAATTTGCATTAAAATGAGTGTTGTTTACAGTTCAGAGACATGCCCTTTGGTTTGATAACCCTCTTGAGTGATGTTTATCTTAAATCCATTGCTGCGACCAGTAGTGACAAATATAAATGAGCTACCTCACTAATCAAGCAATCACTGTGCAGAATGTTGCAAAGACAGGCTCTCCGGGGGCAGCAAAAAATTTAGCTAAATTACAATAGGCAAAATAAATACAGAAGGTTGGTTGTAAAGTTGTTTATAAATAATTAAAAGGACAGTTCAGTCAAACTTAAACTTTCATGAGTCAGTTATGGCATGCAGTTTTAAACAACTTTCCAATTTACTTTTATCATCAAATTTGCTTTGTTCTCTTAGTATTCTTGGTTGAAAGCTAAACCTATGTAGCATATTCTAATAGCTAAGCCCTTGAAGGCCGCCTCTTATCTCAGTCCATTTAGACAGCTAGACAGTGCTAGATCATGTGTGCCATATAGATAAACACTGCTCAGTCCCGTGGAGTTATCTATGAGTTAGCACTGATTCGCTAAAATGCAAGTCTGTCAAAAGCACTGAGATAAGGAACAGTCTCTAGAGGTTTAGATACAAGATAATCACAGAGGTATAAAGTGCATTACTATAAGTGTTGGTTGTGGAAAACTGGGGAATGGGTAATAAAGGGATGATCTATTGTTTTTAAACAATAAAAATTCTGGAGTAGACTGTCCCTTTAAAAGGACAGTCTAAACCAGAAATTTTACTTGTTTAAAAAGATAGTTAATCCCTTTATTACCCATTCCCTAGTTTTGCATAACCAACAGTTATATTAATACACTTTTTACCTCTGTGATTACCTTGTATCTAAGCCTCTACAAACTGTCCCCTTATTTCAGTTCTTTTGACAGACATCCATTTTAGCCAATCAGAGCTGGCTCACCTAAACTCCACGTGCATGAGCACAGTGTTATCTATATGACACACATGAACTAACACCCTCTATTGGTGAAAACTGTAAAAATACCCTGAGATAAGAGGTGGCCTCAACGGCTTATAAATTAGCATATGAACCGCCTAGGTTTAGCTTTCAACTAAGAATACCAACAGAACAAAGCAAAATTGGTGATAAAAGTAAATTTGAAAATTGTTTAAAATTACCTTCTCTATCTGAATCATGAAAGTTTATTTTGGACTAGACTGTCCCTTTAAACATTGGAGGTTCAATATCCCTTTAATGCTTGGAAATCACCAATTGGGAACCATATGAAAGATGGTGTTAATTAATGAATGAATTAACTTACATGATGTACTGATTGATTGATTGTTGTATTCATGTATTTATTTATTTTGTTTCATGTAGCAAATGGAGAAATTGAGCTAGTTAAGAATATGATCTAATAAGATGGTGAATATTTGTATAACTACTTTTAAATTTTTAGATGAGAGAATTTGCCAAGTCAACTGCTGCTAGCGCTTTGCGAGATCTGAGCGTTAATGTGATCTTTGCCCTTCCATCCTGCACCCATCAAGCAGCTACAGGTCACCTTTCTTTGTAGCAGGAGATGGATGAACACAGATGTGATTCTCCTTTTTACCCAATCCCTCTTAGTAAAAAAGCAAAACCCCTGTAGGGATTAGAAAGCTTCCTTTTGTCTTCCTATAGGGGTTTGTATTACTTTTTTTTTTTAAGATTTAGAGGATTAGTTTATAGAAGTGGTTACAAAAAGATTTCCAAAAGAATCACTGTCATATAAATCTATATAAACTATCAAAAATAGGCTATTGCAAAGTACAGAATAAATAAAGAAATGAATCAACAACAAAAAAAACATTACTCATTTAACATAAATACTGTTGTATTGATATATTTCTTAAAAGTATATTTCATTATGTATATTATGTTCATTATTAGCCAGTAAATGTCTGCCTAACCTACCAGCTATCAGATATGCACTTTCTGTTTTAAAGGGACATTGAACACTTAGAGCCAGATTACAAGTGGTGCGCTTTCATGAAAGTGATATTTGCGTTCCACTGTGTAATAACAGCTCGCATTAGAAGCATTGCGTTCACGAGAGTGTACTTTCATAGGCTCCAATGGGTGCCTTGTTCTGATGCCGTCAGAGAGGGCATCAGTACCTAAGCAAAGGGAAGGGGCTAAGTAGAGCAGCGATAGCAGCAACTATAAATATGATTAAATACATATATATTTATGTGTTAATATGTGCAAATACACCTATTAACACATAAATATATATGTATATAAGCATGTACAGTACATATATATTTACTGAGGACACACAGTTCCCTTAGACCGCAATGTAAAGGCACTTTTCAACACTGTTTTTTTTCTAACACCCCCCTCCTGCCAACTTTAGCCCCAAAATACTGCCTAGTGCAGTTATTTTATTATAAAATAAAGATGCTGCTATCTTTATTTTTTAATAAAATACACTACACAGTATTTTGAGGGCATTTGGGGCACATTTATAAAATTAACCAGAGATCTGATCTCTGGTTAATTTAATAAGCGCTAATTTCTATCGTGAGTTCACGGTAGCAATAACCAGCCACTTGTAATGGCTGATTAATTATCGCGTGACCATAAATGGGCAAATTTGCCTGTTTGCGGACGCATGATCATTTTCAGCACTCCACTTGTAATCTAGCCCTTAATAAATGCTTGCTAGAATGATGCATTTAAAGAAAAGATTAATCTGAGAATTAAATGTAGATGCATTTTTTAAAGTTTAATCAGCTGTTTAAATAGTGACAAAATAAGTGTAAAGTTTTAGTGACTATAAAACAATGGGAGCTGCCATGTTGTAACTTAGGTTACCTTCTCTGCTGTGGCCAATTAGGGAAAGTTATCAATAGGTCACTAGAGTGTTCAGCCAATGGCTGTGTGGAATATAACAATGTTCTGCACTTTCATTTCTATCGGGAACTAAAAAAGCTAACAATTTCAGAATGGAATTACAGGAAAATGGGACAAAATAAATAATGAAAGTATATTGCAGATATTTTTTTAGATATATGATTTATCATTTTATACTATGATCTCAAAGTGTTTAAAGTCCCTTTAATGCACAGGTTTAACTTAAGGCTAAACATTATTATAATATGTTTAACCAGCCCTCCTCTTGTTATACCCATGAGCCAGTGTCACTACTGTGTCATTATATAGTGCTGGGTGTTATTATACTGATGCAGATACCACTGACCCTATAACCAGCCCTCCTCTGGCTATACCCATGAGCCAGTGCCACTACTGTGTCTTTGTATAGTGCTTGGTGTTATTATACTGATGCAGATACCACTGATCCTATAACCAGCCCTCCTCTGGCTATACCCATGAGCCAGTGTCACTACTGTGTCTTTGTATAGTGCTTGGTGTTATTATACTGATGTAGATACCACTGATCCTATAACCAGCCCTCCTCTGGCTATACCCATGAGCCAGTGTCACTGCTGTGTCATTATATAGTGCTGGTTGTTATTATACTGATGCAGATACCACTGATCCTATAACCAGCCATCCTCTGGCTATACCCATGAGCCAGTGTCACTACTGTGTCTTTGTATAGTGCTGGGTGTTATTATACTGATGCAGATACCACTGATCCTGTAACCAGTCCTCCTCTGGCTATACCCATGTGCCAGTGTCACTACTGTGTCATTATATAGTGCTGGGTGTTATTATACTGATACAGATACCACTGATCCTATAACCAGCCCTCCTCTGGCTATACTCATGTGCCAGTGTCACTACTGTGTCATTATATAGTGCTGGGTGTTATTATACTGATGCAGATACCACTGATCCCATAACCAGCCCTCCTCTGGCTATACCCATGTGCCAGTGTCACTACTGTGTCATTATATATAGTGCTGGGTGTTATTATACTGATGCAGATACCACTAACCCTATAACCAGCCCTTGTCTGGCTATACGCATGTGCCGGTGTCACTACTGTGTCATTATATAGTGCTGGGTGTTATTATACTGATGCAGATACCACTGATCCTATAACCAGTCCTCCTCTGGCTATACCCATGTGCCAGTGTCGCTACTGTGTCATTATATAGTGCTGGGTGTTATTATACTGATGCAGATACCACTGACCCTATAACCAGCCCTTGTCTGGCTATACGCATGTGCCAGTGTCACTACTGTGTCTGTGTATAGAGCTGGGTGTTATTTTACAGATGCAGATACACATCCAGTATTTCACTCGGGGTTTATTTATTCCATAACTTATCACCCAATATCGCTAGCAGTCTCTTGACAAGCCACTAACTTTATTCACACTACATATTTTTTTTAATTCCTATTATTTAATCAGAAAGAAAAGATTTACTAAGGTTGTGGCAGACACTGCAAGGGCTAGTCACGGACACCGGTGTCTGTGTACGGACACCTTGCCTATCCCAATTTAAAATTATCTCATTTATATGAATGATAGGAAATGTATAAATTAAATATTCCTTTAAATATGTACATTTTGATGTTCTTGAACCAAAGTACAGATAGATACAAACTGCATGTTACATTCTGTTATGAAGATAAGCACTTAAACCCTTGCTTAAAGCTTAAATGTGTTTTAGAAAATAGATTGTATCCCATAGGTGCCAAAAGATAAGAAATAAACATGTGCCAGACCAGGCAAGTTCTTTTAGAAAAAAGAAAAAAAAAGTGTACAGAAGCATCAACTAACAAAACATTCATAAATAATCAGATATAAACTAACCTTAAGCAGACCAGCTAGACAACCATGTGAATTATTGAGCTATTTAGAGAGAGGATAAAAACACAACAGGTGGAAATATACAGCTGAGAGTTTGCGGAGCACTTAAAGTTATAAAGACATCCCACAAGGAGAGATTCTATAGATAAGAACTGTCCAAACTTTTTTTTTATCTGTTTAGTTACTAGAAATGTAAACCACATTCTACACAACTGATCTACCATACCCAGTTCTCAATTCATGTAAAATACATATTCTAGGTAATGTGTGTTCTCTCGCAGAGCCAGCAATGATCCTGCATTTTATAGCATAGTAATAGTTTGAAAGGATTTTCCTGCCGTCCCTTCTGCAGCTTTTTCTTGTCTTTAAATGTCCAGGGCTTAAATGTCTAAAGCCCACCCAGATACACTTGGACATGCTCTGAGCTACCAAGTCACTCCCTTGAAAACATTGACACTGTCTATGACCCACCCATGATATTACCTGATTCCTCCCCGGGCTGCTGCAACTCCGTCCTACCTCCTTGTCCTGCTTACCAGCTAGGAATACTGGGAGGTATTTTATCTGTGTGTCCCCACTGTATAGAGGTATAATATTACTATTATAAGGTCAAATTACTGACAATTACTGACAATACTTGTTTTAGACAAATAAGCCAACAGCATGTAGAAGTGAAGGCCCATATATAAAAGCACTGAATTGCGTTAGGTTGGAAAAGCTTGTTCTATACACTACTTATAGTAAAGGAAAAGAAAAGAAAATCATATACGTTATTAAATTATTATAGTTGCTCCTGATCGTAAAGCCGAAAGTGTGCTAAGCTGCTCATGTGCTAGAACGAAAGTGAGCTAAGTCATAGGTTTGATAGCTCAAAGGTGCGCTAAGCTGTAGGTGTGCTAGACTGAAGGTAAACTTAGCTGTAGGTGTGCTAGACTGAAGGTGAACTAAGCTGTAGGTGTGCTAGACTGAAGGTGCACTTAGCTGTAGGTGTGCTACACTGAAGATGCGCTAAGCTGTAGGTGTGCTAGACTGAAGGTGCACTCAGCTGTAGGTGTGCTAGACTGAAGGTGCACTTAGCTGTAGGTGTGTTACACTGAAGGTGTGCTAAGCTGTAGGTGTGCTAGACTGAAGGTGCACTTAGCTGTAGGTGTGCTAGACTGAAGGTGCACTAAGCTGTAGGTGTGCTAGACTGAAGGTGCACTTAGCTGTAGGTGTGCTAGACTGAAGGTGTGCTAAGCCGTAGGTTTTCTAGCCCAACAGTGCACTAAGCTTAAGGTGTGCTTGATTAAAGGTGCACTAAGCTTAAGGTGAGCTAGACTGAAGGTGCACTTAGCTGCAGGTGTGCTAGACTGAAGGTGCACTTAGCTGTAGATGTGCTACACTGAAGGTGCGCTAAGCTGCAGGTGTGCTAGACCGAAGGTGAAGTTAGCTGTTGGTGTGTTAGACTGAAGGTGTGCTAAGCTGAAGGTTTGCTAGCCCAACAGTTCACTAAGCTTTAGGTGTGCTAGATTGAAGGTGCGCTAAGCTGTATGTGTGCTACTGCTACACTAAAGGTGCACTAAGCTGTACATGTGCTAGACTGAGGAACATTAAGCTGTAGATGTGCTTGACTGCAGGTGAGCTAAGCTGTAGGTTTGCTAGCCTGAAAGTGTGCTAAACTTTTGGTGTGCTAGATTGAAGGTGCTCTAAGCTGTAGGTGTGCTAGACTGAAGGTGCTCTAAGCTGTAGGTGTGCTAGACTGAGGTACACTAAGCTGTAGATGTGCTAGACTGCAGGTGAGCTAAGCTGTAGGTTTGCTAGCCCGAAAGTGCGTTAAGCTTTTGGTGTGCTAGATTGAAGGTGCTCTAGGCTGTAGGTGTGCTAGACTGAAGGTGCTCTTAGATGTAGATGTGCTAGATTGAAGGTGCTCTAAGCTGTAGATGTGCTAGACTGGAGGTGCGCTAAGCTGTAAGTGTGCTAGACTGGAGGTGCACTAAGCTGTGTAGATGTGCTACACTGGAGGTGTGCTAAGCTGTAAGTGTGCTAGACTGGAGGTGCGCTAAACTGTAGATGTGGTAGACTGGAGGTGCGCTAAGCTGTAGATGTGCTAGACTGAAGGTGCACTAATCTGTAGGTGTGCTAGACTGAAGGTGCACTAAGCCGAAGGTGTGCTTGGCTGAAGGTGCACTAAATTGTTTGTTTGCAAGCCCAAAAGTGTGCTAAGCTTTAGGTGAGATAGATTGAAAGTGCACTAAGCTGTTGGTGTTCTAGACTAAAGGTGCACTTAGCTTTAGGTGTGCTAGACTGAAGGTGCACATAGCTGTAGGTGTGCTAGACTGAAGGTGTGCTAAGCCGTAGGTTTTCTAGCCCAACAGTGCACTAAGCTTAAGGTATGCTTGATTAAAGGTGTACTTAGCTTTAGGTGAGCTAGACTGAAGGTGCACTTAGCTGTAGATGTGCTACACTGAAGGTGCGCTAAGCTGCAGGTGTGCTAGACCGAAGGTGCACTTAGCTGTAGGTGTGCTAGACTGAAGGTGCACTAAGCCGAAGGTGTGCTTGACTGAAGGTGCGCTAAATTGTTTGTTTGCAAGCCCAAAAGTGTGCTAACCTTTAGGTGAGATAGATTGAAAGTGCACTAAGCTGTAGATGTGCTAGACTAAAGGTGCACTTAGCTGTAGGTGTGCTAGACTGAAGGTGCACTAAGCCGAAGGTGTGCTTGACTGAAGGTGCGCTAAATTGTTTGTTTGCAAGCCCAAAAGTGTGCTAAGCTTTAGGTGAGATAGATAGAAAGTGCACTAAGCTGTTGGTGTTCTAGACTAAAGGTGCACTTAGCTTTAGGTGTGCTAGACTGAAGGTGCACATAGCTGTAGGTGTGCTAGACTGAAGGTGTGCTAAGCCGTAGGTTTTCTAGCCCAACAGTGCACTAAGCTTAAGGTGTGCTTGATTAAAGGTGTACTTAGCTTTAGGTGAGCTAGACTGAAGGTGCACTTAGCTGTAGATGTGCTACACTGAAGGTGCGCTAAGCTGCAGGTGTGCTAGACAGAAGGTGAAGTTAGCTGTAGGTGTGTTAGACTGAAGGTGTGCTAAGCCAAAGGTTTGCTAGCCCAACAGTGCACTAAGCTTTAGGTGTGCTAGATTGAAGGTGCGCTAAGCTGTATGTATGCTACACTAAAGGTGCACAAAGCTGTACATGTGCTAGACTGAGGAACATTAAGCTGTAGATGTGCTAGACTGCAGGTGAGCTAAGCTGTAGGTTTTCTAGCCCGAAAGTGCGCAAAGCTTTTGGTGTGCTAGATTGAAGGTGCTCTAAGCTGTAGGTGTGCTAGACTGAAGGTGCTCTAAGCTGTATATGTACTAGATTGAAGGTGCTCTAAGCTGTAGATGTGCTAGACTGGAGATGTGCTAAGCTGTAAGTGTGCTAGACTGGAGGTGCACTAAGCTGTGTAGATGTGCTAGACTGGAGGTGTGCTAAGCTGTAAGTGTGCTAGACTGGAGGTTTGCTAAACTGTAGATGTGGTAGACTGGAGGTGCTCTAAACTGTAGATGTGCTAGACTGAATGTGCACTAAGCTGTAGGTGTGCATGACTAAAGGTGCACTAAATCGTTTGTTTGCAAGCCCAAAAGTGTGCTAAGCTTTAGGTGAGATAGATTGAAAGTGCACTAAGCTGTAGGTGTGCTAGACTAAAGGTGCACTTAGCTGTAGGTGTGCTAGAATGAAGGTGCACTAAGCTGTAGGTGTGCTAGAATGAAGGTGCACTAAGCTGTAGGTGTGCTAGACTGAAGGTGCACTAAGCTGTAGGTGTGCTAGACTGAAGGTGGGCTAAGCCGTAGGTGTGCTAGCCCTTAAACAAAGAATACCAAGTGAATGAAGCAAATTTGATAATATAAGTAAATTTTAAAGTTGATTAACCCCTTAATGACCACAATGTACCCTGTATGTCACTGGTCGTTAAGGGTTTTTTCAGGACATAATAGCACAAGTCTAGCAAGAACACGCTATTAATGCCCTCCCTCCAGCAGGCTTTGTGGAATAGAGCAGTCTCAACGCTGGTGGCAAGGCCGCGCTATAAAACAATCAAGTCCCAAAAAAAGGCCAACGACATACAGGGTACGTCGCTGGTCCTTAAGGGGTTAAAATTGCATGCTTTAGCTGAATCATGAAAGAAAGTTTTGGGGTTTATGTCCCTTCAATAAATCAACTTCACATGCAACATTGCTGAAAACATACAAATAACAATAATCAACTATAATTCCTATCAGTTGTAACTGGTGAGTTTTAGTTAGTTTGCAGAAGACTCCATCTATGTATGGCCCTTTTTATTTTATATTTTGTTTTCTCTACTACTCACACACCCTAACACATTTAGTAATATAAATAAACTATTTACAACAGATATCTTCACAATAAAGTACATTAGTATTTATTAACCATAAACTCACAGAGTAATCTCTCTGCTGATCAGCACTGTCTCTGCTTTTTAACTCTCTCTCTCTGAGCAGGTTTTCCCGCTGTCAATCACATGCATTCGTGACAGTTAGTGGGTGACCAGGGAAGAGAGAGAGGTGGCCACATGATTAGATTTTAAATCAGTCTCAGACCATATGGCCCTGCAACTCCTTTCAACTATATGACCACACGGGACCTCCAATCAGACCCTATTGCCTGCAGCCAATGTCAGTTATGCCATTAACTCTAGATCAGATTCAAACAGTGTGTCACACTATCTTGTGTGACCTGACAGCTGGACTGGTAAACCATAGGGATACTTTTTCTTATAAATACAATATGTGTATATATACGTGTATGTATGTGTGCATATATATATATATATATATATATATATATATATATACGTTGATTGGAGTAGCCGTGTTAGTCCAGAGATTTAGATATCAAAATAAGCATTGAGCAATGATACTTTTTTATTGGACTAACTATACATTTATAAGATGACAAGCTTTGGGTCACTCTTCCGAAAGCGAGTGGAAATTAAGTGGTGGCGAGTAAAAGTTAGTGAGTGAATGTTGAATCAACATTCACTCACTGTCCCAAGTCTGATGGAATCTTATAAGTAGCAAAGTTAGCACTTTATACTTGCAAAATGTACACTCCTGTTGCAGCACTGACAAACACACATTTTGAGTTATGTGCTAAAAATATAATATATATCAATTAAAGGGCAAGGATATGGTATTCCTCTAGGGCTGTAGGGACCCCATTAGTGCTTAGATTGTTACTTCTGAGAGGGTAAACGGGGCAAAGAGAGAGAGAAGGAGATAGGGTTAAGAGAGAGTGGAGTAAAAAAAGAGTGAAGAGATATGGGAGAAGGAAAGGAAAGTGATTAAAGAGAAGATATGGGCTGAGAGAGAAGGGAGTTTTAAATAAAGAGACTGAAGAGAGGGAGTGGAGAGAGTTAATAGAGAAGGGAGAGATGATAATTAATTAAAATGAAATCTCCAGTTCTGCTATGACCTTCCATGACTGTCAGCACTCTTTACATTTACTCTGTTCAACAACTTCCTTTTTCTATCCAACTGTTTTGCTGCTAACTGCTATGCACTTATTTTTGCTAATGTATTACTGTATGTAGGATTATTTATTAATAATTAATAGCTAAACATATGCAAAGAGCGGGTGAAGTATTGGGTGTAATGTGGGTGAGATCAGAAGTAGTGAGTAACATTTTGGCCTGAATAGCAGCTTAGGACTTAAAGTTTTAAGCTATATATATATATATATATATATATATATATATATATATATATATATATATATATATAAAGTTTCTTGTAAAACTTTTAATTGAATATCAGTGTTTAATCTTGAGTAATATTAAGGCATAAAATGAATTTAATGTCTTATAAACTGTTCTGTTTTTTTGTAATGCATACCATGTCTATTTTACATAGATATATAAACATTTGTATTATTATGCATTATTATGATTAGGTCTGAACTACACAGTATATGCAAACAAAACAGAAAACTATAGTTTTGTCCTCTATGCTATGCCCAATTAGAGACATATAAAATTGAGTTCCATCACTGACGAAGCAATCACTTTGTAGAATGCAGTGTTTTGCAACTTTATTTGTAGCTTTGTTATACAATGTTGCAAAAACACTGCTGCCATAGATTACTTAAGACACGTGCACACTCCTGAGCTCTTATGAGCCTACCTAGTCTTACTTTTTTAATAAAAGGTACCAAGAGAACAAAGCACATTTTATAACAGAAGTTGTTTAATATTGCACTCTATCTGAATCATGAAAGTTTAATTTTGACTTTACTGTCCCTTTAATATTATCTCTTCAATATCAATGTTAAACTTTCATGAATCAAATTTTAGAAAACCTTCCAATTTACATTTGTAAATTAAAATGATAGTAAACGTCCTCTTTTATAAAAACTGATCCAAAATGTGAGTAATATTTTAGAGTTTAATTCATTAGTTTTAACTAAGATGCGCTATAACTTAATTTTTTTAATGTATATATGAAATTCAAATTCGCCGTGCTTCTCCGCCCAGTTCAAAAATCAATTTTTCTGTGAGCTAAAGGTTTGAACTGTTCTCCAATCAGTGCTTTCCCCTTCGGGCACCTTTTGTTGTAGTTAGAGCAGTGTTTGGACAACAATTCAAACCTTTAACCAACAGACAGATTGACTTTCGAATTGAGCATTTGAATTTCATATCTATATTAAAAAGTAAGTTATAGCGCATCTTCATTACAACTGATGAATTGAACTCAATCTAAAATATCACTAACATTCCGGATCTTTTTTTTGTTTATATAAAGGAGAGTGTTTACCATCATTTTAAATGGCTTTTTTCCTTTTTTGTCCTTTGTTAAAGAGCATACTTAGATATACTAAGAAGTGTGCATGTATTTTGAGTGGTACATGAGAGCAATGTTTGCAAGTGTTTTTTCAACAATGTTATACATTGTTGAGCACAACAAGGTAACAATGTTTGCAGTAATATACAACAGTGTTACTAACAGTGCTGCAAACACTGCTGCTATATAGTGCTAAAGACACATGCACACTCCTGAACATATACAAATATGCTCTTTAACAAAGGATGCAAAGAAACAAAGTTTGATAACTTTTACTAACTTTTGGTGCTAATTTCTAAGCCCTTAAATACTGCCTCTTATCTAAATGCAGTTGACAGTTTTTAACAGCTAGAGGGCATTAGTTCATGTGTGGCATATAGATAACATTGTGCTCATGCCTGTAAAGTTATTATGAGAGGGCACAGTCTGCAGAGGCTTAGATACAAGGTAATCACAGAGGTAAAAAGTATATTTATATAACAGTGTTAGTTAGGCAAAACTGAGGAAATGGGTAATAAAGGGATTATCTATCTTTTTAAACAATAACAATTCTGGAGTAGACTGTCCCTTTAAATGTATATGTTCCAGATTATAACATAGAAAATATCTCTCTGGAAGTTCCTCTTCACGTTTAGTGAATGTAGGTATGTAAGAGAAACTCATATATATTTTACTGTCTCTGCTATCATGTCAAATTCCAGCAACACTGGCAGCGCTTGAAGAGAAAAATGATATTCAGGTTTTGGCACATATAAAATTCAGTTTAACAGGAGTGGGGTTTGGTGCCTGTGATGTGTTAATTGACTGCTTCACTGAACCTTAAAATAAAACATATAATCAAGTTAAAACTACAAAATAGATGTTAGAAGTTTTTCTACAAGGGGAGTATTTAAAACATGACTAATATTTTAAACTGCCAAAAATTCCTATCATTATTTATTTAAACACCAGCATATAATTGTATACAAAGGTATTTAAGTATTTTACAAAGAGCTGACAGTTCCAGATACCTTAAGATAAACAAGCAATTATAATTCTAAAATTGCCAGTCTGAATAATAACAAGAACTGCAAATATTACATAGAGATTATAGAATAAAAATCTGATTTGTGTTGGAAGTGAATTTGATTGTTTAAAGGGACAGTTAAAGGAAAAGTCAACACCAGAATGTTTGTTGTTTAAAAAGATAGATAATCCCTTTCTTACCCATTCCTCAGTTTTGCACAACCAACACTGTTATAATAATACACTTTTTGCCTCTTTGATTGCCTCTTTGATTGGTTGCTGCACATGTATTCCTCTTGTAATTGGCTCACCTGATGTGTTCAGCTAGCGTTCAGTTATTCTCAAGATACCTTGTGAAGAAAGCACATTCAAGTAAAATGGAAAGTTATTTAAAACTGTATGCTCTTTCTGAATCATAAAACAACAATTTGGGGATTCAGATCTCTTGAAATTTTGTTATTGGGATGCACCAACAAAATTCTACATAACAAAATGGACCTTATACAATATATTTAAAGGGACACTGCACCCACATTTTTTCTTTCGTGATTCAGATAGAGCAGGCAATTTTAAGCAACTTTCTAATTTACTCCTATTATCAATTTTTCTTCATTCTCTTGGTATCTTTATTTGAAAAGCAAGAATGTAAGTTTAGATGCCGGCCCATTTTTGGTTCACAACCTGGGTTGTTCTTGCTGATTGGTGGATAAATTCACTCACCATTAAACAAGTGCTGTCCAGCGTCTGAACCAAAAATTGGCGGGCTCCTTAGCCTAGATGCCTTCTTTTTCAAATAAAGATAGCAAGAGAACGAAGAAAAATTGATAATAGGAGTAGAAAGTTTCTTAACCCTTTGAATGCTAATGACGGCTCTGAGCCGTCACAGAGTTTCCCACTCTGGTGCTAATGACGGCTCAGAGCCGTCACTAGCACTCTCCCATCTTGAGGGAGATCTTTGGGCTCCCACCCACTCCTACCCCAGCGATCGTGCCTGTAGAGTGACAGGCATTGCGGGGGCTTCCCGTTTTGCATGGTGACGTCACACGCAATAACGTGATGACGTCACCGCGCAACTTTATTTATACTTAACAATGTTAAGTATAGGAGCAGGGGACATGCTGCTTAGAAGCCTGTATCTCAGGCATCTAAGCAGCTACAGACCCGCAAGACCCACCATTGGAAAGGTAATCGCCTAACCTTTCCAACAGTGTAAGTCTTGGGGGGTCTGGAAAAAAGTTAAAAAAGTTGAAAAAACATTCAAAAAATAAAAAAATAAAAAAAAACTTAAAAAAATCTTAGCACCCAGGTGGGAAAGTGCTTAGTACTCAAAGGGTTAAAATTGCATGCTCTATCTGAATAACAAAAGGAAAAAATGTTGGCTCAGTATCCCTTTAAAAAGGAAAGGTCTCCTCTGCATCATATGGTCATTTAATGACTATCAATCAAATTTGCCATGTATCAAAATTATATGCATCTGTTTTGTTCTCCACGTGTGACCTTCTTGACCAAAGGATCATTATATTGATAAAATGACATGCTCTAATTCATTAGAGCATGTAATTCTCATACTTGTGAACCTGCTATGTTATGTGTTTAACCCCCAGCAAGGAGTTAAACACAAATTTAAAGTACTGCTTAGGAGCTGCAGAGCACTGATGGTCCTGAATGGAAACCCAATCAGAAGCACTAGCTGCAAAACAGCCCTACTGCACGAATGTCGCTGCTGATTATGTCAGTAGAAGCTCCACTTGGGAGCAGCAGTGTTCTGTGGCTCCCTCGCATTACTTAAACTATTATTGTTATTATCGGTTATTTGTAGAGCGTCAACAGATTCCCCAGCGCTAACTATGTGTTAACCCCTTTTGAGTAGCATTGCAGGATCACTAGTGTTAAATCATATTAGAGCATGTAATTTTTCCACTAAAATAGCTCTTTTACAGAGCAACATCAGTTATAATGCCCCTGTCACTCACTGGGCATTAGCTAGAGGAAAATGCAAGCTCAGCGTTTTTCATCTATATGCCCAGTTTGACTGATGCGGTGGATTTACTGGGGGGGGGGGGGGGGGGAATGATAGAAGCGTTGGATCATAAAACCTGCAAAGATGTAAAAAGCTGTCAGTATAAAAAATCAGTTTGGCACTAGAATTATTATACATTTCACTTTGCTTTACTGTATGAAAAAATATTTCTGCCTATATTTATTTACACCCACAATTTGGTCCTTTTACACTTAGCCTAGCCCCTAACTTTCCTGCCTGTATTAAAGGGATATTAAACCCATTTTTTTCTTTCATGATTCAGACAGAGCAGGTAATTTTTAAGCAACTTTCTAATTTACTCCTAGGGGTCAATTTATTATAGTGCGAATGGACATGATACGATGTAGCGTATCATGTCCGCTGCACACCGATAAATGCTGACAGCATACACCCTCTACAGATTTGCGGCCAATCGGTCGCTAGCAGGGGGTGTCAACCAACCCAATCGTTTTCAATCGGGTTGATTTCTGTCCGCCGCCTAAGAGCAGGCAGACAGGTTATGGAGCAGCGGTCTTTAGAGCAACACGGACATCAAAAATTGACCCCCTATTATCAATTTTTCTTCATTCTCTTGGTACCTTTATTTGACAAGCAGAAATGTAAGCTTTGGAGCCAGCCCATTTTTGGTTCAGCACCTGGGTAGGCACCAATCAGCAAGCACTATCCAGGGTGCTGAACCAAAAATGAGCCGGCTCCTAAGCTTAGATTCCTGCTTTTTCAAATAAAGATAGCAAGAGAACAAAGAAAAATTGATAATAGGAGTACATTAGAAAGTTGATTACAAAATTGCGTGCTCTATCTGAATCCTGAAAAAAAAATATGTGGGTTTAGTATCCCTTTAACCCTACTGCAAATCCCTTGTATTTTATACCCTCTTAACTGCTATTAATCCCCTTACTCCCAAGTAAAAAATATCCCCTGCTATGAATCTCTAAACCCTATTACATTCCTCATTTCATATCTTCACCACAAGTTATCCGTAGCCCAAAAAAAAAAAATCAGAAAAATAAATACTACTTTAAAAACACTCTAGAATAAAACACCTAATTTACTTCTGTCCTGAGGCTAAAACCTTCTTAAACTATATTGCAGGGCCAGGGTCTTATTGTTAATGTCTTACTGCGCATTCTGTCTCTTCTTTGTTCAAATCATCCAATAAGAATGGACTGATTGATTTGAATATTCAAATAAGCCAATATAAATGAATTTTATACTGTTGGCTGATTAAACTAACTAATCTGGGAGCTTTCTTGTGATTTGTGGCTGCATATACAGTATATTCCATTTGTCTTTGGCTAGGAAGGCTCACACAGAAATGCTTCATAAATATCCCCCCATGTCTAGACGTTACTGTCCCTTTAGATTGAAACTTTCAGGAAATGCATGTTTGTGAATAACTAATTCTACTGTATCCATGATCACTGTCTGATAGTAACAGCTTGTAAATCTCTTATGGACAAGCTTATATAACAAAGAGAAGAAAAAGTGACGAAGAACATGAACACTTAATTAAAATGTAATATATTAAAAAATAATCTTAAAAAAATCAGTTGAAAAAGTCAGATGGCATTGGTTCAAGATGGACGCTTCATAGTCAGCCAAAGGTCATATTATTCACAAACACCCAACAATATAAAATGGAGCCAACTTGAACTAAACTACCTGCCAGCTTACACTAACTGGCTTCTGATTGACTGTAAATCATTTACTTGGATTAAAAAAACAACTTTAAAAGTATATTACTGACATTTAATTCATTCGGAGTCTCTTAAAACTGACTTTAGAGCTGACTTACTAGGAAACTGAATTTAATAATTGTATTTAATTGTATTTTGCTTTCCAAATTATAGCAAAAAAACACCTTGATGCCTAAATTTGTAAGTTGATATACCAAGAGCAATGATAGAAGATAGATGGATTTTGACGAGTGCCGTGGTGAATAGTCGGCTTGCTTTTCTAGCAAAACCAATCTTACCATCTTGGGCAGTGTGAATTGGTTATAACAGGTGATTTACTTTTAGTGAATAGATGACTCCTCCTCCCAGCCAGCTATTTCCCTGACTTTAAAGAAGTCAGTATCCACTTTAAACAATGTAAACCACATTAGGTTTTATGAAAAGATTCAGGTACAAACACAGCAATGTTTTGGGCTCAAGCATGATTAATCACAAGTGAGCCCGAAGTATCACTCTGCTATGTTTGTACACGGATCTTTTAGAAATGAACCTTCTCTTTTAAAGGGACATTAAATCCACATTTTTTCTTTCAGGATTCAGATAGAGAATACAATTTTAAACAACATTCCAATGTACTTCTGTTATCTAATTTGCTTCAGTCTTTAGATATCCTTTGTTGAAGAAATAGCAATGCACATGGGTGAGCCAATCACACGAGGCTACTATGTTCAGCCACCAATCAGCAGCTCCTGGGCCTATCTAGATATGAAGAGAATGACGCAAATAAGATAATAGAAGTAAATTAGAAAGTTGTTTAAAATTGCATGCTCTATCTGAATCACAAAAGAAAAAAAAATGGGTTTCATGTCCCTTTGATGCAGGCCTTGGGATCCGCATTGCTAAGCTATTAGCGGGGCCCGGGGCTCTAAAAAGAACGATCGAGATTAGCACGGCTCTTCAGCGCAGAGGTATTTTAACCGCTGCTGGTAATTTAAATAAAACTAATAAAACTAAAGAATGCTGTTAGTATTTCTTCATTTTCTTTTCTTAGTTGATGCATTCATTTTGGATATTCGTTTTGGGAAAAAAACAAAAAACAACCAAATACAAGTTTTGACTTTCATATACATTTAATCTAAACAAGAAGTTGCAAACATATTGAAATATTTTTAATCACTTTGTTTAACAACATTGTTATGGTGCAAATTAATGGTAAAAAATTTCAGCCCAATGCTATTTTACCTTTTTTGCAGTAAGATTCCACTTAAGCAATTTTGCTTTATCACTTACACAACTATGTGGGGCTGCGGGTGATTTATAGGTTTACTATTTCATTTCTTATCTGTGGCATGTTACCCCCTTGCTGAAGAGTTTGCTGAAAACTGCTGTGTGCTGTACAATTTATTTTCACGTCAGAGCTGGGTGAGATATTAATCTGTAATACATACTCTGTACTCGTGTAGGAGGTTTAAATGCTGTACGGGCATTTTTTTCAGCAAAATGGTAGAATTAACTGCATGTATCTCCAATAAATAGGATTTTTCAAGTCTACTCCTTAAGCAAGAACTAACAATATAGTAAATTTTTTTGTAAAATTATTCCGATATATAAAAGTGGAACCTGTGTTTTGTCAGCAAGAGGGTTCAAACAACATTCTATAACTACAGTATCTGAGCCAATCAGGATCGACAATGACATGATTTACAGGCTGTATTCTGCTGTGGGACTTTAGCTATGTGTTTAAATGGGCAGTAAACAGTTAGATATTGTAATATAAATGAATGTTTAATAATATTTAGTAAAAAAACTTTGCAACTTACTTTCATGTATTATTTTGTCCTCTTTTCCTGTGATACTTTAGAGAAGCTAAAACTTAAAGTGATGGTAAATCCTAGGGTTTGTGAAACGCTAGGATTTACCATTGGAAACAATAAAGGGGACTTTCAGTCATGAAGTATAAAATACTTCATGCTGAAAGTTCCTTTTGTTTGTTTGAAGCGTTCGCTGCACTGAGCTCCTCAAGCAGCCCACGGCAGAACGCTAATTTCCACCTCTTAGCAAATAGCTCTGCGTCCCAGTTGGTGCCAAGCTGGTATTTTATACTTCATGACTGAAAGTCACCTTTTTATTCTAGTCTTTGCCTTAAAGGGATATGAAACCTAAAATGTTCTTTCATAATTCAGATAGAGAATACCATTTTAAACACATTTCCAATTTACTTCTATTATTTAATTTGCTTCCTTCTCTTGTTATCCTTTGCAGAAAAGTGTATCTAGGAAAGCTCAGGAGCAGCAAAAAACCTAGGTTCTAGATGCTGATTGGTGGTTGCATATATATACCAATTTTTATTGGCTCACCCATGTATTATTGAGTCATCAACCAGTGCATTACTGCTCATTCAACAAATGAAACCAATAGAACAAAGAACAATTGATAATAGGAGTAAATTAGAAGGTTGCTTAAAATTGCATGCTCTATCTGAATCATGAAAGAAAAAAATTGGGTTTCATAGCCCTTTAAATACACCATTGTATATAATGTCCATTTAACCTATATGCTGGGTTTAAAAACTAAGTAAAAATTAAAATGCTTGTAAGGCTATTTCACAGTTTTTTGTAATAGAATCCTTCTAGTAATTCAAGTGTATTGTACAGACACTGTCATTCAAAACTAAAATTCACTGATGTACATTTAGTGTGTATTTCAGTTTTAACTGTTAAGTTAGTGTAGGGCCTTCTAGCCTGTAGCGTACCTAAGGGTTAAGCACCTTAAGATGTGTCCGTGTTGAGTGTTACAATTTTGATAGGGAGGAGCTATTATCTTACCTCTTTAGGTTGAAGTCAGAGATACTGCATCCTCTTTTTTTTCCAGTGGACTCCTGGAAATTTCCCCGCCCTCCCTCCCCTTTTATGAAGGTTGGTAACAACCAGTTAGTGTGTCCTTATTAGGGGTTGCTTTCAGTTTGTCCAAAGCCAGAGGAGGGTTAGATTACCTATTTCTGTAAGTCCAAGGACTGTAGTTTTGGCTCTCCAGGTTTCAGCATACTGTTTGACTTGCTGTACCTGGACCAACTGGTTTGGGGTATTGTTAATATTACACCCTAGCTTAGGTGGTTGGTCTGGGCCCTGGCTGCAGACAGAGACGGTGAGTGATGGCCATTGTGGGAGGGGTGACAGAGACGGTGAGTGATGGCCATTGTGGGAGGGGTGACATTCCCAGGTATGAGCCTAGGGTTACCCCTCCCGGGTTTGCGACGGGCCAAAGAGCTCCTTGAGACGTGCCTGTGTTTAGTAGAGTTGTAGCTGGGCTCTGCTTGATGTCATTCGCCTGGGTCTGTGAGGATCGTCACATGTGTATGTTAATTAGGTCTCAATTGCCTCTACTTTGTTTGGTTATGGTTAAGAAAAAGTTAAACCTGCTGGTTTTGTGCTTGACGATAAATACGACCAATGGGTCTTTAATTTCTCATACTGTTGTTGTGTCTTCATTTTTTTAGTGTTATTTAGTTATGGTTAGTTCATTTATCACAGCTCAGGATGATAAGGCATTTTATCCTATATGTCCTTTTAAAGTTTTTGTTTCTTTTTTTTGTAACAAAGAGGCCAGATTCCACTACAAACAGTTTGATTATACAGATATTTCCACCCAGGTCAAGATGCATATGCAGGGAGGGACCTAATCCCTACGTACTGATGCCTGGGATAAGCATAAGGCTATCCTATGTAATAATGTCTGGGATAAGCATAAGGCTATCCTATGTAATAATGTCTGGAATAAGCATAAGGCTGTCCTACGTACTGATGCCTGGGATAAGCATAAGGCTGTCCTACGTAATAATGTCTGGGATAAGCATAAGGCTATCCTACGTAATAATGTCTGCGATAAGCATAAGGCTATCCTACGTAATAATGTCTGGGATAAGCATAAGGCTATCCTACGTAATAATGCCTGGGACAAGTATAAGGCTATCCTACGTACTATTGCCTGGGATAAGCATAAGGCGATCCTACGTAATAATGTCTGGGATAAGCATAGGGCTATCCTACGTACTAATGCCTGGGATAAGCATAAGGCTATCCTACATACTAATGCCTGGGACAAGCATAAGGCTATCCTACGTACTAATGCCTGGGATAAGCATAAGGCTATCCTACATACTAACGCCTGGGGTAAGCATAAATCTATCCTACGTACTAATGCCTGGGATAAGCATAAGGCTATTCTACGTACTAATGCCTGGGATAAGCATAAGGCTATCCTACTAACTAATGCCTGGGATAAGCATAAGGATATACTACGTACTAACTAATGACTGGGATAAGCATAAGGCTATCCTACATACTAACTAATGCCTGGGATAAGCATAAGGCTATACTACGTACTTACTTATGTGACGTTATACACTCATTTTTTCTTTGCATAAATGTTTTGTAGATGATCTATATATATAGCCCATAATGTTTTAGCTGGTAATTGGTGGCTACACAAATATGCCTCTCGCCATTGGCTCACCAGATGTGATAAGCTAGCTCCCAGTACCACAATCCTATTCTGCAGCTAATTTTAACTCTGTTAGGGTTAAACACATAGGTATGTGCAAACAATAGTGCAATAATAAAAAACTCCAAAGGCATTATATACTTTTCTTTCTTTTTTCAATTTTATGTCCCTTTAATGTCCCTTTGAACCATTAAAGGGACATGAAACCCATTTTTTTTAATGATTCAGATAGATTATACACTTTTAATCAACTTTCAAATTTGCTTCTATAAGTTAATTTGCTCTATTCTCTTGGTATCCTTTGTTGAAGAAACAATGCACATGGGTGATCCAATAACATGAGGCATAAATGTGCAGCCACCAATCAGCAGATCCTGAGCCTACCTAGGTATGGAACGTTTTTAAATTGCTCTGAATCATCAAATAAATAAAAAAAATATGTGTTTCATATCTCTGATCTGGACATTCCTGTGGTTTCCAGCCCCATAAAATATCATAAGAAGATTTGTCTTATTGGAGAGAGTTACTTGAAGTCTTTGTGACTTTGAACTACTCATTTCTAAAGTGTTTGTTTTTTAAGTAAAATATTATTTTTAATAGAAGCAGTTTTCTTATCTAAATGTTTAAATAACTAATGTGCAAGCCAAAATACAAGATTTAAATCATTCAACTTTGTCCTGGTTAAGTCTGGTAGGGTGTTGTGTTCTGCATTTTTGTTCTTATTTTCAGTATGGAAAGTCCTTTTCTAAATCTGAATTTGGCTGTAGAAATCATTGTGCAGGAAACAAATTCAGTGCTTGATAATGCTATCCACACCTACTTGGGGTTGATAAGAGGATATGTCAGCTGTAGCTTGTAATGACATACAAGTCTGCTATGTCTCTTTCTTCCGTTTAAACACTTCTAGCTATGTGAGAGAGAAAAAAAAGATACTATATAGAGAAAGGATTTCACATACAAAACCAACCCCAGAAATTGTATAAGGCTCATACAGGTACACTGCATCATACAATAGATAGATAATATATAGATATTTTATTTCTAGGGTGTATATTATAATGTGTTTTAAATCATTACAGATTCACTCCTCAGGTTTGATATTTATGTAAACAGTCTATTAATTCCTTGAAAATTTTACATGGAGGGACCTCATAAGCAGGGGTGGAACTACCAATGATTCAACAGGTACAGTGGCAACAGGGCCGAAGTGTAGGGACCACATAGCATCCAGTCTATACATAGACATGTGCAGAATATGTACAATCCTAATACAGGAGAGACGCTGATTAGTGCAGGTCGGTCTGTCGGTCTGTCTATCTATCTATCTATCTATCTATCTATCTATCTATCTATCATCTATCTATCTATCAATCTATCTGTCATCTATCTATCTATCTATCTATCTGTTATCTATCTATCTATCTATCTATCTATCTATCTATCAATATATCTATCTATCTATCTATCTATCTATCTATCTATCTATCTATCTATCACTGTCTGTCTGTTTATCTATCTATCTATCTATCTATACATCTATCTATCTATCTACCTATCTATCTGTCATCTATCTATCTATCTATCTATCATCTATCTATCTATCATCTATATATCATCTATCTATCTATCTATCTATCTATCTATCTATCTATCTATCTATCTATCTATCTATCTATCACTGTCTGTCTGTCTGTTTATCTATCTATCTTGAGAAAAAGATACTGGAGTCGCAATTTGTAAATGGATTTACAACCTTTATTTCATCCGGTAAAACAGATAGCAGTAATAACAGCCCTTCCAATGTGCAAAAGCTTACGCGTTTCAGCAGTTATGCCGTAATCATAGCTTAATCACTCCCTCCTTACCTTGGGCTTAAAAAGGGGTTAAAACCAAACTATTGGTTAAGTGGCTGTAACCAGTTTAACTCTTTCTTAACTGGTGTGCTTGATGGCTCCATGTGAACTATGTACAGAAGCCTGTCTGCGTTACCTATAATAAATGAGTGAAATTGTGCACTGTGTAAGATCTGCTTAAATAAAGCTAAGTATATAATGTTCATTTTATCTAAGTGTACTTTTTATATATGATGTTTGATTTGCTTTACTCATCTTATGTGGGTTCTAATATATGTATCAACTCAAATATTGGACCCTAATATTGCCCCTAGATATTCATAAGTCTCCTATTGAATTTAATTTCCTTCTTGCTGCCAGCACTGTCTATTCTTAATAACAATAACAGGGATATACACCTGTAACCTTACAAAATTGAAGACAGCTTAGATGATTTAATTCTCATAGTATAGTATAGTATATCTATCTATCTATCTATCTATCTATCTATCTATCTATCTATCTATCATCTATCTATCTATCTATCTATCTATCTATCATCTATCTATCTATCATCTATCTATCTATCTATCTATCTATCACTGTCTGTCTGTCTGTTTATCTATCTATCTATCTATCTATCTATCTATCATCTATCTATCTATCTATCATCTATCTATCTATCTATCTGTCATATATCTATCTATCTTATCTATATATCTATCTATCTATCTATATATATCTATCTATCTATCTATCTCTATCTATCTATCTATCTATCTATCTATCTATCATCTATCATCTATCATCTATCTATCTATCTATCTATCTATCTATCTATCTATCTATCTATCTATCTATCTATCTATCTATCACTGTCTTTCTGTCTGTTTATCTATCTATCTATCTATCTATCTATCTATCTATCTATCTATCTATCATCTATCTATCTATCTATCTGTCATCTATCTATCTTATCTATCTATCTATCTATCTATCTATCTATCTATCCTAATAATACAGAGTAGCATGTATATTATTACTATTGCTTACTACTGAGTTACCTTTTTTTTTTTTTTTGCACCAGGGCCCTTTGTTGAGTAGGTCATCTACTATTAATAATCAGACAAATTTTGCACTACAAATAAGCACTTGCTCATTGGTTTTTATCCTCACAATGTCCCATAACATTTTATAAATGTAAAAAAGGATATTATTTTCAGAGATGTGTAGGTTTGCCCTAGTTCATATATAGGGTCCTATTTATGATTGTGCGAGCGGGCATGATCCGATATTGCAGATCATGTCCGCTGCACATCGATAAATGCCGACAGCATACGCTCTCTGCATTTATCATTGCACCAGCAGTTCTTGTGAACTGCTGGTGCAATGCCGTCCCCTGCAGATTCGCGGCCAATGGGCCGCTAGCAAGGGGTGTCAATCAACCCGATCGTATTCGATCGGGTTGATTTCTGGCGATTTCTGTCCGCGGTCTCAGAGCAGGCGGACAGGTTAACAGAAAAGTTACTCAGCCAAAGTGTAAAGAATAAAGTAAAACATGGCAGTCAACATGTTCGATAATGATGATAACCTACTGTTATATTCAAGCAATAGTGCAATAATGAAATGCTCACTCACATTACAGAATGTAAGTTTTTCTCTTTTATGTCCCTTTAATTCAGGTTTAGGGAACCTTAGCAATCCTGATATTTCAGAACTACATTAACCATGATGCTTAGGTACTCTGAAGTCCAGTTGAGCATCATGGGAAATGTAGTTCTGAAACATATGGAGGGCCAAGGTTCCCTATCCCTTCTTTAATCAGACAAATTATTAGCTCATTATTTTTACATTGTACATACGTAATACATGATCTCTAAATTGATTATTATGTCGGGCTAAGAATATGTTTTTAATGTAATAAAAATTGTATTTTTTTATTTTTTTATTTCTTAGGCCTAATGTGTGTTCAGAACGGGAGTTGTCCAGGGTAGCTCACAAACAGCCAGTGGTACAGGCCTACACCCGCATGGTTAAAGTATGGAAACAAGGTTGTAATGGTCAAACCTGGTGTGCCGGCTATGAGCGGAGGTAAGAACTAAAATCTTTTAGTTGTTGGCTGAGTATTTGTGGATTAATTCTGTATTTTAGCAAACAGCACTATATCTTATAAAAAAAATTAAAGAAAACTTAGTAGAAGAAGAGTTTTACAAATTCTTATTTAAAAAATAAAGGAGCTGTAGAGGGTAAAAGTCTGTTCTGAGCTCTGACGTGCCCATATATCTGCCATAACAAGTATACAGGGTTATTATTGCTTTAGTAGGAAGTCTAATGTTTGGGTATGTATCTGATATAGGGCTAGATTATGAGTTGCACGCTAACTGTTGCTCACAAGTGAAAAGGGGTTTATCGAGGCTCTTTGCGCACGTTAGAAGTAGCACGTGTATTACAAGTTTAAAGTTAACAAGTTCACTTGGGTGCAATTGAATTTAATGGACGTTGGGATAGCGCAACTTTAGAACTCTGGTTAACTGTTAGGCAAGTAAAAAAAGTTGCATAAAACACATCACAAATACATTTTAAAGTACAGTTATTCTCATAATAACACTGTCTGATAAAAAAAATATTTAAAAATAACATTGCATAAAGAGTTATAAGGGCTTAAAGATATGAGGTCTCAGGTGTTTGAGAAAAGGTTGCAAACGGCTTTAACATAGAGATAAATACATATACATGTCTAAATATCTATATGTATATATGTGTATACAGTATATATATATATATATATATATATATATATATATATATATATATGTGTGTGTGTGTGCACATGTGTATATATGTATTTATAGACATATACTGTATACACATATAAACACATAAATATTTGGAGCCCTTTGCAGTTAGCTGAAAACATGTAAAATTATATTTATGGAATATTCATATTTAATAAAGTGTTTAACTATGTATTTATTGTAAATATTTCACATTCTAATGTTCTACACATACAGAAGTATGTTTAATAGATAGTCTTATATATATATCCGCATATATCTATAGTTATATATATATATATATATATATTTATATATATATATATATATATATATATATTTAACAATAAATAGAACATATTCAGCTATGTGAAGAACTTTGAAATGTGAAATATTTAGGTTATCGAACTTGAAAAAATGTGATTGGGTTTGCATGTAAGAAAAGTGTAATTTCCCCCACCCCCAGTTTTCGCACTCCATTGAAGTCTATGGGAGATATTCAAAATTCGGGTTTTTGGACTGTCAAGTTAGCAGGAGTGATAAATAGTGCTCCACTGGTAATTTAGCCTATAAAGAGGTTGCTGTAGTCATGCATATGCACATATGCTTGCTCTCTTTCTCTCTTCTCTCTCTTACTGACTCTTTTTTTGCTTTTTATTTAACTCTGTTTTTTTTTGTTTTTTTTCTTTCTGTCCCCCCCCCCCTTTCTCTTTCTTGCTTTTTCACTCTCTCTTTGAGACTGATGACCTAATACTCTCTGCTCTGGAAAGATGATCTTAGAAGTTTTATCAGCACCGTGAGGTCCGTCAAAGAACTTTAGAAAGAAAGTGTGTACCTTGTAAACTGTTTATCTCACTATTTAGGGTTTTGGATGTGGCGGAACACCTACATTAAATTATAATGCTATAAAAATAGCCCCCAAGGATTCTGCGTGATTTATTTTCATGCCAGCAAGTATTTGAGTTGCTGCTTTCTCTTGCTCAGTGGAGAAATACCTGGTATTTCAGGACTTTTTGTGCGGTCGTTTTGGCAAAATCAGACTGGTATACTATAGGATATTTCTCCTCTGTAAAAGACACAGTTAAAAGAGACTCCACCCTGAGTCGTATTAGTCTCGTGAAAACGATGGAGGTTGTCCTCAGTTTTAATATCAGGCGAGTGTGTTTTTTTTCTCTATGGATCTGATGATATAAACCTCTCCGCTTGCGCAAAATTATATAAAATAATCCCCCGGAACTGAGAGATCCCTCACGAGATTCTAAAAAGACAGATTTTGCAAAACTTCTCCAAGGGGCATTCTCTGCATTTCTTTATGTAAAGGAGAGACAAGCCCAGTGCACTATAGCACTGCATCACATGAGAGTTCTGCTACATTTACACTTTGGTCTTTGTAATTTATATTACTTTAGACTTCAGATTAAGCTTTAGTACATTTAAATTTTGCACTTTCTATTTTGTATTTTATTTTGTATATGGCAGTATATTTAGGATTGTGAGTTTATAAATTCTAATTATGCTTTAACATTTTCTGTGTAACTTTAATTTATACTTTGTATATTTATGTGTACTTTTTTTTTTACAAATTACATCACACTTTGTATTTCTCTTTTAAACAGAAAAACAAAACTTTAGTTTCTCAGAAACTTTCGTTACTTTCTATGGTCCCCATAAGCAAAGATGCTCTAGTTTGGAGAAAAATTATAGTGCAGATTTTACAAGGGCTGAACTCACTGAATTCTATAAGAAAAGGGACATAACCTGTAAGTCCCATAGAAATTAGAGATGCCTTTCAAAGAAAGTAATGATGCTTTCTGGGATACAGAATTTCACAGGAGAGAGAGAAGTTAACAAGAGAACACCTGGGGCTGTTATAAAGTCTCAGTTTGCAGCAAATACAAATTAAGCTGACACGTTTGCAGAACAATTTAACTTGTACATTTTTGGCAATAGCTTGGTATTTATTATGTATCTGTCAGTTAAATAAGTGAATTGTGAATTTTGAGCAAAAACTTCACCTGCATAAAGTTGGCGAGATAATTCAGTGAGACAAGATTTTGTAAATTGCTTAAAGAATTTCAGAGGATTTGGGAGAGAGCTTCTGACATACCTCACAAACTCCCCTGTCCCTCCCACTTTCTGAAGCTGTCATTTTTATTTATTTTTATCTTACAATAGAGCAAATACAAAGTGCAATATAATTTGTAAAAGATACACAAAAGTATGCAAAGTATGATCCTAGTTTGTTAAAGTAACAGAAACTTTCTAAACATAATCCGAATTTGTAAAATCACTGCTGGATCTAAATCTAAATTTAGATGTATTAAAATATAAAATAGAAAGTGCAAAGCTTAAATGTAATAATACTGTAAGGACCTAATCTGAAGTGTAAGTAATATAAAAAACAAAGCACAAAGTGTAAATGTAACAAAACTCTCATATCATGTTCACATACAGAAATGCAGAGAACACTCCTTAGACAAGTATCACAACATCTGCCAGTATTTCAGTGCTGTAGGGTCCCTTCTTCTTTTATCATTCAGTGAGTTCAGCCCATGTGAAGTCTGCACTACAATTTCTCTCCAAGCAAGAGAATTATTATTGATATTATCATTTATTTGTATAGCGCCTCCAAATTCCGTAGCGCTGGGTACAATTATAGGGGTATACAATGACAAGGATTTGTGATAAAATACAAAACTTAACAAAACTAAACAAATATAGTACAGGAGGAAGAGGGCCCTGCTCCGGAGAGCTCACAGTCTACAGGTTTATGGTGCAGAGACATAAGGTTGGGGTAGCTTGTCTATACAAGGTTGGAGACAGTCTTATGGAGCGGGGTAGAGAGTTCCAGTGGACAGGAGCAGCATGTGCGAAGTCTTGAAGGTGGGAGTGGGACGTAGAGATAACAGGAGTGGAGAGACGTAGGTCAGAGGTTGATCGAAGATGACAGGATGGGGAATATTTCACGATGAGAGAGGAAATATAGTTGGGAGTTAGACTGTTGAGTGCTTTGTAAGTTAGGGTTAATACTTTAAATTGTATTCTGGAGTGTATGGGGAGCCAGTGTAGAGATTGGCAGAGCGGAGCAGCTGATGTAGATCAGTGACTTAGGTTGATGACTCTAGCAGAAGCATTCATAATAGATTGGAGGGAGGAGAGGTGGTGTTTTGGAAGGCCATTTAGGAGTAGATTGCAATAATCAATGCATGACAAAATGAGGGAATTAAGCTATTATCATCAGGTCCTATCCCACTTTTTTTCCTTTATTCTCTCTTTTCTTCTTTTTCTTTACCTCTTCTTTCTATGAAAACTTTTACCATTATTACCTGAAAACACTGATTGTCTTTTCATGTTTAATTTACCTACCAATGGACAGCGTTGCAGAATTAGTTGGCACTTTCTAAGTAAAGAATAATAATAATAATAATTTAACAATAGCTTATACCAGTGAGTTCCTGTCATGCCACAGAGCTCAAAACGTAAAAATTTAAAAGAAGAAATTAAAAATAAGCTCCCTTATTCTAATCAACACCATTTTATGTCAAATTAATTGACTGCTTTGCAGAACATTAAACTGCAATTGCTTTATCAATCATTGAAAAAATACTAGAAATTATCAGAATTCAAAGAACTAAATTGTATCTTATTTTCTGGGGATTTAAATATATAATTTAGCCAAAATCTGCAAAATTACAAAATCTATCAAATTTGTAATTTACCGAATTTGTCTGCAGTCATTAAGGCAAGAAAAAGCCTTTTTTCCGAAAGTTTTAAGACTTTATCCTATCCAAATATAACTGGCTACAAGATAAGGTTTTACATTGATTTTTTATTCTATGATAATTGTCTTTTCAGATATTTAATTTGAAACATTTTTCTTGACAGCACGAGATTTGAGTAATAGTTCTTCCATTAATGGATTTAATACCCAAAAGCAATTTCACCTCAAATTACTTCTGATCATATTTGATTTGTTAAACCATGATATTATTATTTACTTATTCATCATTTTGTATGAGACACATAAGTCAAACATTTCCACATGCATTTAAAACAGAGTAAAAAAAATCACTAGTAAAACATTATGGGCTAGATTACGAGTGGAGCGCTATCATTTGTGCATGAGCGATATCTGGTTTTCGAGGCTGTTTGCATGCAAGTTAAATTCTGCCCATATTACAAGATGAAAGTAAATGCAAATGTGTGAGCACAATCACAATTTATGCTTAATATTTGATAGGAGTGATTCAGACTAACCAAATTTTTCACCTATGCACACATCTAGTCTGTAGTATCTGAATATCTTTATGGGTATTTTGTTTTTCTGGTTGTATAAGTTCATCCAACTATTCATCCATATCTTAGGCAATAGGAGCCTCTCATTTGTGGGAGTAGAAAGTTTAGTTCTGTGTGTTTCTATTTCATTACAATTAATTGGAAAATAAAACATTTCAAAAATGATTTAATCTATTTTTTAAATAAATATTAACAAATCACACATTTCTTTAAAACATTAAAATATATTATTTCATATACTTTGTTTAGACATGTATCTGTTCCTGTCTGGTACAGGTTTTGTAGACGGCATGTTTTATTCACTTCAGTGTGTTTGCATTGCAAGGAAAAATAATATATATGTATATATTAAAGCAGAATATTAAACTGAAACTGATAAACACCTTACAGTTTCTTGTGCACATGCCAAAGTAATGAGATTCCATCAAGATAACGGGATTCCATCAAATAAATATTTTCAGAAGCACAAAATAAAAATTGTCTGATGCTCCTGGATGGCTTTTCAAGACAAGGATTTATTTTTTAATAATTATAGCTTAGAGAAGGAGTTTTCTTTTTCTGTTAAACGGACAGTAACATCTTATGATTTTAATATAAATAATTTACACATAGTAAAACAACTTTTGCATTATACTTTCATTATTTATTTTGCCTAATTTTCATGTAATTTAGCTTTGAAAATTATACATTTTCTAATTCTCATAACTATATAAGCACCCTGCAGAATTATCAAGGCTAACACTGCTACATATATTCCCCTAGTTGGTTTAACAGATAAC
Source organism: Bombina bombina (assembly GCF_027579735.1). Lineage (NCBI taxonomy): Eukaryota > Metazoa > Chordata > Amphibia > Anura > Bombinatoridae > Bombina > Bombina bombina. Next base: position 40,852,339 of record NC_069506.1, read on the forward strand.
AATTGCGAAACCATGCACATTTTACTAACATAATGACTGTGGCTAACCTTGTCAGCTGAATACTTTAGCCGGGATTGGCTCTTTCATATACAGCAAGTGGTGGGTGGAGTTTGAATATTGAAAAACAATTGCAGCAAATATGATGTTATTTTTTTTAAATGTTTATTCTTGGCTAATAATATTTTCTATATTAGACAACACTAGTGTCTTGTAAGTATAAGATGTTTACTGTCCCTTTAACAACCACAAAAAGAGTATAAAACAAATAATATCTAGTTGTTATTGACGTTCTCAAATATGTCTAATGCATTTAACCACAGCTGACTGTAGCAAGACAGGTTTATGCATTTAAGGAGACTGAAAAACATTGAGAGCAGTTTTCATTTTATTACCTAAATTGCACTAAAAATAAAAAATGTACTAACTTTAAGACCCATATTTGAAAAATATATATAATTTATGCTTACCTGATAAATTCATTTTCTTTCCTGGCATGGAGAGTCCACAAATCCATTCAATTACTAGTGGGAATTCAACTCCTGCCCACCAGGTGGAGGCAAAGAACACCTCAGCAAAGCTTCAAGTATCCTCCCACTTCCCACAATCCCCAGTCATTCAGCTGAGGAATAATGGAAAGAGAAGAAGGCACAAAGGGTATAGAGGTGCCTGAGGTTTAGAAAATTACAAAAAGCCGTCTTAAAATAAGGGCGGGTCGTGGACTCTCCATGCCAGGAAAGAAAATAATTTATCAGGTAAGTATAAATTATATTTTCTTTCCAATGGGATGGAGAGTCCACAAATCCATTCAATTACTAGTGGGAACCAATACCCAAGCTAGAGTTCACAGAATGGACGGGAGGGATACACAAGACAGGCAAACCTAAACAGAAGGCACCACCGCTTGAAGAACTTTCCTCCCAAAAGAAGCCTCAGCTGAGGCAAAAACATAAAATTTGGAAAATTTGGAAAAATTATGCAATGATGACCAAGTGGCCTCCTTGCAAATGTGTTCCATAGAATTATATTTTTTTAAGGCCCAAGAGGAAGTGACAGGCCTAGTGGAGTGAGCCATAATTTTCTCTGGAGGCTGCTGTCCAGCTGTCTCATAAGCCAATTGAATAACACTTCTCAACAAGAAGGAGAGAGTAGAAGAAGTGGCCTTCTGACCTCTCCGTTTACCAGAAAATACAACAAAAAGACCAGAAGATTGAAGAAAATCTTTTGAAGCCTGCAAATAGAACTTCAAAGCACACACAACATCCAGATTGTGCAACAACCGCTCCTTCTTAGAGGAAGGATTAGGAAAAAATGAAAGAACAACAATTTCTTGGTTAATATTGCATTCCGAAACTACCTTAGGTAGGAATCCTAATTTAGTACGGAGGACCACCTTTTCCGCATGAAGAATAAGATAAGGAGAGTTGCTCTGTAGAGCCGAAATCTCTGAAACTCTACGGGCAGAAGAAATAGCCAGCAAAAACAAAATCTTCCAGGGCAATAACTTAATATCAACAGAATGCATAGGCTCAAATGGAGCCTGCTGCAAAACTTTGAGAACCAGATTAAGACTCCAAGGAGGAGCAATAGACCTAAACACAGGCCTGATTCTAACCAAAGCCTGGACAATAGATTAAACATCTGGCAAAATTGCCAGATTCTTCTGCAGAAGAATCAACAGAGCCGAGATCTGACCCTTTAGGGTACTAACTAATAAGCCCTTCTCCAGGCCCTCCTGAAGAAAGGACAGAATACGGGAATTCTCACCTGACTCCAAGAAAAACCCCTAGAACTGCACCAATGAAGGTATTTATGCCATACCTTATAATAAATCTTGCGTGTAAAAGGCATACAAGCCTAAATCATTGTCTCAATAACCTTTACAGAAAAACCTTGTCTGGACAAGAATAAGCGTTCAATCTCCAAGCAGTCAGCTTCAGAGAGACTAAGTTTCGATGGAGGAAGGGACCCTGAAGAAGAAGATCCTTCCTCAGAGGCAATTTCCACGGGGGAAATTATGTCATCTTCACTAGGTCCACAAACCAAGTTCTGCGAGGCCACGCAGGAGCTATTAGTTTCACCAAAGCTTCTCCTGTTTGATACAAGCTTTCAACTGAGGAAGGAGTTCAACCGGAGGGAACAGATAAATTAGACCAAAAACCCATGGCAATGCCAGGGCGCCTACCAGAGTTGCCTGAGGATCTCTTGATCTTGCTCCATATTTTGGAAGCTTGGCGTTTAGACTAGATTCTATCAGCTCCAGCTCCGGAAATCCCCATTTGAGGGTTAACATCGAGAAAACATCAGGATGGAGAGCCTATTCCCCTGGATGAAACATCTGCCTGCTTAGATAATCCGCTTCCCAGTTGTCCACTCTTGGGATTTGAATTGCAGAGAGATGACAATTGTGAGACTCTTCCCACTGAAGAATGCGAGTCACCTCCTTCACAGCTTACAGGCTCCGAGTTCCTCCTTGGTGGTTGATATACGCCACCAAAGTAATGTTGTCCGATTGAAATCTGATAAACGGAACTAAACTAAGTTGAGGCCAAGCTGTTGAGAATTGCTCTCAATTCTAGGATATTTATAGGGAGGGCAAACTGCTCCTGAGTCCAAAGTCTCTGAGGGACACCCAAACTGCTCCTCAGCCTAACATGCTGGCATCCGTGGTCACAATCTCTCAAGAAGGTCTCAGGAAACAAGTGTCCTGAGACAAATCATCTTGGGAGATCCACCAAGACAGAGAAAACCCTGTGTTAGAGTCTAAAACTATCCTCTGAGAGAGATTTGAGTGGTCTCTGTTCCATTGACTGAGCATACATAACTGTAAAGGTCTCAGATGGAAGCAAGCAAATGGAATAATGTCCATGAATGCCACCATGAGGATTGAAGAGAACGACAGGCCTCCAGAAGCTTGAATTTTCTGACCTCCATCAAAAAAATCTTCATAGATACTGAGTCTATGATTGTACCCAGAAAACATACCTGGGTACTTGGCACCAAAGAACTTTTCCCTAGATTCACCTTCCACCCGTGAGAGTAGAGAATGGCTAACAGAGAATCTGTATGGGATCTAGCTAGCTGAAAAGATGGCACCTGAACCAAGATATCATCCAGGTAAGGAGCCACGCAATCCCTAGAGATCTGGCAATAGCTAAAAGAGCCCCTAGAACCTTCATAGAGATTCGAGGAGCAGTGGTGAGGCCGAAAGGAAGGGCTACAAATTGGAAATGTTTATCCAAAAAAAGCAAACCTCAGGAACTTGAAATGTTCCCTGTGGATAGGCACATGAAGATATGCATACTTCAGGTCTATTGTGGTCATAAATTGACCCTCCTGAACTAGAGGGAGAATAGAACGAATAGTCTCAATTTTGAGGGGTGGAACCTTGAGAAACTTGTTGAGAGACTTGAGGTCTAGAATGGGTCAAAAAGTTCCCTCTTTTTTGGGAACCACAAAAAGATTCAAATAAAATCCCTAAACCCTGTTCTGTTAGAGGAACTGTGATAATTACTCACAGAGAAGACAGATTCCTTACACAGTTTAAGAAGGCCTCTCTCTTTACCTGGTTTACAGATAATCTTGATAATAGAAATCTGTCCCTCGGGGTACAAGATTTGAATCCTATCCTGTATCCCTGGGAGACCACATCCACTGCCCAAGGATCTGGAACGTTGTGAATCCAAGCCTGCTGAACAAAGGAAAGCCTGTCCCCTACCTGATCCAGCACTGGATCGGGGGCGGCCCCTTCATGCTGACTTATTGTCAGCAGAAGACTTTCTGGATTGCTTACCCTTATTCCAGGGCTGGCTTGCTCTCCAAGAAGTCTTGGCTTGCTCACATTTAGAAGACGAGGAAGATTTCTGTCCCTTCAAGTTACGAAAGGAACGAAAATTAGAAGTCTGACAACCCTTGGGTCTATTCTTCTTATAATGTGGTAAAAAAAAAACTCCTTTCCCACCAGTAACCGTGGAAATTATCTCTGCTAGACCAGGGCCAAATAAAGTCTTACCATTAAATGGTAGAGATAGAAGCTTGGATTTGGAAGTTACCTGACAACTTGCATACTGGCATCACAGATAAAAGTATTAGCCAGCTTTTGAGCCTTGATCCTATCTTGGATCTCCTCTATCGTAGTCTCCTCTGAAATTAAATCAGACAATGAGTCACACCAATAAGAAGCTGCACCAGCAACTGTCGCAATACTAATAACTGGTTGCCACTGCAAACCCTGATAAAGAAACATTTTTCTTAAATAACCCTCCAGTTTCTTATCCATAGGGTCTCTAAAAGAGGAAATATCCTCAAGAGGAATAGTAGTTCTGTTAGCTAAGGTAAATATAGCACCCTCTACTCTAGAAACAGTGCGCCACAGATCTTGCATGGAGCCACAGGAAACATATTTTTAAACACAGGAGACGGGTTAAAAAGAACACCCATTCCTGAGATATAATGTCAGACATGCGATCTGGAACAGAAAAAACCTCCACAGATTTAGGTTTGACATCAAACACTCTATTCAGTTTAATAGACTTTTTAGGAGCCTCTGTAATTGTTTCAGAGTCATCCAAAGTAGCTAAAACCTCCTTTAAAAGTTAACTGAGATGCTCCAGTTTAAATCTAAAATTAACCTCCTTAGAATCTACTGTATCAGGAACCGCAGATTCCGAATCAGAGATCTCGCCCTCAGAAGCTGCAGAGGAATGATTCTCACTAGATAACTGAGAAAGACTAGCCAAATCAGTCTTAGCAGAACAGAACCCATATAAATGTTCTTAGGTTTTCTCTTCATTTTACCAGAACTAGGTAAAGCACTTAAGGCTGCAGAAACTGCAGAAGTCAACTGCGCAGCAAAATCCTTAGGCAAACAAACACTTCCAGAGGCTGACTGAGAGGAACCGCAGGGCACTGCATGTGAATCTGTCAAAGGCTGGGACATGTTAGAGGAAGGTTGAGATAACCCCTGAACAACAGTATCCTGAGAAAAAGAAGGCTCAGATAAGGAATCCTTATCCTTAGATAATAAAACCTTATTAAGGCAATGGGAACAAAATTGCACAGGAGGGATAACCTGGGCATCTGCACAATAAAGACATTAGCAAATGACAGAGAAAACTTGGGATTGGCATCCATAGTAAATAAAAAAGCCCTTTATTTCCCCTATACTCTATAAAAACTTTAGGCATAAATAACAAATAATTTATTAAAACCAGCACCTCTACACCCTAGCCACGCTGGAGAGACTAACCCGGTAACCAGGAATCCAATCCACACCGGCAGATAAAACAACCCTGTTCAAACTGCAGATCCTGGAAAGCTGCAAACATCAGAGAGAAGCACAAGGCAGAAAAAATGATCCAATACTGAAAATCCGCTCTGTCCCCTTGAAAATCCGACTTCTAAACAGCCGGCTATAAACAAACCATTCAGAATTTAGGAAGTAACTGAGTGGTTACAAGATCCAAATTCAAAAGTAAAATGTGGTTAAAAGAACCGCCAACAACCTTCTTAAAGAGATATTACCCAAATAAAATAAAAGGTAAACTTGTGCAAATAAATCCCCATAGCCAAAATAAAAAAGCCTTCATATGACAGAACAGTGCCCTGAACAGCTGGCCAAACAATTCCCAATCTTTAAAAGGGATATTCAGTTCAATAAGGATCCACCTTGTTATCTAAGTATCCTTTAAAAACAAAAACAAAAAACAAGGAACTCCTAAGTGCTGCATCCTTCTCCCCTAGAAGGTAAAAGCAATTACCTGTGGATCCGCTGTAGGGCAGGTACTGCAAACATGTGTGACAGAATCCTCACTGACATAGACCTGTAGATAAACAAAAAACAGAGTAACCAGCCCTCATTTTCTATATAGTGGTAGCAAAAATCTTGGAAGGAAAGCAAAGACTACCTCGTCGTCTTCCAACTGCTAAAAGCCACCATTACTCTTACCAAAGAGAATGACATGGACACAGCATAACCCCAATCCTTGCTTGCAGCGAAAAGTACCCATTTAAGGATTAACAACTTGATTTCTTCAGACATCTTCTTCACACATCACCTACAATGTACACAGACAAAGAATGACTGGGCATTGTGGGAAGTGGGAGGATACTTGAAGCTTTGCTGGGGTGTTCTTTGCCTCCACCTGGTGGCCAGGAGTTGAATTCCCACTAGTAATTGAATGGATTCATGGACTCCATGCCACTTGAAAGAAATAATGGCTATTGAAAAAATTAAGTTTAATATAATAACTTTTGAATCCCTTTAAATAATTATTTAGGGAGAGCACAGAGGGTGCATGACTTGTGTAGTCAGCGTTCTTGGTTTAAGCCAATTACATTATTTATTTTTTCTGCTTTTGAGAACTCTAATGTATGCTAGTATCACTCTGTATAAGGAGATATATGTACAATGATGCAAGGTCAAATCAATTTGAAGATTCTAATAGATGTTTTATAAAGGGACATCATGAGTGAATTTCAGTTTTAAATAGGTGTTTGCTGTATACTTCCAGTAGCAAATTCTTCTAGTAAAAGTTATTATAGATTTTCAGCTGTATACATACATATGCTGTGAGTGCTCCGTGCACCAGCATTCAAATACCACAAAAAATGTACCTCTCATTTCAAATTTAAACTCCAAGGTCTATTCATTAAGAGGTAAATGGCAGGAGAATTGAAAATTTTCAATTCCAGCTATTAACTATGTGATATGAAAGACCAAACCCAGTGAGTATCTCCTGCAATAACAACTGAGTTAGCCCTGCACATTGCATAGTTAATGCTGTGTACAATTCACGTAAAATAGGAGAATTGCAGGTTAATTGTATGCAACATTAACTATGCATTGTGCAGGGCTAGTTCAGCTCTTCTTACAAGAGATACTCACTGGGTTTGGCCCTTTATAATGTATAGTAAATGAAAGATTTTAAATCACCTACAATTCACCTGCAATTCACCTCTTTGAACTCGATTGATCAAGCCCTTCTCTCCCCTTAGACTGCAGGTTCTCACAAGCAAACCTTCAGTAAGAATTTATCAAGCAGATGTCATCAGACCGCTGCTTCCCTGCCCTGTTCTCAGGGCTGGATTGGGCCGCTGGGATACCGGAAAAAATCCCGGTGGGCCGCTGGCCCGCAGAGGCCGTTCAGCTGCAGTGGAGAGCAGCAATTTGCCAGCCCAGCAAGCAAGCAAAGTTGTGTGAGAGAGGCGGAGCGCCGAGAGCATCGGCAGCAGAGCCGTAGCTAGATCTGTCAGAGTATAGGGAGGCGGAGCACAGTGGCAGGCAGCAGAGCCATAGGATAAGTGTATTTGTCAGAGTATCTTTCAGTGGAGATCTTTAGTGCGGCTCCCAGCGTGTGACCAAATCTGCAAAGGTACTAACTTTTTCTTAAAGAGGAATTCCAATCTGGATTCTCATCAGTTGCAGTACATGCCATTTTTCCCAATGTGAGTGAAATTATTACCTGTGATCATAGTGCACAACAATGTGATAATTTCTCATCCAGAAGTGTCTGTATACCCCAGGCTTCCGGGGATGTGCAATTTCCACAAATTAATTATTAAATTAACTCCCTATAAAATGTTATTTAAAAAAATTTATTTTCAATATTTTTCCCCTTGCTTTCCCTGAAATTAACTCTAAAATAAGAGGAGGGTGGGGTCTGGGAGAGACTGGGTCTGGTGCCGGGAGGGGCGGGCTCTGGGACTGGTCTTCTAACATTTCTAGGGCTGGTCTGGTTTCCCAGTCAGGCCCCGCCTGTTCTCCACCTCTTAGGTGAAGAATTTCAAACTCCCCAGTCTCTTACGACCAGGAAGATTGACAGCTCCTGTTCGTGCATGATTGGATGTGTGCAGGCTGGGGTAGGGGTTGCACACAAGCTCACAGGAGCGCTTGTGTGCAATGATTAATGCGTACAGCGGAATTGCTGTCTGCCAATGGAGAAGCTGAGCGGACAGGGTCAAATATGTATGCCATTTTCTGCACATGGATGATAAATTGAGCCCAAATTGTAAATAGAATCCTAAGTGTTATTACATTACGCTCCATTTACTAAGCAGCGGATGCTGCTTAAGAGGCCATCGTTAAAGGCTCACCAGAAATGGAAGATGAGAAGCAGTGGTCATAAGACCGCTGCTCCTTAACTTCTCCGTCACCTAACAGGTGGCGGATTGAATTCATCCTGATCTGATGACTGACTGGCCATCAGTGAGCAGGGGCAGCATTGCACAAGCATTTCTGGTAAAATGCTTGTGCAATGATAAATGCGGCGAATCATGTCCTCTCGACACTTGCTAAATCTAGCCCATTGTCTTTTTTATTATGCTTTTGTTGATTCTGCAATTCTACTGTGAGACAGTATACACTCATTTTCATATAACTGCATGTAATAGACACTACTATAAAGAATAAGATGCACGGATACTGATATAAAAATCCAGCATACAACTGTTTAAAAACTTACTTAGAAGCTCTCATTTTAGGTCTTTTAAAAAGGCTGCCGGAAAGCCCACTGCAAGTGGGAAGTAAGACACTCCCCCCTACCCCTTCTTTTGCATATGAAAAGACCCTTTACACAAACAAGGTAGCTGACGGTATTCTCATAAAACTTTGGGGCTTGGTTAGGAGTCTGAAAATCAGAGCAATGTTATTTAAAAATAAGCAAAACTATGCATTTAAAAAAAACAAACAAAAAAAACTTTATGGGCTATATAAATAGATCATCTACAAAACATTTATGCAAAGAAAAAATGAGTGTATAATGTCCCTTTAAGGTCTAAAGCCCCTGACCCCAACCTATTAATGCTGCTGTCAGCACCATCCCTTGAATTCTATCCTCCCCCCGATATGTTTGTGTTTTAACTGGTTTCTGTATTTTTAAGAGCAGAACAGTTACCTTAGAATTCTGGTGGTTATTTTATTTTAATTTTTTTTACTTAATTCTCTTAATTGTTTAGCCAGTAATGCAGTATAGAATAAGAGCTAATATGTTAATTGGTTATTAAATATTAAAGTATCTCTCCCTAGGAATTTATAGAATCACAGCTCTTTAAACATTTATTTCTAACCATTTTCTTCATTTTTTTCATTACTAACAGCTCCTTAAACTCTTTAATTCTGACAGGTTGATTTATTTTTCAGATGTTAATTTATTGATTTAAAATGTTCCACTTCACTGAATATTTGATATTAATTGTGGATATTATACAAAGCACTATTATGACTAATCAAATTAATTGATAAATGTATTGCGCAAATAGTAAATCAAATTTTGTATGTAACAAAAAAACTTTACACTATAAATGCTTAACATTTTGTGACAAAATGAAAGAGACTTAAAGGGACATGAAAATTCAGATAGAAAATACAATTGTAAACAACTTTCTAATTTACTTCTATTATCTAATTTGTTTCATTCTCTTGGTATCATTCGTTCAAGGAGCATCAATGCACTAAACGTTTCTAACTAAACACATGGGTTAGCCAATCACAATCGATATATATATATATATATATATATATATGCAGCCACCAATCAGCAGCTAGAACCTAGGTTCTCTGCTGCTCCTGAGCCTACCTAGATAAACCTTTCAGAAAAGGATAACAAGAGTAGGAAGCAAATTAAATGATAGAAGTAAATTGAAAAGTTGTTTAAAATTGTATGCTCTGTCTAAATCATGAAAGGGAAATTTTGGGTTTCATGTCCCTTTAAAGTCACATTTAAATAAAACCAGTGTGCATTCTGCTATATTTGTTCATAATTATATTTCTTTAGTAAAATGTACTTCTTCTTTTTTTTTTTTTAACATCTTTTTATTAATGATTCCAGCAGAAAAAGTGAACGTATATCAGGATACATTTCAAATAACCCCACCGTGCATTCATATTTGAATTAATACATTATAAATGAAAAAAAACACAAAAATAATTCATGGTACAATAGATCAAGCCAAACAGATACTAGGACCTGACATTCATAATATAACTGGGTACGTCACTGGAGTTTTTTATATATAATAAACAATCAACCAAAAAAGAAAATAACAAAAAAAAAGCGGAAAATAAAAATAAAAAAAAATAAATAAATAAATAAGTAAATAAATATATTTCTTTCTTCTTGGTCTCTCTCTCCTCCCTCCTCCCCCCTCCTTTCTCTCTCTCCTCCTCCACCTCCCTACATTATCAAAGTGCCAGTATTGTTACACACAACCATAAGTCTTAATATATGTTGACTTGTCTCTATCTTAACTCCCTTCTTCCTTCCCTTACTTCTTTCCTTCTCTTTCTCCTTTCTTTCCTCTCCTATTTCCCCTAATCTTATTTTCTTTCACTATCTTTCTCCCCTTCCCTGTCCCTCTCTCCCCGTCCCTTTCTCTCCAAACTATTCCTTAATTTCTATCTCATATAGTGATCTCCCGGGGACCAGATATCCATAATGGGGGAAACAGTTCTAATATAACCAATTCTAGGAAAGGTATAGTATTTAAAAAAGGCTGTAAGATACACCTTTGAACCTGAAGCGGATAAGACCTAATCAACGGAAGCCAATCCATAAGAAAAACTCTGATTCTACTGTCCGTCAAAGATTTAGTGTGGAAAGATTCAAATAAAATTTGACACTGAATTTCTTTAAGAAACTCTGTGACCCTGGGAGCTGTACGATCTTTCCAGCCCTTAACAATTAATTGTCTTGCAGTTAAAATAATAGTATTTAATATTTTTATCACACGTTTAGGACGTAAATCAACATAAGTTAAAAAAAATATCTCCTCAGCAGCAAACGGGGTCATATCTTTATAATGTTTACTATACCAATATCTTATCTTTTGCCAGTATTGTTGAATCTTAGGACAAGACCAGAATATATGAAAAATATCAGCCCTATCCAGAGTACACCGTGAACAAGCATAGTTTTGGGTGGGAAAGAATCTAGCCATTTTATCGGGGGAAAGATAGTAGTTATTAACTAATTTTAAATGTGCTTCTCTCCATGATATAGAGATTTGTAATTTTACTAGCTCTATGAAGCTGCGCTCTATCCTATTCTCCTCCAATTGAGGGAAATATCTTTTCCAGTAATTATATAATTTATCCATATTATGTTCCCCCTGTTTAGCCAGGAGAATATCATAAATCAAAGATATTGAGAAGCGACCCAAAGAAAATTGACGAATTATATTCTTAATATCCATCCAATCCAAAAAAAACTCTGTGTTCCACTTTTGCGAATATATATAATGACGCAGCTGAAAATACGCAAATAAATTCGAGTGAGGTAAGTTAAACTTATGAAATAATAATTCTGAGGATAATAACTGATTAGAATCAAATAACTGATAAATATATATCAGTCCTGCCTCAGCCCACAATCTAAACACTCTCTGGTTAATACCCGGTGTAAATTCGGGGTTACCTATAATCGGAAGAAATTCAGAAAATAATGGAGAAATTTTTAATACTCGGCAGATTTTATGCCAGGCTATAATAATGTTTTTAAAGGAGATCAATTTATTGAGATTCAAAGGCAATTTTTTTACCGGACAGTGAAGAATGGCTTTTAGAGAAAAGGGGAAAATCAGGAATGTTTCCAACTCTACCGAAACAAATTTATCTACCCCTGCAATCCAATCAAAGGCCAATTTAGCTAGACATGACCAATTATATAGCCTAAAATCCGGCAATGCAAGCCCTGCCTGAGAGCATTTCTGCATCAACCTGTTCAGACTAATCCTAGGCTTTTTATTGCCCCATATAAATTTAGATTGCCAGGACTGTATATCACTAATATCTTTATTAGTCATTAATAACGGCAGATTCTGGAGAAGATATAGAACTCTAGGAAAAATAATAGTTTTAATCAAATTAACTCTTGCAGATAATAAAATTGGTAAAGAAGACCAGTTTTCTAGGTCATTTTTAATTTTCAACAAGACCGGTGGGAAATGTAATTTGTACCAATTTGCTGGATTTCTATGGAGAATAATACCCAAATAGCGAAAAGACTCAACTACTTTAAAAGGATGATCTCCCCAATTGGGACCGTTCTTATGTAACCATAGAAGTTCACTCTTATCAAAATTGATTTTATATCCTGAAAAGGAGGAGAAAGCCTTGAATAATTGTAACACAGTAGGAATATAATGTTGAGCCTTATCCAGAAATATTAACAAATCATCCGCATACAAAAGGGTTTTTAATCTAATGGGACCCAATGGGATCCCTGGCAACCTATCCCGTAATAAAATAGCAAATGGTTCCAAAGCCAAGTTAAAAAGCAAAGGGGACAGAGGACACCCTTGCCTAGTTCCTCTTTTGAGTGATATGTACGGAGAAGAGTGACCGTTGATACAGAGAAAGGAAATCGGATTTTTATATAAATTTCTAACAAATTCAAGGAACTGATTCTTAAATCAAAAATGTTCTAAAGCCGTAAACAAATAATTCCAATTCACTGCATCAAAGGCCTTCTCGGCGTCTACTGTCAGAATAGCTGCTTCCCTGATCTTCCTGAATTCTTCATTTTTAGGATCTAAATTCCAGGCATAGTCAAGAAAAGTAGTAACTTTACGAATATTCTTAAGAGAGTTCCTGTCCTTCATAAATCCAGTTTGATCTGGATGTATGATCCCATCTAATAATTTAGCCAGTCTTGTCGAAACAATAGCCGTTAGCAATTTATAATCCGCATTAAGTACAGATATAGGTCTATACGACCCTAGATCCTCCGGATCCTTACCTTTCTTTAGAATCAGAGATATACGTGCAGCAGAAAAATAATTAGACATTAAATTACCGGAAGAAAAATAATAATTAAACAGACTGGCTAACGATAATTTAATTTCTTCCTTCAAAATTTTATAAAACTCTACAGGAATCGCATCTGGTCCAGGAGATTTATTAATATTAGCTGATTGTATAGCGTCTAAAACTTCCTCCTCTGAAATAGGTCTATTAAGATCTAACAGATTCTCTTCCGTGATACCAGGGAGTTTCACACTGGCCCAAAAATTCAATGCATTATCCGAATTTACCTCTGATTCTGAATACAGCCTTTCAAATACCTTGAAGAAAGCTTGGCTAATATCCTCAGTATTAGAATACTTTACATTATTGAATTTAATAGCCGAGATTAGATTCTTGCTTTTCCTAACTTTCACTACCCTAGCCAAAAATTTAGCAGAATGACCTCTAAATTGATAATTTGTTTTTAATTCTTCTTCTTGGGACCTTTGTTTTAAATAGATGTCTCTTTCCCTTTTTAATTTACAATATCTATCCCAATTATCCTTTGTCTTGTCTTTGTAGAATTTCCCGAGCGCATTTCTAACTTGAGCAGCTAATTGTAATTCCTGCTCCAAAGTTTTCTTCCTCCACGTGGCTAAATACAGTTTAATTTCCCCCCTCAAAACAGCTTTTGCTGCTTCCCAAAATACCTCTGGTTTACTAAATTGCCCTATATTGAACGTAACATAATCCTTCCACTTCTGTTTTAACCAATTGCCAAACCTAGGACTGTCAGCCAAGTACCGCGGAAAAAAAAAAGATGTATTAGGAGTCTTAGGGGGGGAAATAGCCGTCAATGTGAAAGAAATTACTGCATGGTCAGAAATAACAATATCATAAATATTAGCTTCAGATCTGCAAAGAGCAAGTGGTTTAGAAATTAGAAACAGATCAATTCTAGAAGATGTCATATGGGATTTAGACTCACAGGTAAAGCTACGTTGTTCGGGATTTTTAAATCTCCATATATCAATTAGTCTTAATTCATGACAAAAAAGTTTAAAATATTTTGCCAATTTGGCGTTTTCACGTAAATTTTTTGCCGACAATCTATCCAATATAGGGCACAGTGTCATATTAAAATCTCCCCCTAAAATTAAATTAGCTGCTGAGAATAAGAATAATTTACTCCTAATAGTATCCCAAAAAAAGGGTGAAAAAGAGTTGGGGCCATATATATTACATATAACAAAGTTACAATTATTAATCTTGATATGTAGAATAAAAAATCTTCCCTCTGGATCAGCCTCCATTTTTACAATATTATAAACTAAATTTTTATGTAACAATATTGCTACTCCTGATTTTCTTTTAACCCCTGACGCGGCAACACATTCGCCTACCCAATTTACACTTCAATTTGGCAGCTTCAACCATATTAAGGTGTGTTTCCTGTAGCATCACAAGATCAGGATTAAATTTAGTGAGATATTTGATAATTAACTTACGTTTTCCAGGAGACGTAATGCCCCCCACATTCCAAGAAAGTATATTAATCTTGGATGCCATCAATCCTCAACATAAGATAATATTCGATATTTTTGAGCTGGGCATATAACCAGGGGCAGGAGGAGGAGAGAGAGAGAGGAGAGAAGAGAAAAAAAAATATATAAATAAATAAACACAACATAAGTAAAAAAAAAAGGAAAAATCTGCCATCCTGTACCAACCTACTAAACCTAAGAGATATTTAAATTTAGAATAAAAAACATTCCGTTCAAAGAATTTTTTTTTCCCCTTTTAAAAATATTAATAAACAATATATCCCACCAGGCTATAACTAAAATAATATAACCAATCAAATAACACATCAATCTTATTCAGAACAGTTGGTAAGAATTAATTTCCTTAAGATGCTATAGGGTACTGATAAACTCATACACTTCTTGGGGATTATTAAGAACTCGCCTAACACCATTCTCTTCCATTACAATCTTTGCAGGATATACCACCCAAGCTTTAAACCCTTTATCAATAATCTTGGTGCATAGCGGGATCATTTGCTTCCTTTTAGTGGAAGTTTCTATTGAGAAATCTTGAAACATCAACAACTTGTTTCCTTCAAATACAAATTCCCCTGTCTTTCTATATGCTTTTAATAAATCTACCTTATCCTGATATCTAAGAAGTTTGAAAATAAACATTCTACTTTTATTACCCATAGATGTACTTGGTCTACTATATCCAACTCTATGAGCTCTTTCAACTGCAAGAGGAAGTTGTTGTTCAGAAAAACCTAATGCCTTGGGGAGTAATAAAGAGGTAACTTTAATAAGATCCTCGTACTCGGGGGATTCGGGGAGTCCGATAATTCTAATGTTATTCCGCCTGGAGCGATCTTCCAGATCCTCCAGACGGAGTTGTAAACTTGAAATTTTAGCTTCATGATCTTGTGTGAGTTTATCTTGAATATTAACCCGGTCCTCCACGTCAGAGATCCTATTTTCTGCTTCCACTATTCTTGAGGCAAATTGCTTGACCTCATTTGATAATGAAACAATATCTGTAGATATACTGCTAAGCTCATTCTTAATAATATCAAACTGAGGAGTAAATATATCAGTTAGTTGCAATACTAAATTACCTATGTCTAAATGAGCCATACCCCCCTCCAAAGCGGGGTCCAATGAGGTGTCCGCACTCCTAACCTTTCTATCCTTACTTTTTGGCGGCATTATGGGGGAACTCTGTTTCGTATGTATAACAAATCTTTCCATATACCCTGTGATTACACACAATATGTGCCCAGCTGCAAGTGCAGCGAAAGAAAATACAAAAAATAAAAATAACACGTGAAAAAAAAACGAACAACTCTGTGTAGTCTCTGTGTAACCAAATCTAAAGAGAACTAATGACTCTTTGAGTGAAAAAAAAAAGAAAAGCAGTATTAATACAGTTTCAGCTGTGAAAGTGATTTTTTTTTTTTTTTTTTTTGTAGCTTTTTAAACTATGTGTAGAGAAATAAATTAACAGTGATGTTAAGGCCTGTTGGCTTGAACAATTATGTACTTCTTCTTAACATTAAACTTGTATTAAAGTCATGTTTAAATTTGCATTGTTCATATCAGCAATTAAAGGGACATGGAGACCAACATTTCTGTGATGTCTATCAGCAATGGGCAACTGGTAGCTCATGGGCTACATGTGGCCCTCTGCAGTAGTGTTTGTGGTCCCAGAGCAAAAGCTAAACTAACAATGTGTGCCATTTGGGGCATATTTAACAATGTGCGAGCAGACATGATACGAAGTAGCGTATCATGTCCGCTGCACTTCGCTGCCCATTGCTAAATGCCGACAGCATACGCTGTCAGCATTTATCATTGCACCAGCAGTTCTTGTGAACTGCTGGTGCAATGCCGCCCCCTGCAGATTCACGGCCAATCGGCCGCTAGCAGGGGTGTTAATAAACCCGAAATTTTATGTTCTATCTGAAGCATAAAAGATCATTTTTGGGTTTCCTATTCCTTTAAAGCTTCTAAAATACTCACCTGCAGTCCCCCATACGTTAAGAAGTTAGCCATTACTAATTTAGATAGAGACTACATTTAAAAAATGGGTGAATGTTAAATAGCTAGCCATTACAAGTGGCTAGTTAATACTAATGCAAACTTGCGGTAGCACTTTGCACTAAACAAAATTAACCAGAGGTCAGACAGATTTATCCTTGTGAAGGATGCATGAATCAAGCAATGTACAAGGTTATCCTGGAAGAAAGCTTGCTTCTGTCTGCTCTGACAATGTTCCCCAACTCTGAGGATTGGATTTTCCAGCAGGACAATGCTCCATGTCACACAGCCAAGTCAAAGTCAACGTGTGGAGGACCACCAGATCAAGACCGTGTCATGGCCAGCCCAATTTCCAGACCTGAATGCCATTGAAAACCTCTGGAATGTGATTGAGAGGAAGTTGGACAGTTACAAGCCATCAAACACAGCCGAGCTGATTTAAATTTTGCGCCAGAAGTGGAATAAAGTCACCCAACAGCAATGTGAAACACCGGTGAAGAGCAGCCAAGATGCATGACAGCTGTGAATGAAAATCAGGGTTTTTCACCAAATATTAATTTCTGGACTCTTGCCAAGTTGAAACATTAGTATTGTGATGTCAAAAAATGAATATGAACTTGGTTTTTTTGCATTATTTGAGGGCTGAAATCACTGCATCTTGTTTGTTATTTTGGCCAGTTATCATTTTCTGCAAATAAATGCTCTAAATTACAATATTTTTATTTGGAATTTGGGAGACATTGGGCACCATGTACTAAGCATTGAAGTGACCGTTTGTCTGTATTTCCACGTCAAAATTCGCTCACGATCTGCATCTCGTAGTTACCAATCTGCGATTGAATAGAAAAACCACTATTTTTCATCAGCTATCGTAATTTTACGCAACTGATCGTTCCTAAGCCTTTTTCCACTTACTACATGTTCGATCGCACGTAAATTCGCTTTAATCGGAAATTATGAATGTTACAACTAATCCGCCCGCTCCAACTTTCACTGTAACTTTGCGTGATTTGCTTTGTGACCATTTAGCTAGCGAATACAATAGAAAACTATAGGGGGTATCAACCTGACGCCAGGTTGAAGTACTTAAGTGAAAGGACTAGACTACTATTGTATCATTATTGGTTTTTGGATCACTGAATAAAGATGGAGACACTTTTACACATGTTTCTTTTCCGATTGATTCAATTATGAGGAAGAAGGGCTATACAGGCACCGGTTGACAACAATGGATTGCAAGAGTTAGAAGAATCAGAGTCCCTAGAGTTTTCCTTCCACGTATGGGTTTGGAAGGCAATTCTGATCGGGAGATTATCCAGAGATTCTGTTTGACAGAGAAGCTATTATAATGAAATAGCAGAATACCTTGAGCCTATGACAGCGCATTCACAAGCCATACCCGGACTATTAAAACTGTTGGCAGCCTTACACTTTTTTGCCACTGGTTCATTCCAAGCTGTGTCTAGCGTTATAATTGGCATCAGCCAGTCTGCTTTTTTGAGGCACTTAACCAAAGTAATTGATGCATTGATGGTCATCTTTCTAAGGTACGTGTGCCTTCCATCGACTCCTGAAGATTGGCAATCTGTGAAGCCGAATTTTTATTGAATGTCCGGAATGCCCAAAGTCCTTGGAGCCATCGATTGCACCCATGTTGCAGTTGAACCATCACGAGAACGTGAGGAAGTTTTCAGGAACCGAAAACAGTACCATTCCCTCAATGTTCAGATGGTGTGTGACCATAACATGAAAATAATCAGTGTCCGTTCTAACTTCCCTGGATCCTGTCATGATTCCTATATCTTGCGTCAGTCTGGGTTATATCGGAAGTTTGAGGAGGGAGAGATGCCTGATGGGTAATTATGGCTGTTAGGTAATTATATTTTTTTGTTATGTAAAATAGAGTATTATTTTAATTGTCAAATTTCGTTAATGTTATTGAGTTTGATGATATATGTAACTCAAGAACATAATTAATTCTCTTTAAAATTATCATCTTTATCATATTATAAATGTTAATCATTATTTATTTATTTTCATAGGGGACGCTGGTTATTTCAGTAGAGAATGGTTATTCACACCATTTAACAATCCTCAAAGAAGATGTGAGGTGAAATTCAACGAGGCACACAGATCCACCTGAGGAATCATTGAGAGAGCTTTTGGATTGTTAAAAATGCGCTTTCGTTGTCTTGACCATTCAGGTGGTGTGATGCCGTATGCTCCAGAAAAGGTTGCAAAAATTATTCTTGTATGCTGCATTCTTCATAACATTGCAATAAGAAGAGGATTTGAAATTGAGGATGCAGAAGAAATATAATTTGAGAACTTCCCTGATGTCATCTGTAATGATGCACCAACAAGACAGGCCATTAACGCCAAAAATTATGTTGCTGAAAACTATTTTAAAGATTGATTTCATCAATAGATTTTATTCACAGGACTTCTATTTTCATGTCATTTAAATAAAAATCTAAAATTTGTTTTAATTTTTATAATTTTATGAAATGTAAAAAAAGGTAACATTAGAGAATGATTATTAATAAAACTTTACTTTTTATTTAAAACCAACATATTGCACAATAACTATATAAACAAAATAATCATAACGATCTATAATTACATGACTCTCTTACATTACAAAATAACCGAAACTACACTATTGATAACTATATTGAACTTACACTAAAAAAATATACAGCAAACTTCAATTACATTTAACATTACTTATTATTCACATATTACTTTTACATCCGAAAATGAAAAAAAAATAGATACTGCCAATAAATAGTACAACTTTACAATTATTGTATCCAAACAATTCTAACAATTTAGCAAATATAGAATAATCTTGCATAGAAACACTGAATAACGCGATATTTAGAACATTTCGAGATTTGACACACCCATCTAGAAAGTTGCTATGCGACCAGGGAGGATGAAGAGAATTGCACCTTTCACATCTATATGAAATGATACGCAGAATGTATCGTGTATCAAAAATGAAAAGGACCAGGCGTCAATGTTTGAGATGCTACAGTGATGTTAAACATCGAGAACCACTATATTACCAATCCATTAGGAGCCTTTTAAGGACATGTAAGTTTATAAAATTGTTTTTATATTAATATTTGTTTGGGATCTATTGGTAATCTAATACTGAAAAAAAAACAAAAAAAACGTAGTTGTTTTAAAAATTTACATCCCTGCATTTAAAAAAAAGTATAATTTAAAATCATAATAAAATTATTATTGTTTTAAATTATAATTTTTATGATAAGTTCATCATCAATATGAGACATGAAATAATACTTAGGTTTCAGTGTACCATATTGATCACTTTCATGTCCATACTGGTTCTTACTGTTATCTATTAACATTATGATTGATGTTTTTCTAATTTTTAATTGGAAATTATTGTTATGTACAAAATTCTTAAAAATCTAAACACTCTAAACTTGATTTTACAAAATCTAAAAATAATGATAAACTTTTTTTTAAAAAAAGTACAAATAACAATAATTTTCAAAATTCTAAAAAATCTAAACACTATAAACATTATAAAACACCAAAAGTGAAAACTTTATTTTTTAAAATGTTAAAAAAGTTAGAAACTTTTAACAAACATATGTACAAATAACAATAATAATATCTTATAGATCAAAAAACAAAATAATAATAATAGAAAAATAAATTTGTTGAATCTTGATTTGTATATCTGTATTCACTATTTCAGATAAGAAGAAGGAAAATATTTGTAGTGCTCCTCCTCCACGTTATGTAAGGCCTATTCTAAATTTGACACCTAGAAGTGAGGCTAGATCCCCACCCTTGCCACTGTCTTTGCTTGACAGACAATTGTCCCCACAGAAAGGAGGTGTCAGGCGCCTAACTGTCGTTCATACACCTCAAGATACAAAAGGAACCATGGTTTAAATATCTATAGTTATAGAACTGATAAATTTAATCATGAATAGCTTTTTGTGTTATTAACAGAAACCAATAAAAGAGTGTTGAAAACGAAGGAAACAAGGTTCACAAGAATATTACAAATGTCTTCTACAGAAGGTATTTTTCTTATATTTTGTACCATTACATTTTTCACATTCAAATTTATGTAATTGTGTTCTTAAATAATCTTTGATAGATAGTGACAATGAAGAAAACAATGCTCCTGAAAGGATGTCATTAACTTCACCCTCAATTAAACTAGGTAATTGTTTATTATTTTTACATTTACTATATTATTAAATATTATAGTCAAATCAATAAAAAAAATATATACCTCGCATTATAAATATATTTTTCAGATGCAGGTAGTGAGAAAAACTCAACCAATATTTCTGATATTGATAATGACTTGGACATATCTATGGTTTCTAAATCTACACAGACCAGTGACGTGCATTCATTAGAGGCAGGTGAGGCAGCGCCTCCCCTGGCCAATGTGGGAATTACATCTATTTTTTAATTTAAAAAAAAAAAAAAAAATGTTTTTTTTTTTCTTATATTTTTTTTTTTGACATATGAAAGGTGACCCCCCTACCCCCCCACCCCTCCACCAAATTATGCTTCTTATTGCAATGCAATTTTATTGTTTCCGTTTCCTCCGTAATATTAACTTTACTTTACTACATTTGCATTCATATTGCGCAAGAAGGTATGAGGCCAGCTGTCCTTCCATTGCGCAATATGAATGTAATTATGTTATGGGCTGCTTTAGAGACTGCCACCCAGTGGGGAATAATAACTAATGCAGCAGTCTCTAATGCAGCCCATAACTGCTCCCACCGGAGGCTAGCCTCGGGAGCCCTGAGCCCTGCCTGCCCGGCCGCTCAGCCAATCAGGCATCAGTATGTCTGAGTCTCTAGGCTGAGTTGCCGGGCGGGAAATTGTTGCGCAGCCGCATTGGTGGTCAGGTTGATGTGCAGTCAGTGTCACGTGCGACCGGCGTCAGAGCAGAGATTGAAGACGACGGACCGGACGTGCTGCTGCAGTTCTCCCAGTGAAGTCTCTGTCTCAGAGCGTGACCTAGGCCAGCCCAGTTGTTGTTTGGAGCCTGGACTGGAGGAGTCTCAGGAGTGAGTGAGTCGGTCGGTGACGGTCAGGAGCGGAGGAGTGGAGCAGGAGTGTTCTGTGTTGGAGAGTCAGGTGTCACTGTCAGCCGGAGGACTGGAGGTGGAAGACTAGGTCGGAGCCCAGCCGGAGCGTAGCTACTACCAGGTAGGTGAGGTGTCGGTGAGGGCTGTCGGCTGAGCTCAATGCAGCAGTCAGTGAAATTGCTATTGCTCTTGTGGCTGCCTGGCTGGTCAGGAGGACTCAGGAGGTGTGAGGGTGACAGTTCAGACGACCGTCGGTCAGTGCCAGTGAGTGGTGGGTCGGGTGGCTAATAACAGGAGTGTACTACTCCTGTTATTAGCCACCCGACCCACCACTCACTGGCACTGACCGACGGTCGTCTGACCTGTCACCCTCACCTCCCCCTGAGTCCTGACCAGCCACACAGTAACAGAGAGGCAGAGTCCTCCAGTCCAGACCCAGTGAGACTGTGTTAGTGTGTTTTACTGTTGTTGTCTCACTCACCGCTCACGAGGACTGGACTGGAGTGTTAAGACAGAGCTTTTTAAGCTGCTTAGTTTTTTCAGTTAACTTTTACTAAGTGCGCAACGCCGCCATGACTGTCACTGTGACAGTCATGGCGGCGTTGCGCACTTAGTAAAAGTTAACTGAAAAAACTAAGCAACGGTGAGTGAGCGTGAGCTCAGGGCCCCAGGCTGAGGGGGGGCCGTGTCGGCTCTGGCTGCCGCTTGACAAGTGGCATGTACAAATCAATTTGAACTGTGCAATGTTAGAGTTGTGAATAGCCTTTGGTGAGATTTTTCCACAATATATTAATTTCAGTGTCACTCAAACAGGTTTATTGAATCATCTAGGACATAGGCTTATGCTTGGTTTTCACTTCACACATTGCGCTGAGATATATATTGGTTTAAAATATATGCATGATGTTCATGTGAAATGTGGGTTGTGTTGAGTGGTTAACGTGGTTTTTGGAGTAAGCATGACAGTATGCACGCTGCTTGACCTGTATTATGGAACCATATTGCCACCAAATACCAGGCACTTACACAGTAGATCTTGAGAGGGTCACGATAATGGCCGTAATGTATGGGGGCAGCAGTCAGACAGGTACATACTGCGCTGGCCGTTGGGACTCTGTTGTTTATTATATGCAACTAGGGAAGGCAGGAGGGTAGAGGATCAGGCTGCAGGTCTGAGAGTCCCTGGGTCGTGGTGATGGACTCACGCACTGTGCTGCACTGTGACAACTGAGCTGACTGTGACACAGTGAAGTCACTTATAACTGTTCTGTTCGGCTGCTGCTGGAGATCAGGAAGCACAGTGTGTGAGTATCAGTACTGAGTATGTTACGTGTGGGGCACTCAGGGTGACCGGGTGGGAGGAGGTTCTCTTGCTTTGCCAGATGAGTTGAAAGTTCACTCACTCACTGGCTGCCCTCAGCATTGGTATTAATCTATTTCAGAGCTGACTGTGTTGCTGAGCTGGGGAAATTTATGTGAGAGCTGGCAGAGAGTAGAACAGTGAGCCAGGTAAGAACTAGTGCAGCAGCAGCTACGGTAGTTTTGTTTAGATCTTTCACTGTCTCAGGCTTTTTGGTATATAGCAGGAGCTGCCGCACTAGTTTAGTTTGTTTAGACAGATTTACAGCAGCACTACCCTGCCCTCTCTCTCCCCCCTGTTCCTTGTATTGGCTGCTTGAATGGCCCAGCAGAGAAGGAAGCACATTATCTGTAGAAGTGTTGTTCTCCCCGGAACACAGCAGTTACAGGTCAGTGACACAGGGCTGACATACCTAATATATTCTTATGTATCCTATTTGCAGGCACCCAATGCTAAGCACAGTTAATACAATTCCTGGAACCAAATAACAGCACCATCTAAATTACAGCTGTAAGATGCTACTTAGTTGTCCCTTTGGTATCATTTAAATGTGTATGCTATGCTTAGTTGTTCATTTTTGTGTGTGTCTGCATATAAGTGAATGCTATGTAGTGTGCGTATGCTGCGTATGCTGTGTATGTGGTGTGTGTATGTTGTGTCTGAATCTATGTGAATATGTTGTGTGTCTGAATGTATTGTGTATGTTCTGTGTCTGCATATATGTGTATGTGGTGTGTGTATGTTCTGTGTCTGCATATATGTGTATGTGGTGTGTGTATGTTCTGTGTCTGCATATATGTGTATGTGGTGTGTGTATGTTCTGTGTCTGCATATATGTGTATGTGGTATGTATATGTTCTGTGTCTGCATATATGTGTATGTGGTGCGTGTATGCTCTGTGTCTGCATATATGTGTATGTGGTGCGTGTATGTTCTGTGTCTGCATATATGTGTATGTGGTGCGTGTATGTTCTGTGTCTGCATATATGTGTATGTTCTGTGTCTGCATATATGTGTATGTGGCGCGTGTATGTTCTGTGTCTGCATATATGTGTATGTGGTGCGTGTATGTTCTGTGTCTGCATATATGTGTATGTGGTGCCTACATATATGTGTATGTGGTGTGTGTATGTTCTGTGTCTGCATATATGTGTATGTGGTGTGTGTATGTTCTGTGTCTGCATTTATGTGTATGTGGTGTGTGTATGTTCTGTGTCTGCATATATGTGTATGTGGTGCCTGCATATATGTGTATGTGATGTGTGTATATTCTGTGTCTGCATATATGTATGTGGTGCCTGCATATATGTGTATGTAGTGTGTCTATGCATGTTTATTTGAATGCTTCTCAGTGTGTGTGTGTGTGTGTATGCTGTGTATTGCAGTGCTATGCCTAATTGTCCCTACAAGTATGTGAAACTCTATGTATAATTCCTTCCCTAAATGTACCTATACTCATTTTGCATGTTTTGTTGCTAATTGTAGTTTACAGTATATTATTTCTCACTGTTCTTATAAACATTTCCTGTACCCCTCCATATTAATGCACACAAAAGAGGTTGTTAAATGAAAAGTGAATATTTGTATAGGTAGTTTGACATATTTTACAGGGCCTGTGTGTTTATATAACAATAATTTTCATTGTATAAACCCTCAGGAACACAGAGGTGTTGAAAACCTGTCATTCAATTGCAAAATTGGATGAGCTGCTTTAAAAAAAATGTGTCTAACTTCTCCTCTACAACTTTTCATTCTAACTCTTCCTCTTACTGATTCTAAAATGTTTAACTTGTGTGTGTATATACAGCACACACACAAATGTTTCCCCCCACCCCAGTGTTTAATGTTGAAAAAAAAAAAAAAAAGTACCGTATTCACATTTGTTTTTTTTTGGGGGGGGGCCCTGCTTGGATTCTTGCACCTGGGCCCTGTGGTTTCTAGTTACGCCTCTGTCTCTGATGATTCTTTCCGATGATCACAGGCTCGCCTCACACAGCTTCCTTTGAAGTTTATTTACTTGAGTCTCGAGAACTTAAAGAACTTCTCTCCTCCAATACCTCCATAATATCATAATTCAGGCTCTTCCACTCCCTTCCTTTTCCTCATCAAACTTGGAAGACAAGTGATGAGGAAAAGGAATGGAGTGGAAGAGCCTTGAAGTAGGTGATATTATGGAGGTATTGGAGGAGAGAAGTTCTTGAAGTTCAAGTAAATAAACTTCCAAGGAAGCTGGAATGGATGGAAAGAAGCTGAGTCAGAGTCCACAATTGCGGTAATTGACCAGGCAGCACAGCCGCAGTTTTTTAAATAAATGACCAGTATTTAAGATTTCCACATCTCAAATATCCTATATAAAACCCTAATTGAAATTGGGGATTCCCCTTAATGGTAGCAATTTAGTGAAACTGTAATGTCAGTTGAGTCTCCTTTTTGCAATCCTCCAAGCCAGCAAAACATATCTGTATATATATATATATGATGCATGCCCACGTATATTTTTCTCAATCTCTCTATTAAAGCAATGAGGAACATATGCTAAAGCACAATGCCTAATAATAAGGAGTGAATTAGACAGCTAGTCTGAGGAAAATTGTATTAGTGATGCTAGATTATATAATTGTGATGCTAGATTATATAATTGTAAATTTGAAGTGCCTAAACCCCCTTTTATTTTAGAAGACATTTAGATAATTGCAACTTAGATTTCTTACCTCTCCAGATAAAGCTTCTAAGCATTTGATTGAACTTGTCTAAGTCTCTCTTAGTAATCTAACTAGGTAAGGCCTGTATGATATAGGTCATTTTCAGTACAATAAACATTTGGACCTGTCCTGAAAGGGACAACATTAAATCCAACCAATTTTTCATTTTAGAATTTAATTCTTGTAATAAGGGATGGAAATTGGCATAAAAATACCTTTTTTATTTTTATGCCAAGTTTTTAAAGGAGAATAAAAAAATTGTGCAACAGACTAAATATATTGAATAGAAGGAAGGAATCATTATTATGCTCAATAGCTTCTAAGCATATTTAGATATGCTTTCCAACAAAGGATATCAAAAGAATGAAGAAAATCAGATATCCTTTGTTGAAAATCATATCTAAATATGCTCAGTAGATACTGAATGGTGGCTGCATATAGATATTGGCTCGCCCATGTGCAATTGCTATTTCTTCAACAAAGGATATCTAAAGAATGAAGGCGTATCCGATTCCTAGACACTGCCTCACCAGCCTCTGAAGTCACCGCACATCACTGACACAGACAAGTACATCTATGGAAAATACCACCTCTAATATAAATGGTAATACAATTTTGATAACTGCTTATTAACAATCTATTTTTATTATAAAAATGGTCTCACAATCCTTAATTTTTATAATTTTTTTTCCTTATTTAGATTCCGGGGTACAAGTTGTATCACAAGTGCAATCCTCTATTTGTGAAGAAATTAAACAAATAATGGATACTATCAAGAATTTAAATACACAGGTTCAAAATCTCTACAACAGTTATGTTATGGAAAACAGATCAGTAATGATTGCATTTTAATTAAATTTGCTTTATTTTTTTAATTTGCACTTTGATGACATTAAAATTGTCATTTTTTGTATGTTAAAATGGTGAATTTCAAAACCAACAATGACTGTAGTGGCCGGGAAGACCCTCATATCTTTTTTATAATGCCTTTTTGATTCATATTTGTTAAAAATCTGGATGTAATAAATT
This sequence comes from Bombina bombina, assembly GCF_027579735.1. NCBI lineage: Eukaryota > Metazoa > Chordata > Amphibia > Anura > Bombinatoridae > Bombina > Bombina bombina. The sequence goes on from NC_069506.1 coordinate 40,878,816, forward strand.
TTACATTTGGTTCAATTAGATTTGTCTTTGTGTCCAATTAATTTTAAACCTTTAAATGATTAAAAGTAAATTTAGAATAGAATAAGAAAATCAAATCAAATAAGAATAAACTTTAATAAAACTATGTACAAATAACAATAAAAATATATTCTGGATCAACAAAAAACAATAATAATAACTTAAAAAATTTCAAAAAAATGCACTAATGCAACCTTGGTCTTTTCCGATCTGGCGACTATTGGCTCTGATGTCTATCGCTAATAAAATCTAACAAAGTTTGCATAGTATTTTGAGCCATCTGCATGTTATTTTCGGCTATTGCCAAGGCCCTGGTTATATGTTGGTTCCTTTCCCTGTCCATTTCTCTTTGCCAGTGAAAGATTTCACGGTCCAGTTCCAACCATTGCTGGTTGTAGTTGTCAAACCTTTCTAAATGTCCAGACAAAATATCCTGAACCTGTCTAGTGTCTGCTCTATATCCTCTGGCAAGATTTAACATCTCATTTAGAGAAGCATCTTCCAAAGGTGCCTGCTCTTGGACAATAGGTTCAGCTTGTGGTTGTTCCAAAGGTTCAATTGCCTGTTCTTGAACTACATGATCAGGTGGTGAATTTGGATCTTCATCATCAATAGGGGGGTTTATTACAGGCTCATGAATATCCAAATCCTGATCTTGTGCCATCTGTGTTAGGTCAGGAGTCAGGCTTCCGCTTTCTTGAGATCTAACCTCTGGTGCTGTAACTGGAACAAGATTCAGAATGACCTCTCTAGAAGAATCATCCTCCTCACCGATATCTAAGAAAAAAAAATAATAATAGAAATTTAGAAATAAATAAAAAAAAAAAGGGGCAGATCAAAATTTGTTCCTACAGTAATGGTTAGAGGGGTTACTATACAAGAGAAATTTATACAGTCATGTTGGATTTAAACAATAAGATTAAAGGCCTTCCTAATAAATAATTGTGATTTTACATGGTAAAACTGTTTGCATATAACATCCATCCATCTCACAGTCTCACAGTTTGAATATCAATCAAAGTTTTAGATTTTTTTTTTTTTTTTGGAAATCTTTTTATTGAGAGAGCGGCACACATGTAAATACAAACAAACATCTCCATGTTATAGTATAAAGTCAGTTGAGTGTTCTATACAGAGTAAGACAGTGCAATAGTATATTTACAGTGTGGGACCTTCCCGGCCCTTCTTACTCAACATATCTTGGTTAGAAACAATAATTCCATATTATAATCCAAATAAACTTTCAACATGATAAAAGGTTCACATGGATACAGCTCTCAAACTTTTCTCTTTTCTTCCCATTCCCCCCCCACCTACCCCACCTCCCTCCCATACCCCCCCCGCCCATGTGGAGATTAGAACTTCTCTCCCCATTATCGTGAACCCAACTGACCTACAGGGCAAGAGTTTCGTAGGTGCCCCACCCAGGAAAACTACTCCCCCCCTTATATTCAACAATTATTCAGTGCCTAGGGTATTCTAATTCTTGTATTTCACTCGATGGTCCGGTGCGAAAAAAAAAAAAAAGGTATCAAGGGAAGGGACAAACATATGGGTCAACCTTCAATGTCTAAGCTTTAGTCATCTAAGTGACTCCATTCCCCTCTCAGAGAGTCTTCCAGAAATGTTACAGTATTACGGAAAGGGATTAGAACTTGTCTTTGTACTTCTAATTCGAACGTTAATATCAATCTACGCCATTTCCGAAGAAATGGATTTAGCCTATTTCCCACGTCTATTCTGACATCTACTTGTTCGGTAAATAGTTGGGTTCTCAGCATATTTCGAAAGTAAGCTATTGAGAGGGTTTGGGCAACTGTCCAATGTTTGAGTATGCATTTTCTTGCTAGTAATATCAGTAGCGTCAGTTCAGAGTCAAATTGCCTATGGTGTTGTTCCCAGTCCAAAAACAATATCATCTGAGGTGTAAAGTCAATATTTATGCCCAGCTTTTTCCTAACCCAATATTGTAGTTTTTCCCAAAACTGTCTAACCTTGGGGCAATCCCAAATGCAGTGCAACAGGTCCGGCGATTCCATTGAACACTTGGTACATCTGTTCGGCCAGTCAGGAATCCACTTGGCAAGGCACTTAGGGGTCATATATGCCCTATGCAAAAATCTAATTTGTGTCTCCCGTAGGTTTGCCGACAGCGTGGCTTTTCTCATTTTCTCCAGTCCTCTCCGGGCCTCTTCCCACGTGATCTCTTTAAATCCCTCCCTCTGCCAGCCCTGTAAAAGTTCTGGTTGCAGTAATTGTAGTCTTTTTTGTATCAAAGTTTGATAGATCCCTGATAAAGAGAAGCATCCCATCTTAAATAAAGTTTGTGATACTCGGAATGGTGAGCCTTCCCAAAAATCCGGTTTATCTCTGGTTAGAGTGTCCACATAATGACGTGCCTGCAGGTATGCATAAAAGTGATTGTTTGGCAAGTTGTATTCTCTCTGCAGTGTCGCGAAAGATTTCATGGTTTTCAGTAGTGGGTCCACCAGTGATCCCACATTTTTCAGCCCAAGTGCCTCCCAAGCGCGAAATGGTTTCGTATCCATACCTGCAGGAAAATCTGGGTTACCACTTAGTGGTAAAAAGGCAGAGCCTAGGTTCGTTTTGCCTAAAAATTTGTGAGCTAGGTGCCAGGCCCTTAGCGGGTCCTGATATATAAAATTCCCCTCCAATGTCCCTCCCATCTTTGGTTTTGGCATATGTGGCAAGTATGCCAAGGCTATACCTCCCAAAGCCGCTCGTTCCAGGTTATCGCTATAAAAGTGAGCCGAGCTCACCTGCCAGTCTATAACTAAGCGGATCAGGGCCGCCCAATTGTAGAGTTTGAAATCTGGCAGCGATAAACCCCCATGTAGGTAGTTCAGGGTTAGTTTATCTGTTGCAATACGCGATCTACCGCCTCGCCACAAGAAGAAACGCATTGCAGAGTTTAACTCTTTCACATTCGCCTTGGAGAGTAGTAACGGTAGCATGAGCATAGGGTATAAGAGCCGCGGGAGGATAACCATTTTCAAAAGGCTAACCCTTCCCATCAAAGATATCGGGAGAGATTTCCAACTTCTCATCTGCCCACACAGTTTTGCACATAAAGGAGTCAAATTAGTTGCATACAGTTTATTGGGATTCACATGGATCTGGATTCCTAAATAAGTGATCATTTGGTTTGCTACCGCAAACGGGTAGTCATGGACTTGGTTCTCACCCTTATGCAACCAGAGAATTTCTGACTTTTGCATGTTGGCTTTATATCCCGCGAACGCCCCAAAGTCTGACAATGTTTGCACAATTGATGGTATATGTGTTTTTGGTTCCTGAACAAATAGCAGCATATCGTCCGCATACAATGCGAGATGTTGGGGGTGCCCAGCTATGTCAATGCCCGGGAATATTTGACGCAGTTTAACTGCCAGCGGCTCCAGTGCCAGATTGAACAGCAAGGGAGACAGAGGGCATCCCTGCCTCGTGCCTCTTTGCAGAACGATATCTGATGAGTAAAGATGGTTAGAACATATATTGGCTATGGGGGAGGAATACAGATTTTTGACAAATGCCGTAAAGGGCCCAGAAAAGTTAAAACTAGCCAATGTATGGAATAAATGGCCCCATTCTACCCTGTCAAAGGCCTTCTCTGCGTCTAATGACAGCAGGAAGGCCTCTGGGATTTGATCCCCCTCTCTAGAATTTTTCCTATTCCAGAAATGATGTAAAACCTGCAGGATTCTGCGTACATTCACTACCGATGATCTTGCCATCATGAAACCAGTCTGGTCTTCATGAATCAAGTCTGGCAACACAAATTTAAGACGCTCCGCTAGTAGTTTTGTTAAGATCTTATAGTCGGAGTTCAGTAGTGAGATTGGTCTATAAGACTCAGTAAGCAAGGCATCTTTGCCCGCCTTGGGGATAAGAGTAATATGGGCGGCCGTGAAAGTCGTAGCCGGCCTGTTTTCCTCTGTGAAATAATTGGCAAACAGGTCAGTGAGCACTGGTGTTACTCTAGTTTTCAGTATCCTGTAGAACTCAATGGGCAACCCATCCGGGCCTGCCGCTTTACCCAAGTTTAAGGTCATAATCGTCCTGTCCACTTCTTCCCTTGTAATTGGTGCATTTAACTGAGTCAATTGCGACTCCGTTATCTGTGGGAGTTCAATAGAGCTCCAAAATGCTCGCCTCTTTTCTTCTGAATCACACTGTTTGCTAGTGTAAAGCTCAGAGTAATAGGCAGCGAAGGCTTCCACAATCCTTTCAGGATCTTTCACTACAGTGCCCTTATGTTTAATGGCTGCAATAAAACGGGTGGAGGTTTTTAGATTAACTAGGGAGGCCAAAAGCCTGCCCGATTTATCTCCGTATCGATAATATTTGCCCCTAGTTCGCAGGAGAGTTTGTGAGGCCTGATATGCCAGCATCGCGTCATATTCTTTTTTAGTGGCTATGTATTGCCTGTGGTGTATCAGTGTCATGTCAGATCTGTACAGGCCATAGTTGTTTGTCAACTTCTCTCTCAATTTCTCCAGTCTCTCTGTTTGCAGTTTCTTCCTGCGAGATAAGAAGGCCAAAACATCTCCCGCAAGAACTACCTTGGCTGTTTGCCAAAAGAGCTCCGGGGTCGACGCATGCTGTGCGTTATTGGCTTGGTAGTCATCCCAAGCACCTTCCAGGTATTGTTGGAACTCTTGAGAGGTCAACAAGTACTGCGGAAACCTGAGAGCCCTGCGATTACTGGATCTGGGCAAGGTGTCCAAGAAGAGACCTACAGGGGCATGGTCAGAGACCACAATTTCTCCGATTTTAACATCTACTGTTTGGGGGATTAGGGAGTTCGAAATCATGAATAGATCTATGCGAGACATGGTAGGAGAGGCCCGGGAGAGACACGTGAAATCTCTGCCATCTGGATTCAGCTTCCGCCAAATATCAACAACATCCAATGAGGACACCAATGTTTGGAATGTTTTTAGTTCAAATTTGGTATTGATCTTAGGTTGTGCCCCGACCAAGTGTCTTGTGGGATCCCTAAGCCTGTCACAATGGGGATTAGGGGCCAGGTTGAAGTCTCCTCCTATTATAAGAGGGGTGTCTAAAAAGGGGGTTAGTAAGTCAATCAGTTTGTTCCAGAATGTCTTGTCCTTATTATTGGGAGCATATATATTACACAGTGTGTACTTCTTACCGGCAATGGTAACCCGGGCTATAACATATCGCCCTTCAGTGTCTGTCAATACTGTCACGTCCCCAACCTCTAGTTTCTTCCCAAATAAAATAGCTACCCCTCTACTGGACGATTTATAGGAAGCAAATTCCACCCTCCCAACCCAATCCGTCTTTAATTTCAAGTGTTCTGAGTCAGTAAGGTGCGTCTCCTGTATAAACGCAATATCTGCCCCTTTCTTCCTAAGTTGAGTTAATATAGTTTTTCTTTTTATCGGGGAGTGTATACCCCCCACATTCCAGGAGTAAATACTAAATGTCAATGGTTTTCAAGAACCTCTGTGTGTTCAGGGGTATTACAGATAGAGGAAGAGAGGGAGAGAGAAGAAGAAGAAGAAGAAGAAGAAAAAAAAAAAAAAAAAAAAAATTTCCTACCAGTGTCCGCACCGGCCCATCATGTCCAAGAAACACATTTATCCTTACTGCCGAGGCACAACCTGCAAAGAGCAATATAAAAAAATAACATATTATAAACCAAATTTTGCTATACATAAAACCCTCATATTTAAGGAGTACGTTTCCTCCCTTATGAACATCACCTTTCCATACGTTACAGATAATAAACATTAACACCCAAAGGGAGGAGAATGCAAAGAAGCTGTTAATACATTTTTCTGTCATCATATTGCATGTATTTTTCCCCCTCTGTTGTTTCACCCCATCTGTAATAAAGGTTAGCAAGTGAGTAATGCATTTGAACAGAACACAACTTTTGAACACAACTCGTCCTATCTGAACCAAAACTACTAACCAAAGCAACCCTATAAGATCCATATCGTAAATATAGGTGCTGCTATCTGTACTCCCCAAATGGAGTAATCTTTTTTGCCTATTAGCATACACCATTAACATTTCTAAACCTTAAGAGATATGTTCCCTTCACAGAACATTCCTTTAACCCTCCCCCCCCCTAGCAGGGACAGGGCTCCTGGAGCCATCTTCAGCATCCAAGTACTCTTGTGCAGCTTGTGGTGATTCAAAAAATTTAGGCCCTCTGTGGGTTATTATCTTTAATTTGGCAGGGAAGAGCAGGAATGCCTGCCTACCCTCTCTGTGTAATCTGGAGCATAGTGCTGAGAACTCCCTGCGCTTCTTTACCAGGTCTGCTGAATAATCCTGAAACAACAGGATCCTAGAATTTTCATACAACACTTCATCCATTTTCCTATACGCCCTGAGAACAGCCATTTTAGTTTGAAAGTGTAAAAATTTTATCATTACAGGCCTCGCCTGCGCATTACGATCCATGGCCGGTCTCTCAGGGCCCACTCTGTGCGCTCTCTCTACGCTATGCACTAAAGCAGATGTGGGAATCCCTAACAGAGGGGGGAGGGTAGTTTCAACAAATTTCAAAATGTCATTCGCTTTTACACATTCAGGCAACCCTATCAGGCGAACATTATTCTGCCGGGATCTATTTTCTAGATCATCTATCCTTTGTTGAAGGACTGTGGTATGTTTCTCTAACGCCATTATTTTACTTGAGTGGACATTTTGTGTGTCTTCCACATCAGAGACCCTATTCTCAACCTCTGATACCCTAGTCGAGAATTGTTTAACCTCTTCTGCAAGAGTATCAACCCCTTTCTGGAGGTTCTCTATTTTTGGTAAAAATAGGGTAGATATTTGCTTGACTATTGGATGGGGGTCAAGGGTATAATTTTCCTGAAAAACATCGCTGGTTGAGGCCTGGGTACCCATATCAGATCCCACTTTATTTCTGCGATCTGTATTCTTATTCCTATGCGCCATGCTATTTGGTATTAGGAATTTCTCCATACAATTTCTAGCCACCTATTTCCTAGTCAGTGACTCAACAACTCTCATCTATGTGTGACAGTAGTTCGCAACCTGTCACTATTAATTCTCAGGGCTGAAAAGTTGACACAAAAAAAAAAACAAATATATTGCTCACTCTCTCTCTATGGCAAGTCAAGCAGACCTCAGCATATATATAGAAAGTTATCAGTTAACATTATAATATCACAAAGCTCAATTGCAGCTCAAATGAGACATAAACATCTGTCAGTTGCTTACAAGTGTCTATTAGCGAACCTGCAGTGGAAAAAGAGGTTATTTAGTGAGCCCTTCTAAACCAGTGCTCTGATTTATAACACACAATTCTATAACAAGTCTGGCGACTCTCAGCATTGATATGTAAAGTTATCAGTTAACAGGACAATATACCATGGCACAGTTGTAGTACAATTGAAATATAAACATCTATCAGTTGTTTGCAAATGTCTATTTCTGAGCCTGCAGGAGGAGAAAAAAAAAAGATTAGTTGGAGAGCCTTTCCCCTCCCAGGTCCTGACTCAGTGCACCAGATCCTGACTCAGTGCACCATGTGGAAGAAATTAGAGAGTCTATAGTGAAAAGTCCCTTCTATATGTAATGGTTGCCTTTCAGGTTGTGCTGTGTTGTGAGAAGACCCTTGTAATGTTATCACAGTTCTTTTCCAAAAGATCAGAGGGTATCCTCCCTTTACATGCACATGAGAGTCAAATATATAACAGGAGCCCCTGTTCAAACCGGCTTACTGCATGGAGCTGTCCCAGATAGAGCCAGGTAGTCTTCCCCTGTTATGCAAGATGGGGGTCCTCAAATATATCAGGAATCATATGCTCATTCACCCCTGAATATTGGATCTATCAGTTCTTTTACAGGGGGTCGTTATGTGATGTTATATGGTCCCCCAGCGAGTCCCCAAATTCACTATTCAGTCTCCGCTAACACTGATTGTTCTTTTTCTGCCATCTACCTCCTCCCAGATTGGCCTCATGCAAGGGTAAAAGTTAAGGTTGACGCCACATAAAGAGAGCATTAACTCACAGGCTTACCGACATCTGTCTCCAGTCAGCGTTCCTCAGCTCTCAGTTGCAACCAGGCCCTTAATGTTTTTGCTTCCCAGCACAGCCTTGGAGAGATAGCGGCTGTACCAGTCGGTAGGTGGGTTTCTGCTCTGTATCCTGCTCCGGTGCGGTAAAACACCTGGTAGCTTAATCTGCTGTGTCCTCACTCACCCGGTCAGCCAGTTCGTGCTTGCGGTCCCTGGGCAGCCGCACAGTTTTCAGGCCATGTGGTCGTCCGGTAAGATCTCACTGGTCACCGGGTGGCTTGGCGGAGATCCGACAATTCGGTCACTCGTAGCGGCTAGCTGTCAGCCTCACAGTAGTTTGGCGGGTCCGTTCAGGGATACACCTCACCAAGCAGGGTCTCTTCACACTGTCTCCTTCTTTGTAGCGCGCCAAGATGGCCGCCGCGTGCACGGACCTTTCAACCACCGGGTCTCTTAGATAGTTAAATGTTGCACTTCGGTGGGGGCAGTTGTTATAGCCAGCCTCTCTGTAGCCCAGACACGGTCCCTGTCAAGGGCAAATAGGCTCGGGCAGCAGAATTGGGGCAAAAAAATCCACTCTTAGTATCAGTGTTGTACGGAGCTCTGTACTAGAGCTGCTATCTCCAAGCCCGCCCACCGGAAGTCCTCCAAAGTTTTAAATTTTAGAGTTACTTTGTACCAAAATTATTTGTCTTGTCATCCTATATTTACTTTACAAAAGTAACTTACCATCGAAAAGTGGTGCAGAATCGGTCACCATGGCTCTGAAGAGACGTCCAACATCTGCTGTAAAAATAAGAATTAAAGATTAATATATAATTTATATTAAAATATTTAAAGGTGTATATATAAGTGGTTTAAAGATACATACCAGAGCTTCTTCCAACAGCTGTATCTGGTGTACTGCTCCTTACATCTTGAATAGTATCAGCAGACGATAGGCTGTGGCTGGTATTGGTTGTTGAACGTATATATTGCCCGTGTTGTGGTTCTTGTCTTATATTCAAATGCTGTGATGTCGAAGGACGTGGTAGCTGTGATGAAGAGGTAGATGGGGTATGGACAGATGCAGAGGTCGATGCTCGAACAGAACCACCTATGAAATAGTAAATACAGATTTCAATTAATACATTAAATAAAATTAAAACTTTAGGTGCAATTTTTGCAATGCTAATTAAATGTAAAATGTACTCCTATTATTAAATTTTCTACCTTCAATTTGTATCTTTATTTCAAATGCACTAAGTAAAGGGTCACTAAACCCATCTTTCTTTCATGATTCCAATAGAGAATACAATTTAAAAAAAACATTCCAATTTACTTCTATTATCTAATTTGCTTCATTCTTTAGATATCCTTTGTTGAAGAAATAGCAATTCACATGGGTGAGCCAATGGCAAGAGACATCTATGTGAAGACAACAAATAGCAGCTACTGAGCATATCAATATATGTTTTTCAACAAAGAATATAAAGAAAATAAAGCTAATTAGATAATAAAAATAAATTATACAGTTAATTAGAATGGCATGCTCTTTCTAAATCAAACATTTGGGTTTCATTTAACTTAAAAAAAAGTGATTTCCATGTTCCATGTAGGCCTTATTTTTTAAAATAAATTAAGCAATAGAAAAAAAAAAAGGAGTATATTAGAAACTTGAAAATGTTTTTCATGCTCTCTTTATGAATCATGAATGCATAATTTTTGGTTCACTGGAACTTTAAAGAAATAGATACAGAGAGAAGTAATCAAACTACAAAATCAATTTTAAAGGGACAGTAAACCAAAAAATTTTCAATCATGATTCTGTTACAGAATACAATTTTATAAAACATTAACGTAAGAGACACATTTTTTGGTGCAGACAATTAAACAATATAAATATTAATTTGGAGATTAATTTATAATTACCTTGAATATCGCTATCACAGTCATCGGTTATGCCCTCATTGACCTCCGTGCCAAGCCTCTGTAAAACTTTTCTTTCAAAGTCAGTCTAATCTGCGACATAAGGTTGTCCGCCTCCAGTACCTCGTGCATATTGCTTTTCTTTGGCAATTTTGGCTTTAGTTTGACACTTTATATCGTTGAACCTTTTTTTGCAGGAGTCGATATCTTTTTTAGTTGGTCCTTGAGCACTCACAGCGTCACTATTTTTTTCCCAAATAAACTTCTTACGAGCACCGGGGGTTTGCTTGACCCGACTACCATAAATATTGTCATAATATTCGAGTACTAGATCAACAAGTACAACATTCTGTTGATGAGAGAAATTAGGGTTGCGAGTCTTCTTAGAAGTAGCTGAATCTCCGGAGCAAGCCATCTTCTCAAAGTGAATACCGAAAAGTAAATAAACAATATTCTAAGATTTCTGGGAAAATGCACATTCTTATACATGTCAGCAGCCAGTCGTTGCCGCTTGTCTGACGATTATGACACCTAGATGGTCACATGGGTGAAGAACTAAACCAATTAGGTTGCAGACTGCTTCGTAACTTTGCTCTTTCGCGCCGAACAAAGCTTCAAAGTTATCAATAATCCGATTGTCTTCGAGACACAATAGACGCAAAATTTTACGGCTTGGTTTTTAGTACATTCATGTAACGAAGTTCTATCCGCATGGTGCGAATGCCGGCGGGTTAATTCTATACGGTCTGTGCAAAAAATTTGACCATTGTGTCAGTAGTTTATAGAATAAAACAAAATGTTAATTTTTCTGAAACACATACATATAAATAGTAAATAGTAAAACCAGAGAAATTTATATTTTTGCCAGAGCTGTGTGTGTGTGGTGTGTGTGGGTGTGTGTGTGTGTGAATATGTGTCCGTGTGGTGTGTGTGTGTGAGTGTGGTGTGTGTGCGTGTGTATGTGAGAGTGAGTGTGCATGTGAGTGTGTTGTGTGAGTGTGTGTTTGATTTAGTGTGTGTGGTGTGTGAGAGTGAGTGTGTGTGTGTGTGAATGTCTATGAGTGAATGTGTGTTGTGTGAGTGTGCTGTGCGTGTATTGTGTGAGTGCGTGTGAATGTGTGTGTATAATAATTCTGCAAGGTTGTACTTTATTTATAAGTAGTTGGCTAATGATATAATTAGCATTTAACTAACTCCATTGCAATTGAAACTAAAGTATTCTTACAGTCTGAAAACATTTACAAAATATTCCTATTTTTTTTAATTATATATATATTTTTTTACATATTTCTCTTTTTTCCACAGTATGCTAAAAGCCTTTTTTTGTGTTAGTTTAAAGTTATTTATTGTTTTGTAACCATTGCATTCAGTATTTTTTTCAAGGCTTTGTAGGCTCTGGAGGCTAATGAATAAAGAAAGTTTTGTTCATTCTATGTAGATAATGCTGCTGTTTGAGGTTTCCATTAGGAAGAGCAAATCAATCACTTATTTATTTGCTGCATGGTAGCTCAGCCCAAGAACTCACACTGTGAAGATCAGGGCAAAGCTAATATTTAGACTGCTCACTAAATCTGCCTTCTTGGTTGTAGAAAAAAATACTGTACAGGAACCTCACATAACCTTCAACTATTGTCAAGTTAAGGGAATTTGCTTGCGATTGTGATTTTCAGCAATTACCTAGAGTAATGTATCTACTGCTGTAATAAAATAGCAAAATAAGTCAATGTATCTGCAAGAGGAACAAAAAGCTCTAAATAATATGGTCACAAGGTTTATTAGGACTTTAAAAAGTGGACTTCCTGGTACCTCAATTAATAGTAATTGATTAACTTGCTGTTTGAAGGCACTTTGTAGAAAATGGTAAAAATATTATTATATTTCTTTGCTACCTCAGTATTTCTCTCTGTTTAAGTAACAATATTACAGGGAAGAGTTTTGAAATGTACTTCTATTATGAAATGTGCCTTATTCTCAAGGCATTCTTTGTTGAAGAAATATCTAGGTATGTAGAGAGCACATTTCTGGAGCACTACATGGTTAGAAAAAAGTGATGTCATCTAGTGCTCTTGCAAATGTATAACATTCTTGCAAAACTGCTGGTTTACAGAACTGGTATACAGCGTGCACCTGAGCTTACATTCCTGCTATTCAACAAAGGATACCAAGAATACAAAGCAAATTAAATAATCAAAGTAAAATGGAAAGTTGCTTACAATTGCATGCTCTACCTGAATCATGAAAGAAAAATTTGGGGTTTCATGTTCCTTTAACCCCTTGATCCAAAATAACACACATATATATATACTGTACATCATGAGGTACGAAGCCCATCTCACCGCATAATGTATATATACGTCCTAGCTTCGGGAAGCTACAGCAGCTGTAAAGTGAGAGCACGATTAGTGCTCTGGTTCCATAAGAAAGCAGATGCCTGATCGTTACAGACAGTGACATGTGGGTTGCCACCCATCCCTTTAAATACAGAACACTTATAAGTTATACATGCTGCAGGGTATGCAGGGGGGAATATGAATAGTGCTGTCCATAAACATGTTCCTCCCTGCACACCCTGCAGCATGTGTAACTCATAAGTGTCCAGGAAAACATGGCTGAGGTGGCAACCCTAGTGACATGGTCTGGGCGGGAGGGGACGCTCCACTACCGAATAAAGTTGAATCAGGGTGGGGGGCCCTACATAATGATTGTGGGGAATGGGGGAGACACTACACTACAGAAAAACATAAAAAATAATAAATCAATTATAAAAAACACAACTGTCTGTACCTAAGATTGCAGACACCATTAGGAGGTGGAGGGTTAGAGAGCTGTTTGGGAGGGATTGGAGAGGTGGGAGTGTAAGGGGGAATCCTAAACTGCACGATAAACTGCACGATAAATAAATAAATAAATACAATTAATTTATTTAAAGGAAAAAAAAAAACAAATAAACAAAAAACTTCATACTAGCAGTCTTGCCGGTACTTAAGATGGTGGTAAGGAGTGTTGGTGTGGGAGGGGAGAGAGCTGTTTGGAAGGGATCAGGTAGGTGGGAGGGTAAACCCTGTATTAAATTACCATTACCAGCTAATTAACTCCTTTACTGCTTGGAATTTCAGACATGGGGTGCAGAGCTGCAATTAGTGGCCTTCTAATTGCTAAAAACGAATTGAAAAGCCATGCATCTCTGCTATTTCTGAACAAATTGGACCTCAGAGTGTGCAGCAGTTGTGTGTAAATAATTTCAGTAAAAAACCCAAAGTTCATGAAAAAGTTAATAAATTTTTTTTTAATATGATTTCATTTTGCGGCGAACAATGGCATGAAATATGCCAAAAGGGGCCTAGATCAAAACCTTGGGATGTCTATTAAATAAATATATATATAGTTCTGGTAGGTAAATAAAATATATAAAACAATGCTCTATATCTGTTTAAATGTAGTGATAGCAAAATGCTAAAAATTCTTTTGTATTTAGGGGCACATTTTTCTCTGAAATTCCCAGTAGCAAACGGGTTAAAGTGTACGTATCTTATCAATATAAGGTACAGCTTGTCTTTTAATTTTTACTGGCATGCCCATTCCTATGACCATCTGTATGGTGGCTCAAGATTTTGTAGATATGGATATTTGCTTTTTTAATACATGCATCAAGGGCGTATTTGTCCTAAGCAGGATATGTACTCAAAAAGATTTAATATATAATTTTATAAGTGCTTGGTTGATCCACATGACCTGCAACACTGTTATGCTAAGACGTGCTTGGGATTCTGACAATAGCACTTTGTGAAGCCTGGACAGCTGTAAAGAAAGGAGGAAAGCAGAAGTGACATTGAGAAAGAGATCAAACTGGGTGTTTCCTTCACAATTTGAGATGCTTGTGAGCTCTTCAGTTCTCAAATGTAACCCTCACATAGTATTACTAATGATTGATGTTATGAGCAGCCATTCAGGCACTACATGTTGTATTTAAGTTGTACAGGCTTGTCCAGTCAAGCCTTAACATAGTACAGGGAGGTGGGAAACTAGAGGAAGCTCAGACATTTCAATTCACTTTGACTAGCGCTATTGGAACAATCAGCTTTGTGACATTTGTGCCTCTGTGAACAAGTCATTAACTCACATTTAATCAGCGAGTTCTTATTGTTTGAATTTCATAATGTAAGAATTTGTGTTAAAACTAGTAGTATATATTTGATGTTCCCATTGGAAATAAAAGTAACACATTCGAATCCAATATTCAGACAAAACAAATGCCCACATTGAGAAAAATCTGAAACAAATCTTTCAGACAAAGCATATATTTGCCTATGCCATCTCGAGTAAATAGTAAGATGGGACAAATAAATAGAAGAGGGTGAACCATTTTGTATGTAGCTTTGTGGACACTTGGTTAACCCCCTGATTTTTAAGTTCTAAAACCATCCCTGGTAATAGGGTTAAAGGGACAGTTCACCCAAAAATGTTCTCCCATTTAAATTGTTCCCAATGATCCATTTTACCAGCTGGAGTGTATTAAACTGTTTACAAGTAGCTCCTTTACCCCTAGTTTGGCCTTTAAAATAGCTGATTTAGCTTTTGGTATCCCAACCTATACTGAAAGTTTTGATACTGGAGTCTCAACTATAGAATAGCCTAAGTAAACACAGTCAGCAGAAGAAATTACACTCTAAGGCCTAGATTTGGAGTTTGGCGGTAGATGGGCTGTTAACGCTCCGCAGGCTTTTTTTCTGGCCGCACCATAAGATTAACTCTGGTATCGAGAGTTCAAAAAAATGCTGCGTTAGGCTCCAAAAAAGGAGCGTAGAGCATTTTTACCGCAAATGCAACTCTCGATACCAGAGTTGCTTACGGACGCGGCCAGCCTCAAAAACGTGCTCGTGCACGATTCTCCCATAGGAAACAATGGGGCTGTTTGAGCTGAAAAAAAAACTAACACCTGCAAAAAAGCAGCGTTCAGCTCCTAACGCAGCCCCATTGTTTCCTATGGGGAAACACTTCCTACGTCTGCACCTAACACTCTAACATGTACCCCGAGTCTAAACACCCCTACCCTTACACTTATTAACCCCTAATCTGCCGCCCCCACTATCGCTGACCCCTGCATTATATTATTAACCCCTAATCTTCCGCTCCGTAAACCGCCGCAACTTACATTATCCCTATGTACCCCTAATCTGCTGCCCCTAACACCGCCGACCCCTATATTATATTTATTAACCCCTAACCTGCCCCCCACAACGTCGCCGCCAGCTACTTACAATAATTAACCCCTAATCTGCCGAGCGGACCTGAGCGCTACTATAATAAAGTTATTAACCCCTAATCCGCCTCACTAACCCTATCATAAATAGTATTAACCCCTAATCTGCCCTCCCTAACATCGCCGACACCTAACTTCAATTATTAGCCCCTAATCTGACGACCGGAGCTCATCGCTATTCTAATAAATGTATTAACCCCTAAAGCTAAGTCTAACCCTAACACTAACACCCCCCTAAGTTAAATATAATTTACATCTAACGAAATTAATTAACTCTTATTAAATAAATTATTCCTATTTAAAGCTAAATACTTACCTGTAAAATACATCCTAATATAGCTACAATATAAATTATAATTACATTGTAGCTATTTTAGGATTAATATTTATTTTACAGGCAACTTGGTAATTATTTTAACCAGGTACAATAGCTATTAAATAGTTAAGAACTATTTAATAGTTACCTAGTTAAAATAATAACAAAATTACCTGTAAAATAAGTCCTAACCTAAGTTATAATTAAACCTAACACTACCCTATCAATAAATTAATTAAATAAAATACCTACAATTACCTACAATTAACCTAACACTACACTATCAATAAATAAATTAAATACAATTGCTACAAATAACTACAATTACATAAACTAACTAAAGTACAAAAAATAAAAAAGAACTAAGTTACAAAAAATAAAAAAATATTTACAAACATAAGAAAAATATTACAACAATTTTAAACTAATTACACCTACTCTAAGCCCCCTAATAAAATAACAAAGACCCCCAAAATAAAAAAATTCCCTACCCTATTCTAAATTAATAAATGTAAAAGCTCTTTTACCTTACCAGCCCTGAACAGGGCCCTTTGCGGGGCATGCCCCAAGAAAATCAGCTCTTTTGCCTGTAAAAAAAAAACAATAGAATGCAAGCTCAATCTGATTGGCTGATTGGATCAGCCAATCGGATTGAACTTGATTCTGATTGGCTGATTCCATCAGCCAACCAGAATATTCCTACCTTAATTCCGATTGGCTGATAGAATCCTATCAGCCAATCGGAATTCGAGGGACGCCATCTTGGATGACGTCCCTTAAAGGAACCGTCATTCGTCGGGAGACGCCGGAAGAAGAGGATGGATCCGCGTCGGCTGCTTCAAGATGGACCCGCTCCGCACCGGATGGAAGAAGATCGAAGATGCCGCTTGGAGAGGATGTTTGCCGGTCCGGATGTCCTCTTCTTGCCGGATAGGAGGAAGACTTTGGACCCTCTTCTGGACCTCTTCAGCACCGGATGCCAGGACGGATCGGTGATACCTGGATGGTGAAGACAAGGTAGGAAGATCTTCAGGGGCTTAGTGTTAGGTTTATTTAAGGGGGGTTTGGGTTAGATTAGGGGTATGTGGGTGGTGGGTTGTAATGTTGGGGGGGGGTATTGTATGTTTTTTTTTACAGGCAAAAGAGCTGATTTTCTTGGGGCATGCCCCGCAAAGGGCCCTGTTCAGGGCTGGTAAGGTAAAAGAGCTTTTACATTTATTAATTTAGAATAGGGTAGGGAATTTTTTATTTTGGGGGTCTTTGTTATTTTATTAGGGGGCTTAGAGTAGGTGTAATTAGTTTAAAATTGTTGTAATATTTTTCTTATGTTTGTAAATATTTTTTTATTTTTTGTAACTTAGTTTTTTTTTATTTTTTGTACTTTAGTTAGTTTATGTAATTGTAGTTATTTGTAGCAATTGTATTTAATTTATTTATTGATAGTGTAGTGTTAGGTTAATTGTAGGTAATTGTAGGTATTTTATTTAATTAATTTATTGATAGGGTAGTGTTAGGTTTAATTATAACTTAGGTTAGGACTTATTTTACAGGTAATTTTGTTATTATTTTAACTAGGTAACTATTAAATAGTTCTTAACTATTTAATAGCTATTGTACCTGGTTAAAATAATTACCAAGTTGCCTGTAAAATAAATATTAATCCTAAAATAGCTACAATATAATTATAATTTATATTGTAGCTATATTAGGATGTATTTTACAGGTAAGTATTTAGCTTTAATTAGGAATAATTTATTTAATAAGAGTTAATTAATTTCGTTAGATTTAAATTATATTTAAGTTAGGGGGGTGTTAGTGTTAGGGTTAGACTTAGCTTTAGGGGTTAATCCATTTATTATAGTAGCGGTGAGCTCCGGTCGTCAGATTAGGGGTTAATAATTGAAGTTAGGTGTCGGCGATGTTAGGGAGGGCAGATTAGGGGTTAATACTATTTATGATAGGGTTAGTGAGGCGGATTAGGGGTTAATAACTTTATTATAGTAGCGCTCAGGTCCGCTCGGCAGATTAGGGGTTAATAAGTGTAGTCAGGTGTCGGCGACGTTGAGGGGGGCAGATTAGGGGTTAATAAATATAATATAGGGGTCGGCGGTGTTAGGGGCAGCAGATTAGGGGTACATAAGTATAACGTAGGTGGCGGTCGGCAGATTAGGGGTTAAAAAATTTTAATCGAGTGGCGGCGATGTGGGGGGACCTCGGTTTAGGGGTACATAGGTAGTTTATGGGTGTAAGTGTACTTTAGGGTACAGTAGTTAAGAGCTTTATGAACCGGCGTTAGCCCAGAAAGCTCTTAACTCCTGCTTTTTTACGGCGGCTGGAGTTTTGTCGTTAGAGCTCTAACGCTCACTTCAGAAACTACTCTAAATACCGGCGTTAGAAAGATCCCATTGAAAAGATAGGATACGCAATTGACGTAAGGGGATCTGCGGTATGGAAAAGTTGCGGCTGAAAAGTGAGCGTTAGACCCTTTAATCACTGACTCCAAATACCGGCGGTAGCCTAAAACCAGCGTTAGGAGCCTCTAACGCTGGTTTTTTACGGATACCGCCAAACTCTAAATCTAGCTGTTAGTGGGGTGCAGGATTGTTAAGTAATAACATGATAATTTTCCATTGTTCGCTCTATGTATTAGGCTTTAGTTTTCCAGACAAATATAAGATAAAGAATCAAGTGTGTGTACACAAAGTGATAACATAATGAGATATGATATTACCTTAAACTCAACCCATTGTAATAGGCTGTGGTTTAAAAGCTCAAAACCATCTAATTCATATACACAAATAAACCTGAACGTGCAATTTCTCATACATTTTATACTCTGCAGCTGGTATAACTAGTGATTGAAAATACATTAATATAAAAACTATTTTACAGTGTACTGTCCCTTTAATGTCAGTTTAGGTTTAAGGTAAATAGAGACTTTTAAAGTCAGGAAAGTAGTTAGAACTGAACAGAGAATGTTATTCTGTATCTGATGGACAAATTATTTTTAATTGTCTCTAAATTAATCATAAAGAAAAGAAATTACATCTGTATGTTTAGTTGTATTGTTTGATTACAGCTGTTATCTCTGATAATTATTTTGCTTGGCATTGAGTTATCACTTGCAAAAAATACAAAGCAAACTGCTGAAATAAATTGAAAAAGGAATCATTTTGTTTTGCAATTATTTATGCAAATTATGAAGTCAGATTATTTTACAGATGTAAACAACAATAATTACTTTTGCTTTTATAGTATTCAGAATCTTGTTTATCTCTTAGTAAATAATCCAGTGCACCAAATAATGCTACTCACATGTTTGTCTTATTGAATTTTTTCATTTTTGTCTTTTTTGTTTTTAATTACAAAGTAAAAAAAAAGCTGAAGTATTCACTAAACGCTATCCAAAAACAATTTCAAAATTCAAGCAACAGCAGTTGTTTGTTTGAAAAATAGTATCCATATAAATAAAATATAACTTTTATTACACTACAAATTAAAAAAAACATATAAAGATTTAAAATACATATTTTAAAGGACCACTCAATGCAGTAGAATTATATAATTAACAGGTGCAAAATAAAAATACAATGCAACAGCACTTACTCTAAATTTCAAATAAGTAGTAGATTTTTTTTCTGACAAATTATTTTTTTCTTCCATTTTCTGGCCCTCTGTATCATGTGACAGATATCAGCCAATCACAGACTAGTATATGTATACCCCGAGAGCTTGTGCACATGCTCAGTAGGGGCTTGTTCCCCAGAAAGTGTGAATATAAAAAGACTGTGCAAAACATGATAATAGAAGTAATTGGCTCTATCTGAATCATACAATTGTATTTTGACTTAAATGTCCCTTTAATTGTCTCTATTAATTTGTAAAGTGTGAGTACACAAAATATATCCCCAAGAAGCTCACCATTGATAATATTATGTATTCTGACATCATGGCACAGCCACTATCTTACTCTCGTTCTTCAGCACATTATTTTTAAAAGTGCTATGTAAGATCTATCAATGCCATATTGAAAACAAAAAAGTAAATATTCACTATATCTGCAACTATAATCCCCCAAGGAAATGTCAGCAACTAAGCACAATGCACATTTCACCTATAGCTTTTAATTTTAACGGTTTGGTCAGTTGCTTTTTTTTGTAGCAAAACGCGTAGGTATCCGCACTCTGAATCCTCTACCATGTATGAAATATAAATTCCAAAACATCAACAGAGCTTGATAAAAAAGTATCCAAGTTTATTAAAACCAGACAAAAGGTCATATGTAGCGAGCGTAGGTACAGCTGACTCAATGCATATGCGTTTCTTGTGACAAGCACGCTTGATCACTACTAACTGAGTCAATAACGTATGACTGCATTTATACCTTAACTGATTAGTTCCAGCTGGATACTTAATCAGAGTATAATATATGTTCACTAGTGGGGGTTAAACTCTGATTAAGAATACCCCTTGATCTTGGCTCCCTTAAGTCCCAGAAACCCCAAAGACCCAACATTTAAAATGGTGTAAAATTTTGAAGAAAAAACATATACAAATTAAATTTAAAAAATCCCTACACTTACCCAAACTGTTTATAGACTTGGGACTCCTTGCAATTATATAAGGTAATCAAAAAGGCCTAGAGAGCCCCATAACCTCTTGTTTTAACACCCAAAAGCCCCTCTTTAAAATAAAGCCCGTATACAGATATATATAGCCAGGTGATCACCATGATAACAGGTGAGAATAATCCAGCAATTAAAGGGTTAAATTTAGATCAAAACTAATACAGCATTATCAGGTGTGAATTCCCTACTAATGCTCATTTGCTGATAGGCACTTCCTGCTAATGCTCATTGGTCAATAGGCATTTCCTGCTAATGTTTATTGAGTATGATGTAATTTAATTTTGTCTGTGCAGGCATTCGGTTAGGACAAATTTTGCATTTGGATTTGTTACTGTTATTTCCAAAGGGAACATCTAAAACAGACAATTAACATTAACAAAAATCTTACGTTATAGGAATCAAACAATTAAAAGGACATATTTCTTAAAGGGACATGAAACCCATTTGATGATTTAGAAAGAACATGTCATTTTAAACAACTTTCTAAATTACTTCTATTATCTAATTTTCTTCATTCTCTTGATATCCCTTGCTGAAAAGCATATCTAGATATGCTCAGTAGCTGCTGATTGGTTGCTGCACATAGATGCCTTGTGTGATTGGCTCACACATGTGCATTGCTATTTCTTCAACAAAGGATATCTAAAGAATTGAGCAAATTAGATAATAGAAGTAAATTGGAAAGTTGTTTAAAATTGCATGCCCTATCTGAATCATGAAAGTTTAATTTTAACTTGACTGTCCCGTTAATGTTAAAAGAATATGCAACTGCTGTATAACTAAAATCCAGCATTTAGTGCCTGACTGTCTGTCCCTAACATCAGTCATTATTAATACTATAGCAGGATTGTACAGGGGATGATGGACAAATGAATAGTAAGACCCCCTGTACATCATTACAAATAAACACCTAGATTACGAGTTTTGCGCTAAACAGGGTGTGAAACTAACGCCAAAAAAGTTGCGTTATTTCACCCTCCATATCGCTGCCATTACGAGTTACTGAAAAGCCTCCTTGTGCTCGTGCACGCTTTCCGCCATAGACATCAAGAGAGTGTTAGAAAAAAACTAACACCTGCGATCGCGTAATGAAAATTCTCCTGAACGCAACCCCATTGATGTCTATGGGAAAAAAAAGTTACGTTTAAACCTAACACCCTAACATAAACCCCTAGTCTAAACACCCCTAATCTGCTGCCCCCGACATTGCTGCCACCTAAATAAAGTTATTAACCCCTAATCTGCTGCTCCCGACATCGCCGTCACTAACAAAAGTTATTAACCCATATTATGCAGCTCCCCGACATCAACGCCACTATAATAAACCTATTAATCCCTAAACCTCCGGCCTCCCACATCGCAAAACACTAAATGAAACTATGAACCCCTAACTTTAAATTAAAATTACAATATAACTATATTTAAATAAATAAAAACTTATCTATGAAATAAAAATAAACCTAACAATAAGCTATAAAATAACCTAACCTTACTATTATAATAAAATAAAAAATACTACCAATTAAAATATCTAAATTACAAATTTAAAAAAACCTAACACTACAAAAAAAAATTAAAAAATCTAAAATTCAAACAAATAAACACTAAATTACGAAAAATAAAAAACACTAAGCTTACAAAAAATGATAAACAAAATAATCAAAAATAAATACAATTACACCTAATCTAATATCCCTATAATAATATAAAAGCCCCTCAAAATAAAAACACCCCTAGCTCTCAATAAACTACCAATAGCCCTTAAAAGGGCCTTTTGTAGGCCGTTAAATAGCTCTTTTACCTGTAAAAAAAAATACAAAGTCCCCCCAACAGTAAAACCCACCACCCAACCAACCCCCTAAAATAAAAAAACCTAACTCTAAAAAAAACAGTTTTGAACAGCCAATAGGATTTCAGTAGCTCTCATCCTATTGGATGTTTTGAATTGGAAGGATCAAATCAGCCTATAGGAATGCAAGGTACGCCATTTTGAAGCGGCTACCTTGCATTGAAGCTTTTGTGTACGACGGGGACCATATGAAGAGGACAGCCCGCGCTGGATGTCTTCGCCGCTCTGCCGGGATGAAGATAGAAGACGCCCCCACGATGAATGAAGATGTCCTGCCTGGATGAAGACTTCTCGCCGCCTGGTTGTCCGGACTTTAGCAACTGTAAGTAGATATTCTGGGGTTAGTTTTAGGTATTTTTTTTATTTTTTGGGGTGTTTTTTTTCAGATTAGGGTTTGGGTTTTCGAAAAAGAGCTAAATGCCCATTTAAGAGCAATGAAAAAGAGCTGAATGCCCTTTTAAGGGCAATGCTTATACAAATGCCCATTTATGGGCAATAGGTAGCTTAGGTTTTTTTAGAGTTAGGTTTTTTATTTTAGGGGCTTGTTTGGGTGGTGGGTTTTACTTTTGTGGGGACTTTGTATTTTTTTTTTACAGGTAAAAGAACTGTTTAACTTAGGGCGATGCCCTACAAAAGGCCATTTAAAGCATTTAATAGTCGCAATGTGGGTGGGCGGCAGATTAGGGGTTAATAGGTTTAATATAGTGTTTGCGATGCGGGAGGGCGGCGGTTTAGTGGGTAAAAGGTAGTTTATGGGTGTTAGTGTACTTTGTTACACTTTAGTTATGAGTTTTGTGAAACATTTTTGTGGTGCAAAACTCATAACTACTGGTCTCAGATGGCGGTATGGATTGTGTCGGTATAGGCTGTAACGCAAGCATTTTAGCCTCACCGCACAACCTGTAATACTGGCGCTATGAAAATCCCTAACAAAAACATAATTTTTTTGTGTGTGGAATGGACATTGCATTACAGGCTAAAATGTATAGCTATGCCGACACGACTCGCAATAGCTGTGTTACTGCCATTACGCTGACATTGCCATTTTTTCAGCGTTAAAAGCCATAACGCAAAACTCGTAATCTAGGTGAAAGTAGCTTATTAACCATTTTACTCTCTCCTTCTCCCCCCCATTCCTGCACTTTTTTATTGCTCTAAATGGCACAAACAAATGAACCCTTTTGTTCATTAACATATTCAGCTGTTTGTGTATTGGATAACTTGATGTATATGCAAAATGCACAAATGCACATCTCTATATCGTACTGTAAAATAATTTCCTCTTATTGTGTTTCAAATCACTTGTTATACCAGCTGCAAAGTAAAAAATGTTTGATAGGAGATAATAATACTGAATAGGCTTTCAAGGGATATTCAAATACCTTTAAAGGGACATACAACTAATAATTTAAATACAGAATACATTTAAAACAACTTTCCCGTTTACTTCTATTATCAGAGCAGCTTCATTCTCTTAGTATCATTTGTTGAATGTGCAGCAATGCACTACTGGGAGCTAGCTGAACACATAAGGTATGCCAGTGAGAAGAGGGACATAAGTGCAGCCAGCAATTAACAGCTAGCTCCCATAGCTCCCAGTAGTGCTTTGCTGCTCCCCAGCCTACCCAGGTATGTTTTTCAACAAAGAATAGCAAATGAACAAAGCAAATTTGATAATAGAATTAAATTGGAATGTTGTTTAAAATTGCATGTTGTAGCTTAAAGGGACAGTAAAAATATAATTAGACACTCATGATTTAGACAGAGAATACAATTTTATACAACTTTCCAATTTACGTCTATTATTTGAATTGCTTTCTTCTCTTGTTATCCTTGGTCGAAAGGTTTATCTAGGTAAGCTCAGGAGCAGCAAAGAACCTAGGTTTTAGCTGCTGATTGGTGGCTGCATATATAAACTGATTGTCATTGGCTCACCCATGTGTTCAGTTAGAAACCAGTAGTGCATTGCTTCTCCTTCAATAAAGGATACCAAGAGAATGAAGCAAATTTGATAATAGATATAGATGCAATCTGGAAAGTTGTTTAAAATTGGAGTTCTACCTAAATCATGAAAGAAAGATTTGGGGTTTTATGTCACTTTAATCATGAAATAAATGTTTTGGAGTTTATGTGTCTTTTACTTTGTATGCAATGCTATGCATATCTGTTATTATATACTGCACATATTTAAATGACTTTAAATGGACACTGAACCCAAATTTTTTCTTTTGTGATTCAGATAGAGCATGCAATTTTAAGCAAATTTCTAATTTACTCCTATTATCAAATTTTCTTCGTTCTCTTGCTATCTTTATTTGAAAAAGAAGGCATCTAAGCTAAGGAGCTAGCCAATTTTTGGTTCAGCACCCTGGATAGCACTTGTTTATTGGTGGATGAATGTATCCACCAATCAGCAAGAACAACCCAGGTTGTTCACCAAAAATGGACTGGCATCTAAACTTACATTCTTGTTTTTCAAATACAGATACCAAGAGAATGAAGAAAATTTGATAATAGGAGTTAATTAGAAAGTTGCTTCAAATTGCATGCTCTATCTGAATCACAAAAGAAAAAATTTGGGTTCAGTATCCCTTTAATGTCCATTTTATCTCTGAAGCTGTGAAATAATAAACTTCTTTCCTAAAATATGCACAAAGTTATACACAGTCCTCAGATGTACTGGGTACCATTGGCCGTCTGTCACACTCATTGGATTCCACTTATTATCAAAGCTACTTATTAAAATCATGAATACGCTTGTGCTAAGCATCTGATAGTTCTTTCAGACTTCTGCGAAGCTCTCATTATCCTGACCGGCTAATTCACTCAAATGACTATTGTTACTCTTCCAAAAACTGCAAACTGAATATATAAATGGCTCTTTCATACTGACTCCTAAGTATGCAGAGAGGAAAACATGGTCTTTATATGTGTATTAAAAGCCTCTGTATTTGTTTAACCCACTTACAAACTGCTAAATAAATTGTGATAGGTCTTGAAGTGTCATTTTAAGAGAGGATTAATCAGCTTGAACTACAGGATTTGATATCTCAAGTGAGTGTCATGTTATAGAGAAGTCAATGAAAGAGAAGCCAGGTGCTGTTGTGTTTGGATGTTGGTTACTTAGCAACAGAAGATTTGTTTGTGGGGAAAAAAGGCTAATCAAATTCTTCTCTATTTACAATTATTCACAGTATTGATGCAAACAGGTTATTAAAATAAACCATTAAATGAATAAAACAGTAATATATCAAATGTATTGCATTTCATGTCAAATACAATTAAATGCATTTTTGCAATAAACAATTCTGGTAACTTAATCACTTGTAGAATAAGTTTTAATGAGCGCTAGACCTGCTACTGATATAACCGGCATCACCTAGTATTTAAAGGGACAGTCTACCCTGTAAATTGTTTCTAAAGATAGATAATTCCCCAGTTTTGCATAACCATCATGGTTAAATTAATATACTTTTTACCTCTGTGATTACCTTGTATCTAAGCATCTTTTGACATCCCCCTGATCACATGACTTTTTATTTATTATCTATTGACTTGCATTTTAGCCAATTAGTGCTGTCGTTGTGCTGACTCTTAAATAACTCCACAGGCATGAACACAAAGTTATGAACTAGCAGTCTCCTGTTGTGAAAAGCAAATAAAAAAGCATGTGATAAGAGGCTGTCTGTAGTGGCTTAGAAACTGGCAGAAATTTTGAGGTTTAAAGGTAGTATTGGAATGGGTAGTAAAGGCGGTATCTATATTTTTAAACAATAACAATTTTAGTGTTGACTGTCCCTTTAATGTACGAGCGGAAGACAGATGCCCATAAGAGTAACCTATGGTTATATCTGTACTGAGTCAACATTAAAAATAAACATTCTAGCAGTGAACATTTTTAACTGAAGCATTTTTGTAAACATAAAGTATTATAAATAATTTGTTACAAGAAATTGACTGATAATCGTTAAAGAACATTAAATACAGTAAATTTGCATAATCAATAAATGCATTATAAAAAGACAATGCAGTAGCACCTAGTCTGTACTTCAAATTACTTCTTTTCTAACAAATTTTCAGTTATATCTGATTCCACTCCCCCTGTATCATGTCACAGCCATCAGCCAATCACAAATGCATATACGTATAGTCTGTGAATTCTTGCACATGCTCAGTAGGAGCTGGTGACTCAAAAAGTGTAAATATAAAAAGACTGTGCACATTTTGTTAATGGAAGTAAATTGGAAAATTGTTTAAAATTGCTGCTCTATCTGAACCATGAAAGTTTAATTTTGACTTGAGTGTTAAGAAAATTGTTTGTAATGTGTTTCTTAACATAAACAGGTCAAAATAGAAATCTTTAGTTGTGTAGGGTTCATTTTTTTTTTTTACAACCCCACAAGGGGGCTGGGTGTACTTTTGGAAGGCAAAAAAGTAGACTTCCCTTTGAAGTGGTTGCTTGGAGACACATGCTTTAGCGCCAGCCAGTTTCCTGCCCATGCCCATGCTCAGTAGAGGTATTTTGCTGCAAAAATCATGTAACAGCAGAACTTAAAGGGACATGAAACCCATCATTTTTAATTCATGGTTTAGACAGAGAATACAATTTAAAAAAAGTTTCCAGTTTCCAGTTATTTTATTATTTGTTAAAGAAATATCTAATTAGGTAGCGTGCACAGATCTGGAGGACTACATGACCGGAAATAGTGCTGCCATCTAGTACTCTTGCTAAAATATAACATTGTTTCAATACTGCTGCTTTATAGTGCTGCAGACGTGCACACTCCTGAACTTACCTTCCTGCTTTTCAACAAAGGATAACAAGAAAACAAAGACAATGTGATAGTAGGTGTACATTGAAAGTTGTTTAGAATTGTATTCTCTATCTGAATCATGAAAGAGAAAAATGTGTGGTTTTATGTCCCTTTACGTTGCATAATGGTAACTAAAGGATGTGGCTACACTAAGAATTTAGCAAGAAACAAGTAAATTGTTTTCTATTTTTAACACAACAATCTGTCTTTTTTATGTTTACTTTGATTTAAGATATTTTTACACTGTTGCATATCCCTTTAAAGGCCATTTGTTTGTCATTTTCAGACAAGTGCAACAATATGGAAGCATTTTTTTTTTTTTTACATTAGTCCAAAAACAAACGCACATCCAATGTATCATTCAACAATGCTGCTTTTTGTATTTACTGTTCATTTCCAGTTCCCCTATTGTATTCCATTAAAGGAACACAGTAGTCAAAATGTGAAATTTGAAAAGTGTATTTTAGCTTTGAAAAGAGCGTTTTTACAATATACTTGTAATTAAAAAATGTAGTAAAAACGTGAGTGGTTTCAGCGATAACTTTTACTCCTCATCCACACACCCACAATAAAATGCCACATCTTGAAGAACTGGTGTTAGCTTGTATCCCATCAAAAATCAAATTGAATCGCTCAACTCAGAGTTTACAGAAGATATGTTCCTATGTTCCTTGTGCAACCATCCTAAGTAAAAGGGCTTTTTTAATGGAATTTTTATTTGCTTATTAAATGGATATTTACTTTGAGATAATAATATAAAATGATAATATATATATATATATATATATATATATATATATATATATATATATATATATATATATATGTGTATATGTATATATAAATATATATATATATATCTCTGCAATATAATTTTATTACTTATTTTGTCTCCTTTTCCTGTAATTCCATTCTGAAATTGTGAGCTTTTCAGCTCCTGTTAGAAATGGAAGTGCAGAACACTTTTATATCCCACACAGCCATTGGCTGCACACTCTAGTGACCTATTTATAACTGTCTCTAATTGGCCACAGCAGAGAAGGTAACCTAAGTTACAACATGGCACTTCCACTGTTTTGTAGACACTAAAACGTTACACTTATTTTATCAATATTTAAACAGCTAATGAAACTTTAAAAAATACTCAGACTAATCTTTTCTTTGAATGTATCATTCTATCATCTAGCATTTATTTAGTGTTTAATATCCCTTTAATAAATAATGCAAAAAAATGCTTGTTAAAAACTAAAATGGCTTGTGTATTTTTGCTGTTGTTTTAATTGTCAGCCAATTAAGGTGAACCTACTACGTATTTAGTAATATTAATGGCAATGACATGATCAATCAGTAAAATTTTCTATTTTTCCAATTTTAAGTCTTTACCAGATTTGAAGCAATATTTCTGGTCACCAATAAGTGTGTCTATTATAATTAACTGTGAAATATGGTTCCAAAGACCTTTACCTAATGAGCCTGTAAATATGAAATTCAAAACAAGGGTTTGTGATAAGTTACAATGTTACAATTGTAACCTCCTCAGGAAGCTGCTTTCTGTTCTTCTTCCAATCTGAATGTTCCGATAACATTATTAATTACCTGTAAATATGCTTACATACTCTAGAATTTGAAGGTTTACTAATTATTTTTTTCCCAGAGTTCCATAATGCACAATTATTTGTTTTAACAATCTGTCACATAATATCTGTGTTTCAAAATAGTTCTAACTCTTTAACTATTAGATTATTGCTTTTTAGTATCTTGATATCCTTGTCTCTATATTAGAGACCCCTTGGATATAGTGGAATTGCATAATCAACAAATGCATAATAAAAGACAATGAAAAATCACTTTAAAATCAGTAGTAGATTTTTTTTATGACTCTTGTATCATGTGACAGTCATCAGCCAATCACAAAATGCACTCTTGCACATGCTCAGTAGGAGCTGGTGCCTCAGAAATTGTGTATATAACTAATTGTAAAGTTATTGTGCTCTATCTAAATCATGAACGTTTACTTTTGACTAGACTGTCCCTTTAATGCCCCTTTAATTCTATAAGTCCTGATTACTCAGTGTTCCTGAGGTGATGCAATGACATCAGAAAGAAGGAATGAGTGGCACAATAAATGGAAAATACTCACAGGAACATAAATGGACATACAAGTGCAAAATGAAGATACTCTGTGTTACAGGATTTTATTATTGCATTATTATTAATGCAGTTGAAAGTTAAAGGGACAGTAAATTCAAAATTTAAGGGACAGTAAAGGCAAAATATTGCTTTCATGACTCAGAGTATGCAATTTTAAACAGCTTTCTAATTTACTTATATTATCTAATTTGCTTAGTTCTTTTGGCATCATTTGTTGTAAAGCATACCTAGGTAGGCTCAGAAGCAGAAATGCACTAATGGGAGTTAGTGGCTGCACGTACATCATTGTCTTGTCATTGACTCAGCTAATGTGTTCAGCTATCTCCCAGAAGTGCATTTTTTGCTCCTTCAACAAAAGATACCAAGAGAATGAAACAAATTTGATAATAGAAGTAGCTTGGAAAGTTGTTGCTTTATTTAAATAATAAAATGCATTTTTGGGGTTTCTTGTCCCTTTATACTTACATCTATTGGAAAACTTTCCAATTTACTTCTGTTATCAATTACGCTTAGTTCTTTTGGTATCCTTTGTCAAAGAGTAATCTTAGGCAAGCTCAGGAGCATGCACGTTTTAAGCCATCTGGCAGCAGTGTTTGGAACATTGTTTATAGCAATGTTATACATAGTTACAAACACTGCTGCCATAGACTGCTATAGACACGTGCACGCCCCAAAGCTTTTAGCAAACTAACTAGGTTTAGTTTTCAACAAGGATACCAAGAGACAGATAGCTCAGCATGCTAAGGCACTGTGGCTGAGCTCTGTAGCAACTCAAGGGTTGCAGGTTCGATCCCCAGTGAGGTCCACTCAGCCTTTCATCCTTCCGAGGTTGATAAAATGAGCAGCACCTTGAGACCCTTACGGGTGATTAGCCGCACTTTACAAGTACCCAATACATACAAGGGAGCAAAGCAATACTTGAAGTAAATTGGAAAGTTGTTTAAAATTACATTTTCTGTCTGAATCATGAAATTTTAATTTTGACTTTACTGTTCCTTTAAAAGAGAAAATGTACTTGAAATGTAATTTTTCTTTTGTATTTCAGGACAGCATACTATACTACATATAGACAAGTTTACAACATGGAATATCAGACTGTAAATAAGTGCTGTCCAGGATGGTCTCAGCTCAATAATGAAGCGGGCTGCCATTACTGTAAGTATTTGTACATGTTAACTATATTTTCAAAACTAATTATTAAAGGGACAATTACACTTTGAAATTGTAATATAAAATGCACAATTATACTGTACATAGTAAATTAACGCTGCAGTATACTTTAATTATTTATTTTGCCCCTTTTCCTGTAATTTAAGTCTGAAAATGTGGATTTTCCAGTCCAGCTAGGCAAAGACCAGTAGTGGTCAACTAGAACACATGGCTGTAATGGTCAGCAGAACATAGGGCACTAATGGCCAGCAAGAAACAGGGCTATATTGACCATTATGGCACAGGGCATGACAACACCGGTAAAGGTAGTAATGGTCAAAAGGAATGCATGGCGGGGATGGACAGCAAGACACAGGACAATAATAGCCAGATAGATTTAGCTAAAGGTAGTGAGAGGACATCCAAGATGAGATATGAGAAAGACAGTTAGTGACACAGGTTTGCAAGGAAGAATATAGGTATGGTGCAGAGAGGTAGATTTGGGTGTCATCGACATACAAATGATATTGAAACCCATGGGACTTTATTAAGGAACCTAAATATGATGTGTAGATTGAGAAGAGAAGGGGGGTACCCCAACAGAAAGTGGTAACCTGGCAGAAGATGCCCCAGAGAAGGCTACACTAAAGGTACGGTTAGACAGATAGGAAGAGAACAACGAGAGAGCTGTGTCGCAAATGCCAAAGGATTGGAGGGTTTGGAGCAAAAGAGGATGGTCGAGAGTATCAAAGGCTGCAGACAGATCAAGGAGGATAAGCAGAGAGAAGTGGTCTTTTAATTTTGCTGTAAGTAGGTCATTGGTAACCTTAACAATTGTTGTCTCAGTGCAGGGTGGGGGGCAAATCCAGATTGCAGTGGGTCAAGGAGGGAGTTTAGTGTAAGGAAATTGGATAGACGTACATATACTAGATTTCCGAGAAGCTTCGAGGCAAGAGGGAGTAGGGAAATAGGGCGGTAGTTGGATAGGGAGGTTGGGTCGAGAGAAGGTTTTTTGAGGATATGTGTGACCAGTGCGTGTTTAAGAGATGAGGGAACTATACTAGTGCTGAGGGAGAGGTTGAAGATGTGTGTGAATATAGGGTAAGGGTAGAAGAGAGGGCAGGGAGTAGCTGTGAGGGGATGGGATCGAGGGGACAGGTAGTGAGGTGAGAGGATAGTATAAGGGCAGAAACTTCATCCTCTGTAACAGGGGTAAAAGAGATAAATGTATGGCTTTGTGGGTTTTGGATGATAGTGAGGTTTTGAGGGGGTTTGAGACCGGTAGTATGTTGAGAGCTGATTTCATTTCTGATGGAGTCTATTTTGTTATTGAAGTAGCTGGCAAAATCTTGAGCTGAGAGAGAAGTTGTAGTAGGAGGTGGGGGTTGGCGTAGAAGAGTATTGAACGTGGAGAACAGACGTTTTGGGTTTGAAGAAAGAGTAGAGGTAAGAATGGCGAGCAGAGATGGCTAGCAAGTCACAGGACCAGTGATAGCAGCAGGACACATGGCAGTAAATATCAGCTGTACACTAGAGCAGAGATGGCTAGCAAGTCACAGGACCAGTGATAGCAGCAGGACACAGGGCAGTAAATATCAGCTGTACACTAGAGCACAGATGGCTAGCAAGTCACAGGACCAGTGATAGCAGCAGGACACAGGGCAGTAAATATCAGCAGTACACTAGAGCAGAGATGGCTAGCAAGTCACAGGACCAGTGATAGCAGCAGGACACAGGGCAGTAAATATCAGCTGTACACTAGAAGAGAGATGGCTAGCAAGTCACAGGACCAGTGATAGCAGCAGGACACAGGGCAGTAAATATCAGCAGTACACTAGAACAGAGATGGCTAGCAAGTCACAGGACCAGTGATAGCAGCAGGACACAGGGCAGTAAATATCAGCAGTACACTAGAGCAGAGATGGCTAGCAAGTCACAGGACCAGTGATGGCAGCAGGGCACATGACAGTAAATATCAGCAGTAGACTAGAGCAGAGATGGCTAGCAAGTCACAGGACAAGCAGGACACAGGGCAGTAAATATCAGCAGTACACTAGAGCAGAGATGGCTAGCAAGTCACAAGACCAGTGATGGCAGCAGGATATAGGGCAGTAAATATTAGCAGTACACTAGAACAGAGATGGCTAGCAAGTCACATGACAAGTGATAGCAGCAGGACTCAGAGCAGTAAATATCAGCAGTATACTAGAGCACAGATAGCAAGCAAGTCACAGGACCAGTGATAGCAGCAGGACACAGGGCAGTAAATATCAGCAGTACACTAGAGCAGAGATGGCTAGCAAGTCACAGGACCAGTGATAGCAGCAGGACACAGGGCAGCAAATATCATCAGTACACTAGAACAGAGATGGCTAGCAAGTCACAGGACCAGCAGGGCACAGGGCAGTAAAGATCAGCAGAACACTAGAGTAGAGATGGCTAGCAAGTCACAGGACAAGTGATAGCAGCAGGACACAGAGCAGTAAATATCAGCAGTACACTAGAACAGAGATAGCTAGCAAGTCACATGACAAGTGATAGCAGCATGACTCAGAGCAGTAAATATCAGCAGTATACAAGAGCACAGATGGCAAGCAAGTCACAGGACCAGTGATAGCAGCAGGACACAGGGCAGTAAATATCAGCAGTACACTAGAACAGAGATAGCTAGCAAGTCACAGGACCAGTGATAGCAGCAGGACACAGAGCAGTAAATATCAGCAGTACACTAGAACAGAGATAGCTAGCAAGTCACATGACAAGTGATAGCAGCATGACTCAGAGCAGTAAATATCAGCAGTATACAAGAGCACAGATGGCAAGCAAGTCACAGGACCAGTGATAGCAGCAGGACACAGGGCAGTAAATATCAGCTGTACACTAGAACAGAGATGGCTAGCAAGTCACAGGACAAGCAGGACACAGAGCAGTAAATATCAGCAGTACACTAGAACAGAGATGGCTAGCAAGTCACAGGACCAGTGATAGCAACAGGACACAAGGCAGTAAATATCAGCAGAACACTAGAGCAGAGATGGCTAGCAAGTCTCAGGACAAGTGATAACAGCAGGACTCAGAGCAGTAAATATCAGCAGTATACAAGAGCACAGATGGCAAGCAAGTCACAGGACCAATGATAACAGCAGGACTCAGAGCAGCAAATATCACCAGTACACTAGAGCAGAGATAGCTAGTAAGTCACAGGACCAGTGATAGCAGCAGGACTCAGAGCAGTAAATATCAGCAGTACACTAGAACAGAGATGGCTTGCAAGTCACAGGACCAGTGATGGCAGCAGGACACAGAGCAGTAAATATCAGCAGTACACTAGAGCAGAGATAGCTAGCAAGTCACAGGACCAGTGTAAGCAGCCGGACACATGGCAGTAAATATCAGCAGTTCACAAGAGCACAGGTGGCTAGCAAGTCACAGGACCATAGTGTTACAAGGCACAAGACTCATATTGTTGTTAAATAGGATTGTGAACATTCTAGACAAATAGTATAAAGCAGAGCACAAGACATTAATTTAGGAGGCGAGCATACATGGATTTGCTACATAGAAACAAAATTCAATTCCAGCCTATTTTCCTTTACAATTAGAACTTTATTGTCACATCTGGGTAGGCTGACCATATTGCCGCTTTAAAAAAAGGACACATATTAAAAATACATATGTCAGGGCTGTTTATAGAAATGCTTTAAATAATGTGTTATAAGAACCCTGACATATGTATTTTTCATATGTGCCCCTTTTTAAAGCGGCAATATGGTCAGCCTACATCTGGGTCATCAGCTTGTAAATGACAACATTTCAGGCCATAGCTATAGACCCTTAATCATGTCCGTGCCCCTAAACAAGAAAGTTTGTGTGCTGTTTTCCTAAATTGATTGGAGCATACCTGAACAACAGCACGGTGGCCCAAAGAGACAGATGGCTACTAGAGAACAAAAATATACATTTCATTATAAGCAAACTTTTAAATGACCACTGGTTGAGCATAATGTATGACATTGCTTAGAGTTGCACAATTGTCAAAAAATACGAAAATAAAAAATACACAGTCCCAGAAACATATTAGTAAAGTTCTCAAGGGTAGTATCCTCCACAAGTACAGGTGTCAGCTGTAAGTGGAAGTCGCATGAGTGAGCGCTCGTGTGTGTTACAACTATAGAGACACTGAGTGAGATCACACTGTGGTTCCAGAGTCGTGAGATACACACTTGTGTATGCTCTTAATTGCTAAGAAGCAATCAAATATATTATTCTAAATTAAAAATGGGGAAATAATAAAACATTACAAAACAATAAAACGTAGCAAATAAAAAATCATGGATAACAAATACAAACAAGATGACTTAATATATTGTTTGTAGTGCAAATTAATTGTTAAATATAACCCTTAAAACCTGACTTGTATCATGTAGTCCCATAAGAATGGGATTAATTACAGATAAATGTGATATAACAACTATGTCTGAAATCTTATGATTGTGTCTTTGCTACCTAATTTTATTGTCATTTTATTTATTTTAACTGTTGAACTATTCAACAAATAAAACCTGACACAAAATACCTATAATTTGCATTAATTTGGTGCTGAAGTTTATCACAGAGGTAGACGCTATTATGCGCAATCCTTGTAATTTAGCTCCTAAACTATTTAACATTTCTAGAAAATTAACTATTAAACAATTTGTATTAAATAAGCGCATAATTTTTGATACAATGATTATAATTATTTGATTTTTAGTTTAGCTGAAAATGCTGTTTCTCAGTTATATTCCTCAAGAGCCACAAATAATAGCCTATATAAGAATACTTATTGCTAATGCCCAACCCTTTGTATCTATATAAATACTTAGGTATAGATATTTAGTTAACATTAGCATTACCAGATATATATAGAAATACAATTTAAAAATAAAAACATTTTCTTCTATGTAAAGAATATTGGAATGTAAAATATGCATAATGCACATCGGGTTGCGCGCTGTAGATTCAAACGCGGCATCAAGTTAGCGTACATGAAGAATTTGCTATATTAAGACATGTTGCGTAAATATTAAATATACAATATTGAAAAAAAATGATTACGGCTGCTGAAAATTCAACTATATAAACATGACCTATATATGTATAGCTATTATTAAAGGTTTTAATAAAGCTAAAGATGAAAGCATTTTTCATAAAAACAGCAACAGCACAACACGGGGTCATGATCTTAAAGGGACATGAAACCCCCCAAAAATCATACAGTTTTCAACATCTTACAAATTACTTCTATAATCTGATTTGCTTAATTCTCTTGGTATCCTTTGTTGAATGAGCAGTAATGAACTACTAGGAGATATCTGAAAGCCGATCTGAAGATTCATATATGTACAACCACCCATCAGCAGCTTATGAGCCTATCTAGGTATACTTTTCAACAAAGGATACAAAGAGAATGAAACAAATTAGATAATAGAAATAAATTGGAAAGTTATTTAAACTTGTATGCTCTGTCTGAATCATGAAAGAGAAAAAATGGGTTTCATGTCTCTTTAAAGGGACTTTCCAGCCAAAATTAAAATCTTGATGGATGCATTTCAGTTTTGAATAGAACTGCACTGTGCACCAGCATTTTAAACACAACACTTGCTCAAAGAGCTTAAAGGGACAGTCTAGTCAAAATTAAACTTTCATGATTCAGATAGGGCATGTCATTTTAATCAACTTTCCAATTGACTTTTATCATTACATTTGCTTTGTTCTCTTGGTGGTATTTTTTAAAAGCTAAACCTAGCTAGGCTCAAACTGATTTCTAAACCGTTAAAACCCGCCTCTTAGCTCAGAGCATTTTGAACGTTTTTCACAGTTAGATAGTACTAGTTCATGTGTGTCATATAGATAACATTGTGCTCACTCCCGTGGAGTTATTTAGGAGTCTGCACTGATAGGCTAAACTGTGTGTCTGACAAAAGCACTGAGATAAGGGGGCAGTCTGCAGAGGCTTAGATACAAGGTAATCACAGATGTAAAACATATATTAATATAACTGTGTTGGTTATGCAAAACTGGGGAATGGGTAATAAAGGGATTATCTATCTTTTTAAACAATAAAAATTCTGGTGTAGACTGTCCCTTTAAGGTGCTTGTACCATCTGGTAATGACTCAATTTGTTAATTGCTGACATGATACAAGCCCCACTGTTGTTCTGAGTGGGTACACTGAGAATAACTAGCTATGCTTCACGGGCATGTGCAGAGAAAAATGTTGACACTAAAACAGTGATAAGTTTTAAAGGTAGTTGAAAAAGGCAGCACTCCAGAGATCCTCAGTTAAAACAAAGTCCTTTATTAATCCAAAAATAAAAGTAAACTCACACACAGTGATATTATGGTAGGAGGAGGTGGGGTCCTGACTTGTTTTGTGCCGTGCGGCACTTAATCATAGGATAACCCAACACTTACATAGCACACCTTTTAAAGCTAACTAGAACCAATCAGCTCACTTAAAAAATTGTCTCCTAGGAAACATTAGGTGTGCACTGCAAATGTGTTAGACACACATATGTAAAACAATAATTAAAACCAAATTGAGAGATACAAAACCATTATTAAACGAATACATATATTGTATCAAATACAACAAATCAGCCTCAATAAGAATTTGAAAGTAGTAACTTTGTAACATTTTCTCGTGTACCATTTCAAAAAGGATATTATATATGTATGTAAGTACACTTCACCCAAAGTTACAAGCACAATGTAATTGAAACATAACATACTTCAATTGTCTCCACATAATAATATGAAAGATTTTCATGGGAAAGAGAGACATCCGATAATCATAGAATTTCACAAATTCAAAATTTTCATAAATTCCAGATTTTAAATCCTAAATTTTAAAATTTTGAATTCTAAGTTTAATTAACTTCAAATCTAAAGTATATTCATTTTCAGAACACTTGCATATGGATATGTTATAGATGTGTATAAACCTCAATTTATAATCTGTATATTAAATAGGTACAAACATACACATCAACATATCCAATGCCAATTCAATACTACATAGACATAGGACCAAAAGTTGCATAATAGACTAAAAAAATCTGCACTATGACACTGTAATCAAAGTAAGTAATACACATTGGGTTAAAGAAATGTGTTAGTGTCTATACAAAAAGGGGAGAGACTATTCTACAAAGTAGCTTATGTCCCATTCTTTATTTAGACCCATAGGTACCCTGGTATCTAATTTCCAAATCCAATACAGTTGTTTTTTAGACAGAATTTTATATCTGTTTCCACCTCTAATTGTTTTTTTCGCTATATCTATAACTTTGACAGTACATTTTGGTTCATTGGTAAAATGCAAACCATTGAAATGTCGTGCCACTCCTGAATCCTTCTTATAATTCTTGATGTCCCTTTTGTGCTCACCTATCCTAGAACGTAGGCAACGTGAGGTTTGACCTACATATTGTTCCTGGCACATATCCATATGCAAGTGTTCTGAAACTGAATATACTTTAGATTTGAAGTTAATTAAACTTAAAATTTAAAATTTAGGATTTAAAATCTGGAATTTATGAAAATATATGAAAATTTCGAATTTGTGAAATTCTATGATTATTGGATGTCTCTCTTTCCCATGAAAATCTTTCATATTATTATGTGGAGACAATTGAAGTATGTTATGTTTCAATTACATTGTGCTTGTAACTTTGGGTGAAGTGTACTTACATACATATATAATATCCTTTTTGAAATGGTACACGAGAAAATGTTAAAAAGTTACTACTTTAAAATTCTTATTGAGGCTGATTTGTTGTATTTGATACAATATATGTATTAGTTTAATAATGGTTTTGTATCTCTCAATTTGGTTTTAATTATTGTTTTACATATGTGTGTCTAACACATTTGCAGTGCACACCTAATGTTTCCTAGGAGACAATTTTTAAGTAAGCTGATTGGTTCTAGTTAGCTTTTAAAAGGTGTGCTATTTAAGTGTTGGGTTATCCTATGATTAAGTGCTGCACGGCACAAAACAAGTCAGGACCCCACCTCCTCCTACCATGATATCACTGTGTGTGAGTTTGCTTTTATTTTTTGGATTAATAAAGGACTTTGTTTTAACTGAGGATCTCTCTGGAGTGCTGCATTTTTCAACTACTTTTAATACCTTGAGCTTGCTCGGCTCTGTCTAGGCTTGCACCCTTCAACCAGTGCATTTCCAGTACACACACCGTTATTGAGGGCGGTGTTTGTTTGTCCGCTTTGAGGATCCCTGCTAGGATTGGCTCCGTGTCTCACCCCCTTCTGCTGGAGCGGCCTCACCACTTTCTACTTCCAGTGATAACTTTTACTAGAAGCATTTTTGCCAATACATTTATATTGCAAATATGTTTCTATTTAAAGATTTGATTAATCTACATGTATTTAAATTTTGTCCCTTTAAGTTGGAGTAAAATAAATTTGTGAGTAACTTTACGGAAAGGGCGGGTGATTCATGGAACAAACTTCAGTTAGAGGTGGTAAGGACAAAGACTGTAAGAATACCTGACATAAATCTATCCTAAGAATTAAAGGGACATGACAATCATAATTTAACTCTCAATGCTCAGACAGAGCTTAACATTTGAATAGACATTTTAATTTGCATTTGCTATCAAATTTTCTTTGTTCTTTTGTCATCCCTTGTTGAAAAGCATGCCTAGGTAGGCCCAGGAGCAGAACAATGCAGTACTGGGACCTAGCTGGGGATTGGTGACTGCACATTGACTCAGACGATGTATTCAGCTTATGTGCTACTGCTCTGGAGCTTACTTTTACTATGTGTTTAACCTCATGCAGGAAATAAACTCACAGTTACATGTAGGCAACAGAAGCAATAAAATGCTCTAACACATTAAAGCATTTCACACTTATATGTCTATTTAATTAACTAATCTTACATGACTAAACTTGATGTGCCTTCTGTTTGCTATGCCCGTTTCTGGTTCTTTCTATGTCTTTGCCTTCTGCCTTCTCTTTCCCTGTTCCCATGATCCTTACATTTTCATCCTGTATTTCTCTCTCCCAGTCTTTCACCTTTTTTCTCCAATTGTCTCCCTCTTTCATTGTTTCCTTATTTCTTATCTCCACCCTCCCTATTTTCCTTGTATATCATCAATCTAACACGTTCCTGTTTCTCCTGTCTCACTTCTACCGCAGTGTCATAATGCATCTTCTTTGTTTTTACAGTAGCCTCATACACTCTTGTGGGACATGATTTAACCAGACAAACATGACATTTATTAGCAGTGTATGTAATATCTTATGACCATATTCTCTACACTTATTGCTTGACTAATTTTCATTGTTAGCTTCTTTATTTGCAAACACTGATATACATATTAAGTAATATTGTCCTTGGGAGCACTTGGTTACTTACTAATTCACAAAAACCCACAATAATTAGTTTTTATTATTGGTTTACTAAGCATCATGTTATGTTTAATGCTGCAACACAATATCACTAAATGTATACATACTGCTACTTTATTAACATGACAATCTACAAAATATGTAATGTTATGTACTATAATTTACAATAATATTCTTCTTTCAAAGCATTGTGTGCTTTTTTCAATTAAATGCTGTAATCCTTTTAAATATGCAATTTACTTTTTGTCATTAATGTGTATTTTGTAAGTTTGTTAGTTTTATAGTTAGAGGTTTGTCCTTCAGAATACATGGATATATTCTCCAAAAACAGTATAGCTCAAAGTTGTAATATTAATCACAATTTTATAATTTGTGCACTGCAGTGATATTCATACTTTTCAAATGAAGGATTTGGGTTGTTTCACTAAAGTAGTCAACAAATATATTTTCGTAAAACTAAAGTATTTAGTGCTGTGTATAAAAACCTTAAAGTAATGTTTTATCTAGATATTTGGTATTGCTACTGCTTGGATTTAGGCACAGCCCTACACATAATATTGTATATATTATATACGAAGTCCGCATAGGATAGCACTCCCTGCTCGATATACATACTGTATATTAAAA
The DNA here is from genome assembly GCF_027579735.1 of Bombina bombina. Taxonomy (NCBI): domain Eukaryota; kingdom Metazoa; phylum Chordata; class Amphibia; order Anura; family Bombinatoridae; genus Bombina; species Bombina bombina. The sequence continues at coordinate 40,919,009 of NC_069506.1, forward strand.
AAAACTGTGAGTAACGTAATTTTAGTAAGTACACGTCACATATTTGTATGTAGATAAGAGAGAGAAAATAGTAGGCCAATATATATATAAGGGATATGAAGCCCAACATTTTTATTTTATGATTCAGACACAGGGGTACATTTATCATGGTGCGGACAGACATGATCCACTATAGCGAATCATGTCCGCCGCACATTGATAAATGCCAACAGCATACGCTGTCGGCATTTATCATTGCACCAGCAGTTCTTGTGAACTGCTGGTGCAATACTGCCCCCTGCAGACACCCCCTGCCAATCGTCCGCTAGCAGGGGTGTCAATCAGCCCGATCGTATTCGATCGGGCTGATTGCTGTCTGCCACCTCATATCTAAATAGGCTCAGTAGCTGCTGATTGGTGGCTGCACATAGATGCCTCATATGATTGGCTCGCCCATGTGCATTGCTATTTCTTCAACAACGGATATCTAAAGAATGCAGCAAATTAGGTAATAGAAGTAAATTGGAAAGTTGTTTAAAATTGTATTCTGAATAATGAAATAAATATTTTGGGTTTCATGTCCCTTTAATATATATAGTTGTGTTAAGTCCCCTAATACATGATGGGGCCCATTTATCAAGCTCCGAACGGAGCTTGAAGGGCCGTGTTTCTGGCGAGCCCCAGAAAAAACAGTTATGAAGCAGCGGTCTATAGCCTATTCTGAGTAGGCAGACAGACAACGCGTGAAATCAACCCGATCCAATATGATCGGGTTGATTGACACCCCCTGCTAGCGGACGATTGGCCACGAATCTGCAGTGGGCGGTATTGCACCAGCAGTTCACAAGAACTGCTGGTGCAATGATAAATGCCGACAGCGTACACTGTTGGCATTCATCGATGTGCGGCAGACATGATCCGCAATATTGGATCATGTCCGCTCGCACGATAGTAATTAGGCCCCTAAATCTTAAACAGCAAACAAGAACCTCTAGCAACGCTAAAAAGCAATAATTAAAACTGCAACACGTAGGAAACACAATTCAAATGTGATTTGTAAATGTTTGTAATAATAAAATATTTACATGTCTGTTTTATTGGGGTAATGTATTCTAGGTATATTAAAAAAAACATCTAAGAAACTACGCAGAAGTAAACAAGGCTTGTTCATGGTCGCTCTAGAGTCGTTTTTTTATTTTCTCACCTGAATTTCGTTCAACCTTGCAAAATTCATAAGTACTATATTACCTGTCGTCTTGTGGTAGTCTCTTACTATTTCAACACTGATGAGGTTGCCTCATTTTTATTTTTTTTAATTATTTTTCTCTTGAACTTTTAAAAAGTTATTTTTTTTGCATATGTTAGTGAAGACTGTTTTAGGGCTTTTTCCTTTATGAATGCATTTATTCTTTAAGATTTTTAATATGTTTTTGTGATGCTAAAATACTTCCCATTGGAACTGATTCTATGTGGCGAGAGGTTAAATGACCACTCAATGCAGTAGAATTACATAATTAACATGTGCATAATAAAAAGACAATGAGTTAAAGGACCACTAAACCCAAAATATTTATTTCATGATTCAGATAGAGAATAGAAATTTAAACAACATTACAATTTACTTCCATTATTTATTTTGCTTCATTTTTAAAATATCCTTAGTTGAAGAAAAAGCAATGCACATGGTGAGCCAATCACACGAGGCTTCTATGTGCAGCAACCAATCAGCAGCTAGTGAGCATATCTAGATATGCTTTTCATCAAAGAATATCAAGAGAATAAAACAAATTAGATAATATAAGTAAATTAGAAAGATGTTTAAAATTGCATTCTCTTTCTAAATCATAAAAGAAAAAATGTGGGTGGCATGTCCCTTTAACACCTACTCTGAATTTCAAATTAGCAATAGATTTTTTTCTGACAAATTATTTTTTTCTCCCTTTTTCCTACCCCCCTCTATCATGTGACAGACATCAGCCAATCACAGACTAGTATACGTATAACCTGTGAGCTTGTACACATGGTCAATAGGATCTTGTTCCCCAAAAAGTGTGTAAAATTTTATAATGGAAGAAAATTGGAAAGTGTCTTACAACGGCATATTCTATCTGAATCATAAAAGATTATTTTGACTTGAGTATCCCTTTAACAGTTGCAAGATAGATACATCTTAATTGATTATAATGGATTGGATTTCGTAACCTGAAATTGTAATAAGGGGAGGTTGCAAATTTCTTCGATTTCAGCCATTTTTGAGTTCCATGTTGCAACAAGTTTTTTTTCAGAGAGATTCATGTTTTATCAACAAGTTGTATTATAAATTATAAATCTTGGTCTTTATCTCCATTCCAATACAACAATGCACTTTTAAAGCCCTATTAAAGCCCTATTAAAAACCAGCGTACAAGACAAATAGCAGGTTTATGTTGTCACGTATATCACACTTTAAGAGACACCTAGATTGTTGCAGGAAACACAAAAATCTGCATCTATTCACGCTACTAAAATCTCCCATCTACGTACTGACGGACTATATTGTAAACAATGGGACAAAAAAGAGGCAAAACAGTGTCACATATACTAAAAGTATCTCCTATAAAAAATCTTAATAAATGCTAACTCATTAACTTTCATATGGGCGATGAGCAAACATACAAGGGTTGGTATGTTATTAAGACAAATATACACGAGTTTAGTTTGTTTTCAAGTGTGGCACTAAGATTCCTGTGATATCTATGTTTGTGCGAATAATGAGATGCGTTTTTGTTGCATCTTCTTTTGAATCAGCAATAAAATCTGTGTATGCTTTGTCCTGTATGAATATGAAGGTTTTTTTTTGTTTTTTGTTTTTTTGACTGTTGAAACCCAAAATCTTTCTTTCATGATTCATATAGAGCATGCATTTTTGAACAACTTTCCAGTTAAAGGGACAGTATACACTCATTTTCATATAACTGCATGTAATAGACACTACTATAAAGAATAAGATGCACAGATACTGATATAAAACTCCAGTATAAAACTGTTTTAAAACTTACTTAGAAGTTCTAACTTTAGCTCTGTTGAAAAGGTGGCCGGAAAGCCCACTGCAAGTGGGAGATAAGACACTCCCCCCTCCCCCTTCTTTTGCATATGAAAAGACCCTTTACACAAACAGGAGCAAGCTGGAGAAGGTAGCTGACGGTATTCACATAAAACTTTGGGGCTTGGTTAGGAGTCTGAAAATCAGAGCAATGTTATTTAAAAATAAGCAAAACTATACATTTTTTTAAAAAGAAAACTTTATGGGCTATATAAATAGATCATCTACAAAACATTTATGCAAAGAAAAAATGAGTGTATAATGTCCCTTTAACTTGTATTATCTATTTTTCTTTGTTCACTTGGTATCCTTTGTTGAAAAACACACATAGGTAGGTTCATTAGCAGCAATGCACTACTGGGAGATAGCTGCTTATTGGAGGCTGTACAAATATGCCTCTTGTTATTGGCTTACCAAATGTGTTCAGCTAGTACCCAGTAGTGCATTGCTACTCTTTCAATAAATAATACCAAGAGAATGAAGCAGATATCATAATAGAAGTAAATTGAAAAGTTATTTGAAATTGTAGGTTCTGTCTGAATCATGAAATAAATATTTTGGGTTTCATGTCTCTTTAAAGCGATGGTAAATTTCAAACTAAAAGAATGTTGCAATCAAAAAATATATTAGTTTGCAAGTAAAACCACATAATTATTATTTTAAAAAGTGTATATATATTTTATAATAGAAGATTTATAATCCTAATTTGTATTATGTTCCTCCTCCCCCCCTTCATTTCCTCTTTTGGCTGGGCTTTGATGTATAGAGCACTCTCACCCACTCTCTACCTAGGCTTTCTTAGGGCTTTAAAGGGGCTGGACTTCAAAATTGTCAAATGACACACATGCTGATTGGATGTTCACTGGAAGTATCATACAAAAAAAAAAGAGTTTAATCTAAGTGGGCCGGCATAACATTACAAAAGAAGCATTACTATATGCACTAATTTAACCCTTTCACAGATGGATTAAAAACAAAAAAGGTACACATATACTTTTTTAATGGCAAAGATTACATTAATGGCATTTGATTAGTTAAAGTTTGCCATCACTTTAAGCACTATACTGGAACATATTTGCCTTTCTGCATATTTTTGAAGGACCTCGCTGCATTGATGAAACTTCATAGATAATCTCGTCGGAGAGCTTTAGATCAACTGGAACTAAAACGCCAATCTCGCAAGTTCCCCAATTTAACATTTTTTTTAAATTTCTGTAACCATTTGCCCTAATTAATCTCATTCACTACAGTGACAATATCATTGCACTTCGGTATCATCTGTGCTCATTTATTTTATCCAATACAAGTACAATATGGTAGTATCATAGAATTATTCATCCTAATTCCTTTCATCAGCTACAACTACAATATAATTGCTCCATAATACCATCCGTTCTAATTTCTCACTTACACAATATAACTGCAACATAGTATCATACATACTAATTCCTCTCAGATCTATTATATCCACAGCATAATTCCACCATCGTATTATCCGTCCTAAATTCTCTCATCCAGAACAAATACAACCTAATCACAGCATAGTATCATCTGTGCTAATGTCTTTCATCTACTTCAACTACAATATAATTGAAACATCCGTCCTGATTTAATACTACAGTGTAATAACTCCATAGTATCATCTATTCTTATGTCCCTCATCCACTATAACTGCAATATAATTGTACCATAATATCATCCAATCTGATTCCTCTCGTACCTCACAACTTAAATATAATGGCACTTGTATCTTATGAACATGCAAATTGCTCTAGTGTAAAACCCCCACGTATATGCAATAATCACTTAAAGGGATATAAAACCCAATTTATACTTCCATGATTCAGATAGAGCATGCAATTTTTAGCAACTTTCTAATTTACTCCTATTATCAATTTTTCTTTGTTCTCTTGGTATCTTTAGTTGAAAATCAGGAATGTAAGCTTAGGAGCCGGATAATTTTTGGTTAAGCACCTGGGTAGCGCTTGTTGATTGGTGGCTAAACCAGTCAGCAAGTGTTAACCAGGGTGCTGAACCAAAATTGTGCCGGTTTCTAAGTTTACAGTCTTGCCTTTTCATATAACGATACCAAGAGAATGAAGAAAAATTGACAATAGGAGTAAATTAGAAAGTTGCTTTTAATTGCATGCTCTATCTGAATCATGAAAGAAAAAAAAATGTGGGTTTTATATCCCTTTAACTAACTTCCCAGTCAGCCCACACACTGAATCATGTAGTTGCCACGGTTTACATAGCGAGAAATTCTTTCTATGCACGGTAGCCAATAAGGGTTCCCCTTTCTGACACTTATACCCTAATTTGGATGAAATGGTCATTTTCAAGTGTGTGTTTTTTTTTTTTTTTTACTGATAAGATTTGGGAGCAGATTTAACAAGCAACGGATGCTGTTTTCTACCCCTGAAGTTTCCGGCTTGCCGAAAACATAAGTTAAAGGGATAGTAAACACCCTAAATGTTATTGTTTAAAAATATAGATAATCCCTTTATTATCCATTCCCCAGTTTTGCATAACCAACACTGTTATAGAAATACACTTTTTACCTCTGTAATTACCTTGTATCTAAGCTTCTGCCTCCTTATCTCAGATCTTTTGACAGACTTGCATTTCATGAGTGCTGACTCTTAAATAACTTCACGTGCATGAGCACAATGTTATCTAATATTAAACACATGAACTAATGCCCTCTAGCTGTGAAAAACTGTCAAATGCAAAGGCGGCCTTCAAGGGCTTACAAATTAGCATATGAGCCCACCTAAGTTTAGCTTTAAACTAAGTACAACAAGAGAACAAAGCAAATTTGATGATAAAAGTAAATCATAAAGTTGTTTAAAATTACATTCCCTATCTGAATCATGATAGTTTAATTTGGACTTTACTGTCCCTTTAAGAAGCAGCGGTCGTAAGATGATACAATCTATACGATATGTGTAGGGGGTAGCACAGCACAAGAATTTCACAAGAAATGCTTGTGCAATGTTAAATGCCGACAGCGTATGATGTTGGGATTTAGCGATGTTGGGCGGACGTGATTGCTACAGCGAATCATGTCCGCCCGGCAATTGATAAATTGACCCCAAGCTGTAGATACATTTGAAAGGGGAATTTAGATTGTGTTCCCAAATGCTCCCCATTCCATTTGATTAGAGTTTGCCATGTAGAAACCTTGTGCACAGTATGGGGGATTTTTATTATGGTTTTCTATAAAGTTAAAAGCCATTTTTTAGAATTTTTTTCATGGTGTTTCATTCCATTTTTTTTTTTTAGAAATATTTTCTATGGAGATCCAATCCATTTAAATACTGCTGCTTGTGTTTATTAAGGGTACATTAAACACTGTAAAACAGCTACTCTACTTACTGATGTATAATGGTCCCTAAATAGCCTCAGCAGAGTAGATTAGATAACAAAATCATCTTTTAAAGCTAGCAAACCTAGGTTACAATATGGTAGAGCTAATACATTTATGTAGAGATAAACTTTACAGTTGTTTCTTGAATATCTCTGCACATTCCTCTCAGGCTAAAAATTGGTTTGAATATAAATTTAAGTATGTTTAGCATTTATTTACACCTAGATTACAAGGGAAGCACAAAAAATGCCAGTGGTATGGAGCGTTTACACTGTTGGTGCGCTAAATATATTGTGCTTAAATATTGCTAGCAGTTTTATTCTGCTATTATAAGTGGATAGTAATATTTATTGTGCAAGAAGTAGTATGGTTCTTGTACTTGGGTTGAGTAAGTGCATACATTTCTATAAGAAAAACAGTTTGATACAGAACAAGTATTAGTTTCCATGTGAATATATCAAAACATTGTTAATTTAAAAAAAAAAGAATAAAACAGTAGTAGGGTTATAGTTTATTGCCTTACCAAAACAAAGTATCCTGAATATAAAAACATCTGTTATAGGTATTTAAACATGTCTATTTTGAAAGCAAATTAAAATATGCCAAACATATCTCTCCTTATGTACTTATGTATGCCTCAGCTACTTATTATTACTGTATATTGATTCTAGTCAATTGCATATTGCCAAAGCCATCTATCCTGTTACACTCTATTCTCCAATGGAGTCCCACAGGCTTGCCAACAGATTTAATCCTTGAAGCAATATTACTCACAGAACGTTGAGATGAAAAGTATTATGAGCTAGGAAATTGTTGGAAATTGATACTTTTGATCTTCAATGGAATACTTATTTCCTGTCTAAAAAAAATGGCATCTTCATCTTTCTTGTAATTTCATATAAATATTGCTGTTGTCTAACTTAAAAAAACAGCAAATGAAAAATGTAGCTCTTTTGACTAATTTGTCTAATTATTTTGACTGCTAGAGGACTACAACATATTGCAACACAGTAGTGTAGTGCAGAACTCTCTGGAAGCTAAGGGGTTAAAACAGATAGGGGAGAGGACACTATAACCTTTAATAATGCTCAAAAAATATAGAATTATTATGTAATTATTAGTTATCTACACGATTAATCAATTCTGTGATAAGATTGAAATTATACCGGCATCCCTACGTAAAACTTAAAGATACATGTTAATGATATATTGAATCAGTTGACAGTGACAAAATTAAACTTTTATGATTCAGATAGAGCATGTAAAGTCTTTTCAATTTACATCTATTATCAAGTTTACTTTGTTTTCTTGGTATCCTTTGTTAAAAGCGTACCTAGGTATGCTCATGAACACCAATGCACCACTTGGTGCTCGCTGTTAATTGGTGGTTACACACATGCCTCTTGCCATTTTCCCTACCAAATGTGTTCAGTAGTGCATTGCTTCCATGGAACTTACTTTAAAGGGACAGTAAAAGCGTTCATTATACAAATAGAACATGTGGTTCTGGCTTAAAATCCCTCTACAATGAGACCTGGGAGAATTTTGAGGTTTAATATATTTATTTTTTACATAAAGATTTTCATGAAACATTTCCTGTTAAAGACACATGCACGTGCAAAAAGAAATTACCTTATCATTGCAATGTTGCTTGTTCTTACAAAGGAGTTAAACACTTGGGGGCCCATTTATAAAGCTCCAATTATCCAGCTCTAAAGACCGCTGCTCCATAACCTGTTTGCCTGCTCTTAGCAGGCGGACAGACATCACTGCAATTCAACCCGATCGAGTACGATCGGGTTGATTGACACTCCCATTCTGTCGGCCGATTGGCCGTGAATCTGCAGGGGGCGGTGTTTCACCAGCAGCTCACAAGAGCTGCTGGTGCAATGCTGAATACAGAGAGCGTATTGCTTTCCGCATTCAGCAAGGTCTGGCGGACCTGATCCACACTGTCGGATTAGGTCCGCCAGACTTTTCATAAATATCCCCCATAGTGAAAATCATCTCCAGAGTAGCAATACTAGCTTAACACATCTGGTAAGCCAATGGCATATGTTGGAAGCTGGCAATCACCAGCTAGCTCCCAGTAGGGAATTGTTGCTCCTGACCCTACCTAGGTATGCTTTTAAACAAAGAGGACATGGTCTTTAAAGATTGCATGCTCTGTGTTGACTATTAATGTTTAATTTTTAATTTCATGCCCTTTTAGGTTTAAACAGCTTTAACTTAACATATTTCATACTGATAATATAAAGTATTTATTTGTAGGCACTTTTAATAAGCTTCTTATAGCAAAGCTTACAGTTATCCTGCTGTCCATCCAGAGATCGCCCTTCCCTGTAAATGTCCAGAACCACCCATGGGCATCTGGAGGTGGGGGGGCAAGAGGGGGCAGATGCCTACCCTGGAATTTTTCCCCTCATATCTTACACCCATACACTCAAAGGGCTGGTATAGCTGCTAAATAGGTCCATGACATGTGCGGTAACCCGTGGGCGTGCAGACTTGCTGTTGAATAGGTGATCAGCCAGTCACAAAATTAATTTGGATTAAGCAGGAGAGGCAACAAGCAGCTCAAAAACACTCTCTTTTTTTTGCCCCCTCCTAGAAATAATTCTGTGGCCGCCCATGGAACTACCTATTATTTCATGTCCCCTCGTTTCCAGTATTCTTGCTAATCCTTTGGTTTGAACTACACATGTACATTTGTTAACGGAACACGGATATTCATCTCATTCTTTTCTTTATAATAGTATAAAATACTTACATTTAGCGCACTGGAGAGCCACACTAATATTTTCCTCTTCTTCACAGAGACTGGACACGCTAATAGAAGCTAATAGAAGCCTTAGCGTAGCAGCTCCAAGGGCCTGCACTAAAGAAAAGGTTCCTTAAGTGCAGGCCCTGGGAGCCACCAAACTAAGCCTCCCTTTAGTGCATATACAGGGCTCTGTGAAGAAGGATCGGGATAAGCGCGGCTCTCCAGCGCACTAAAGATATTTTACAATACAGGTGAACTTTTTCATCTATTGCAAAGGAATATTTGCATTAGTTTAACGTAATGTAAATGATCCACAAACGAGATGAAAAGCAAATAGCACGGGTAATGAATATTCAAAAAATTTAAATTTTAGAATTTTCATAATGAATAATTTGTCCGAACCAAATGTTTCAACCGTGCACAACTCTAATTTAAGCTTAAATGGATATGAATATAATTCATAGAGAGATTGAACTCGCAGAATTAAAGGAACAGTCTAGACTCAATACTTACTGTTACACACCAGACAAACATCTTGCAACGGGTTCCACATCTATAAGCTTGTAAGAAGTACATGGAAATTCTTGTCCAGTTAGTTGTTTTCTTGTATGGCAGTTTAGCAGTGCACGTTTAATATATTTCAATTAGCTATTTCAAATTGAACATGCACAAATCAGCATGCGTGAGTAGGAAAATTTATGTGAATCGATTGTGATTGGAGAAACTTAGCATACCAAAAAATACTTGCAAAAGGGGGGGGGCGGAGCTTAGCGGCCATTTTCAGCTCCTAACAAACGAGGAATATTTAAATGTTTCATTAACTTCTTACAAACTTATAGATGTGGGACGAGTTGCAGGATGCTTTTTTGTTATGTAACAGTAAGTAATCAAAATTATGTATTGGGTCTAGACTGTCCCTTTAACCATTCTCATTTTGCAATAGATACATCAACAGAATTCCAAAATTGTAATTGTGGAACTACCGTTTATTTAAACTGAAATGCACACATTATTGTTTTAGTGATATTCCTGTTTTAATCCGGACACTGTATGGAAGAAGAAAGAACTAAGGAAAAGATTATGAAAATGATTATTCTGCAGGACTGTACCTAAGTTCAAATGTTACATGGGTTCAGTAAGCACATCTGGCAGCAGTTGAGACAGAGTTTTATTGGAATTTTCAGAATGTTTCAGTCAACTGTCTTTTTAAGCAATATACAGAACTAAACATCATGTAGGTATTAAATATGTCTCTGTAAAGTGTTAGTAGGCTTTTGGCTTTAAAACAGTATGTATGTTGATCACCTGCCAAGATATCAGTTGTTAAAAAAAAATATTCCTGTTGGTTCTACAACAAATTAGTTCATTGAGTTAGATTTTTTGTTACTACATTCAGTTGTAACATATAACAAACTTAGAGTTAAATTACAAGTGGTGCAGTATCAATGTTTTTTTGCTTACACTCTAACTACGTATATATATATATATATATATATATATATATATATATATATACATACATATACAGTATATACAATATTCTGTAAAATATAAAACTATACCTATATATCTATATGAATATATACAGGTATTGACATATACAGATAAATATATAGAAATATATATTTACATTTTCCTCCGTGAAGAACATTGGAATGTAAAACATTGACATTATACATAGTAAAACACATTATAAAATATTATCATTGATAAAAAAAATTTTTTTTATACGTTTAGAGGTATTTAACTGGAATGGGCTCCATATATATATATATATATATATATATATATATATATATATATATATATATATATATATATATATGTGTGTGTGTGTGTATATTTGTTTATATGTGTATTTCTAAAGTTACTTTCAATTTTAGGGGGGGGGTCTAACGCATGTCTGATACATATAATTACATATAATAATTTGGTATTACCTCATGCTGTCTACTAATTTGCAGATGTGATCTTGAAAACCAAAAACAGACTTTGAATGAAAATAAGTTTAAAAACTAACTTTTTTTTCTGTGCCGAAATAAGAACTTAACCATATATCTTATGTTTTAGCATCAGTTCAGTCTCTCAAAACACAGAAATGTAGGCTCTCTGTCTACATTATTAAACCAAAATTCATTAAAATTATGGGGGGAAGATAAAAAAACTGAAATTAAAATCCTCCATGCCTCAAAATTAAATCAATGCAAATATTTGCATTGGAAATTAGTACATCTAGGCAAGTATCCCCGCTTGCTTTTCCCCAGAAATTCTTAACATACAATGTTTCCAATGCACAAGAGAATTGTGGGTAAGATATGCAAATTCTCAGTTTTTTTGCTTCAAAAATACTGTTTTGATACAGCAATCCTTTTAAACAGGATATGACAGCAAACCAGAAATCACTCACTAGACAAGCCTGTTTCGTTCTTTTTGGAACTCATCAGTAGGAGATAGATTTCTGGTTGCTGCGTTGGAAAAACTATTTTCATGGGTAAACCAAAATTCATTAAAATTATGGGGGGAGATAAAAAACTGAAATTAAAATCCTCCATGTCTCAAAATTAAATCAATGTAAATATTTGCATAGGAAATTAGTACATCTAGGCAAGTATCCCCGCTTGCTTTTCCCCAGAAATTCTTAATATACAATGTTTCCAATGCATAAGAGAATTGTGGGTAAGATATGCAAATTAGATATGCAAATTCAAATTTTTTTGCTTCAAAAATATTGTTTTGACACAGCGATCCTTTTAAACAGGATTATGACAGCAAACCAGAAATCACTCACTAGACAAGCCTGTTTCGTTCTTTTTGGAACTCATCAGTACATAATTACATTATTAAATAAATACACAATGGTATAGATTTACAAGGGAGTGCAAATATATAAGCGCTTTTGAATGCTAACAAAGCTCAAGTTAACCCCTTAATGATCAGCGTTGTACCCTGTATGTTGCTGGTCTTTCTATGGGGGTGCCGCTTTCAATAGCGCGGTCTCGCTGCCAGCAGCAAGACTGTGCTATTTTAGCAATCCTTCTCGAGGGAGGGTCTAATAGCACAGTCTTGCTGCTCGCGTCAAGACCCACAATATTATGGCCACACAATCCCTTAACGACCAGCGACGTACAGGGTACGTTGCAGTCGTTAAGGGGTTAAATCAATAGTGCTCATATTCTTGTGCTCTATGTTGAAACATGTTGAAAGTAAAAAAGGTACCACTCAAGTGAAAGGCTCTGGTGCACTAACATCTGATAGTCGAAATCCCTCACCTTATAGACTTCGAAGGGGTGCACTGCAAAACTTACCCGAAGGTGAGCTAAAAAATAGTTTAAATGGCTTTGCTCTTTACTCAGAAGAAAATATTAGTTTATATATATATTTATTTAACTATATATCTCTAACTCTATATATATTTGTAAAACATATTAAAAGAGTTATTGAAAGTATAGAGTAAATATTATACTGCTTCTCTATAAGGATTTTCTGCCTCAGAAAACAAGTTTTTTAACCATTGTTATGAATATATGATACCAAATATAATATATTTGTAACACAATATTTATTTACACTTTTCTTATGCTTGCTTGATACCAGGCATAACGTGAGAAGTTGTCATCCCGCGTCAACAGAATAATTAACCGATTCATGTGAAGTTTTGTTGTAAACGCTTGAAAAATGAAATCAAACGATCATCGATGCAATCACATGATTTCAAGGCTGGGATCAAATCATGGGGGCTGGCTATGATGCTAGACACGCCCCCAATCCAATTTCCCATTAAACAAAAGGAGGAGGGTGCCTGATGCTAAAAAAAAGGTAGGACGTTCCATGCCATCCTAACGGTGTTAAAGCCCAGCCCTGTTAGGATGGCATGAAATGTCCTAACACGTTAATTGGTTAAACAAACTGTAGCCACATTTTGGTGAGTTAAAAGTAAGCAAGAGAACTCTGGATAAGATATGCAATTTCTTGCTATGGCTAAACCCAGTGAGAGAAAAAAGTCAGACGATGCATATCTAATTTGCATATCTTACCCAGAGTCCTCTGGTTCACTTTTATCTCACCATAAGTTAAATGAATATTGCATTTGCCCAGGAAGTAGGCTTTACAGCTAATAATGTAACCTAACTTCTGCTTGAGAGGACTGGTTAATGCAAGCTGGAAGTCTGGGTTGTTCTGCAACAGTTATATAGATAGATAGATAGATAGATAGATAGATAGATAGATAGATAGATAGATAGAGTGATAGAGTCCTTGGATAAAACTTTGCATGACTGGGACATAGTCATACCTGGATACAGGTTATTTAAAAAGAACAGAGTAGGAAAGAAAGGTGGAGGAGTTGCTTTGTATGTAAATGAAAATATAAAGGTTACTGAAATTGTAGGAACAAATGATGAGGTGGAAAGTATTTGGGTGACTTTGGAAATTGGAGATAAAAATGTTTTTAGAATAGGGGTTGTATATAGGCCTCCATTGCAGGATGAAAAACTGGACAATCTGTTATTAGATGAAATAACCAAAATGACCATGAAGGGTAAGGTTATAGTACTGGGGGACTTTAATTTGCCAGATATAGACTGGAAGATTCCTTCTGCTAGATCGGCTAGAAGCAGGTATATTCTTGAATCTCTGCTAGGGGAATCACTTGAACAATTAGTCAAGGAACCAACTCGTAAGGAAGCTATATTAGATCTAATACTTACAAACAGTGATACAGTTTCAGATGTGTCTGTAGGTGAGAACTTAGGATCCAGTGATCATCAATCTGTTTGGTTTAGTATTCATGTTCAGGAACTGTACACCCAGACTAAAACAAAAGTTTTAGACTTTAGGACGGCAGATTTTTCATTAATGGGAGAATACCTAAAAAACTATTTAAAGGGGAAAAATCTTATTACAGGGGTTCAAGAACAGTGGGAATTTGTGAAAGGTGCCATTTTAGATGCAACCGCACACTGTATTAGACATGTCTGTAAAAGTAAAAGAAAGCGGAAACCAATTTGGTTTTCCAAAGAAGTAGCACATGCTGTAAAGACAAAAAAGATAGCTTATAAAAATTACAGACACACACAAGCAGATGATGATATGAAAATATGGAGACTCCAACAAAAAAAGACTAAGCAGTTAATTAGGAAGGTTAAAGCTCATGCAGAAGAGAAGATAGCACAGTCAGTAAAACATGGGGACAAAACCTTCTTTAGATATATCAGTGAAAGAAGAAAAAATAAGGTAGGAATAGTAAAATTGAAATCAGTTGATGGTAGAATAATAGAAGGAGATAAGCAGATTGCAGACTGTCTCAATGATTACTTCTGTTCTGTTTTCACTAAAGATTGTGAAGATACAATGTCTACATTAAGGGATGCTATGCAAAATAGAAACAAGCTTAACAGTAATCTTTTTACAGAGGATGAGGTTTTGTTAGCATTATCAAAAATAAATGTTACAAAGGCAGTGGGTCCTGATAATATTCATCCAAGGGTTTTAAAAGAACTTCGTTCAGTGCTAACTGTCCCATTAACTGATCTGTTTAATCAGTCACTATTAACAGGAGCTGTCCCAGATGATTGGAGAATAGCAAATGTAATACCTCTTCATAAAAAGGGCAGTAGAGAAGAATCTGGCAACTACAGGCCAGTTAGTTTAACTTCAGTAGTAGGGAAATTAATGGAAAGCCTCTTAAAGGAAAGAATTATGACTTACATAAAGACAAACAATTTAGAGGACCAAAATCAGCATGGTTTTACTTCAGGGAGATCATGTCAGACTAATCTAATTGACTTCTTTGATTATGTAACAAAAGTATTAGACAAGGGAGGAGCAGTTGATGTAGCATATCTAGATTTCAGCAAAGCATTTGACACCGTCCAACACAATAAACTTATTCACAAACTATATCTCCTTGGTCTAGATTCAAAAATTGTGAACTGGGTGGAATGCTGGCTTAAGGACAGAAAACAAAGTGTCTTAGTAAATGGAGTTCATTCAGCAGAGGGGGCTGTTACTAGTGGTGTTCCTCAGGGGTCAGTTCTGGGGCCTGTTTTGTTTAACATATTTATCTGCGATATCAGCAAAGGGCTACAGGGGAAAGTATGTCTCTTTGCAGATGATACAAAAATTTGCAACAGAGTGGATGTTCCAGGGGGGGTAGACAAAATGAGAAGTGATATACAACAATTGGAGGATTGGACAAAAGACTGGGATCTAAAGTTTAACACAGCAAAGTGTAAAATAATGCATTTAGGGAAGAAAAATCCAAATGTTAATTACAGACTCAATGACACTTTACTGACTGTTACAGACGAGGAACAGGACTTGGGAATTATTATTTCAGATGATTTAAAACTTAGTAAACAATGTAGTAAGGCAGCGAGTAAGGCTAGCAGAATGCTTGGATGTATTGGTAGAGGTATTTGCAGCAGAAATAGTAAGGTTCTTATGCCACTTTATAGATCATTAGTTAGGCCTCATCTTGAGTATTGTGTGCAGTTCTGGAGGCCATATCTTCAGAAGGATATTAACAAACTTGAATCTGTGCAAAGGAGGGCTACCAAAATGGTACATGGTCTAAAAAATAAAACTTACCAGGATAGGCTCAATGACCTAAATATGTATAGCTTAGAGGAGAGAAGGGAAAGAGGTGATATGATAGCAACTTTCAAGTACATTAAAGGGTTTAGTAAAACTGAGGCTGTGGGTATTTTACATAAAATGGAAAACTCAAGAACAAGGGGTCATGAGCTCAAGCTAAAGGGTAGTAGATTCAGGAGTAATTTGAGGAAGCACTTCTTTACAGAAAGAGTGATTGATTTATGGAATAAACTTCCTCAAGAGGTAGTAGCAACAAACACTGTGGGGGACTTTAAAAATGCATGGGACAAGCATAGGGCTATCCTACGAACTAGATAAGTTTATACTGTTAGGTAAGGTGGGGCAGACTTGCTGGGCCTATGGCTCTTATCTGCCGTCAATATCTATGTTTCTATGTTTCTATGTTTCTTTCTTTGCAGAGTGGCCACACTTGATCCATTGTTAGGTACATAAGCTTGGGAATGGTGGGCACTGCTGAAGTTTTTCAGTTCCTTTGTTTATCAGCGTATCTCTGCAGCAAAATTTCTTGAAGAGTATAGGCGAATGCATTTAAACTCTTTTTGTTTGGTATTAGTGGGCATGTTATCACTGTGTAAAGTCACCACATTGGGGTCGATTTATCAAGGGCCGAATGGCCCCTATTTCCGTGCGTGCCTTCATACTCGTCAGAAACAGCTGTTATGAAGCAGCGGTCTTAAGACTGCTGCTCCTTAACTGGTTTGCGGCCTCTGAGCGGCAGACAGCAATCAACCCGATCAGGTTGATTGACACCCACTGCTAGCCGATTGGCCGCAAATCTGCATGGGGCTGCATTGCACAAGCGATATCGGTCGGACATGATACGCTACAGCATATTATGTCGGACAGACATTGATAAATCGGCCCCATAGAGTCCATATAAAAATGGTCCAAATGTACAAGGGCGTCCGTTGCGGCTACCGTAGGTAGTTGTAATACACTAGGATCAGCTCTTTTTAAAGAAATCACTTGAAATGCTGAAGCTATTATATTAACCAGTGGTATAAGAGAGAGCTCCTAACCATTGGATATTTTCAATTGTTTTAGAAATGTACCCAATCACAATAAGCATTAGACAAAGAATATGCATACAAAAACATTGTTTGTTATATACTGCCTGAGGAAGCAGTTGGAAACGCGCTGAATATTTTATACACAGTTTTTATCTGAATAAATATCCCCTTTGTATGTAGGGGTTTTATGTCACTTCTTTTAATTTTGTGGTGGATTATTCTTTGGCACTTTTCCAACATCTGTTGGCCTGTGATCCTGAACACCAGAGAGAGCCAGCTGGTGGGCTCTGATACATCCAACCTGCGCGAATAGCACTGCAATATAGTGCAATACGTTTGTGAGTAAACTTCCACGTTGGGAGATAATGCGGGTCTTGGTGTCCCAGATGATTGTCAGATATACTATACCATTGGAGCGTCTTCTTGTTTTTTATATTTCAGCAGGTTATCACTGGGACATGCTGTTCCTTTGATGGCTTGTCGGCGGTTTCTTTCTATCCAGGTATGCAATTGGTTTAAAGGACTGAACCTAAAGTGACGTGTACTCTGTATGTCATTTGTCCAGAAGGGGTTAATAAATAAATACATATTTTTGGAGTGAGGCTTGTAAAGACAGTACTTTGCTGATGTATAGGAAGCACTGCTTTTTTACTTTAGATGATCAGATTTTCAAGTAAAGACATCTACTTTACAATTTAAAAGTATTGAAAGGTCAAATTAAAATGTTTATGAATGCATTTAAATTTTAAATTTAAGCATTCTTGCAATAAACTTTTGTTAGCAGAATTGCTTCTGTACAGAGGCATACACACATATACTGGGAGGACTCATGCACCAGCATTCAAGAAAAGCACCTTCTAAGAGAGTCAGCAGTGAAATTAAGTTTTCACAGGCATAATACACAGCACCGCCAGCTCTCTGAGTTTTAATAATGGTGCATAGACCCACACAGCATATGTGCATATGCTGCTGAAAAACCGTAAGAAGTATATTGCAAAAATGCTTCTATTTAAAACCAAAATGCACCTATGCACATTTCAACTTTAACCTTTTTATCCTTTTAATAAACATTATTTTGCATGTATAATTAAATGGTGGCTTTACCTTTAAATTATCTCATGATACTGAAGTGTTTTAGAAATACAAAATAAAATAGTTGTTTATATGATTATGGGAAATGCCATGTTCTGCCAAATCTTACAGTTCATCAAAAGATAATGCATGGCAGTCTAGTGCAGTCATAAACAATAACTTGAAGGCTTTCGAAGAATATTTTTTTCTTATTGTAGAAAAATTATAGTTTAATTTCCTTGAATGGATATGACATTTTTAGTGGAGTGATCTTCAGAAAATTCTAAGAATATAAATATCTTAGAATAATTATTATTTATTTTATATGAAGATTGTTAGTAGGAACAATTTTGCAAAAGATGTAATGATTAACAAGGAATTGTACAGTAGAATTCAACCATTAAAATAGAGGAGACACAGTCCTAATTACATATAAAGCAAACAGGCCAGAGAGATATACACAGAGACAAACACAGTATAGTTAGCCTAATCCGAGTGTGGCACAAATTTTACACACACGGACAATACTAATACAACACTAAATAATATTTAAGGGAACAGCCCAAAGCAAGTGGTACCAAGTGATTAGTATTATAATTAGGCTAAGTTAACAGGTCTATGTGTAAAAAGCTACGGCGAAATGTACATCAGCTGACCGCTGCCTTCAATACACAATCCCTATGTGTGAAATATGTTCCACAAAAATCTGTTAACTTAGCCTAGCCTGAGCAGGCAGACAGAGATCGCCGGGATTCAACCCGATCGAGTACGATCGGGTTGATTGACACCCCCTGCTGGCGTCCGATTGACCGCAAATCTGCAAGGGGCTGCAGTGCACCAGCAGCTCACAGCAGTGAGGTCTGACAGACCTGATCCGCACTGTCAGATCAGGTCCAACAGACCTTTAATAGATAGGACTCTATATGTTGTTTATGTTATCTGTCTCTTACAGATTTTTATATTTTTTTTGATTCTTTTACCAATATTCATTAAAATTATGGGGGGAGATAAAAAACTGAAATTAAAATCCCCCATGTCTCAAAATTAAATCAATGTAAATATTTGCATAGGAAATTAGTACATCTAGGCAAGTATCCCCGCTTGCTTTTCCCCAGAAATTCTTAATATACAATGTTTCCAATGCACAAGAGAATTGTGGATCAGATATGCAAATTCTTAGTTTTTTTGCTTCAAAAATACTGTTTTGACACAGCGATCCTTCTAAACAGAACTATGACAGCAAACCAGAAATCACTCACTAGACAAGCCTGTTTTGTTCTTTTTAGAACTCATCAGTAGGAGATAGATTTCTGGTTGCTGCATTGGAAAAGCTATTTTCATGGTTAAACCAAAATTCATTAAAATTATGGGGGGAGATAAAAAAACTGAAATTAAAATCCTCCATGTCTCAAAATTAAATCAATGTAAATATTTGCATAGGAAATTAGTACATCTAGGCAAGTATCCCCGCTTGCTTTTCCCCAGAAATTCTTAATATACAAAGTTTCCAATGCACAAGAGAATTGTGGATCAGATATGCAAATTCTCAGTTTTTTTGCTTCAAAAATACTGTTTTGACACAGCAAACCAGAAATCACTCACTAGACAAGTCTGTTTCGTCCTTTTTAGAGCTTATCAGTAGGAGATAGATTTCTGGTTACTGCATTGGAAAAGCTATTTTCATGGTTAAACCAAAATTCATTAAAATTATGGGGGGAGATAAAAAACTGAAATTAAAATCCTCCATGTCTCAAAATTAAATCAATGTAAATATTTGCATAGGAAATTAGTACATCTAAGCAAGTATCCCCGCTTGCTTTTCCCCAGAAATTCTTAATATACAATGTTTCCAATGCACAAGAGAATTGTGGGTAAGATATGCAAATTGTCATTTTTTTTGCTTAAAAAATACTGTATTGACACAGTGATCCTTTTAAACAGGACTATGACAGCAAACCAGAAATCACTCACTAGACAAGCCTGTTTCGTCCTTTTTAAAGCTCATCAGTAGGAGATAGATTTCTGGTTGCTGCATTGGAAAAGCTATTTTCATGGTTAAACCAAAATTCATTAAAATTATGGGGGGAGATAAAAATCTGAAATTAAAATCCTCCATGTCTCAAAATTAAATCAAGGTAAATATTTGCATAGGAAATTAGTACATCTAGGCAAGTATCCCCGCTCGCTTTTCCCCAGAAATTCTTAATATACAATGTTTCCAATGCACAAGAGAATTGTGGGTAAGATATGCAAATTCTCAGTTTTTTTTGCATCAAATAATACTGTTTTGACACAGCGATCCTTTTAAACAGGACTATGACAGCAAACCAGAAATCACTCACTAGACAAGCCTGTTTTGTTCTTTTTAGAACTCATCAGTAGGAGATAGATTTCTGGTTGCTGCATTGGAAAAGCTATTTTCATGGTTAAACCAAAATTCATTAAAATTATGGGGGGAGATAAAAAACTGAAATTAAAATCCTCCATATCTCAAAATTAAATCAAGGTAAATATTTGCATAGGAAATTAGTACATCTAGCCAAGTATCCCCGCTTGCTTTTCCCCAGAAATTCTTAATATACAATGTTTCCAATGCACAAGAGAATTGTGGGTAAGATATGCAAATTAGATATGCAAATTCTCAGTTTTTTTGCATCAAATAATACTGTTTTGACACAGCGATCCTTTTAAACAGGACTATGACAGCAAACCAGAAATCACTCACTAGACAAGCCTGTTTTGTTCTTTTTAGAACTCATAAGTAGGAGATGGATTTCTGGTTGCTGCATTGGAAAAGCCATTTTCATGGTTAAACCAAAATTCATTAAAATTATGGGGGGAAGATAAAAATCTGAAATTAAAATCCTCCATGTCTCAAAATTAAATCAAGGTAAATATTTGCATAGGAAATTAGTACATCTAGGCAAGTATCCCCGCTTGCTTTTCCCCAGAAATTCTTAATATACAATGTTTCCAATGCACAAGAGAATTGTGGGTAAGATATGCAAATTAGATATGCAAATTCTCAGTTTTTTTGCATCAAATAATACTGTTTTGACTCAGCGATCCTTTTAAACAGGACTATGACAGCAAACCAGAAATCACTCACTAGACAAGCCCGTTTCGTTCTTTTTAGAACTCATCAGTAGGAGATAGATTTCTGGTTGCTGCATTGGAAAAGCTATTTTCATGGTTAAACCAAAATTCATTAAAATTATGGGGGGAGATAAAAAACTGAAATTAAAATCCTCCATGTCTCAAAATTAAATCAAGGCAAATATATGCATAGGAAATTAGTACATCTAGGCAAGTATCCCCGCTTGCTTTTCCCCAGAAATTCTTAATATACAATGTTTCCAATGCACAAGAGAATTGTGGGTAAGATATGCAAATTCTCAGTTTTTTTGCTTCAAAAATACTGTTTTGACACAGCGATCCTTTTAAACAGTACTATAACAGCAAACCAGAAATCACTCACTAGACAAGCCTGTTTTGTTCTTTTTAGAACTCATCAGTAGGAGATAGATTTCTGGTTGCTGCATTGGAAAGCTATTTTCATGGTTAAACCAAAATTCATTAAAATTATGGGGGGAAGATAAAAAACTGAAATTAAAATCCTCCATGTCTCAAAATTAAATCAATGTAAATATTCGCATAGGAAATTAGTACATCTAGGCAAGTATCCCCACTTGCTTTTCCCCAGATATTCTTAATACAAAATGTTTCCAATGCACAAGAAAATTGTGGGCAAGATATTCAAATTAGATATGCAAATCCTCAGTTTTTTTTGCTTCAAAAATACTGTTTTGACACAGCGATCCTTTTAAACAGGACTATGATAGCAAACCAGAAATCACTCGCTAGACAAGCATTTTTCTTTTTTTTTAGAACTCATCAGTAGGAGATAGATTTCTGGTTGGTGCATTGGAAAAGCTATTTTCATGGTTAAACCAAAATTCATTCAAATTATGGGGGGAGATAAAAAACTGAAATTAAAATCATCCATGTCTCAAAATTAAATCAATGTAAATATTTGCATAGGAAATTAGTACATCTAGGCAAGTATCCCCACTTGCTTTTCCCAAGATAATCTTAATATACAATGTTTCCAATGCACAAGAGAATTGTGGGTAAGATATGCAAATTAGATATGCAAATTCTCTGTTTTTTTGCTTCAAAAATACTGTTTTGACACAGCCATTCTTTTAAACAGGACTATGACAGCAAACCAGAAATCACTCACTAGACAAGCCTGTTTCGTTCTTTTTAGAGCTCATCTGTAGGAGATAGATTTCTGGTTGCTGCATTGGAAAAGCTAATTTCATGGTTTAACCAAAATTCATTAAAATTATAGGGGGAGATAAAAAACTGAAATTAAAATCCTCAATGTCTCAAAATTTAATCAATGTAAATATTTGCGTAGGAAATTAGTAGATCTAGGCAAGTATTCCCGCTTGCTTTTCCCCAGAAATTTTTAACATACAATGTTTCCAATGCACAAGAGAATTGTGGGTAAGTTATGCAAATTCTCAGTTTTTTTGCTTCAAAAATACTGTTTTGACACAGCGATCCTTTTAAACAGGACTATAACAGCAAACCAGAAATCACTCACTAGACAAGCCTGTTTCTTTCTTTTTAGAACTCATCAGTAGGAGATAGATTTCTGGTTGCTGCATTGGAAAATCTATTTTTATGGTTAAACCAAAATTCATTAAAATTATGGGGGGAGATAAAAAACTGAAATTAAAATCCTCCATGTCTCAAAATTAAATCAATGTAAATATTTGCATAGGAAATTAGTACATCCAGGCAAGTATCCCCACTTGCTTTTCCCCAGAAATTCTTAATATACAATGTTTCCAATGCACAAGAGAATTGGGGGTAAGATATACAAATTAGATATGCAAATTCTCATTTTTTTGCTTCAAAAATACTGTTTTGACACAGAGATCCTTTTAAACAGGACTATGACAGCAAACCAGAAATCACTCACTAGACAAGCCTGTTTCGTTCTTTTTAGAACTCATCAGTAGGAGATAGATTTCTGGTTGCTGCATTGGAAAAGCTATTTTCATGGTTAAAACAAAATTCATTAAAATTATGGGGGGAGATAAAAAACTGAAATTAAAATCCTCCGTGTCTCAAAATTAAATCAATGTTAATATTTGCATAGGAAATTAGTACATCTAGGCAAGTATCCCCGCATGCTTTTCCCCAGAAATTCTTAATATACAATGTTTCCAATGCACAAGAGAATTGTGGGTAAGATATGTAAATTCTCAGTTTTTTTGCTTTAAAAATACTGTTTTGACACAGAGATCCTTTTAAACAGGACTATGACAGCAAACCAGAAATCACTCACTAGACAAGCCTGTTTCGTTCTTTTTAGAATGCATCATTAGGAGATAGATTTCTGATTGCTGTATTGGAAAAGCTATTTTCATGGTTAAACCAAAATTCATTAAAATTATGGGGGGAGATAAAAAACTGAAATTAAAATCCCCCATGTCTCAAAATTAAATCAATGTAAATATTTGCATAGGAAATTAGTACATCTAGGCAAGTATTCCCGCTTGCTTTTCCCCAGAAATTCTTAATATACAATGTTTCCAATGCACAAGAGAATTGTGGGTAAGATATGTACATTAGATATGTAAATTCTCAGTTTTTTTTCTTCAAAAATACTGTTTTGACACAGCGATCCTTTTAAACATGACTATGACAGCAAACAAGAAATCACTCACTAGACAAGCCTGTTTCGTTCTTTTTAGAACTCATCAGCAGGAGATAGATTTCTGGTTGCTGCATTGGAAAAGCTATTTTCATGGTTAAACCAAAATTCATTAAAATTATGTGAGGAGATAAAAAACTGAAATTAAAATCCTCCATGTCTCAAAATTAAATCAATGTAAATATTTGCATAGGAAATTAATATGTCTAGGCAAGTAGCCCCGCTTGCTTTTCCCCAGAAATTCTTAATATACAATGTTTCCAATGCACAAGAGAATTGTGGGTCAGATATGCAAATTCTCAGTTTTTTAGATTCAAAAATACTGTTTTGACACAGCTATCCTTTTAAACAGGACTATGACAGCAAACCAGAAATCACTCACTAGACAAGCCTGTTTCGTTCTTTTTAGAACTCATCAGTAGGAGATAGATTTCTGGTTGCTGCATTGGAAAAACTATTTTCATGGTTAAACCAAAATTCATTAAAATTATGGGGGGAGATAAAAAAATGAAATTAAAATCCTCCATGTTTCAAAATTAAATCAATGTAAATATTTGCATAGGAAATTAGTACATCTAGGAAAGTATCCCTGCTTGTTTTTCCCCAGAAATTCTTAATATACAAGGTTTCCAATGCACAAGAGAATTGTGGGTAAGATATGCAAATTCTCAGTTTTTTTGCTTCAAAAATATTGTTTTGACACAGCAATCCAGAAATCACTCACTTGACAAGCCTGTTTCTTTCTTTTTAGAAGTCATCAGTAGGAGATAGATTTCTGGTTGATGCATTGGAAAAGCTATTTTCATGGTTAAACCAAAATTCATTAAAATTATGGGGGGAGATAAAAAACTGAAATTAAAATCCTCCATGTCTCAAAATTAAATCAATGTATGTATTTGCATAGGAAATTAGTACATCTAGGCAAGTATCCCCGCTTGCTTTTCCCCAGAAATTCTTAGTATACAATGTTTCCAATGCACAAGAGCATTGTGGGTAAGATATGCAAAATAGATGTGCAAATTCTCAGTTTTTTTGCTTCAAAAATACTGTTTTGACACAGTGATCCTTTTAAACAGGACTATGACAGCTTTTTATCTCCCCCCATAATTTTAATGAATTTTGGTTTAACCATGTAAATAGCTTTTCCAATGCAGCAACCAGAAATCTATCTTCTACTGATGAGTTCTAAAATGAATGAAACAGGCTTGTCTAATTAGTGATTTCTGGTTTGCTGTCATAGTCCTGTTTAAAAGGATTGCTGTGTCAAAACAGTATTTTTGAAGCAAAAAAACTGAGAATTTGCATATCTTACCAACAATTCTCTTGTGCATTGGAAACATTGTATATCAAGAATTTCTGGGGAAAAACAAGCAGGGATACTTGCCTAGATGTACTAATTTCCTATGCAAATACTTACATTGATTTAATTTTGAGACATGGAGGATTTTAATTTCAGTTTTTTATCTCCCCCCATAATTTTAATGAATTTTGGTTTAACCATGAAAATAGCTTTTCCAATGCAACAACCAGAAATCTATCTTCTACTGATGAGTTCTAAAAAAAAGAACGAAACAGGCTTGTCTAGTGAGTGATTTCTGGTTTGCTGTCATAGTCCTGTTTAAAAGGATCGCTGTGTCAAAACAGTATTTTTGAAGCAAAAAACTGAGAATTTGCATATCTTACCCACAATTCTCTTGTGCATTGGAAACATTGTATATTAAGATTTTCTGGGGAAAAGCAAGCGGGGATACTTGCCATAGATGTACTAATTTCCTATGCAAATATTTACATTGATTTGATTCTTTTAAAAAGTTATATTTTAATGATAAGTGTCCCTACCTCCCCATACTCTCTATAAGCGAGTGCTGCTGTAGGTGCTTATTTTCCATTTATATTCACTCATTACTTTTGGCACTCAGCACTTTCCATAAACTTTCTTTGTGGACTAATATAGGGTACTTGTATTACACACACTCTCCTTTTTCCCATGACCTCGCATTAATATCAGCACTCTCTGCTTTCTCTCAGTTCAACAACTTCATTTTTCTATCAGCTGGTGTCTTCCTCAGAACCCTAGTTGATGACTGCTATGCACTATTTTTGTCAATTTATTACTGTATGTAGCATTATTTAATTTATGGTATAAAATAAAAACTATTAAAATTTTTTACTGTACAATAAGGTGTTTCCCAATGGATAAACGTATGTAAGGAAGGGGTGGAGTAGTGTGTGTGGTGTGGGCAGGTAGTGTGTGGGATCAGAAGTGGGGAGTTACATTTTGGGCTGGCTAGTAGCTTAGGACTTGAAATTTTGAGCCCTATATTATATATATATATATATATATATATATATATATATATATATATATATATATATATATATATATATATATATATATATATATATATAGTAGCCAAAAAGAAGTGCACTCTCAGGTCTTTCACAGCAAAGTTACTTTATTCCTGTAACGTTTTCGGAGGTCTCGCCTCCTTCATCAGCATACATACGTATGCTGATGAAGGAGGCGAGACCTCCGAAAACGTTACAGGAATAAAGTAACTTTGCTGTGAAAGACCTAAGAGTGCACTTCTTTTTGGCTACTATTTGTTTTCAAAGTTGCACCCAGGCAGTTTTCCATTTGAGGGCAAGATCTGGAGTTTTGGATATCTATATATATATATATATATATATATATATATATATATATATATATATATATATATATATATATATATATATATTGTCAGTTTATTATTATTATTTTTAACATTTTATTAGTTTTACACAATATAATAGAGATTCCAATTATCCTGCATTTTATGAGATCCTAGTTTAAAAACTCCATATAATCGTCCTGTAATACATTGACACCAAGGAATGAAGTTTCAATGTAACCACTTGATTGAAAATTGTCGATGCAATCGTGTGATTTCAAGGCTGGGATCGGATCATGGGGGACTGCCTACAAAATAAACATTTTGACTCATTTCTCTCCATGCAGATGAGTTTTTGATAATTGTACCCTTAACAACTTTGATCACCACCTTGTGTGTATGATGGCCTGTAATTTTCATGAAGGGGAATTACTGATTCAATGCTGATGTTAATTATCCCCAAAACTGCAGACTGTGATCAGTGGGGGTATAGTGGGTGGAGCTCCAAATACTTTATGGGAGTGACAGTGGAAGTGACACTGAAATTGCCACAATCGTGTGTGGTGATGTCAGAACCAGGAAGTGGCAAGGAATGAAGGGGGTTGTATGATGGGAGAGTGTTCAAACATATGCTGCTTCTGAGCTTATCTAGGTTTTCTCTACCAAAAAGAGCAAAGCAAATTTGATAAAAGAAGTAAACTGGACAAGTGCTTAAAGGTTTATTGATGTCACTCTACATGAACTGTCCTCTGATACAGAAGAAGGTGATTGAGAGTCTGCTGGAGGCAAAGACGTATCCCTGCTGTGATCTTTCTAA
The DNA here is from genome assembly GCF_027579735.1 of Bombina bombina. Taxonomy (NCBI): domain Eukaryota; kingdom Metazoa; phylum Chordata; class Amphibia; order Anura; family Bombinatoridae; genus Bombina; species Bombina bombina. The sequence goes on from NC_069506.1 coordinate 40,946,102, forward strand.
GGGGAAGGCATCCCTTTTAAAACAGGGGATCCCATCGGTGGTGGTGCTGAGGCATCCAGTTCCAAACTCTCAGGTACAGGCTGAAGATGTTTTTGATTCCGACATGTGACTGTCCCCCCATCAGTAAGGACTACATAAGATCTTGGTTCTGGAGAGTGTCCAATTACCGTAGCAGGCTTCACCCATTTCTTCTCATCATCCAGTCTCCTGTCATAAAAGAATCGATAGCCCCTTTTTGCCTCTTCATCCCTCCTAAGGACCTCGTCCCGAGGAATAGAGCTAGTTGGCTGGAAGACACAGACAGAGGGTAAGTGGTGCGAATCTGATGCCCTAGCATCAGCTGTGCCAGGCTAAAACCCATGGCTTGAATGGGAGTCACTCTATAGGACAAAAGGGCTAGGTACGGCTTCAAAATTAACTTTGTTGTTTGAACTGCCCTCTCAGCCATTCCATTGGCCTGCGGGTAATGTGGACTTGACATAGAATGGACAAAATCATATTCACTGCTAAAAGAACTGAACTCTGTGGAAGCAAACTGCATTCCATTATCACTTACTAACTCCATTGGTATGCCTCACAGGGCGAACAAGCTCTTGAGACGAGTGATAACGGCTTGACTTGTGATCTCATTCAAGGGTGCAATCTCCAAATACCTGGAATAGTAATCAATCATGACTAGGCACTTTTTCCTGTGCAGTTCGCACAAATCAGCAGCTATTTTCTGCCACGGGCCTGCGGAGTAGAAATCAATGGCTCCCTTCTCTGAGTAGGCCGGCATTCCCGGCAAAAGGCACATTTTGAGACATGGCTTGCAATGTCGGAACTGATCCCAGGCCACTAAACTGCCGTAGCTGCCCTTTCTCTGCACTTTGTAATGCCCAAGTGGCCATCATGAATCCTGCTTAACATCTCCTGCCGCATGCTAACAGGAATAACAATGCGGTCCTGGAACAGCACCAACCCATCCAGCTCCGTGAGCTGCAACCTTTCTGACTGGTAAGAACTTAGAGACATGTAGGATGCCCAGGTCTCCAACCTTCTTTTATGTACTTAATAACTTCTTGAAGGTCTGTATCTAAATATGTCTCCTTTCTTATTTGTTATAGCTTCCCTGAAGAAATGGATTTGGAGGCCAGAACTGAATCTACATACACTTTCACATCTGATTCCATTGAAGATTCTTCAGCAGCAGCCAGTGGGAGCCTGGAAAGTGTGTCCGCCACTACCAGTTGTTTCCCCGGCACATGCACTGCCTGAACGTTGAACCTGAGCAGCCTCATCAGAAGTCTCTGGCATCTTAGAGGTGTTTTGACAATATCATAGGAGTTGATTAAAGGAACTAGTGGTTTATGGTCAGTCTCCAGACTAAATTTCTCTAAACCCACTAGGTACTGCTGGAAGCGCTCACAGGCCCAAACTGCAGCTAGGCACTCTTTCTCAATTTGGGCGTATTTCAACTCAGCAGCCGTCAGTGTATGGGAACAGTAGGCAATGGGCTGTAGTTTGTTCTCATTCAACTGCAGGAGGGTGGCCCCTAACCCATAACTGCTCGCATCGGCACTAACCAAAGTCTTTTTGGAAGGGTCATAGAACCCCAACACTGGGGCAGACCCCAGTAGGGACTTGTCCTGCACAAAAGATTCTTCTTGTGAAGGTCCCCAGAACCAGGCAACATCTTTCTTTAGCAACTCTGTGATAGGGTGTAGTATTGTGGATACATCTGGAAGGAACCTGCCCACATAATTCACAAGGCCCAATATTTGTCTCAGCTCATGTAGATCAGAAGGACTTTTCATCTGTTCAATAGCAAGGATTTTATCAGGGTCCGGCTTGATGCCATCCCCATTGATGATATGCCCAAAGTAACATAACTCAGCCTTTCTAAAATGGCATTTCTCCTTATTCAATTTCAGCCCGGACTGCAGCACACAGCTCAATCGCTGATCATGTTCTTCCAATGTAGACCCATACACCAAGATGTCGTCCATGACGACTGCCGTGCCCTTGTGGTCCCTTAGAAGAGAACTCATCTATCTTTGAAAGATTTCAGGAGCAGAGGATATCCCAAAGGGGAGTCTGCAGAAGCAAAACCGACCTACCGGTGTAATGAAGGTAGTCAGTTTGCGGCACTTGGATCTAGAGGTATCTGCCAGAGTGTGGAAAAGAACTCCTCCCCAGCCAATTTCGGGGCTATGTCTTCAAGTGTTGGCAGCACATATCTCTCTCTCTTTACCGCCTCATTCAGCCTTTTCAAGTCTACGCAGATGCGTACCTTCCCGTTTTTCTTCGCAACAGGCACAATACAGGCAAGAAATTTCCCTGCACAATCGAAGCGGCCACCAGGACTATGAACTTTAGTTGTAACTTTCGCCAGCTGAGGCTGTCGAGGCAGTTTTATGAGATGCTGCAAGGGACATAACAGTGATATCAGCTAAAGGCGACTTTGGCTCCCATTACAGTAAGGGTAACCTGCCAATCTTCATCTGAACCAGGCTGTTCGACAGCAGACCCCACAAAGGACACTTCTTGACCCTCCTGGTCACTATCCACCTGCATCTCCTTATTGAATTCAGTTTTACACACCACTTCAAAATGGCCCATTCGTTACATTTTCTACATCTTTTGTCTTTAGCAGGGCATACGTCACTCTGATCATGGGTACGGTTACACCGCGTGCAGCGAGCATGCTGTGCCCATCCGCTTCTGAGCCTATCTGTTGTCTTAGGTCTACCGCTCACACTATGCCTTTCACTAGCAGCTCTCCTGAACTGCTGCACTTCATCCACAATACTCTCAGACCTCAGATCAGCACTTTGCTTTTTCACCAGTTCACTCTGGCGGGCCATCCTAATAGCCCCATCTAACGTAAATTCAGCTTCCAACTGTAGCTTCAGTGAGACTTCAGCATCTGCAATTCCAATGACTATTCTGTCTCTGATTTGCTCCTCTTTAGCAACACCAAACTCACAGAATTCAGCTAGTTCATACAGGCTGTGCACAAATGACTCCACAGATTCTCTCACACGCTGGGGACGTTTGTGAAAACAAGCCCTCTCATGAATCACATTTCTTTTGGGCTCAAAGTGGGCACTGAGTTTATTCATAACTATTTCATAGTCAAATTCTTCCCCTTCTTGGAAAGTAAAGGCATTGAACACAGGCTCCACATCTTTCCCCATAGAATATAAAAGAGAATTAACTTGTACTTCACCACTCTCCTTGTCCAGCTTGGAAGCAATCCTGAAGCGCTGAAACCGCTGATGCCATGTGGGCCAAGCTTCAGGCTGAGAGAAATCAAAAGGCTCAGGTGGGGTAAACTTTGAGATCGTCATTAATCAGGAAACAGAAACGCAGGCAAGTACTTCTGACACCATGTCATGAGATGCAGGGCACAGTATAGAAGGTACAACGCTATTTTATTGCAGAGCATAGAAGTATACAGACTTCACAACACATCTAACTTAGTAACTGCCACATAGACAATAACGGACCAAAACCACGCACCCATCCAGTGACGTCACTTCCCACTCTCATCACAGTTATGAAACCTCAAATTTTTCTTTCATGATTCAGAAAGAAAAGACCATTTTAAACAACTTTCCAATTTACCTCTTTAATCTATTTTGCTTCATTCTCTTGGTATCCTTTGTTGAAAAGCATACTTAGATAGAATCAGGCGCTGGGAGCTTGCTTCTTATTGGTGACTGCACATATATACCAATGTGTTCAACTAGATCCCAGTAGTGCATTGCTGCTCCTTCAAGAAAATATATGACATTGATAACAAGTAAAGTGTAACATTGTTTGATGTTCCTTTAATTTTGACTTTTCTGTCCCAAATTTTTTCTTTTGTGATTCAGATAGAGCATGCAATTTTAAGCAACTTTCTAATTTACTCCAATTATCATTTTTTCTTTGTTCTCTTGCTATCTTAATTTGAAAAATAAAGTCCAGACCTTGGACAGCACTTGTTTATTGGTGGATGAATGTATCCACCAATCAGCAAGAACAACCCAGGTTGTTCACCAAAATGGGCCGGCATCTAAACGTACATTCTTGCTTTTCAAATAAAGATACCAAGAGACTGAAGAACATTTGCTAATAGAAGTAAACTAGAAAGTTGCTTAAAATTGCATGCTCGATCTGAATCACTAAAGAAAAAAATTGGGTTCAGTGTCCCTTTAAGATATCATTGTTTGGTCTATAAAATATACAGACACACAATAATACCTGATTGCTTATACAATTTCTGAGATCTCTTTTTGTGTTGTAACTTTTTCAGCATTGTAGCGTGATAATGCTCTATAAAAATATTTAGGTTTGGGGGTTTATAGCTTGGAGGAAATAAAATGATGCTTAGAATTGAAAAACCAATGCACAGATACGTTTATTCTTTGTATGTGAGTAGGAGCTTAGTGCCTGAAGCCATGTACTATATTCTTCAAAAGAATAATCTTGTTTGTCATACCTCACTGCAAGGAAAATGAAAAAAGGTTCAACAAAGACTAAACTGAAACAGGGAAGCATTTGTTTTCTGTTGGTAAAACAGATGTGGATACCAAATGCTTTTAGAACTGAAGCCTTGAAAAAAGAAGGAATATCAATTTACAGCAGCATTATTTTTTATACCTATAACATACATAAAAATCAAGGTATAAAGAAGTTGTGGGTGATTTTATACCAAGCACAGAGAGAAAGGTTCATCTGGGGTCACAAGACGTTCCTTGTAACTGTTCAGTAATTATTGAATAGATATTTTTTGCAAGGTTTGTTATTATTAATGTTTTTTATGTTGAAAAATTGTAGGGTAGATTCTGATCATTATAATTTTCCCCCCAATATTAGAAAAACAGGAAAGGAATTTTTTTCTGTTAACAAAGTGATCCCAAGCTTTACTTGTCAAACACAGCTGAGATGTATAACTCCTATGATATTTGATTCTTTAACAAAGTGATCTCAATCTTTACTTGTCAAACACAGCTGAGATGTATAACTCCTATGATATTTGATTCTTTAACAAAGTGATCTCAATCTTTACTTGTCAAACACATCTGAGATGTATAACTCCTATGATATTTGATTCTTTAACAAAGTGATCCCAATCTTTACTTGTCAAACACAGCTGAGATGTATAACTCCTTTGATATTTGATTCTTTAACAATGTGATCCCAATCTTTACTTGTCAAACACAGCTGAGATGTATAACTCCTATGATATTTGATTCCTTAACAATGTGATCCCAATCTGTACTTGTCAAACACAGGTGAGATGTATAACTCCTACAATATTTGATTCGTTAACAAAGGGATAACAATTTGGATTGGTTGGATAGTGGTGTTTTTTTAAAGTGTTAAACAATCTGAAAGGCATTTATATATTGGCACAATAGGTATATGGTTATGTTTGCTTAATTATTTTTTTAATACTTTTAAAGGGACATAAAACACAAAGGACAAGATTAAAAGTTGTGCTGCAAATCAATTGCTAAAACAGCTTTTTCGCATTTGGGGTTGCACAGCTATTACAAGTTGCAAAATAACTTATTTTACGTGCAAATCTTGTGCGCTTTCACATATTCCCCATAGAAGTCAATGGACAAGACAAATATGAAAAAAAAAACAAAGCACAAAAACCCTAATATGTTGCACAAAACCCTTTGACGTTTTCTCCTCGAAAACTTTACATGAAAATGCGAATATTTCATATTGCGAAAATGTTTTCATAACAGAATATGTTCATTTTATTTATAAATAAATATTTCTCTATGTATGTGATGATTTTTGGACTGATATATCTATTAATAGCGAGATATGTATATGATTATATATATGTCTATATATCTCGAGATCTATATGCAAATATCTCTTTGAAAATCCCTCTGAGATATTGTTTAATGTGCATAAGATTGTAATGTAAAATCTATTCATTATCTCCATAGTTAAACACATATCAATACATATAAATCCATGTTTCCCTATGTATGTGTATGTATGTCAATGTAAAATAGATGACTGCGTTCTGTATAGAAACAAAAAAAGAAGAGGCGCTCTGGTGCAGATGATCCTTGGCTACAAATGATTCTAAACTAACAGTTCAGAGTAATACTCACAAAGATGTTTGCACATGCAGTGCAATAACAGGTGAGCCGAAGCTTCAGAGCCGCTCGGCTGACTCGCTAGAGGGTGAAATCAGCTGTTCACTGGGTAATCACTTCACCAACGATGTGGGGAAAAAAGATACCTATGACATAAAATATAGATACCGCCCTTGGTGCAGATTATCCCAGGCACAGAATGCACATACAACAGATGTCGAGAAGTTATACTCACAAACGGAGTTGCACAAGCAGTGCAATATCAGGCGTGCCGAATCTTAAAGAGCCGTTCGGCTGACTCCCTGAGGCCTGTACAGCTGCTCCTGGATCGTTGGAGGAGTGGTGGAAAATAAAGGTGGATATGCCGATAGAGGTTGATCCAAGCAAGGGATCAATAAGGCAAATAGAACAATTCACCAGCAAGGTAGACAAAATAAAAGTATTTATTAAAAATATAAAAATTACTTAGCAACGCGTTTCTCGGCTAACATGCCGTTTCATCAGGCTACATCAAGCCTGATGAAACGGCATGTTAGCCGAGAAACGCGTTGCTAAGTAATTTTTATATTTTTAATAAATACTTTTATTTTGTCTACCTTGCTGGTGAATTGTTCTATTTGCCTTATTGATCCCTTGCTTGGATCAACCTCTATCGGCATATCCACCTTTATTTTCCACCACTCCTCCAACGATCCAGGAGCAGCTGTACAGGCCTCAGGGAGTCAGCCGAACGGCTCTTTAAGATTCGGCACGCCTGATATTGCACTGCTTGTGCAACTCCGTTTGTGAGTATAACTTCTCGACATCTGTTGTATGTGCATTCTGTGCCTGGGATAATCTGCACCAAGGGCGGTATCTATATTTTATGTCATAGGTATCTTTTTTCCCCACATCGTTGGTGAAGTGATTACCCAGTGAACAGCTGATTTCACCCTCTAGCGAGTCAGCCGAGCGGCTCTGAAGCTTCGGCTCACCTGTTATTGCACTGCATGTGCAAACATCTTTGTGAGTATTACTCTGAACTGTTAGTTTAGAATCATTTGTAGCCAAGGATCATCTGCACCAGAGCGCCTCTTCTTTTTTTGTTTCTATACAGAACGCAGTCATCTCTTTTTCAACATCTTTGGAGAGAGCAGCTATCGTTTGGGACATCATTTCCAGATTGGACATCACTCTATATTGGGACTTTCACTTGCATCTATGGATGTATATTTCCTAACCATATGACTGTGGTGACTATTGTTATGTATTTGTATTTATAATTATACAGTTCATATTGTTTATTTTTTGTAAGATATAAAACTTAGGATCTATCCATATTATCACTTTTTTGAAATAGCATAAATTAGGCGCACCTTATTTCTGGACACACTACTTAGATATAGTAGAGCCCCATTGTTTTTCAATGTAAAATACCTGCGTCAGCTTTTTTTCCTAACACCCGAGATCTTGTATATATTAGCCCTTATAACTTTTCTGTACAATATATTTTTAAAATAATTTTTATTAGACAGTGTTAATATGAGTGTAACTGTACTTTGTAATGTATTTTTGAAGTATTTTGTGAAATTTGTATTTTGCGCAAAACAGTTAACTACAGCTCTTTGAGCGTAGAAAGGATTGCTGTGAAAAAGGCGAATGCACATGCAATCATGATTTTTCAATACTTGTAATAGCTACGCAATGGAAATTGATTGCAAAAGACCATATTGCACGCGGAAAACTCAAAACGCGCGACGTAATCTTGCACAAAATCTTTATTTCATGATTGAGATAGAGATTGCTGATAGAAATCCAATTTAAAGGGACATAAAACAAGTTGGGATAGAGGCAAAATATAATAATATATGCTTTAATTACTTTACCTGCAAAGTTATACTGCAGTGCCTCGCCATTAACCCTTTTCTTTTTAGTTTCTGAATTGTAAAGCTCTAACTCCCCCCACACATTTCCTTCAATGGCTGTATCTATATCTATTGTTGTTTTGGTAGAATGCAAAAATGCATAGGGGTTATCTGCTGGAGCTGCCTAGAATCTGTGAACTCAGTTGCAATACAATGCCTGTGTCAAAACACTGATGGGGGGGGGGTGGAGTTGGATGCTTCAGACAGCTTAGCTATGTAATTCATTTTGCTTATTTTTGAAAATTATTTTAAAATACTTACCAACAATTGTTAAACTATTTTTAAATGCATTAGCCCTTTATATGATATGCACAGATCTCAACCTGTTTTATGTCCCTTTAAGAAGATAAAATTACTGCAATAATTATATATGAATACTCTGTATACTATTGCACATGCTCACTAGGAAATGGTGTCTCCGAAAGTTTGCACATAAAAAGGCTGCACACAATTTTATACTGAAAGTAAACTGGAAAGTACTTCAAAATTGTTTGGTCTGAATCATGAAATTTTAATTTTGACTTTAGTGTCCTGGCCTTTAACATTTAAATTCAGTTTTCAGTTCAACATCTCTTAAATTTATTTTAAACATCTTTTAATACATTTAGAGCTAGATTACGAGTGAAGCTCTATTTTGCGCTCCCACTCGCACGTTAACTAATAACTAAATATGTTCTATTTATCCTTAAATAAATATTAATATATATATCTGATGATTTTTAGATAAAATATATATCTATACCTATATATGATTATATAAAGGTATATATATATATATATATATATATATATATATATATATATATATATATATATATATATGAATTTATATTTAAAAATACTTAGAACATATTCCTCTATGTGAAGAACATTGGAATGGGAAATATTTACACTACATATACAGTTAAGCACTTTGATAAATATGAATATTGCATAAATATGATTCTTCATGTTTTCAGCTACTTGACTGCAAAGGGCTCCAATATATGTCTGTGTGTATACATATGTGTTTATATATGTATATATGTCTGTAAATACATATATACACATATAAATATACATGTACACACACACACACACACATATATATATATATAGTATCTATCTATCTATCTATCTATCTATCTATCTATCTATCTATCTATCTATCTGTGTATATATATATATACAAATACATACATATTTAGACAAATATATGTATGTATCTCTATGCTAAAGCTCTTTGAAGCATTTTTTTCTAACACCTGAGACCTTTTTTATCAGACAGTGTTAATATGAGTGTAAATGTACTATTATATGTATTTTTGATGTGTTTTGTACAACTTTTTTGTCTTGCATAACAGTTGATCAGAGCTCTAAAGTCACGCTAACCCAACACACATTAAATTAGATTGTGCTCAAGCGAACGCGTTTACTTTCAACTCGTAATATGCTCGCTATTTCCATTGCGCACAAAGAGCCGAGAAATACCCCATATTGCTTGTGTACTACAGTAAGTGCACCACTTGTGATCTAGCCCTTAATATCAAGAGTACAAGAGTAAAATAAGTAAAATATTTAGCAAATGATTCTAGTTTTGTAAAGCTGTGTACTGATGTCTTACGTATACCAGCTGTGCTAATTCTCTGTGACACCCCTTGACAGATTCTGTAACAAACTAAAGAATCCTTTCACCCTGAGTGAGAATTGCTGGTTAACTGAACACAGTAAGAAACTATTTTACATTACAATACTGCACTGCAGAATGTTTACCCTTCACATGCTGGAACACCAGTCATCAAACCATCATGACCAGTGGCTATAACAAAGGCAGATAGATTGTTATTCATATTTAGTGCAGAATGCCAGCAAGATTTGCCTGATCCCAAGCCAGTGTAGGATTTACACTGTCAGGGCTGGCTACCACTTCTCTCTTCTGTTTCCGCCCATTAACATTCCAGCTGGTCGCAAACGAGCATTGACAATGTTCCAGCTCCTCAGGCATTGACAATGCACTTTGTTTTACTGCACGCCTATTGCTTGATCCCGCAATGCAGGGGATGCCACTCTGAGCTGTAACCCAAAGTGCGAATAAAGCTTGCTCTTTCAAAATATCAGCTAAAGTCACATAAAGATACTGTTCTGCATAAGTCATACCTGGGTATTCATGCTGTATTAACACACAGATATTATTTAGCTTCCTCTTTAGCTACAACACAGCCAGTGTATATATATACGTGCCCTTGCAGGTGTAAGAAGTTCATTTCCAAACAGCTTGATACATTATTCTTAGCACCTTAACAAAAAGAACTGAAAATGTATTGGTGCCAAGTCCCTGTGTAAAATTGCTCTAGGCTGTAACATGGGTTTAAAAGAATTAATTTTGGCAGTTTCAGAAAATCCTAAAGTGAGAAACTGAATGGAATAGTATTTAAAAATTTCTCTCCAGGTTACTGGAACAGCAACAAATGTGAAACAATTTTTTCCAAAGGGTGGGTGGTGGTGGTGGTGGTGGTGGGGGGGGGGGGGGAATAATATGTTTATCAGGTAATATGAATAAAGCCAAATGAATAGAATATATTATAAATATTTTAGAGGCTCTTTTATACCTTCCTTATTGTATTTTTTTTCTTTTCTTTTTCCTTCTCCTTTCCCTCCCCTCTTTCTCTTTAACTTTATTAACATTTTATATACCAGTTTATTTAATTATTTATCTGAAAGGACCATGTTTAATCTAGAAATGCACTTAAATAAAAAATTTCAAATATTGCTTCTATTTCCCTTCCCTCTGCATCATGTGACAGCTATCAGCCAATCACTGAGTCATGTATATATACACTGTGAACTCTGGAAAAAAAAAAAAAAAGGAACTGTTTTTGTGTTACTGGTTTGTAGCACTAGCTACTACTTTAAGATGCTGAAGACGTTAACAAATTTCCAATAACAAACAAATATTGTGATCAAAGTGAAACAAACAAACCCATGAACTAATCTTGAATAAAGAGAAATAAGTTGTTGTTTTTTTTAAGAAAAAAATTGTGCTCTTAATTTTTCTATTTTTTAGCAGCAATGTGATATCTTAAGGATCATTTGAAAGAAGGTGCACCTGTGTGTATTCATTTAATTCTTTGTGAGATGGAGAAACAGTTTTATAGCTTTCTCACATTTATTATTTTGAAACCTGCTATCAAGTTTTCCCTAATTTGAAAGAGGAGATTTTCTTATTTTAAGTACATGGTCTAATTCTTGTTTAAATATATTTTGGCTGAGATAAGGAGCTTGAAGGGCCGTGTTTCTGGCGAGTCTTCAGACTTGCCAGAAACAGCAGTTATGAAGCAGCGGTCACAAAGGCTGCTTCTCCATAACCTGTCCGCCTGCTCTGAGCAGGCGGACAAACATCGCTGGAAATCAACCCGATCGAGTACGATCGGGTTGATTGACACCCCCTGCTGGCCGCGAGTCTGCAGGGGGCGGCATTGCACCAGCAGCTCTTGTGAGCTGCTGGTGCAATGCTGAATACGGCGAGCGTATTGCTCGCCGTATTCAGCGAGGTCTGGCGGACCTGATCCGCAGTTTCGGATCAGGTCCGCCAGACCTTGATAAATAGAGGCCACTGTTTCAGTATCCCCCCCTTTATTACTCTGGAAGGTGTGTTATTATAATGCTGAAAAGTGCACATGCAAATGGGGCGAAACTTGCACCCTAACAAGTTCTGGAACTATCATCCAGATTAGATGCTGATGGAGAAAGGGTATTGGTTACCAAATTATTTAAAGGTAAAATATTTCTAATTTTTCAATCTACATTTTCATGTAACATTTTAACAATGGTTTGTTTAATATAAACCTTGTGATGCAGTGTTTGGGTAACACGTCCCTTTAATTATCTTCTAAAGGAGATAACAGGAGTAGTCAGAATTAAAAGGATATGCAATTCAACACTTTTCCTTTGTGATTCAGACAGAGCATATGATTTTTAAAACTTTTCCAACTTACTTCTACTATCAAATTCACTTTGTTCCCATGGTATCCTTTGTTAAATAGACACATAGGTACAGTGGGGCAAAAAAGTATTTAGTCAGCCACCAATTGTGCAAGTTCTCCCACTTAAGAAGATGAGAGAGGCCTGTAATTTTCATCATAGGTATACCTCAACTATGAGAGACAAAATGTGGAAACAAATCCTGACAATCACATTGTCTGATTCGGAAATAATTTATTTGCATAATGTGGTGGAAAATAAGTATTTGGTCACCTACAAACAAGCAAGATTTCTGGCTGTCACAGACCTGTATCTTCTTCTTTAAGAGGCTCCTCTGTCCTCCACTCATTACCTGTATTAATGGCACCTGTTTGAACTTGTTATCAGTATAAAAGACACCTGTCCACAACCTCAAACAGTCACACTCCAAACTCCACTATGGTGAAGACCAAAGAGCTGTCGAAGGACACCAGAAACAAAATTGTAGACCTGCACCAGGCTGGGAAGACTGAATCTGCAATAGGCAAGCAGCTTGGTGTGAAGAAATCAACTGTGGGAGCAATAATTAGAAAATGGAAGACATACAAGACCACTGATAATCTTCCACGATCTGGGGCTCTCACCCCGTGGGGTCAAAATGATCACAAGAACAGTGAGCAAACATCCCAGAACCACACGGGGGGACCTAGTGAATGACCTGCAGAGAGCTGGGACCAACGTAACAAAGGCTACCATCAGTAACACACTACGCCACCAGGGACTCAGATCCTGCAGTGCCAGACGTGTCCCCCTGCTTAAGCCAGTACATGTCCGGGCCCGTCTGAAGTATGCTAGAGAGCATTTGGATGATCCAGAAGCGGATTGGGAGAATGTCATATGGTCAGATGAAACTAAAGTAGAACTGTTTGGTAGAAACACAACTCATGTTTGGAGGAGAGAGAATGCTGAGTTGCAACCAAAGAACACCATACCTACTGTGAAGCATGGGGGTGGCAACATCATGCTTTGGGGCTGTTTCTCTGCAAAGGGAACAGGACGACTGATCCGTGTACATGAAAGAATGAATGGGGCCATGTATCGTGAGATTTTGAGTGCAAACCTCCTTCCATCAGCAAGGGCATTGAAGATAAAACGTGGCTGGGTCTTTCAGCATGACAATGATCCCAAACACACCGCCCGGGCAACGAAGGAGTGGCTTCGTAAGAAGCATTTCAAGGTCCTGGAGTGGCCTAGCCAGTCTCCAGATCTCAACCCCATTGAAAACCTTTGGAGGGAGTTGAAAGTCCGTGTTGCTCAGCGACAGCCCCAAAACATCACTGCTCTAAAGGAGATCTGCATGCAGGAATGGGCCAACATACCAGCAACAGTGTGTGACAACCTTGTGAAGACTTACAGAAAACGTTTGACCTCTGTCATTGCCAACAAGGATATATAACAAAGTATTAAGATGACATTTTGATATTGACCAAATACTTATTTTCCACCATAGTTTGCAAATAAATTATTTCCGAATCAGACAATGTGATTGTCTGGATTTGTTTCCACATTTTGTCTCTCATAGTTGAGGTAAACCTATGATGAAAATTACAGGCCTCTCTCATCTTCTTAAGTGGGAGAACTTGCACAATTGGTGGCTGACTAAATACTTTTTTGCCCCACTGTAGGTGTCTGGAGCACTATATGGCAGGAAATAGTGCTGCCATCTAGTGCTCTTGCAAGTAGATAACATTCTTGCCAAACTTCTGCCACATAGCGTTGCAGGCATGTGCACCCTCCTGAGCATATGACCCTGCTTTTCAACAAAAGTTACCAAGAGAATTGCTAGTAGAAGTAAAATAGCAAGTTGTTTTATTTTATTCTATGCTCTATCTGTATCATGCAATACATTTTTGGGGTTTCATGTCCCTTTAAGTGACTCAATGGGGCCTATTTATTATGGTGCGAGCGACATGATCTGATATAGCGGATCATGTCCACTGCACATTGATAAATGCAGACAGCCTACGCTCTCTGCATTTATCATTGCACCAGCAGTTCTTGTGAACTGCTAGTGCAATACCGCCCCCTGCAGATTCGCGGCCAATCGACCACTAGCAGGGGGTGTCAATCAACCCGATCGTATTTGATCAGGTTTATTTCTGTCGATTTCTGTCCGCTGCCTCAGTGCAGGCGGACAGGTTATGGAGCCCACTGATTCATAACTTCTGTTTCTGGGGAGCCTGAAGGCTCGCCGGAAACACGGAGCATCAAGCTCCTTACGAAGCATGATAAATATGCCCCAATAACTAAAATAATGTGCCTCCTCATTAAAGGAAACTCCCCAAAACACAGTAATGGGAAGAAATTGTCTTTGCAAAGTGAATTCATCAATAAACTTCTAACCAGAAGAATTTATAGGAAATACAGATTAGGGGACAGGAAGGAAGGGTTACTTACATGTGTTACCTTCTATTGGTGCCCATCATGAGCACAATGTGAGGGAAATGTCTCACAATATAGAAGCAAAGTACTATAAAAACCTTCTATAGATTGTATTCATACTGATTTGTGCCCCCTGAAATGTAAACACATTTATTGCACACAATCAGTCAGTGTGTTTTACGTGGTGATGGTTTTGCATATGTGTCTAATTTCCCCATATTGCTGACTCTTTTATTTGGGGATCTTAGTGGCCATATAAATGTTTTTCTCTGTCCTCGCTGTATCTGCTTGTTAAAGGGACAGTCAACTCCAAAATTTTTATTGTTTAAAAAGATAGATAATCACTTTAATACCCATTCCCCAATACAGTTATATTAATATACTTTTTACCTCTGTGATCACTTTGTATCAAAGCATCATCTGACAGCCCCATGATCACATGGCTATTCATTTATTATCTATTGACTTGCATTTTAGCCAATTAATGCAGTGTCAGCCACCACTCTATGGGAGGTAAATTTTACTTATACGGCCCACATGAACTATCAGTCTCCTGTTGTGAAAAGCAAATAAAAAAGCATGTGATTAGAAGCTGTCTGTAGTGACTTAGAAACAGGCAGAAATATAGAGGTTTAATGCTATAAAATATAATAATTAATATAACAATGTTGGTTGCGCAAAGCTGGGGAATGGGTAATTAAGGCGTTATCTATCTTTTTAAACAATAACAATTTTGGTATTGACTGTAACTTTAAGCAATAATACTGCTTAGGTTAAACAACATTAAAGGGCAGTTTACCCCACATTTTTCTCCCGTTTAATTTGTTCCCAATGATCAATTTTACCTGCTGGAGTGTATTACATTGTTTACAAATATCTCCTTTTACTTTATTTGGCATTTAAAATAGCTGATTTTGCCTGTGGTATGCCTACATATACTGAACATTTCTATACTAAAGTATAGGCTATAGACAAGCTATGTAAAAAAAGCCAGCATAAGAAATTACATTCCCATCCGAAGGTAGAAGAGATGAGCAATACAATGTTAATTTCTAATTGTTCTCCCTACGTATTGGACTTTGAAATATAGACAGAGATAATATAAAGAAGCACGTGTGTGTGTGTACAGAAAGAGGTAACTTAAGGAGATCTGATTTTCCTGCAAGAACAACCCATTTGTATGGGTTGTGGTTTCAAAGAACAAGTTCAAGCTATTTCATATACAAAAATAAACCTAAATGAGAAAATTCTCATACATTTCATATTTTACAGATGGTATAGCAAGTAACTAAAATCTCATGAAGGTGAAAACAAATTTACAATACCCCTTCCCTTTAAGTCTTAACCATCATGACTTCTGTTCTGAACGTCTAAAATATATTTAGGATCCCAACATTTGCAGTTCAATTTTTTGCAAGTGCCGTTTTGTGGTTTGGACACCCATTTGCCTTCCTTGTTCACATCACAACACTTGCTGCACTAGTTTTAAAAATTATAGATGGAACAATGAGAGTTGCTTAACTGATATTTTTTGACCATATTAAAGGGGCAGTAAAGTCAAAATTAAACTTTCATGGTTTAAACAGAGCATGCAATTTTAAACAATTTTCCAATTTATTTCTATTATCAAATTTGCTTTGTTCTTTTGAAGTCCTTTGTTAAGAGTAAGCTAGGTAGGCTGATAGGAGCTCAGGAGCATGCACGTTTCTTTAGCAGTCTATGGAAGCAGTGTTTGTATCTATGTATAACAATGCTATAAACAATGTGGCAAACACTGCTGCCAAATGGCTAGAGACACGTGCACGCTCCTGAGCTCAAATAGGATTTTTCTTTAATACAGGATACCAAGAGAACTAAGCAAAATTGAAAATAGAAAGTTCTTTAAAATGTCTCTATCCAGTTACATTTAAAGGGCCAGTGAAGTCAAAATGAAACTTTCATCATTCAGAAGGATCATATTTTAAACAACTTTCCAATTTACTTCTATTATATAATTTGCTTTGTTCTTTTGGTATCCTTTGTTGGACAGCATACCTAGGTAGACTCAAGAGCAGCAAAGCACTGCTGGAATGCTGATTGGTGACTGCACATAAATGATTATTTTCATTGCCTAACCCAATGTGTTTAGATAGCTCCCGGTAGTGCATTGTTGCTCCTTCAACAGAGGATACCAAGAGAATGAAGCTAATTTGATAACAAAAGTACATTTGAAAGTTGTTTAAAATAATATGTTCTATCTCAATCATGAAAGGAAATGTTTAGGTTTCACATCCCTTTAAGTTTCCTTTTGATTTTACTGTCCCTTTAAAAAAGCAATTGCTTTGCATCTCTAGAATTAAAGGACCAGTAAACTCAAAAGCAGTTCCTCATTCAATTTTCAATTTACTTCTTTTATCAAATATATTTTATTCTCTTGGTATCTTGTGTTGGAAAGCATACCTAGGTAGTCTGAGAGGCAGCTATACACCACTGGAGCTAGCTGGGAATTGGTGGCGACACACATATGACTCTTGTTACTGACTCATCAAATGTGTTGAGCTAGCTCCCAGTAGTGCATTGCTACTCCTCAACATGCCTAAGGTTACTCTTATTTTTTTTTTTTTATATATATACAAGTTTAGAGATGTATCTCTATGTTAAAGGGACACTGAACTCAATTTTTTTATTTTGTGATTCAGATAGAACATGACATTTTAAACAACTTTCTAATTGACTCCTATTATCAATTTTTCTTTATTCTCTTGCTATCTTTATTTGAAAAAGAAACACCAGAACCCTGGACAGCACTTGTTTATTGGTGGATGAATTTATCCACCAATCAGCAAGGACAACCCAGGTTGTTCATAAAAAATGGGCCGGCATCTAAACTTACATTCTTGCTTTTCAAATAAAAATACCAAGAGAATGAAGAACATTTGATAATAGGAGTTAGAAAGTTGCTTAAAATGGCGTGCTCTATTTGCTTCACAAAAGAAAAAAATTGTGTTCAGTGTCCCTTTAAAGCCCTTAGCAGCCTTTTTTCCCCTAACACCTGAGATCTCATATCTTTGAGCCTTTATAACTTTGATTTGCAATATTTGCTTTGAATAATTTTTATTAGATGGTTTTAGTATGCGTGTAACTGTATTGCGTAATGTATTTTTAATGTGTTTTGTAAAACTTCTTTGTTTTGCGAAACAGTTAAACAGAGTTCCGAGGATTCGGTAATCATTCTAGTGTAAATCGCGATTGCACTCAAGCGTTCGCATTTACTTTCAACTTTTAATATGAGCAGTAAACCCGACGAGCGCAAACACCCGCGATAAACCCCTTATTGCTCGCGCGTAACTGTTAACTCTCCACTCGTAACTTGGCCCTGTGTCTTAAATGAGAAATAGAATTCACAGATTTGCAGAAAGTTGTTGAATGTATTAAGCCAGACTGTGTGAATGAAAATGATTTGTATAAAGAATTTTGTTGTACCAAACTGTATGAAGTTGTAAAATAAAGTTGTTGTTTTTCCAGTAACTACTGTATAATTTGTGAAATCTGTTGATTGGTAACCCCACTATGACATTTACATAGTTATTGTGTTTACTAGAATCATTTTTGCTAATAAATTTGCATTTAATACATGATTCTACTGAAAACTACAATAGATTTGACCTTTTATGTTTCTTTAACAATTTAAAACTCCCCCCCCCATAAAAGGCCCAGTTTTATAATCCTATTCCAAACTATTCCCGTTTGACAGATTTACTAATGCTTCAGTAAATAAGGTTCAGTGCAAGGGATGCAAAAATGTTTTTTAAAATTAATCATGAAAATGAATGGCCACATGTTTTTATCTAAACAAATGCTGAATATTTTGTACATTTAATATTCCTAAAAAAAAATATATATATTTTATTGATTGCAGAATTCAAATGTAACGTTTGAAAATTCAAATATCAACATTCAAACACTGATTCTCATAGACTTTAATATAAGACTATGGCAATCAATATCTATACTATAATCACGTTTATGCTGTTGGCAGTTGTGCACGCATCCTCAAAGGAATGTTGGCAGCCCTAACAGTAAAACTCCCCCACCCACCAAACCCCCCAAAATAAATAAAAACTAACACTAATAAGCCTAAACTACCCATTTGTATGGACATTGCCCTTTAAAGGGCATTCAACTCTTTTTCACTGCCCTTAAAAGGGCATTCAGCTCTTTTGAAAATTGTCCAGTAAACCCTAACCTAAAAAAACCAACCCCCCCCCAAAAAAAATAATAAAAAACTAACACTAAAGCCTCTAATAGGCACTCATGGTTTCAGAAGTCTGGCGGAGAAGGTCTTCTTCTAGGCGGGTCCATCATCTTCATCCACAGTGAAGGTGGCGCGGAGCGGTGGTCCGAAGTGGTCTTCCCAGATGTGGCGGTCTTCTTAGATGTGCATGGAGAGAAGGCGGTGCGGAGAAGAGGTCCGTAGCGGTCTTCCCAAATGTGTCGATCCTCGGTGGCGGTCATCAGCGGTGGCGCTCCTCGGTGGCTGCACTCCTCTGCGAAGGCGTGGAGGTTCCCCTTCATGGGAAGACTGAATTCAAGGTACCCAATATTTATTGGGGTACCTTGCATTTGTATTGGCTGAAATGTTCAAAATCAGCCAATAGGATGAGAGCTACTGAAATCTTATTGGCTGATTTGAAAAGCCAATAGGATTTTAGTAGCTCTAATCCTCTTGGCTGTTTTGAAAAATTCAGCTAATAGTAATGCAAAGTACCCCAAATTGATTGCGGTACCTTGCATTTCATATTCAGAATCAGTATACGACGGACATCGGATGAAGAGGAGCCTTCATGCCGCCGATGACCACCACTGCCGCTGAGGAACACCGCCGCCACCACAGATGACCACCGCCGAGGATCCCCACATCTGGGAAGACCGCTCCGGACCTCCGCTCCGTGCTGCCTTCACTGTGGATGTAGATGATGGACCCGCCTGGAAGAAGACCTTCTTCGCCGGACTTCTGAAACCGTGAGTACCTATTTGGGGCTTTAGTGTTAGTTTTTTCTGTTTTTGTTTTGTTTTTTTTAGATTAGGGTTCATTGGGCAATTTAAAAAAGAGCTGAATGCCCTTTTAAGGACAATGCCCATACAAATGCCCCTTTAGGGTCAATGGGTAGTTTAGGTTTATTAGTGTTAGTTTTTTTTATTGTGGGGGGTTTGGTGGGTGGGGGTTTTACTGTTAGGGGGATTAAATGTAAAAGAGCTGATTTCTTTAGGGCAATGACCTACAAAATGCCCTTTTAAGGGCTATTGGTAGTTTAGTATTAGATTAGGGGGTGTTTTTATTTGGGGGCATTTTTTATTTTTATAGGGGCATTAGTTTAGGTTTAATTTTATTATTTTGAATAGCTTTGTTTATTTTTTTCTGTATTTTTACTTTTTTATTTTTTGTAGTTTTGGGGGTTACATTTTAACACATAGGCATCTATTTATCAAGCTGTTAACTTACCTGCATTCAACGGCACCAATACGCTCGCCTAAGATCGCCTAACAATGCTGCCGTGGACCTGAATATGTTCTCCAAAATTATCAAAAAAACTGTCAAAAAGCCATGCACCAAGTACGGTGCGATGAGCAGCGGACTGTTATTAACTAACAGTCATCAATCTTGCTGCTCTTTGGCTTTTTCCTAGCTTTATTGGTACCCTGTCACTAAACACCCACACTATACTATTAACCCCTAATCTGCCCCCCCCTACACCGCCGCCACTATATTAAATTTATTAACCCCTAAACCTAAGTCTAAACCTAACCCTAACTTCCCCTAACGTAAATATAATTTAAATAAATTTAAATAAATATTCCTAGCATTAAATAAATTATTCCTATATAAAACTAAATACATACCTATAAAATAAACCATAAAATAGCTACAATATAACTAATAGTTACATTGTATCTAGCTTAGGGTTTATTTTTTATTTTACAGGCAAGTTTGTTTTTATTTTAACTAGGTACAATAGTTATTAAATAGTTATTAACTATTTAATAGCTACCTAGTTAAAATAAATACAAAGTTACCTGTAAAATAAAACCTAACCTAAGTTACAATTACACCTAACACTACACTATAATTAAATTGATTCCCTATATTAACTACAATTAAATAAAATTAAACCCCCCCACTAAATTACAGAAAATAATAAAAAATTACAAGATTTTTTAAACCAATTACACCTAATCTAATCCCCCTAACAAAATAAAAAGCCCCCCAAAAATAAAAAAGCCCTATCCTACACTAAATTACAAATAGCCCTTAAAAGGGCCTTTTGCTGGGCATTGCCCCAAAGTAATCAGCTCTTTTACCTGTAAAAAAAAATTACAAACCCCCCCAACATTAAAACCCACCACCCACACAACCAACCCTACTCTAAAACCCACCCAATCCCCCCTTAATAAAACCTAACACTAACCCCTTGAAGATCACCCTACCGTGAGAAGTCTTCACCCAACCGGGCCAAAGTCCTCAATGAAGCCGGGCAAAGTCTTCATCCAAGCCGGGCAGAAGAGGTCCTCCAGATGGGCAGATGTCTTCATCCAAGCCGGGCAGAAGAGGTCCTCCTCAGACGGGCAGAAGTCTTCATCCAGACGGCATCTTCTATCTTCATCCATCCGGCGCGGAGCGGGTCCATCTTCAAGACATCCGACGTGGAGCATCCTCTTCATCCGGAGTCTTCTTGAACAATGACGGATCCTTTAAGTGACGTCATCCAAGATGGCGTCCCTTCAATTCTGATTGGCTGATAGAATCAGCCAATCGGAATTAAGGTAGGAAAAATCCTATTGGTTGATGCAATCAGCCAATAGGATTGAACTTCAATCCTATTGGCTGTTCCAATCAGCCAATAGAATGTGAGCTCAATCCTATTGGCTGATTGGACCAGCCAATTGGACTGAACTTCAATCCTATTTGCTGATTGCATCAGCCAATAGGATTTTTTCTACCTTAATTCAGATTGGCTGATAGAATTCTATCAGCCAATTGGAATTGAAGGGACGCCATCTTGGATGACGTCACTTAAAGGACCCGTCATTGTTCAAGAAGTCTCCAGTTGAAGAGGATGCTCCGTGTCGGATGTCTTGAAGATGGACCCACTCCGCGCCGGATGGATGAAGATAGAAGATGCCGTCTGGATGAAGACTTCTGCCCATCTGGAGGACCACTTCGCCCAACTTCGTTGAGGACTTTGGCCCGGTTGAGTGAAGACGTCTCACGGTAGGGTGATCTTCAAGGGATTAGTGT
Organism: Bombina bombina; assembly: GCF_027579735.1. Taxonomy (NCBI): domain Eukaryota; kingdom Metazoa; phylum Chordata; class Amphibia; order Anura; family Bombinatoridae; genus Bombina; species Bombina bombina. The sequence continues at coordinate 40,967,758 of NC_069506.1, forward strand.
TAGGTTTTTTTAAGGGGGGATTGGGTGGGTTTTAGAGTAGGGTTGGTTGTGTGGGTGGTGGGTTTTAATGTTGGGGTTTGTAATTTTTTTTACAGGTAAAAGTGCTGATTACTTTGGGGCAATGTCCCTTTTAAGGGCTATTTGTAATTTAGTGTAGGGTAGGGCTTTTTTATTTTTTGGGGGGGGCTTTTTTATTTTGTTAGGGGATTAGATTAGGTGTAATTAGTTTAAAAATCTTGTAATTTTTTATTATTTTCTGTAATTTAGTGGGGGGGTTTTGTACTTTAGATAATTTTATTTAATTGTATTTAATTGTAGTTAATTTAGGGAATTAATTTAAATATAGTGTAGTGTTAGGTGTAATTGTAACAGGTTAGGTTTTATTTTAAAGGTAACTTTGTAGTTATTTTAGCTAGGTAGTTATTAAAAAGTTAATAACTATTTAGTAACTATTGTACCTAGTTAAAATAAATACAAACTTACCTGTAAAATAAAAATAAACCCTAAGGCCTAGATTTGGAGTTTGACGGTAGCCATGAAAACCAGCGTTAGAGGCTCCTAACGCTGGTTTTAGGCTACCTCCGGTATTTGGAGTCACTCAAAAAAGGGTCTAACGCTCACTTTTCAGCCGCGACTTTTCCATACCGCAGATCCCCTTACGTCAATTGCGTATCCTATCTTTTCAATGGGATTTTTCTAACTCCGGTATTTAGAGTCGTGTCTGAAGTGAGCGTTAGAAATCTAACGACTAAACTCCAGCCGCAGAAAAAAGTCAGTAGTTAAGAGCTTTCTGGGCTAACGCCGGTTCATAAAGCTCTTAACTACTGTGCTCTAAAGTACACTAACCCATAAACTACCTATGTACCCCTAAACCGAGGCCCCCCCACATCGCCTCCACTCGATTAAATGTTTTTAACCCCTAATCTGCCGACCGCCACCTACGTTATCCTTATGTACCCCTAATCTGCTGCCCCTAACACCGCCGACCCCTATATTATATTTATTAACCCCTAACCTGCCCCCCACAACGTCGCAGCCAGCTACCTACAATGATTAACCCCTAATCTGCCGACCGCAAAGCGCCGCTACTTAAGTTATCCTTATGTACCCCTAATCTGCTGCCCCTAACACCGCCGACCCCTATATTATATTTATTAACCCCTAATCTGCCCCCCTCAACATCGCCTCCACCTGCCTACACTTATTAACCCCTAATCTGCCGAGCGGACCGCACCGCTACTATAATAAAGTTATTAACCCCTAATCCGCCTCACTAACCCTATAATAAATAGTATTAACCCCTAATCTGCCCTCCCTAACATCGCCGACACCTAACTTCAATTATTAACCCCTAATCTGCCGACCGGAGCTCACCGCTATTCTAATAAATGTATTAACCCCTAAAGCTAAGTCTAACCTTAACACTAACACCCCCCTAACTTAAATATAATTTAAATCTAACGAAATTAATTAACTCTTATTAAATAAATTATTCCTATTTAAAGCTAAATACTTACCTGTAAAATAAATCCTAATATAGCTACAATATAAATTATAATTATATTATAGATATTTTAGGATTAATATTTATTTTACAGGTAACTTCGTATTTATTTTAACCAGGTACAATAGCTATTAAATAGTTAAGAACTATTTAATAGCTACCTAGTTAAAATAAGTACAAAATTACCTGTAAAATAAATCCTAACCTAAGTTACAATTAAACCTAACTCTATACTATCATTAAATTAATTAAATAAAATACCTACAATTACCTACAATTAAACCTAACACTACACTATCAATACATTAATTAAATACAATACCTACAAATAACTACAATGAAATAAACTAACTAAAGTACAAAAAATAAAAAAATATTTACAAACATAAGAAAAATATTACAACAATTTTAAACTAATTACACCTACTCTAAGCCCCCTAATAAAATTACAAAGACCCCCAAAATAAAAAATGCCCTACCCTATTCTAAATTACTAAAGTTCAAAGCTCTTTTACCTTACCAGCCCTGAACAGGGCCCTTTGCGGGGCATGCCCCAAGAAGTTCAGCTCTTTTGCCTGTAAAAAAAAACATACAATACCCCCCCCAACATTACAACCCACCACCCACATACCCCTAATCTAACCCAAACCCCCCTTAAATAAACCTAAGACTAAGCCCCTGAAGATCATCCTACCTTGTCTTCACCTCACCGGGTATCACCGATCGGTCCTGGCTCCAAAATCTTCATCCAACCCAAGCGGGGGCTGGCGATCCATCATCCGGTGGCTGAAGAGGTCCAGAAGAGGCTCCAAAGTCTTCATTCTATCCGGGAAGAAGAGTAGATCTGGACCGGCAACCATCATCTTCCAAGCGGCATCTTCTATCTTCATCCGATGAGGACCGGCTCCATCCTGAAGACCTCCACCGCGGACCCATCTTCATCCGGCGACGTCCAACTGAAGAATGACGGTTCCTTTAAGGGACGTCATCCAAGATGGCGTCCCTCGAATTCCGATTGGCTGATAGGATTCTATCAGCCAATCGGAATTAAGGTAGGAATATTCTGATTGGCTGATGGAATCAGCCAATCAGAATCAAGTTCAATCCGATTGGCTGATCCAATCAGCCAATCAGATTGAGCTCGCATTCTATTGGCTGTTCCGATCAGCCAATAGAATGCAAACTCAATCTGATTGGCTGAACTTCTTGGGGCATGCCCCGCAAAGGGCCCTGTTCAGGGCTGGTAAGGTAAAAGAGCTTTGAACTTTAGTAATTTAGAATAGGGTAGGGCATTTTTTATTTTGGGGGTCTTTGTTATTTTATTAGGGGGCTTAGAGTAGGTGTAATTACTTTAAAATTGTTGTAATATTTTTCTTATGTTTGTAAATATTTTTTTATTTTTTGTACTTTAGTTAGTTTATTTCATTGTAGTTATTTGTAGGTATTGTATTTAATTAATGTATTGATAGTGTAGTGTTAGGTTTAATTGTAGGTAATTGTAGGTATTTTATTTAATTAATTTAATGATAGTATAGTGTTAGGTTTAATTGTAACTTAGGTTAGGATTTATTTTACAGGTAATTTTGTAATTATTTTAACTATTTTAGCTATTAAATAGTTCTTAACTATTTAATAGCTATTGTACCTGGTTAAAATAAATACAAAGTTACCTGTAAAATAAATATTAATCCTAAAATAGCTATAATATAATTATAATTTATATTGTAGCTATATTAGGATTTATTTTACAGGTAAGTATTTAGCTTTAAATAGGAATAATTTATTTAATAAGAGTTAATTAATTTAGTTAGATTTAAATTATATTTAAGTTAGGGGGGTGTTAGTGTTAGGGTTAGACTTAGCTTTAGGGGTTAATACATTTATTAGAATAGCGGTGAGCTCCGGTCGGCAGATTAGGGGTTAATAATTGAAGTTAGGTGTCGGCGATGTTAGGGAGGGCAGATTAGGGGTTAATACTATTTATTATAGGGTTAGTGAGGCGGATTAGGGGTTAATAACTTTATTATGATAGCGGTCAGGTCCGCTCGGCAGATTAGGGGTTAATAAGTGTAGGCAGGTGGAGGCGACGTTGTGGGGGGCAGATTAGGGGTTAATAAATATAATATAGGGGTTGGCGGTGTTAGGGGCAGCAGATTAGGGGTACATAAGGATAATGTAAGTAGCGGCGGTTTACGGAGCGGCAGATTAGGGGTTAAAAATAATATGCAGGGGTCAGCGATAGCGGGGGCGGCAGATTAGGGTTAATAAGTGTAAGGTTAGGGGTGTTTAGACTCGGGGTACATGTTAGGGTGTTAGGTGCAGACGTAGGAAGTGTTTCCCCATAGCAAACAATGGGGCTGCGTTAGGAGCTGAACGAGGTTTTTTTTTCAGCTCAAACAGCCCCATTGTTTTCTATGGGGGAATCGTGCACGAGCACGTTTTTGAGGCTGGCCGCGTCCGTAAGCAACTCTGGTATCGAGAGTTGAAGCTGCGTTAAATATGCTCTACGCTCCTTTTTTGGAGCCTAACGCAGCCTTTATGTGGACTCTCAATACCAGAGTTATTTTTATGGTGCGGCCAGAAAAAAGCCAGCGTTAGCTACGCGGGTCCTTACCGACAAAACTCTAAATCTAGCCGTAAGATAGCTACAATGTAACTATTAGTTATATTGTAGCTAGCTTTGGGTTTATTTTATAGGTAAGTATTTAGTTTTAAATAGGAATAATTTAGTTAATGCTAGGAATATTTATTTAGATTTATAAGTTAGGGGGTGTTAGGGTTAGATTTAGGTTTAGGGGTTAATAAATTTAATATAGTGGTGGCGGTGTAGGAGGGGGCAGATTAGGGGTTAAAAAATGTAATATAGTGGCGGTGGTGTAGGGGGGGCAGATTAGGGGTTAATAAATTTAACATAGTGGCGGCGGTGTAGGGGGGGCAGATTTGGGGTTAATACATTTAATATAGTGGCGGTGGTGTAGGGGGGGGCAGATTAGGGGTTAATACATTTAATATAGTGTCGGTGGTGTAGGGGGAGGCATATAATGTAGGTGGCAGTGGGCTCTGGGAGTGGCAGTTTAGGGGTTAAACACTTTATTGAGTTGCGGCGGGGTCCGTGAGCGGCGGTTTAGGGGTTCATAAGTTTATTAGAGTGGCGGTGGGGTCCGGGAGCGCCGTTTTAAGGGTTAATAAGTATTAATGTAGGTGGCGGCGGTGTAGTTGGGGCAGATTAGGGGTGTTTAGACTCGCTGCCTCCAGGGCGGTGGATTGAAAACCAGGTACGCTGGGCTGGAATAGTGGCGAGCGTACCTGGTAGACATTTGATAACTAGCAAAAAGTAGTCAGATAGTGCCGAATTTGCATTCGGAACATCTGTAATGACATAAGCATCCATCTGTGTCAGACTGAGACCGGCGGATCGTATGTTACGTCACAAAATTCTACTTTTGCCGGTCTGTAGGGTTTGATAACTAAGAGGAATCAGGCTCGCCACAAATACGCTGCGGAATTCCCGTGTATTTTTGGTTGACGGCTTGATAAATAGATGTCATAGACTGCCCTCTGGGCAGGCTTATCAACTAGTTCAAATATAATTTTCAAATGGTATTCAAATGCATCTATAGGCACAGAGACATAAAACATATTTTTGAAAAAAAACCATGGCACTGTTGTGTTATAATACTCAGGAGTAAGTCGACTATCTCCTGATTGCTTCATAAAAGTTCTATGGTAACAGTAGAAGTTTAACTTTGAAACTACAAGTTAACTGTCTGATATGGATATATGCTGATTTCCTGAGCGCTGAAACAAGAGCGCCTGTGCTACTCTGCTGTTTTGGAAGCTAACTAAGAGGGACTGTGTAGTGCAACTTAACGCTGGATAGGAGCGTGAGCTTTGTCGAGTCTGTATGGAAAGGCATTTAAGAATCTGCTGAGGACCCGCTTCTTTGACTACTCTAAGCGCTAAGTATATGGTACATCCTGGTATGTAATCTGCTTGACAGATCTGTGGAAGCCTGGTTCTTTCACTTTTGCTACGTGCCACTTCAGCTGATTCATCTTTACTACCTGGGAAACATTTGTTTCAATTGAACCAAGCTGTTTGACGACCACACCGCCTGGTTGAGAGTGATGTCACACGCTCTGGAAGCGCTACACACCCTTAGCAGTGAATCTGACACAGAGGATCAAGACGCTGAAGCTAAGTGACTATTCGCATTTATTTGTGATATTATTATTTCAATATGTTGCATGTGTGACCGAGTGAGTAGCAGGAATTGCTATGGTCTCCATCCACTATATCACCAATGACTCTTGTAGTAACGCAGTTAATACTACATCTGCTTGTTATGTTGCCGAATTTTGGTTCTGAGAAAACATTGTTACTAGTCTCATTAGTCTGTTATTAGTACTTTTCTCTGCTGAATTAATATTTAGGCTTGCTTAAGTCTCAGGTTTGTGCAGCATACGTATGCTTAGGGAGGTTTTCCTAGCCTGTTTATGTACCATAGATTCTTTATTTTACAATGTATATATGGTGTTCACTTTAGATGGTTTTGGCCTAGTTTAACTTGTGATCCACTTAATAGTGGTTTGGGATATTGATATAATAAATATATATGATTATTTTACTATAATCTGTGTGCCTTGTTTTTATCCCTTGCTTTTTAAGAACATTATTTTATGTTGTGAATGACATTCTCTCTGTGGTTTTTTTTTTTCAAATTTATTATCAAGGGTGGCACCAGTAGTAATTGATTCAGCAATATATCCTACTCTCTCATACCCATTTGTTTAATAGACATAAAACATATTTTACTTTACACCAAGAAAAGTAATCCTAAAGAAATCTGTTAATCATAACAGACTTTAAAGTGATATTTTTAAAAGCCCATTAAACACCTTGTAGTTATGAGACATTTTTGTTGCCTTGCTACAGAGTAATTAGACAAGTGTAACCATTTTCTAAACAAATTAACCCCATGTTTGCTGCAATAGATTTTCAGTAACCAAATTCCACCCACCACTTAGTGGACAAGTAGTGGTTAATGTGCAATCAAATGTATTGTCACTCTTTGTCCTAATTGTGTATTACACCCAAGTTAAAAGCTGTGACCCTGTAGGGTTCCCCAATATATGCTTGATTAGAAACACTAATGTTGAGGAATTAAGGGCTTTTTAATACCAGGAATTTATAGTCTTTCAATGCAAATTAAAATTTGACTTTTAGTTTAATTTTACACAGCGTCCTGTAGATCACATGCCAGAATTATTTAAAAAACAAAACAAAGCAATTATCCCATAGTGTATTGACCTGCTCTAATACACAAAGAAAAACTGTGAACAAAGTTTCATTAAGCAACCAATCAATTTTACAATGTATACCTGGTAAATACTAAACTATTGTTGACTTTAAATGAATACAACAGTTGTTTTGAAGAACTGAGCTTCTTTGTGTGCACCTCCTAGGAAGATACTCAGTGCGTTAGCTATGGTTAAGTCAGAGATCATGGATGTTGTAACGAAAGTGAGTCATTTGCATTCCAAGCTGCAATAGCTATTGATATGTTACAATAGGGCTTGTTCCAGTTGCTAAGAACTCCTATTCATAGACATTATATGAAATGGTGGTTGATTTTTTTTTTCTTTTCCAAACCATTTGAATCCATTAAACATACATTTATTTAGTTTAAATTCCCCTTTTCCCTCATTTACCTGTCACCTTGGTCTGTGCAGAACACTAGTAGACATGCTGCAAATTCAGGGCAGTTGGTATGTTTGAAATTTATACACAGAGGTAGAAAAATATCATTAGATTACTAGTCAATGGTTAAAAGCTACTAGCCCAGAGGGAAAATGTTACTAGTCCAATCAATACTAAAGATAGGAAAAAGTCAATTTGTTTTACTCATTTCTTTTTTTTTATTCTATATTTTGTTCATCCTAAAAAAAAGAAGAGTCAAAAAATAAAAAATGCTCTCAGCATGTCAAAGCAATATTAAAAGGACATGAAGTCCATTTTTTTTCTTTCATAATTCAGACTTTGGGGCATAATTATCAAGCTCCGACTGGAGCTTGATGCCCCGTGTTTCTGGCGAGCCTGCAGGCTCGCCAGAAACAGCAGTTATGAAGCAGTGGTCACAAAGACCGCTGCTCCATAACCTGTCTGTCTGCTCTGAGCAGGCGGACAGACAACGTCGGAAATCAACCCGATCGAGTATGATTGGGTTGATTGACACCTCGCTGCTGGCGGCCCATTGGCCACGAGTCAGCAGGGGGCGGCGTTGCACCAGCAGCTCTTGTGAGCTGCTGGTGCAATGCTGAATACGGCAAGCGTATTGCTCGCCATATTCAGCGAGGTCTGGCGGACCTGATCCGCAGTGTCGGATCAGGTCCGCCAGACCTTGATAACTTGGGGCCAGAGCCTTTAATTTTAAATAACATTCCATTTCATTTCTATTTTCTAATTTGTCTTGTAACTGGTGCAAAGGTAGTTTTCTTTTCACCAGTTACTGATTCAGCTGTTCACTAGCGAAGATTATCAAGCTATTAAGGTTTCTAACTCTAAGGGGCCGATCTATCAAGCTCCGAATGGGCCCAGAAACCGCAGTTAAGACCCCAGTTCCATAATCCTCTCCGTCTGCTCTGATGAGGTGGACAGGAAATGCAGGAATTCAACCCAATCGAGATGACACTCCCTGCTGGCGGCCGATTGGCGGCAAGTCTGCAGGGGGCGGCGTTGCACCAACAGCTCACAAGAGCTGCTGGTGCAATGCTGAATACGGAGAGATCAGGTCCAACAGACATTTGTTAAATAGGCCTCTAAGTCTAAGTCAGATACCTGATTCGCCAAGGGCAAATCTCCTGCCAGTTGGATGAACAACAACACTTCTTTCAGATGATGACTGGCTTCCACTAACAAAGACAACTCTAATACTGACTAACTTGGATCCTACAGAGAGAAAAAGAGAACGAACCAAAATTGATAATAGGAGTAAATTAGAAAGTTGCTTAAAATTTCATGCTCTATCTGAATCGTGAAAGAAGAAAATTGGGTTCAGTGTCCCTTTAACTAATACATTCTGGTGGACTTTATTGTTTGTAGAATACTGTTTATGTATGAGACTTATTAATTATTTTGTAAGATTTTCTTAAGCACGTAGTTTGCGCTTACATTAGTTCATTTCTCTTGGGGTAAATATATATATATATATATATATATATATAGAGCACACAGAGAAAGTCCAGCACTCACTTACAAGCTCTCAGCTGAGATTAAAAGCAAAAATGGAAGAGTTAGTTACCGCATCTGGCCAAATGGGATAAGCCCAGGTACCCCGTCAAGGTCTCTTCCAAAAACCTGGGTCCCTAAACAGCCACACAATGCAAGCTCTCAATCCAACAAACTGGGGACAAGTGAAGGGTGCACAGGCTTATGTAATCACCCTAGACATAACTAGATGGTCTTAGAGTGCAGACCCCTTCCGTGTTTTGTATATGTCTAGGGTGATTACATAAGCCTGTGCACCCTTCACTTGTTCCCAGTTTGTTGGATTGAGAGTTTGCATTGTGTGGCCAAATGGGAAATGAGTCCCTAAACAGCCACACAATGCAAAGATTGGCTGTTCAAATCAGCCAATAGGATGAGAGCTACTGAAATCCTATTGGCTGATTTGGTATCTTTATTTGAAAAAACAAGAATGTAAGCTTATTTTTTGTTCAGAACCTGGGAAGTGCTTGCTGATTTGGTTCAGCACCCATGGTGCTGAACCAAAAATGGGCTGGCTCCAAAGCTTACATTCCAGCCTTTTCAAATAAACATATCAAGAGAACGAAGGAAATTTGATAATAAGAGTAAATTAGAAAGTTGCTTAAAATTGCATGTTCTATCTGAATCAAAAAAGTTTAATTTTAACTAAACTATTCCTTTAATTTTTTAATTTTAATTTTAAGTTGTTGATTTTGCAGGCGTTCATGTGATACCGTTATCCTTGACATTGGAATAAATTCTATATTATAATCAACAGAGCCAAACTAGCAACTCACAGCTGGGACAAAGGTTCAAATCTATTTCAGTTCCGTACAGAGTTACCATGTTGTGGAAAGTTTTTTTCTATGAGAAGTTAGTTTTGCACATGTTTTATTGGTCCATTGTCATTATCCCAAATAAAAATAAAGCTGTCAATGTAGTAATTATCATTAATATATAACACAATAATAGAAAACAATACAATGACAAAAATATATCATTTGTTTTTCATTAATTATTAATTACTATATTCTCTTTATTGTTTGAATTGTCTCCAAATAAACTTGAAATACTGCTTAACCTTTTCGGATATAGTGAACAAATTGAATGTTAATAGAAGAAATCTATAACATCGTCTCTCTCTCTTTCTGTCTATGTGTGACTCAAAAGGACACAAATTAAATATAACATGCTTAAAATATTGTGTAAAATTGGTTGACTATTCGCAGATATTTTAAGCAGCAGCCAGTGGGTAGAATAAATACATTTTTATTAGCATAGCAAATAGATAATTTTATCTTAAATTATTTTGCTTATTTTCCACCATGTAAGCCTTAGACACATTCTGTTTTGATGAATACATTTAAGAAAAAAAGTAAGCATGACAATTGCATTAAAGTGGATACTGTTCTGCAAAGTAAACATCATCACCTGCAGAGACGAATGTCAACCCTTTAAAATCGTTCTAGATTATTCCTTAGTGTAAAACTTTGAAAAGAAAATTGATTTGATATGTTTTATGAATTTCGATCAGTCACTAGATTAGAAAAATAAATTAAAAAAGAGATGAGAAATGAAACTCGACGGCCTGTTCACAATACGATAAGATTATGGGTGAGACTGAGTAAAATAAGCAAAATAGGATTCAATTAAAATCTTCACTCGTATATTATATCTCTTAAGTAGGAACAGGTTGGATGCTAGTATTTTTTTAGATATGTTTATCTAAAAAATAATTATAAAAAATAAAATAATACCAAATATAATGTATTTTTTTAAATATATTTATACATTTATATAGGTGATGTCTTGGGAAAAGACAAAGTGGATATCAATAACATACACAACAGGGTAATAATTATTATTGTAATGCACTTTGCTGAAAAAGGAGGGCATTCTCCGTAAAATATATAAATATGAATAAATATATACCTCAATTTCAGTATTTTCTCTCAGCTAGATTACGAGTTTGGCGTTATGAGTGAAAAAGCAGCGTTATGGCCCATAACGCTGCTTTTCCCCTAACGCTGCTATTACAAGTGTTGTAGGTATAGGTGTACCGCACACCTTTTAGCCCGTCACGCAACATCAGTACCGCATTTTTAATGGGACTCCCATAGCGCCTGTATTACGAGTTTGCCTGGGAGGCCAAAAAGTGAGCGGTACACCCTATACTGACAAGAACCGTACCGCCATCTAAAGTCAGAAGTTATGAGTTTTACGTTACAAAGCTGTAGCATAAAATTAATAACTAAAGTGTTAAAAAGTACACCAACACCCATAAACTATCTATTAACCCCTAAACCGAGGCCCTCCCGCATCGCAAACTCTATAATAAACGTATTAACCCCTAATCTGCCGCTCCGGACATCGCCGCCACTATTAAAATGTATAAACCCCTATTCCACCACTCCCGACATCATCACCACTATATTAAACCTATTGACCCCTAAACCGCCACCCTCCCGCATCGCAAACACTATTTAAATATTATTAACCCCTAATCTGATGTCCGCCCACACCGCCGCTATAATAAACCTATTAACCCCTAAACCGCAAGCCCCCACAACGAAATATACTTAAATAAACTATTAACCCCTAAATGGAAAGCCCCCCACGACAAAATATGCTAAAATAAACTATTAACCCCTAAACCGAACGACCCCCTAACTTTATATTAAAATTACAATTTCCCTATCTTAAATGAAATTAAAACTTACCTGTCAAATTAAATAAATTGGTTTTAAATTTAAAAACACTTAAACTAAGATAATTATTAAACTACAATTAAACTAACTACCAATCAAGTTAAACTAAACTACACATTCAAAAAATCCTAACACTACTCTAAAAATTACAAAAAGTATCTAATTACAAAAAAATAACTAAATTACAAAAAAACCCCCACTAAATTACAAAAAAATAAGAAACAAATTATCAAAAATAAAAAAGAATTGCACCTAATCTAATAGCCCTATCAAAATAAAAAAGCCCCCCCCAAAATAAAAAAAAACCCCTAGCCTACAATAAACTACCAATGGCCCTTAAAAGGGCCTTTTGTTGGGTATTGACCCAAATAAATCAGCTCTTTTACCAGTAAAACTCACCACCCCCACAACCAACCCCCCAAATGAAATAACTATCTAAAAAAACCTAAGTTCCCCATTGCCCTGAATAGGGCATTTGTATGGGCATTGCCCTTAAAAAAGACATTTAGCTCTTTTACATGCCCAGACCCTAAACTAAAAATAAAACCCACCCAAAAAAAAACCTTCAAAAAACCTAACACTAACTCCCAACGATCCACTTACAGTTCTTGAAGTCCCGCTTGAATTATCCATCCAGCAGGCAAGAAGTCTTTAGCCAGGCGGCCTCTTTGATCTTCATCCAGCCGGTGAAGTCCTCGTCCAGGCGGCAAGAAGTCTTCATCCAGACGGCATCTTCTATCTTCATCCATCCGGCGCAGAGTGGGTCCATCCTGAAGACATCCGGCGTGGAGCATCCTCTTCATACGGTCGCCGCCATAAACTGGAACTTCAATGCAAGTGACGTCATCCAAGATGGCATCCCTTGCATTCCTATTGGCTGAAAGATTTCAATCAGCCAATAGGATTAGAGCTGCTAAAATTTGATTGGCTGTTCCAATCAGCCAATAGGATTTTAGCAGCTCTCATTCTGATTGGAACAGCCAATAGGATGAGAGCTGCTCAAATCCTATTGGCTGATTGGATGAAGACTTCTTGCCGGCTGGATGGATCCTTCAAGCGGGACTTCAAGAACTGTAAGTGGATCGTCAGGGGTTAGTGTTAGGTTTTTTTTAAGGTTTTTTTGGGTGGGTTTTATTTTTAGTTTAGGGTCTGGGCATGTAAAAGAGCTAAATGCCCTTTTAAGGGCAATGTCCTTACAAATGCCCTTTTCAGGGCAACGGGGAGCTTAGTTTTTTAGATTTACTGTTAGTTAGTTTTACTGATTGGGGAGGTGTTTGTATTTGTTTTACAGATAAAAGAGCTGATTTATTTGGGGCAATGCCCCACAAAAGGTCCTTTTAAGGGCCATTGGTAGTTTATTGTAGGCTAGGGTTTTTTTTATTCTGGGGGGGGGGGCTTTTTATTTTGTTTTATTTCACAGGTAAGTTTGTATTTACTTTAACTAGATAGTTAACTAGTCTACCTAGTTAAAATAAATACAAACTTACCTGTGAAATAAAAATAAAACATAAGCTAGCTACAATATAACTGTTAGTTATATTGTAGCTAGTTTAGGTTTTATTTTACAGGTAAGTAAGTATTTAGTTTTAAATAGGTATTATTTAGTTAATAATTGTAACTTTAGTTTAGCTCTATTTTAATTATGTTAAAGGAATAGTCTAGTCAAAATTAAATTTTCGTGATTTAGATAGACCATGCATGTGTAAGCAACTTTCTAATTTACTCCTATTATCAATTTTCATTAGTTCTCTTGGTATCTTTATGTGAAAAAGCAAGAATAAAAGCATAGGAGCCAGTCCATTTTTGGTTCAGCACCTGGGTAGCACTTTCTGTCTAAATGTAGCCACCAATCAGCAAGCACTACCTAGGTGCTGAGCAACAAATGGGTTGGCTACTTAGCATAAATTCAAATAAAGATAGCAAGAGAACAAAGAAAAATAGAAAATAGGAGTAAACTAGAAAGTTGCTTAAATTTGCATGTTCTATCTGAATCATTAAAGTTTAATTTTGACTACACTATTCCTTTAAAGTTAGGGGGTTAGGGTTAGGTTTAGGGGTTAATATAGTTTAATTTAGCTTGTTGCGATGTGGGGGACTGGTGGTTTAGGGGTTAATAGGTTTATTTAGTTAATAATTGTAAATTTAATTTAGCTATATTTTTATTATGTTAAAGGGTTAGGCTTAGGGTTGGGTTAGGGTTACGTTAGGGTTATGTTAGGGTTAGGTTTAGGGGTTAATGGATTTATTTAGTGGTAGTGATGTGGGAGGCCAGAGGTTTAGGGGTTAATAACTTTAGTATAGTGGCGGCGACATCGGGAGCGGCAGATTAGGGGTTAATGGTTTTATGTAGATGGTGGCGATGTTGGGGGCGGCAGATTAGGGATTAATAGTTTTATGTAGGTGGCGACGATGTTGGGGACGGCAGATTAGGGGTTAATAACATTATGTAGGTGGTGGCAATGTTGTGGGTGGCAGATTAGGGGTTAATAGCATTATGTAGGTGGCGGCGATGTTGGGGATGGCAGATTAGGGGTTAATAGTTTTATGTAGGTGGCGGTGATGTTGGGGCTGCAGATTAGGGGTTAATAACATTATGTAGGTGGCGGTAATGTTGGGGGTGGCAGATTAGGGGTTAAAAACTGTATGTAGGTAGCGATGTTGGGGGCAGCAGATTAGTGGCGCTTAGACTCGGGGTTTATGTTAGGGTGTTAGGTTTAAACATTATTTTCTTTTTCCCCATAGACATCAATGGGGCTGTGTTACGGAGCTTTTGTTTCCGCGATCGCAGGTGTTAGGCTTTTTTTTTGCCGGCTCTCCCCATTGATGTCTATGGGAAAATCCTGCACAAGCACGTCAAAGCAGCGCTTGTTTTCGGTGCGGTATGGAGCTCAACGCAACCATTTCGCAAGCACAAACCTGCTTTTAACAAACCTGTAATACCAGCGCTATAGGGAGGTGAAATAACGCCGCTTTTATGACGGTCGTTAAAATCCCTATAGCGCTCAAAACTCATAATTTAGCTGCCTGTGAGGTACCCATATAGATTATTCATCTTTTCCTTCAGCAGACCAAATACTTTTATAAGATAAATTTAGTTTGAAAAAACATGCCACCACATCAAATCCTAATAAATAAACAAAATTATATATATATACAGTCATGGCTAAAATATTGGCACCCTGCATTTCTGTCAGAAAATGCACGACTTGTTGCAATTACAAATGTTTAGGCACTCTCATGTTTATTTCTTTTGTTTGTATTGGTATGACACAAAAAAATGGAGAAAAAAATTCAAATCTGACACATTCCACGCAAAACTTCAAAAATGAACAGGACAAAATTATTGGCACTTTCACAAAATTGTCAGAAATAATTGCAGTCCTAGTTTGTGATGCTCTGTAATTTGTAATTAAACTCACCTGTATCAATTAACAGGTGCTGACAATATAGAAATCACACCGGCAACCAGTTAAAATGGTGAAAATTTGACTCAACCTTTCTGTTAGGTTTCTCTGTGTCACACTGAGCATGGAGAAGAGAAACAGCAGCAAGAATTGTCTGAGGATTTGAGAAAAAATTGTGGAAAAGCATGGACAATCTCAAGGTTACAAGTCCATCTCTAGAGATCTTAATGTTCCTGTGTCCACTGTGCACAACATTATCAAGAAGTTTACAGCCCATGGCACTGTAGCTAATCTCCCTGGATGTGGACGAGAGATAATTTGATCAAAGATTGCAACAAAGGATTGTCCGAATGGTGGATAAAGATCCTCAATCAACTTCCAGACAAATTCAAGCTGAACTTCAGGCACAGGGTACAAATGTGCCAGCTTGAACTATATGTCGACATCTGAATGAAAAGGGAAGCTATGGTAGGAGACCCAGGAGGACCCCACTGCTGACACAGAAACATATAAAAGCCATATTGGAGTTTGCCAAAACTTACCTGAGTAAGCCAAAATCCTTTTGGGAGAATGTGCTGTAGACAGATGAAACAAAATTACAGCTTTTTGGTAAAGCCCATCATTCTACTGTTTTCAGAAAAAGAAATGAGGCTTTAAATGAAAAGAATACAGTCCCTACAGTCAAACATAGTGGAGGTTCACTGATGTTTTGAGGTTGCTTTGCTGCTTCAGGCACTGGATGTCTTGACTGTTTGCATGGCATTAGGAAATCTGAAGACTACCAAAGAATTCTGTGGTGCAATGTAGGGCTCAGTGTCAGAAAGTTGGGTCTTCGTCAGAGGTTATGGGTCTTACAGCCAGACAATGACCCAAATCACACATCATGCTGGAGAGTACTGAACTGGCCAGCAATGAGTCCAGATCTCAATCCCATAGAGCACCTGTGGAGAGATCTCAAAACAGCAGTTAGGAAAAGGAACCCTTCCAATCTGAGAGACCTGGAGCAGTTGGCAAAATAAGAGTGGTCGAAAACTCCAGTAGAGAGGTGTAAGAAACTCATTGATGGTTACAGGAAGTGATTGATTTCAGTTATTTTTTCCAAGGGGTGTGCTACCAAATATTAAATTGAGGGTGCCAATAATTTTGTCTAGTCCATTCTTGGAGTTTTGCGTGGAATGTGTCCGATTTGGCTTTTTTTTCTCCACTTTTTTGTGTCATACCAATACAAACAAATAAATAAACATGAAAATACATAAACATTTGTAATTGCAACGATTTTCTGGGCAAAGTGGTGCATTATCTCACAGAATTGCAGGGATGCCAATATTTTTGTTCATGAATATATATATATATATATATATATATATATATATATATATATATATATATATATATATAGCAGTATTGCTTCAGACCTGAGGAAGGGAGGAAAACTCTTGAAAGCTTGTCTTTGAAATATAATGTTAGTCCAATATAAAAAGATATCACTGCATACTGCAATACTCTGTTATTTGAGCATCTTATCTACTATCTACTATTATCTATTTATCTATATATATATATGCACACACATAAATACACATACACACATTTCCTTTTTTTATGACAGTACCAGTATGGGAGATATCATTTCTTAAATATTTCAAACACACATTTTATGGTCCAACATTTAGAATCAGTTTGCCTTCCCATACACCAGAAATTAGAATTTTAGGTCTATATTTATGTAAAAAAAAATAATAATTGATAATCAGAAATTAAAATGAGTTTATTAGCACCATCTTGAAATGTATGCAGAAAATGAATAAGCGGTTGCTGCCAGGCAATTATTTCTATGACAATTACTTGACAGTTATACAAGCATGAAACCCCTTCATTTAAATAACCAGAACCCCCCCTCAAAAAAAAAAAAATATTGCTAACTCTCACCTAGATTACGAGTTTTGCGTTAGAGGCTGTGCGGTGCTCACGAACAGTTTTCCCTCACCGCTCACTTACCTACAGCGCTGGTATTACGGGTTTTTACAAACCCATCGTTAAAAGACAAGTGAGCGTTGAGCAAAATTTTGTTCATTACCGCACTCCAATACCATTTCCTCTAAAGGATTGAGTTTGAATAATATCAGTATCATGGAATATAGAAAATAATAATTTAATTGTATATTTTTAAATCAAGATCAAAATAATCTATTTAAAAAACAAATAAATATATATATAAAAGGGTCAGAGGTTATATTCATTATTTGACTGCTTGATTGCATCACAATCTTACATGGGCATGGCTAGATATTGCAGTTAATCCTCCTTGTAAAATCAGCAGCTTTACTAGATACCAGAGAGAATATAACCAGAAATATCCTATATTAAACATTATCTTTTTTCTTAATTTCTTTAAACTTCAAGCTTCTTGAATTTCATGCAAACCTCATGACAATTATTTTTTTTTTTATATAAGATTAGATGAAAATCTTCTGTTTAAAGATCTCCCAACACGAAATGGAAAAAACACTAATAGAGGAAATTCACGGCACAGTTATTGTGCGGATGTAAGACAAAAACATTTAGAAGGAACTATCTGTAGTTTGTCAGTTGTTATTTCTTCATCTTAGGAACCTAGGACCAGCGGCTACTTATTTAGCTGTCTTGTCAAGATCATTGTCAGGTTTTCAAGTGTAGTCTTTCAGATCAGAGCATATTGCTTCAATTTGGGATTAATTTCTTTCATAAACATACTTTCAACTAGACGAAATGATTACATTTACCCTTGAGCAGACTTTTGTTGTACATCTTTTTCTCTGTGTTCTTCCAAATTTACTTTTGGGAAATTTTAGCTAATGCTTTATGTGCCACATGTCACACAAGTATAAAACAAAGTTGTTTCAATTAATATTCTCAAAAACAAAAACTCACTTTCTTAAATGAAGATTAAACACTAAACAAAAGCTAGATATAGTAATGTATTCAAAGCAAATATTAGACTGAGAATAATACGCAGACTTAATTTTTTAAATTATGATAGTTGATTAAATATTGAAGTGTAATCCAAACAATAAGAGAGGGGAAATCCATGGGTCTGTTAACTACAACGTGTTTAATGCCCAAAGAGCAAAACATGTATTGTTAACACAGCTATGATGATAGCTTCACTAATAAAGTAGCTAATAATACTGTCACTTTCTCCTGCCTTATTATTTGTTGGCTTACACATTTGTAAGTGCATGAGAGGAACCATGCTGCCGAGGGAAGCTGGAGCAACTCAGTGGTGCAGACAGGTAGTTCCCAGGAGAGGTTTGTGAGCAGCACTTATGATCCCTATTTAGCTCATCCGCTAGCCTTTGTGGAGAATACAGCTCCGGCCATTCTAGCCCACCTGGGATTATAGGCAGAGATCAGCATGAATGATGGCATAACAGGAAAACTACATTAAAACCAAAAGGCTTGTGGATAACAGATTGAAAGGAGTGACAGATTGCCCTGGGTAAATGGACCTCTACAAACTTGTGAGTATGGCTATATTCGGATTGAAGCTGCACACAAGTGCTTACCTGACACTAGATATGATTACAGAACATTGAGGTACAGTATGGACTCCATTTACTAAGCTGCTATACCCCCAGCATTTCAGGTTTGCATGAGAGAGCCTGAAATGCTAGTTAAGTAGAACAAGTTAAGTAGACCGCTGCTACTTAATGTCTTCGCCATTTAAAATGTGGCATATTTCAATTATCCTAAGCAAGTCAGATTGGGATTATTTACAATCGCCTCTTGCAGAGGACTGGCCATGGGTGAGCAGGGGGCCAAATTACAGTAAGTAGAAGCTTGTGCAATGTTAAACACGGGATGCATATTGCTGACTGCTCAACATGAGGCTGGGCAGACAAGGTTCCTGACAGCGAACCTAGTCCTCAACCGCGTGATAGTAAATAGAGCCCAATGTTGCCTTAAAGTAATGGGCAATGCCTTGTTATAACCTAGGTTTAAAAGTCTGATGCCTGCTGTTTTATCTTATCTCCTTAACTGAGGCTAGTTAAAGGGACATTGAACCCAAATTTTTTTCTTTCATGATTCAGATAGAGCATGCAAATTTAAGCAACTTTCTAATTTACTCCTATTATCATTTTTTCTTCGTCCTCTTGCTTTCTTTATTTGAAAAAGAAGGCATCAAAGCTATTTTGTTGGTTCAGGACCATGGAAAGCACTTGTTTATTGGTGGGTGAAATTATCCACCAATCAGCGAAAACAACACAGTGTGTTCACCAAAAATGGGCCGGCATCTAAACTTACATTATTGCATTTCAAATAAAGATACCAAGATAATGAAGAAAATTTGATAATAGGAGTAAATTAGAAAGTTGCTTAAAATGGCACGCTCTATCTGAATCACGAAAGAAAAAAATTTGGGTTCAGTGTCCCTTTAAGTGCAGTTATAATTGAATTACTAGCAGGTAATATTTTGGCCTAGGCCAGTGAGTTTTAGGCGGGAAGTACATTTTAAAGGGTAGTTGTATGTCAGGAGCATCTAAACCTTTTTATATGGAGGCAGAGTCGCTAATAGTGGTGTAGGTATGGGACCACATTACATTATACTCAAAAATTGAAGATAAAAACTCAAAATAAAATAAGATTATAATCACATTTTAGTTTAAAAATGTTTGTTCGATTCAGTAAAGGAAACAAAGCACTGCAATACATATTGAAACACTCTATGATAGATAGTACAGAGAAGAGTTTTGTGTATCATGTCCCTTTAAGTTTTGAAAGAGTGTATTTACTGGTGGGGGGATTGTGTTGGATGCATCTTTTTAGGGGGTTGTGTTTAGAGGTAATTATGTAGAGGAGATGGTGTTGAGGGAGTAATTTAAGTCAGGGGGTTGTTTTGGGGAGTATTATATGGTGCAAAAGATAGTATTGGGGTGCTGGGTTAGCAGTTTACTGAGGCTGGGTTACATATAAGGTTAATTGCAAGTTTCTTGTATAGGTTTAATTGTATTGAGTGGTTTTGTATTAATTGTATTAAATGATAATTATATGCAGTTCAATTATATGTATTTTATTTTATCCTGTATCTTAAGTTTTAGGCTGCCTAAAAGTTTTTGTAAAACAGCTATAATCTGTTGTTTAGAATCAAAATGGTTTAGGTGACCATGTAGCTTGATGCATATAATCGCTTTTAACAACATTTGTAAGGTACAATTACTAATCTGTTATAGATTTACCTAATAAAAGTTACAGCTGTGCCACTTACTCTCTGCACAGTGAAATGGCTGGCTCGCCATTACCAGTAGCAACAGGGATGTGGCATCCTATGCAAAGCAAAATGATTCATTAATTATCTGGTAAACATAATTTATAAGATTTTTTTTTAATATTATGGTTTAATTGGTTAACTTGGTGATGTTGTACTGGATAGCAGGCATGGTTTTTTTCCTGTATTGTTGACAAAAGTTTGCCACACTAAGAACTGCTAATTACTTTTGCCCTTCAGGCATTATTCCATTTAAAAAACTCAATGGGATATTTTGCAGCACATTAGCCTCCTTTCATCACTTCACTTCCATCACATTTTGTGCATTTTGATATTATAGGTTATGCCATTTCAATTGACAACTGCCTGAGCAATGTACAAATATAATTCTACATTGAGAAAAGAAAACATCAAATTTTGATTGTAGCAATTGAACTGTGGACAGCTTGCCGCTGGTACAGATTGCATAAATTAATTTAGCCTGGAGCTAAATTATATTTCCATCAAAATATACAAATTTCATAGAAGTAGTCGTGTCTAGAACTCAGTAATACTTTAACCCACTGAATGCCATGGTTAAAGGAACACTTTCACCTGTAATATTATGATTCATTTGCAAGAGAACAGCGTCCTCCCTGCTACACTTATTATAGATTTTGACTCCTAAATAATGGGAGGTTTATTTAAAAAGGGGCTTGTTTTTCCTAAATTTATCTTGGGATTTTTTGATTCTTAGAGGCCTATTTATCATGTCTGTCGAACCTGATCCGACAGTGCGGATCAGGTCCGACAGACCTCGCTGAATGGGGAGAGCAATACGCTCTCCGTATTCAGCATTGCAGCAGCAGCTCTTGTGAGCTGCTGGTGCAATGCTGCCCCCTGAAGACTCGCGGCCAATTGGCCGCCAGCAGGGAGGTGTCAATCAACCCAATCATACTCAATCTGGTTGAATTCCGACGATTCCTGTCCGCCTCATCTTTAGACCGCTGCTCCATAACTTGTGTTTCTGGTGAGTCTGAAGACTCGACAGAAACACGAGGCGTCAAGCTCCATTCAAAAAATACAAAAAAGAAAAGACAGAATGGAACAGGCTACTGATAACTACCTCCTATGACTTTCTTCTGTCAATCTCTTCTTACTCCTTGCCCTTTACTTGCTTTCCATCCCTCCTCATTTTCCCTTTTTTCCTCTTTTGTCCATTCCCCTATCTCTATAATTCAATATTTCATCTCTCTTTCTCCATATAGCTCGTGCAGCAACTCTCTACCGACATTTCATTGGCTTCCTTAGCCTCAAGAATCACATTTAAGAAAAAAAAATCTTTATCTTAACATACAAAGCTTTCGCCAGCTTGTACTCCTTTATCTCTGCCCATGAGTGGAAATACTCTTCCACCCATCTCCCCTGCTCTGCCCATGACTTTTTTTTCTTCACCTCAGTCATTATCTCTTCACATTCCTGTCTGCTATACTTTTCCAGACCTTAACCTATTTTGTGGACTTTCTTGCTTCCAGAGATTTACATGCTCAATAAAAATGTATCTGTTCAGGGAAACATGGAAATTACATTAATATATATCTCTGATTCTCATACCTCAGATCCTTTGATTCCCCATCCATCACACTTCTTCATTGACTTCATTTAGAATATATCTTCATAAGTCTGTCTGTCCTGTAGAGTATTTAATGTAAGAGAGGCTTACAGCAAATAGTGACTCACAGACAGGTCCCTCAATTCATTACAGTTAGTTTAACTGTCTTTTGGCTATTGCACTTTATATTCCTTTTGCTACTGTATTGAAGCCTTATAAATAAATTGCTATAATATCATACAAGATATCATAAATAATTGTTGGATTCCTATACCCTGAAATTATTATTTATGTAAAATGGATTTTACCAAACTATGTGGTCTATTCCAATAAATTATAATCCCTTGGAAAATCAAGTTATCATACAATTTTCTAGTGAGATTGCAATACATTAAAGGGACATAACCCATATGTTAAATCTCTTAAAATGATGCAGCACATTTGTAAATAGCTGACTAGAAAATATCATATGGCCATCTCTATGTAAAAAAATGAAGATATTTTACCTTAAACAGTCCTCAGTTCAACAGAGTAATTTATTTTTTTACTGTCATCTGCATGGTGAAAAAAAACAGCCATTCAGCATCATCAGTTCTTTACTGTGATTATGTGGGATTTTACCATAACACTTTAGATTTAGTGGGATTTTACCATATTAATGTGATTAGGTGGGATTTTACCATAATAATATGATTATGTGGAATATTACCATAATACTGTGATTATGTGGGATTTTACCATAATAATATGATTATGGGGGATTTTACCATAATATTTTGTTTATGTGGGATTTTACCATAACGCTTTGATTTAGTGGGATTTTACCATAATAAAATGATTATGTGGGATTTTGCTATAATACTGTGATTATGTGGGATTTTACAAAAACACTTTGATTTAGTTGGATTTTACCATAATAATGTGATTATGTGGGAATTTATCATAATAATATGCTAATGTGGGATTCTACCATAATACTGTGATTATGTGGGATTTTAGCATAATACTGTGATTATGTGGGATTTTACCATAATAATGTGATTATGTTAGATATTACCATAGTATTGTGATTATGTGGGATTTTACCATAATTATGTGATTATGTGGGATTTCGCTATAATACTGTGATTATGTGGGATTTTACCATATTAATGTGATTATGTGGGATATTACCATAATACTGTGATTATGTGGGATTTTACCATAATACTGTGATTATGTGGGATTTTAGCATAATACTGTGATTATGTGGGATTTTACCATAATAATGTGATTATGTTAGATATTACCATAGTACTGTGATTATGTGGGATTTTACCATAATTATGTGATTATGTGGGATTTCGCTATAATACTGTGATTATGTGGGATATTACTATAATACTGTGATTATGTGGGATATTACCATAATAATGTGCTTATGTGGTATTTTACCATAATAATGTGCTTATATGGGATTTTACCATAATAATGTGCTTATATGGGATTTTAGCATAATACTGTGATTATGTGGGATTTTACCATAATAATGTGCTTATGTGGGATTTTACCATAATAATGTGATTATGTGGGATTTTACCATAATACTGTGATTATGTGGGATATTACCATAATACTGTGATTATGTGGGATTTTACCATAATAATGTGCTTATGTGGGATTTTACCATAATAATGTGATTATGTGGGATTTTACCATAATACTGTGATTATGTGGGATTTTACCATAATAATGTGATTATGTGGGATTTTACCATAATACTGTGATTATGTGGGATTTTACCATAATAATATGATTATGGGGGATTTTACCATAATATTTTGTTTATGTGGGATTTTACCATAACGCTTTGATTTAGTGGGATTTTACCATAATAAAATGATTATGTGGGATTTTGCTATAATACTGTGATTATGTGGGATTTTACAAAAACACTTTGATTTAGTTGGATTTTACCATAATAATGTGATTATGTGGGAATTTATCATAATAATATGCTAATGTGGGATTCTACCATAATACTGTGATTATGTGGGATTTTAGCATAATACTGTGATTATGTGGGATTTTACCATAATAATGTGATTATGTTAGATATTACCATAGTATTGTGATTATGTGGGATTTTACCATAATTATGTGATTATGTGGGATTTCGCTATAATACTGTGATTATGTGGGATTTTACCATATTAATGTGATTATGTGGGATATTACCATAATACTGTGATTATGTGGGATTTTACCATAATACTGTGATTATGTGGGATTTTAGCATAATACTGTGATTATGTGGGATTTTACCATAATAATGTGATTATGTTAGATATTACCATAGTACTGTGATTATGTGGGATTTTACCATAATTATGTGATTATGTGGGATTTCGCTATAATACTGTGATTATGTGGGATATTACTATAATACTGTGATTATGTGGGATATTACCATAATAATGTGCTTATGTGGTATTTTACCATAATAATGTGCTTATATGGGATTTTACCATAATAATGTGCTTATATGGGATTTTAGCATAATACTGTGATTATGTGGGATTTTACCATAATAATGTGCTTATGTGGGATTTTACCATAATAATGTGATTATGTGGGATTTTACCATAATACTGTGATTATGTGGGATATTACCATAATACTGTGATTATGTGGGATTTTACCATAATAATGTGCTTATGTGGGATTTTACCATAATAATGTGATTATGTGGGATTTTACCATAATACTGTGATTATGTGGGATTTTACAATAATCTTGTGAAATTTCAAAGTAAACTTTCTTAAACTGAGTGAGGAGTAAAATAAAGTGACTGTACCTGCACATCTCAGATGCATGTTCCCTTGCAAGTCCCAGGACATGCATCCTGATTGGCTGCTTAAAGTCCTTTAAAAGTAGGTTGTGTCTACTGCAGACATTTTGAGGTAAATATATACCTTTTTTGATATAGATATGCCAATGTGATATTTTTATTCAGCATTTTAAATATATGCTGCTTCCTTTTTAAATGATTTAGTGATTGAGTAACACATATATTTAACTTCACCAACTTTTTGCATTGGAAACATTGACCCCACATTTTGTATACTTCATTTCATAATAAGGACACAGACACTGAAGTGGGTGAAAAAAGGCCGTAGCCCGCATTTATTAAATTGAAGTTAAAGGGACACTCAATCAAAATTAAACTTTAATTATTCAGATAGAGCATGCCATTTTAAACAACTTTCCAATTTACTTCCATTAACTAAATGTGCACAGTCTTTTTATATTTAAACTTTTTCAGTCACCAGCTCCTACTGAGCATGTGCAAGAATAAGTGTGTATGCATTTGTGAATGGCTTATGGCTGTCACATGGTACGTGTATGCATTTGTGATTGGCTGATGGCTGTCACATGTTACAGGGGGAGTGGAAAAAGACATAACTTAAAATTGTCAGAAAAAAAATCTACTACTCATTTAAAGTTCAGACTAAGTGCTATTGCATTATCTTGTTATCTTGCATTTGTTGATTATGCAAATCTACTGTGTTGACTGGTCCTTTAAGATGAAGTTAAAACTTTAAACAAAACTCAAACTTCACATAAAGGTGCTTGCCCCAATCCACATCATGTGCCTTCCACTGGCACTCTGCCAGGCACGCCCCCCATTAATAACCTCTCCCCATACATGAGGAGGTACCAGCTCACACAATTAATTAAACTTTTAAGGCTAGCACCCCGCCTCAGCTGGGACAACCACCAAAATTAGGGTGGGAGGGAGGGCCACTTTTTTCCCGCTCACAGGTACCTGCTCCCGCTGAAAACAAATTCAAAATGAGTAACGGCTCTAGACCACACCCCATTATGTCACAAGTGGGGTTAATAACCCCTCCCCACAATTTCATTCATCCGGGGTTTCCTTGACCCCACATTTTGTATACTTCTTTTCATAATAAGGACACAGACACTGAAGTGGGTGAAAAAAGGCCACAGCCCACATTTATTAAATTGAAGTTAAGATGAAGTTAAAACCTTAAACAAAACTCAAACTTCACATAAAGGTGCTTGCCCCAATGCACATCACGTGCCTTCCACTGGCACTTTGCCAGGCACGCCCCCCATCAATAAAATCTCACCATACATGAGGAGGTACCAGCTCACACAATTAATTACACTTTTAAGGCTAGCACCCGCCACTGTTCAAACTAACTTTGAGCACGACCCCACAAGGCTAAGGCTTTTTTCACCCCTTCGCTCAGATTAAAATTAAAGAGGTGGAGCCCCACCTCATTGTGGTGGACCCCGTCCTTCAAGAAAAAACATTTTCCGGACTCCTCCTCAAACTCCACATGTCGGGTACCAAAACCACCCAACCTAGACACAAAGCTCGTAACCATCCTATTAACTTTCCTCCTTGACGCTTCCAACCTTCTGATATCCCAAGCAGACCTCCTACATGAACAACATTCAATATCCGACCATACCACTAACAATTGTGGAAACAATTCTTTCAACCTACCCAAACCCCACCTGATCCTATCCACTAATTCTTTCTGCGCCATGAAGCCCAGATAGTTGCCCCCTGCATGAATAACCAAGATATTGGGAGGGCGAAATATCCTAGCCTTATCAATCACCTGACCAACTACCTGGTACCACCTCATTCACCACACCCCAAACCATTTAACTATCACTTGATCTGCTGAAAATTTTAACTGGTTCCCTGAATCCTTTACTGATGCTGCCTTCCTCGCCCAATATATGTAAGAATGGCCGACAATCCAACAGTGAAGTGGACCTGCTAAAACAAAAAACAACTATAACTCCAACCCTGCTCTAATATACAATTTAAAACAAACAGATCCCCATCTTCCAATCCTCTTCACCACACTATCACTCAAACCCAGATTCCTAGCTTCCGTTGCTGCCCCTATCCTAAAAGAATGGCAACCAAACTCACTCTCATCCACACCCACTACAGCAAGCGCCTTCTTCATCACAGCCCCAAACGGGAACCGACACAAAGCCGACCTATCCTCATGTGACAACAACGGTCCCGCACCCAATCCTTTTCAAACCTCCAAAAATTCCCTAACTGCCGTGACCGGGCAGCACACACCCCCAACTTTCAAAAGCCTAATCCCTTTAACTTCCTGATCTGTCTCTTAGACTTCCTCAACCACAACAACAACTTGTGCGAGTTCACCACCACATCTTCCCACCGAAGAAAGCTAACAAAAAGGCCGCCCTGAACAATAAAAATTCAAAAGAAGAAAAACATACTCCCGGAAGGGCCAATATAACCTTCTTCAAAACCGAAAAAAACAATGGCCGTCTCTTATCCACCGACCCCTTGCCCTGAACTATCCCCCTAACCACCATGCGGACCCCAAAATTCTTAGTTAAATCCTCACAACCCAAAAGGTTAAACAAAAAAGATAATGCTGCCATCTTACGCTGAACAACAGAGTGAGACAATTTAGAGCCTTTCCATTCTTCAATCCAGTCCAACATCACACTGATATCACTTGCAAAGGAGTCCCTAGCTGCCTCTAATTTGCTCAACCACTGAAGCCATACCACCACATACACCCTCCCAGTTCCCGCAGCCCTAAAATAGATGTTGTGTCTCAGACATTCCAGAACAAACATTCTGAGTAAACCCACTACCGGCTTGGACCTAGAAGACAAACGGTTAATGGCACAAACCACCCCCACATTGTCCGAATGAAAAACCACCTTTCTATCCTCAAACCCGTCACCCCAAACCTTGACAGCCACAACCAGGGGGAACAATTCCAAGAAGACTAAGTTAATTGTAAGACCCGAAACAGACCAAGACTCAGGCCAAGCACCCGCGCACCATTTCTGCCTGAACAAAGCCCCAAATCCATGGGCTCCAGCCGCATCAGTAAGCAAATGTAACTTCCCGTTCAGAACCTCAGCAGCCTGAATCAAAGCCCTACCGTTAAAATCAGCCAAGAAAGCTTTCCAAACTCTCAAATCCTCCCTCAACTCAAAAGACAAGCGAATCCTCAAATGAGGAAGCTTAACACCAACAGTGGCCAAAGACAATCTCCTACAGAACATCCTCCCAACCGGAATTATCTTACAAGTGAAATTCAACTTCCCTACCAACGACTGAATCCCTCTCAGAGTAAGCTCTTTCTTTGCTAAAGCCACATCGATAGTACAGACCAAATCCACAATCTTGTCTTCCGGCAACCGGCATTCCATTAATACTGAGTCAATACAAATGCCCAAAAAACTAAGGACAGAAGAGGGTCCTTCAGTTTTTTCAACTGCAACCTGGATCCCAAAATCTTTGGCCACCTCAAAAAATGCAACCATCAAATCCTGGCAAACCCCACTATTAGCCGGGCTTACAAACAAAAAATCATCCAAATAGTGGATGATGGAAGACCAACTAGCCTGCTGCTTGACCACTCATTCCACAAAGCAACTGAACTTTTCGAAGAAAGAACAAGATATGGAACAGCCCATCGGTAAGCACAAATCCATGAAAAATTACCCCTCAAAATAGCATCCCAACAGATGGTGACACATAGGGTGGACCGGGAGAAGCCAACAATGCACCACGGCCGGCCTCCCTAATCAAATCCAATGCCCTATCAAAAGAAGCGTCCCTCACAGCCGACACTTCAGGATCAATACCATCATTTACCGAAGACCCTTTAGGAAATGACAAGTGATGGATTAGTCTGAATTAACCTGGAACCTTTTTGGGGACCACACCTAAAGGTGAAACCCTCAAATTTTTTAAAGGAGGGTCCCGGAATGGGCCCGTCATCCTACCCAAGGCCATCTCCTTCTGGAGCTTAGTGGCCACCACCTCAGGAAAGTCATTCGCAGATTTTAGGTTACCCAGAAACCCAGCCCCAACGCCCTCTACAAAGGGAATACGGAAACCCGAACTGAAACCAGACAAAAGCAAATCCGCATCCCCCGCCTTACCCCTACGCCTACCGTACTGCCTTAGCCATGCCGCCATCCTTTATACTCTCACCGGAGTCTTGGCCCGAAGGAGCCACCTCCCCTTTCCAAATGATTTTGCCTTTTTAAAACACTTGGATCCAGAGTGGTTCCCTCCACAATATGAACACTCGTGTTTGTATTTACAAGCTGCTCCGAACCGGCATGTTCCTTCATTGAATTGACAAAAGAGCCCTTTTCTAAGGGCCACTGCTGTAGTTCCAGGAGTGGTACTACTACTCCCGACCCAAGACCCCCGAAAGGGCTGACCAGATCTCAACGGAGTCATCAACTCCAGCCATATCTCCATATCCCTGTCATCCCACCTCATTTCTGGCCAGACCACCATCTATTGCCGGAACTTCTCATCATATTTCCACCAAGCAAGGCCGCCATAACTATGGTAGGCCCCCGCCACCTCATCCAGGTAACAGAACAGGGAAGAACACAACTCAGGGCTTCTTACCCACAACACTCGCCAAGATACAAAAAGCTTTAGAGCAATTAGACAATGTCTTAGACAACGTCTTTTCTTTTGCTCCTCCTTCTTAGCCAAGTCCCCTTTAGAATCCTCTTTAATATTAATAAACTGATCTACTGGGAGCAGGGGGAACATTTCCACAAACTCCTGCCTCCAGATCTTCTCCTTAACCTCCTTAGACAAATTAATCCCCAAAGGGCCCACAGAACATAAACACGGCTGCCTAAAAGCCTGTTCCGAAACTTTAACGACCGGCCCACTAGCACTCATACTATGCGACAAAAATGGACCAGACCATTCCTGGGTCCCAGCCCCGGGGCACCACACTCTGCGACACCCATACACCCACATCATCCGACGATCCAACAGCAGCCCCACTCACACTACTCTGTTACCCACCTTCCAATTGCGCAACTAACTCCTTTAAGTCTTTCAACACGGACTCATACCTAACATCACCAGATGAACCCCCCTTAGGCACTGAATTTGCCACGATACTCTAACCTGTGTTACCATGAACATTGCTAGCCTCCACTATTGCATCACTCCTACTCTCCTGCTGCTCTGACTCTGAGCCACGACTAACTTATCTTCCACTTGGAACCTCCTTGTCCCTGTCGCTCCTCCTCTCAGGGGATCTTGACCTTCTGGTCCTCCCCTTCACCCCCGTATGCCTATCCAGAGTGCCCCAAACAGATGAATCGACAGCTTCCTGCCTCCTATGATAAGCCAGGGGTGGTCGGGATCTCACCCGCCGCCGTGAAATCGGAATCATGCTCCTGCTCTCCTGCCTTCTCCTTTCCCTATGTCGAACCTGAGACTGAGAAGATGCATAACCCCTATTAAACTCCACTGGGCCACTAACCCCCAAGTTTTCCCCCCTAAAACTCCTCTCTGCACTAGCCCTAACCAAAACTTCCCTAGACCCTCTTTCCACACTATGCCTACCCCGTCTCCCTAACCCTCACACCCCCCCCTTAGGTACCAACTCCCGCAGCAGCTGCATCAAAGGAGCCAGGTACCCTACCTGTTCTGCCGTCACCGGACCAGAAGTTGAAGGCTGCAAATCTTCTTCTTCCGCAAAATCACTGTAGTGCTCTTTAACCCACAATGAGTCACTGTCTGTATTTGAAGGAAAAACCACATAATCAGTACACCTCTCCAATGCTGAAACCTCCACCGTCTCCAAATCTGCAGAAAAACAAACATTAGAATGCCTACTGGCAACCCCCATATGCTCCCTGCCCCTACTACCGCTCACACTACCTCTCAATCTGACCCCCCTTCTGTCTGCCCTCCTTACATTCACCCGCCCCCTAACCCCTCTACCTCTTACTAATAACTCCCCACCTGCAACCCTCTCTACAATCTGTGCCTCCCCACTTCCAGTTCCAGAAGAATGTCCTCCTAGGCCCAAACCAGCCGTTTCCATGTCCTGGAGCCTATTCCTATTGATTTCTAAACATGCCGCTACCTGGTGACTAACAAAATCACCTCTCAGGCCTTTTACGGCCGTACCTAGGTCCTGTAACATTTCCCTCCCTCTGCCTAAAGAGGGTGCAGCCTGTTCATTCCCCATACCCTCTCTGAGGCCTAAGTAGGCCATAGACTGCTCCAGCACCTCATCTCCAGTTAGGCCCGCAACAGCCGAATTCTGGTCCAGGTCCAATTCAGCACTTAGGCCTAAGTAGGCCGTAACCTGCGCCTGAACAGTAGTAACTTTTATAGTACCCATAGCCTCATCCTCAAAAGCCCCTTCAAGTGTCCCCCCCGCAACCCCTAAATCTGTCACCCACATACCTTCCTGGCTTCCTTCAGCCACCGCCGCAACCTCAGCCTAGTCCTGAAAGCTGCGAACACTGGTCCCGAAACGATGACTCCCGCTGCCAACAACCGCCTCTGTCACAGTGCTGGACCGCACCGCCCGTCTGCTTGACCGACCTCCGTATCCAGGAGCCTTCTCCGGCATCTGCCTCAGGCTCCCAGAGT
Organism: Bombina bombina; assembly: GCF_027579735.1. Lineage (NCBI taxonomy): Eukaryota > Metazoa > Chordata > Amphibia > Anura > Bombinatoridae > Bombina > Bombina bombina. Next base: position 40,998,918 of record NC_069506.1, read on the forward strand.
CACGTCTGCTCCCGACCGATGGGCTGAGCCTCTCAATCAGCCAATCAGATTTTTCCTACCTTAATTCCGAATTGGCTGATAGAATCCTATCAGCCAATCGGAATTTGAGGGACGCCATCTTGGATGACGTCACTTAAAGGAACCTTCATTCGTTGGGAGTCGCCGGAAGAAGAGGATGGATCCGCGTCGGCTGCTTCAAGATGGTCCCGCTCCGCGCCGGATGGATGAAGATAGAAGACGCCGCCTGGATGAACATGTCTACCGGTCCGGATGTCCTCTTCTTGCCGGATAGGATGAAGACTTCGGAGCCTCTTCTGGACCTCTTCTTGCTGGATAGGATGAAGACTTTAGACCCTCTTCTGGATGGATCGGTGATACCCGGCGTGGTATAGATAAGGTAGGGAGATCTTCAGGGGCTTAGTGTTAGGTTTTTTTAAAGGGGGTTTGGGTTAGATTAGGGGTATGTGGGTGGTGGGTTGTAATGTTGGGGGGGGTATTGTATGTTTTTTTAAAAGGCAAAAGAGCTGTTTTCTTTGGGGCATGCCCCGCAAAAGGCCCTTTTAAGGACTGGTAAGGTAAAAGAGCTGTTAACTTTTTATTTTAGAAAAGGGTAGTGCATTTTTTTTATTTTGGGGGGCTTTGTTATTTTTTTAGGGGGCTTAGAGTAGGTGTAATTAGTTTAAAATTGTTGTAATATTTTTTTATTTTTTGTAATTTAGTGTTGTTTTTTTTGTATTTTAGTTTAGTTGATTTAATTGTAGGTAGTTTATTTAATTAATTTATTGATAGTGTAGTGTTTAATTGTAACTTAGGTTAGGATTTATTTTACAGGTAATTTTGTAATTATTTTAACTAGGTAGCTATTAGTTATTAACTATTTAATAGCTATTGTACCTGGTTAAAATAAATACAAAGTTGCCTGTAAAATAAATATAAATCCTAAAATAGCTGCAATATATTTATTCGTTATATTGTAGCTATATTAGGGTTTATTTTACAGGTAAGTATTTAGCTTTAAATAGGATTAATTTATTTAATAAGATTTATTTTATTTAGTTAGATTTAAATTATATTTAATTTAGGGGGGTGTTAGGGTTAGACTTAGCTTTAGGGGTTAATACATTTATTATAGTAGCGGTGAGGTCCGGTGGGCAGATTAGGGGTTAATACTTGAAGTTAGGTGTCAGCGATGTTAGGGAGGGCAGATTAGGGGTTAATACTATTTATTATAGGGTTTTTGAGGTGGGAGTGAGGCGGTTTAGGGGTTAATACATTTATTATAGTGGCGGCGAGGTACGGTTGGCAGATTAGGGGTTAATAAATGTAGGTAGGTAACGGCGACGTTGATGGGGGGAGATTAGGGGTTAATAAATATAATATAGGGGTCGGCGATGTTAGGGGCAGCAGATTAGGGGTACATAGCTATAATGTAGGTTGCGGCGGTGTACGGAGCGGCAGATTAGGGGTTAATAATATAATGCAGGGGTCAGCGATAGCGGGGCGGCAGATTAGGGGTTAATAAGTGTAAGGTTAGGGGTGTTTAGACTCAGGGTACATGTTAGGGTGTTAGGTGCAGACTTAGGAAGTGTTTCCCCATAGGAAACAATGGGGCTGCGTTAGGAGCTGAACGCTGCTTTTTTGCAGGTGTTAGGTTTTTTTCCAGCTCAAACTGCCCCATTGTTTCCTATGGGGGAATCGTGCACGAACACATTTTTGAAGCTGGCCGCGTCCGTAAGCAACGCTGGTATTGAGAGTTGAAGTGGTGGTAAATATGCCTGTACGCTCCCTTTTTGGAGCCTAACGCAGCCCTTCAGAGAACTCTAAATACCAGCGTTGTTTAAAAGGTGCGGGGGGAAAAAAACACGCGTAGCTAACGCACCCCTTCTAACGCAAAACTCTAAATCTAGCCGAAAGGGTTTTACAGAGGATGGCAAGCTGCTTAAATTAATGAACTAATATAGTTTAACAAAATATACTTTTAAAGGGCAAATATTTAAACAACAGCTAGGTTATTAGTAGGGATGGGCAAATGTGCTGAAAGTGTAATTCATTTGGTAGAACAAATAGTCTTGTGAACATTCTTTTTGGACAATTGTATGTTGATAAGAATGAAAATCCATTAAAATTTGGTAATCAAATGTTATTTACGGTTTTCGAATGTTACTTTATTTTTTGAATGTTCATAATTGGATCGATTATCCACATTCGAAATTTTTAATGTAACATTCAATTTAACAAATACTATTCAGAAGTTCAATAGTTCATGTGGTAGGGAATTTAGTAAACTGATACATAATAGATACAACTATATCAATTTGAATGTTTCTATTTTGAATATTGCATAATTTGCATATCACTTTTAAAGAGAGCATTAGAAATACTATTACAAATATATAGATTCAAATTTTTCAAACTTGAATATTGCAAAATTTTAATCAAATTATTAGAAAATTTTAAATGCAATATTACATTAAAGAAAGCATTAGAAATACTATTACATTAAACAAATGTTAGCATGTTGAACAAGCAGTCGAAATTCGAAACAAACGAACAAATGTGTTAAAATTTGTTTCATTTTTTGAATGTTGCAAAATATTTGCTCATTCTTAGTTACTAGTCTACAGTGCATAGAGTTAAATGCACTGTTTATTTGGAAGAGTATTTTATAGCGTTAGATGCTAAAATTATTAATTTCACATTCAACCTGCATTCAAAGATAACAGGCAATTATCGTTAATACTTCATCAATTAGCCAACATGCTTAACGTTTTCATTGAATTCAAATTGTTTTCTTCTCTGAAGATCAACAAAATCAAAATACCCATTGATAAATTGGTGAAAATCCAGTTTGTTTGTTTTTATTGGTTTGAGTGTGTCTAACATAATTGTCATGTGATATCATATATAATGATATATTAAATGTGAATGTTACCTTTTGGGAGTTTGGAAATACATATTGATTATTTTTTATATATACAAGTTGAATAAATCATTCTCTTGTAATCTGTTTGCTTCCTCAAGGATATTTCATACATTAGAACTTTTTATACTCTCAATAAGACTTTTTAGTGCCATATGGAGAAGAAATAGCCTAGTGCGCTTTTGTAACCTGTTTTATTGCATTTTTAAGCTATTCAGTGTAGTATGAAGAATTGAAGCACTATATTACACCAGTGCTTAACTGGAGAAATACATAATATTCCCACTGGTCTTATAAGCTGTATAATAGACCTTTATATCTTTTTTTAAAATGACCCATATATCAACTAGTTATATTAACATACGTCAAACTGTATAAAATAATTTATAACATGCTATTATAATTATCCGAGCTTTTACAAATGAAATGACACAAAGCATCCATTGTTACACTGCAAGATGATATGTCTTGAGGATTAGAAAAACTAAAATTCACTGCCTCGCAGCAGCCAAAGCAATATTTTAAGGACAAAGTCATAATTACTTTATCCATTGGTGATAGATCTTAGTATTTCATGTGTTGAGAATAAAAAGTGTGTGTGTTTTGTTATAATATTTTTGGCTAGTTGGCTAAACAGCTCTTCAGAGGAGAGTCCACCCCAGGTTGTATCAGTTAGAGTTGTCTAAGTCTATTTGTAATATACAGTATATTGTATACCCTCATGATCTTGTACATTAGCATTACAGATTACAAATAATTGATAATAAGAATAATAACTATAATTAAATGTTATTTTAGGAGAATAACTAACTCTTCTTATACTTTCTTGCAGCCGCCTGCAGCTCTGGCGTTTGTTACAATGGAGGAAATTGCGCAGTAGGATCTTCCCAGCTTTGTCTTTGTCCATCAGGTTTCCAAGGACCACGCTGCCAGTATGGTAGGTCACAAAGGTCTTATATAATTATATGTTGCCAGATTTCAGACATAGAAACAAGTCATATGTCACATTAAGATAAATAACTTAGGTGTCTCTCGACAAATGACAGTAACATATCTATTCATCTTATTCTTAGGGCATATAGGAAAATGAAGATCAGCTAATGGGATAGTAAAAATTACTACATTTTTCTGCAGTCTTCCAATAGCTTAACATATCAGCAGAGTCTGAGCAGTATTAGATTAGCTTAACACCTTGTTTTCTGCAAATGTTTTTTAATGCTCAAACTCCACCTACTATTTTCCTTATTTGGAGGATGAAGTCTGTAGTTTAGTCTGGAGATGATAAGGCTTGCCACTGCCACTGTGTTAACAAAATCTCCATGGCTTAGCTTCAGCAGAAAAGGTAAGATAAACTGCAAATGAGGGACAGATTTGTGGCAATGTTAGGTTTGGGAGGCCTACTATTTTATTTTTAGGACTGGAAAATAGTGAACGTATATTGCAAAGTTATTTTATTATGTAATAATTAAAGGGACACTATCCGGTAAATTTATTTTTTTACCTGTTTCCAATGACTTGTTATACCCGCTTCAGAGTATAAAAGGTCTGAGCTCCTTTATGTTTATTTTTGTATTTGAAACATCTGTTTTGTTCTTTGAAACCACAACCCTTCAAAATGGGCTGAGCATGCAAGGAAATGATTTTATTACTTTCTGTACAAACACACTTCTTTACATTATCTATGTGTTTAAACCAAAGCCCAATACTTAGAGAGAACAATTGAAAATTAACATTTTATTGCTTATCTCTTCTAACTCCCACAAGGAGTGTAATTTATTCTGCTGGCTGTGTTTACACAGCTTTTCTTTAGCCTATACTTAAGTATAGAAACTATCAGTATAGGTAGGGGTACCACAGGCAAAATCAGCTATTTCAAATGCTGATATAAAGTAAAAGCAGCTATTTGTAAACAATGTAATACACTCCAGCAGGTAAAATGGATCATTGGGAACAAATTAAACGGGAGAAAATATAAGGGTATACTGTCCCTTAAAGCATTTTATATTACAATCTCAAAGTGTTTACTTTCCCTTTAACCTCTCAGCTTTAGGTTGCAGTAATGTGAAGATTTTTTTTCAAGCACTTCAATATATAAAGCCTGTTTGCTAAGTTGTTTAAGACTGATAATAAATTAACTTCATGTCTGTAACTTAAAGGGACATAAAACCCCAAATCTTACTTTCATGATTCAGATAGAGCAGGCAATGATACACATCTTTCCAATTTATTTCTATTATCTAATTTGTTTTCAGTTTAAAGGGACAGTCTACTATCAAATTGGTTTCCTCTTAATGTGTTAATGCATACCAGCTGCAGAGTATACATTGCTCATGTATGTTTATTTTTGTAAATCCAAAAGCTGGATTTTCTCTTTGAAACCACAACCCTACAAAATAGGCTAAGCTTGCAGAGAGATCAGACATCCTTATCTTATTACTCAAATGCTTCCCTTTCTTATCTCTGTCTCTATACAATACTTAGAAAGAACAATCACCATTTTTCAACTTTATCCCTTCCACTCCCCACTAGGAGTGTCATTTCTTCAGCTTGGTGTGTTTATATAGCTTGTCAATAGCCTTTCAGTAAAGGGAGGGATACCACAGGCAAAAGCAGCTATTCCAGATGCTGATATAAAAGCAAAGGGCATAATTGTAAACAATTTAATACATTCCAGCAGGTAACGGATCATTGTGAATAAATTAAAGTGGAGAAAATTTTAATGTAAACTGTCCCTTTAATTTTGACTTTACTGTCTCTTTAAGGTCTTAATTATTTTATATACTAGAGTGAGTATTATCTACATATGTTGTATGAAACATTTAAATCTGCTTTAATATACACACATGTGGGCTTTCTAATAATGCTATAACCTTTTTGTTGCTTACAGTAAAAGTAAATCTTTTTTGCATTGGGTAAACAATTCAAAATTATAGAATTCTTTTACCTGGATATAACAAACCAGCATTAAAATTATAGCTTTCAGAACTGTATTTTCATTTGAATTTACATTTCAATTTGATGTTATCAAATGACTATGGAGATGTAAAACAGTAGTTTGCATTTAAACTGTAAACACCCAATTCCAATAATAGAAATGAAAATAAAATACATTTTTTGCTCTGGATTAAATCTTTCATTTATGTTTCTTTTTTCTTTATCCACATCTAAGTAACACTCCTGGTTTGGTTGGTATTGCAGTACCATACAATATATTCAAATAGGAGAAGCACACATAAAATTAATTGCCAAATTATTCATTTTGAGTAGTTTAACTAATAAATAAAATTAACTTGTCTCATATATAAAAAATACAATATATATTTTAGATGCTACTCTACTAGTACTACCATTAAAGTTCATGATTTCTGTAAATGCAGAATTTCATACTAATAAGTATTTTTGATTTCTTTATGATGATGCTCTTTTGAATCTTTTGATCCTACCTCCTTCCCCCCTCTCCCTCCTTCCACCTCCCTGCCGCTCTTAGCATACATTTTTTCTGTAGCGTAGCAGTCCCACCTGTTACTGCCCCTCCCGCCCCCCTCCAGCGATGGGCCGCCCACCCGCCTCCCTCCTAACCCTCCCATGCCACCATGCCCTCTCTGCTTCGGTACCTCTGCAAAACTATTTCTGCACTGCCCCACTCGTGGGGCATGCAGAAATAGCGCAATCTCGCTACTTTAAGCGAGACCGCAGCAGAGAGAGTCCGAGGGCTTTTTGATCAGCGCTTGTCTCGCGCAATCTCTACTGTGCATCGGCGCTGGTCATTAAGGGGACCAGGTATGTTTGTCTTGCGCAGTATCTACTGGGCTTGACTGCGTCGGACAAACATACTTGGCCTTTTATTATATAGGATATGGATATTAAGAAGATTTTCCCATCTTCTAAGACAAATATGAATTGTCAGAATCATATTTTTAGTAAAAATAGTTTTGTTTTTCAGCCAATCAGAATAATGGGTACGCTGAACTTTGACATTAGGTTGCCTATGGTTAACCCCATCTTATAAATAGATTGAGGTCATTGAGGATGAACCAGACTACACTGGTGGATTCTATAAAAATGACCCTGTTGCTTCGGTTAAAGGGACATTAAACACTAAATATGTGATAGGTAGAATGATGCATTCAGAGAAAAGAAAAGTCTGAGAATAACATGTAGATGTATTTTTTAAGGTTTTATTAGCTGTTTAGATATTGACAAAAAAAGTGTAAATTTTTAGTGTCTATAAAACAATGGGAGCTGCCATGTTGTAACTTAGGTTACTTTCTCTGCTGTGGCCAATTAGGGACAGTTATAAATAGGTCACTAGAGTGTGCAACCAATGGCTGTGTGGAATATAACAGTGCTCTGCACTTCCATTTCTAACAGGAACTTAAAAGACCATCATAATCTCAGTATGAAATTACAGGGAAAGGGGACAAAATAAATAATGAAAGTACATTGCAAAGTAGTATATATATATATATATATATATACAGTATGTATATATATATATATATATATATATATATATATATATATATATATATATATATATATATATATAAAGTTTATAAATTTATATTACCATCACAAAGTGTTTAATATCCCTTTAAGGGAAAGAAGTATTGTTATTTTAAGTATATGAGAGCTTATAATTATTATAAATAATATTTATAATTTCAATTTACAAGTGATTTATTTATCTATTGAACTTAAGGTTTAGGAAGAAGGGCTTATGCCAGGCATTCAGTTAAAGGTGATTGCTTAGTTGGAGGATACTTAGTTTAAGAAGAATATATTTTAGGAGTTAATTTTTTGGGCTTGATTGCATTGGGAGTTTCATTCTTGAGTGTATTAATTGTTGTAAAGGGGTTTGGGTGTATAGTGGCTAGTGTAAACTCAATTTCCCAATTTTCAAATTTGATGGAGGCAGTCCAGCCTTTCTATAGGGAGAGGAAAAAGCACAATTTTCAGAGGTATATTACAGCAAAAGCAGGAAAAATATGTAATGAATGTATAATGCAAGGTTCTTTTATTTTCCTTATTTTAAATTTTATTGTGGAATTCATTTTCATTCAAATTCCTCTTTAAACGGGCAGTAAACACCTTTTAATTACAAGACATGTCTGTTGTGTTTTTAAAGCAATTAACATCCTATTTTACAATTATTTTGCAATAGCCAAACTCCACCCAAAATGTATTTTATTTGGAGGAGCCAATCTCGTCTTTATTCTGCAGACAACAAGCCTAATAATGGTCATAAAGTTATTTTAAAGTACTCTGTTTTGCAGTTGTTATCAGTTAAAAACAATTAGTAAAACATATGAAGCATGGTTAGCCTTGACAAGTCAGCAGGGTGCCTTTCATGTTCTGAGAAGTAGAAATTGCTAAATTTTCAGGGTTAAATTACATGAAAAGGGGCAACATAAATAATGTAAATATATTGCAAAGTTGTTTCATTATGCATAACAAACATCTCAAGGTTTTTACTAGATCTTTAAGGAATTGCTTCCAAATTAATTTGAAACCATCAGTATGGAATAGAATGCTGCAGCGTAATGCAAATAAATACACCTAGAAAACAGCTTAGCAAATAAACAATGCAAATGTCTACAAATTAACTTCAAATGTACCTTGAATCATTTAGCTAAAAGAATGTAACAGTTTGTTGTTTAATTGTCTTGCAATGTCCTCATGCCTTCAGCACATAAATAGATAAATACTACAAAAAGTATACTTCATGCCTAAAAAGGAAAGTTCCCTTCTGTCTTATGTATTATTTTATAGTCTGAATGTTTTCATAATCTGTTTAAACAAATCAGGTCTCAAGAGTTCCCATCCACAATGTTAGAGGGGGTATTCACTAGCTGCAGATATTACCAGCACATGCTCCATCTGGAATATAATTCTGCATGCCCATCTGGTGTGCTGCGAATTACCATTAATGTATAGTAATTGCTAAATGTTAATGTACTGTTAAATCTGCCCTTAACAGAAGAGAACTGTAAAACATATTAAAACTGTAACTCTTGTTTTTTTCAAGATTGTTTAAAAAGTTAAATCACACGAATGTTGTGAAAAGAGAAAAGTTAAATGAAAATATATAATTTTCTGTACATATATATATATATAGCGTAGATAAACTCAGAGGTCAAAGGTACAAGATGTGTGGAACTGATAATGCACTGAGTGTTATTTTGTGCTCAGTCTTGCACAAACAAGTTGTAGTTATATTAGTAAAAATTTTTTATAGTAGCTACAATTTAGCAAAATGTGCCCACAATTTATTAAAATTTACATTAGTTAGTTAAATTTGCCCACAATTTAGTAAAACATATTCATGAGTTAGTAAAATGTGCCCAGAATTGAGTAAAACGTGAATAATTTAGTATAATGTGCCCACGATATAGTAAAACGTGCAAGATTTAGTAAAACATCTACATGACTTAGTAAAATGTGCATGAATTATTACAATGTACACAATTTAGTAAAACGTACACAATTTGGTAAAACATGTGCATGATTTAGTAAAACGTACACAATTTGGTAAACCATGTGCATGATTTAGCCAAACGTACACAATTTGGTAAAACGTGCATGATTTAGTAAAATGTACACAATTTGGTAAACCATGTGCATGATTTAGAAAAACGTACACAATTTGGTAAAACGTGCATGATTTAGCAAAATGTACACAATTTGGTAAAACGTGCATGATTTAGTAAAACGTGCATAATTTAGTAAAACGTGTATGATTTAGTAAAATGTGAAAAACATGTACTCAATGTACTCAATTAGTAAAACATGTGCATGAATTAGGTAAACATGTGCACAATTTAGTAAAGCATGTGTAAGATTTAGTAAAATGTGCACAAATTAGTAAAACGTGCATGAATTAGTAAAACGTGCATAATTTAGTAAAATGTGAAAAACATGTAGTAAAAGGCATATGATTTAGTAAAATGTGAAAAACATGTAGTAAAAGGCGTATGATTTAGTAAAATGTGAAAAACGTAGTAAAAGGCGTATGATTTGGTAAAATTAGAAAAACATGCACAATTTAGTAAAACACACAATTTAGTCAAACTTTCACGAATTAGTAAAACGTGCACAATTTAGTAAAATTTGCATGAACTAGTAAAACGTACACAATTTATTAAAATGTGCACAATTAAGTAAACCGTGCATGAATTAGTAAAACATGCACAATTTAGTAAAACGTACATGAATTAGTAAAACATGCAAAATTTTGTAAAACGCACACAATTTAGTTAAATATCTACATGATTTAGTACAACACTCACAATTTAGTAAAACTTGAATGAATTAGTGAAACGTGCACAATTTAGTTAAACGTGCATGGATTAGTAAAACGTGCACAATTTAGTAAAATGTGCACAATTTAGTAAAACGTGCATGAATTAGTAAAATGTTCTCATGATTTAACAAATAGTGAGCACAATTAAGCACTTTATATATATATATATATATATATATATATATATATATATATATATATATATATATATATATATATATATATATATATATATATAGTGATCTGAGCTGGCAAAGGATTGCTTCAATGCAAAATAGAGACCCTGCATAAAAAGAATTACATCTTTGGGCAGGAGCAGGGGCCAAACTAGACATTGTCTGGGGGATATACCCCATGGGACAGGAGTAATGGGCACAGTACAGAATAGTCCCCCTCTGGCTGCCGTAGCCTACACAATGCACAGACCGCAGAGCACAGAATGGATCTGCATTCACAGCACAAAGAATACCCCACTATAGAGCATAATGGTTTGTACTCCTGTAATAGGTTTTAAATGGGCGGTGCATTGCTTCCTCTTCTGTCTGTGACTTGCTTATACAGTTTTGTTGTAATTTTATTCTCAATAATAATAATAATGATATGTAAAGTAAACATGAAAAGTAAAGAAAACATTTCTGAAATGTAAGGCAAAGGGATCTTGAACTCTAATATTTCTACATAGCTTAAAGGGACATTAAATACCTGTTTCTTTAGTTTAAAAAGTGCACTTTGTCACACGCTCCCTACAGGGGACCAATAATGCTTCAAACTGTCAAAACCAGCTGTTTGATTTACAGCATTTGAAGATTACAGAATTTGCTTTGTGGCCTCTTAGGGAACGAGGAACAAGCACTCATTTTAAACAAAAGCAAGAGGTGTTTAATGTCCTGTTATATATACGTTAATAAGCTATTGATAATTTATTTTTCTTACTGGATAGAAGCTTTATCGCTATAGATATCTCATATCTTCAGGGAGGGAAGGGGGGTCATTAGTAGGTCTTTGCAGGCTCGGACCTACCTAGCTGATAGAGGTCTAACTGATGTGGGATGCTCTGCCTTTAAAGGGACAGTATACACCAATTTTCATATAACTGCATGTAATTGACACTGCTAAAAAGAAGAATATGCACAGATACTGATCTAAAAATCCAGTATAAAACCTTTTAAAAACTTACTTAGAAACTCTTAGTACTATTGATGAGGTTAGCTGGAACACCCAGTGAAAGGGGATGGGAGAAGACACCCCCCTTCCCTGCATATGAAAATACAGATTAGACAAACAGGAGCCGCAGGAATCTGAAGACATCAGTATACATCTGACACTTTGGGGCTTGGTTAGGAGTCTGTAAATCAGCACAATGTTATATAAAATAAGCAAAAGTCTACATTGTTACAAAACAGTGTAATACCCCTAGATGGGCTGTATAAATGGATCATCTACAAAACATTTATGCAAAGAAAAATCTAGTGTACAATGTCCCTTTAATTGCCCGGGCCTATTTTTGGTTCCAGTCTTGGGTCTTTGGCATTGACATTGGTGTTTGGAATACTGTTGTAGTATAATGTTTCCTCCAACTCTACTTCAGATAGTTCTGTTTATATTGAAACAACATAAAAAAAAACTAAAACAACCCAATTTTTTTTTTATGTTTAAAATTTGCTTTCCTTACAAATACACAAGAGAATATTTGGCACTTCTGCGTACCGTTAAAAAAAAACTTTCCTACTTCAGAGATTTAGTTCCTAAATAAAGAAAATATGTTATTAAAGTTGTGTATAGGAAACCCAGTCGTACAAAAACCTCGTTTTTATTAATGCCAACATTATTTTTTGGAGGCAGCATGTACTGAGTTCCTAATGTGAATCACAGACATAAAATCGCTTGTTACATTCTTCCGCTAGCTTACAACTGCTGATTCAGTCTGCTCATTCTTTTTTTAATGCTAGAACTCACGAAAAGGACTCTAATTGTTTTTACAGTTGTGAATGGTTAAAACTGTAGAACAAACGGACTTAAACCAAAACATTTTACAGGGACCATCTTAAAGGGATATGGAAAGCAAAATTAAAGGTACATGATGAAAGCCTAAAATAAGCTACCAGGGTTCAGACAGAGCATGTCATTTTAGGAGACTTGTCAAGCCTACATTTACATTGTTATTTCTTTATACACATTTATTTTCACTGTGTGCATATATATATATATATATTTATCTCCAAACCTAGGTAGGCATAGGGGCAGCAATGCACTATTAGGAGCTATCTGATGATTGATGACTATGAACATATGCCTCGTCATTTGCTTACCAGATGTATTCAGATAGGTCTTAATAGTTGCTGCTCTGGAGTTGACTTTAAAGGGACGGTATACACAAATTTTTATTTAACTACATGTAATAGACACTACTATAAAGAATAATATGCAAAGATATTGATCTAAAAATCCAGTATAAAACCTGTTAAAAACTTACTTAGAGGCTCCCAGTTTAGCACTGTTGAAAAGGTTAGCTGTGACACCAACTGAAAGTGGTTCTATAGCAAAAAAAGCAGACCCCCCCCCCCTTCCCCTGCATATGAAAATACTCTTTACACAAACAGGAGCAAGCTGGAGTAGGTATACATCAGTATTCTCTTAAAACTTTGGGGCTTGACTGGGAGTCTGAAAATCAGTACAATCTTATTTAAAAAAATAAGCAAAACTATTCTTTTTTTATTTTTTAAAAGCTGTATAAGCTATATAAATGGATCATATAAAAAAACATTCTAGTGTATAATGTCCCTTTAACACCTTTGCAGGGCTACATTTAGCAACCAATGCAGATGCAGAGAAACATGTTAACACTAAAACAGTAGTAACTTTAACTAGAAGCATTTTTGCTAATATGTATATATTGTAAATATGTTACTATTCAAAGATGTAATTCATTTATGTGCGTTTAAATTTTGACCAGAATGTCCCTTTAAGTATAACACTCCAAAGCTGAATGTATTAGATGCGATAATTCTGTAACCATATGCAGATATCCGAGCCCCTCAGAGAGCAACAGATTATTCTAGCAGGGAATATAATCATTCCAGTTCTACCAATAGGACACAGCCACCTGTACCATTACAAACGACAAGCTTTAAAGTCTTGTTGCTCGCATTCTCCACCCAGCACGGACACAACCCCTGCTTCTTTTTCATTACTAGTTGCTTTAATAGCTGTAAAATGCGTGAGGCTTCCCAACGAGCAGACAAAATAAAACATAAGGTGCTTGTTTCTTGTGTCCCAGATCTGTTCAGTACAATCTTTCTTTTGCTTTCTACTATTTAAATGAGAAAGCCAAGTTAGCGAAGAGAATGGACCTCTCAGAAATGTGACCTATTTTACTATTAATTCTTTAATTGATAGAAAAGCAGCTTGTGTCTAATTCAATACAGCTTATAACAATATAAATAAAAGAAAAACAATAAATGCTTTTAAACTTCTCTATTTAGTAAATGTAACAGTCTGGTGATTTTCTATTTTTGCACTGTCTGTAATCTGCTTGTTATAGTGTCCTGCATCAGTTCATTCTTTCATTATGGGAGTGAAGAATATAATAAAAGCTTTTATTTTTATACTTTATTTGAATCATCAAAAGATTTAGTAATAGTGACAGAATTCCCCTTCATTAACGACGGAATAGAAAGATTTTTGCAATAATAAATATAATAATACATATTTATGTTTTTATATGTGTATATACACATAGTAACACAAAATTATATATGTATATAAGCATATAGATATATATTAACAGTATAAACAAAGTCCCCATTGAATGCAATGTAAAAGCACTTTTTAGTGCGTTTTTTTTTCTAACACCCCACACCTTCACACTTTAACCATGCAGTTTTTTCTTTTTTTTAAATGCTACAATTTTTTATTTTAGAGAACAAACCTCAAACTGTATTTTGGGGGCAATTGGGACCATTTAGAAAATTAACCAGAGATCTGATCTCTAGTTAATTTTGGGAACACTAATTACTCGCTTTAGCAATAACCAGTCACTAGTAATGGCAGGTTATTTATCGAGCGCCCATTTAGGGGTGCACAATAAATTAGCGCTACACTTGTAATCTAGCCCAAAATGTATTAGAAAGAAAAAGTGCTTTTTGTAAACACTATTAATGTTTCAGTAATTACTTTTACTGTGGAGGTGGCACATAGGGCACCAGCGTTTAGGTATTGGTTCTGGTCCTGTTCAGCAGAAATGTATTGCTTTATTGCTGGCACACGAACAAAAACACAAACAAAAACATAAGTACTTGGCTTTAGATTTTAGTAGAAACTCTTGTGCTCCAAAAATGCTTCAATTCAAATCTGATAATAAATGCTTATGCGCATTCAGTTTTCACTAGAATTACCCTTTAAAGGAAAAGTCTAGTCAAAATTAAAGTTTCATGATTCCGATTTACTTCTATTATCATTCTATTATCATTTTCTTTTTCATTCTCCTGGTATCTTTATTTTAAAAAGCAGGAATGTAAGCATAGCACCTGGGTAGCACTTTCTGATTGGTGTCTAAATGTAGCCACCAATGAGTAAGCGCTACCAAGATGCTGAACCAAAAATGGTCCGGTTACTAGCTTACATTCAAATTAAGATACCAAGAGAACGGAGACAAATTTATAATAGCAGTAAATTAGAAAGTTCCTTAAAATTATATGTTCTATCTGAATCATGAAAGTTTAATTTTGACTAGACTATCCCTTTAATATTCAAGACAGGATTGCCTGTCAGCAATGAGGCTAATTAGGCTTGGCAGCTATCCTTATGTTCCTCGTGGGCGGGCTCAATCTGCACCCAGAAAAGGAATAAAAACTGCATACATAGAGGTGGTTCAAAACAATAAAATAAGGACATGCAAAACATTAAAGAGACATGGTAGTTTGAAAGTTTTATCCTGCATACGAATGTGTAGTGATTTCGTTAAACCCCTTCTCTAGAAAAGAGAAAATTTGCCCAAAGTATCAGATAATTTCACTCAGTTTAAACTAAAATAGAGCCTTTTTTTTCTTTAACCTATGAAAACTATATATACATTTGGCATAAAGAGCGCTTTCATTTGATACGTTTCAACTAGATATTTATTCACAGAATTCAGAAATTATTATAAAATTACCCAAAAAAGTAAAATAAATATATATAAAAAGATTAACTCCTTTGCTAACAAGAATTTCAGAGAAAAAGTTGCTCAAAGTACCGGCGAATTTCTAACATTTTTGCCATAATTCTGATTAAACAGAAAAAGAGCTTTTGATTTTTTGATTTACCTATGAAAACTATATATATATATATATATATATATATATATATATATATATATATATATATATATATATATATATATATATATATATATATATATATATATATATATATATATATATATTTAAAGTAGCCAAGGTATTGATCTAGTCCCATTGATCTATGTTTGATGCTACTATTTAACTACCAGATATGATCATATAAAAAAAAATTGTTAACTTGTTTGCAAACTTCTTGCTGAACTTATTTACACAAAACTACTGCAATCATATGAGAAATGGTTATAAAAGCTTCTATGGGGTCCCCTTTGCTCATAAATAGCTGACATGCATTGTTTTGCCATTGCTTTTTGGCTATTAGAATGGTGCTAATTGCAGTATCACATCTTACGTGAAATTCATGGCATTGAAAGGGTTAATCAGTTATCTTGTAAGGTTAATTTTGTATGCAGAGTAGAGATTACCCTCCCACCTGACACCTCCCACTCACTGTTCCCTACCTGATCCCTCCCAAACTGCTCTCTTCCTCCCCCCCCCACACTGGTCACCAACATCTTAAGTAGTGGCAGATGTTTTGCCAGTATCCAGTTTTTATTTTATTTATTTAATTTTATTATTATTGTCTTCACAGTATAGTGATCACTCAACTCTCCCACCACTCTGATCCCCCCAAACACCTCTTTTAACCCTCCCTCCTCTTACTACTGGTGGCCATCTTAGGTTCTGGCAGCTGTCTGAAGGAACCCAGTTTCATTTTTGTTATTATTTTTATTTATTTTATCTTTTTTTTCAGTAGTATAGTGGTTTCCCCCTACGTCCCCCTCCCTGTGATCATTAATTATGCCTCCCCTTTTTTCTCTAGTGTAGCTTCCCATCCCTCCCGTTTCCTTAAAAAAAATTGCTGTAGCATAGGGCCCCTCCCACTCCCTTTCCCTCCATTCCCCCTCTGCCTCTGTGCTGCCTTTAAACATTTTATTATGATTGGATATGACTATATATTTAACCCATTCAGACACTAGTTAGCTCCCAGTAATGCATTGCTGCTCATTAGGTTACTTAGGTATGCTTTAAAAAAAATAAACCAATAGAATACATTTGAAGCTGGTTGAAAAATCTCTTACAATTGCATGTCCTATCCGAACCATGAAAGTTTTTTTTTTGGCATTCATGTCCCTTAAAGAGTAAGAGACAGTCTGCAGTATCATTTTTATTGTTTTAAAATATAGATAATCCCTTTTATTACCCATTCCCCAGGTTTGCATAACCAACACAGCTATATTAATACACTTTTTACCCTCTCTGATTACCTTGTATCTAAGCCTCTTCTGACAGCCCCCTGGTCACATGACTTTTTTATTATTGACTTGCATTTTAGCCAATTAGTGCTCTGTTGTGCTGACTCTTAAATAACTCCACGGGGGCGTGAACACAATGTTATCTATATATCCCACATGAATTAGCAGTATCCTATTATGAAAAGCAAATAAAAAAGCATGTGATAAGAGGCTGTCTGTAGTGGCTTAGAAACAGGCAGAAATTTAGAGCTTAAAATGTTATAGAATATATTAATATAACAGTGTTGGTTGTACAAAGCTGGGGAATGGGTAGTAAAGGTGTTATCTATCTTTTTAAACAATAACCATTTCAGTGTTGGCTGTCCCTTTAAAATTACTTGACTTATTTGCAGGTTTAGTCATTTATATGCTGCCTGCTGTATATTGTATGTGCAAACATTTCCTTTTCCGTAATAAAACAAAAGGTCCTGAATTGCACTGTGGTCATTAACTGAGATAATGACTTACAATTTTAGAACAGATCCAATTTGAAGTAAATATGTTGGTTTCCTGACCTGAGCTATCTCATTGGTATTTACTGTCTTTTTTAAGCATCAAGTTAAACTAATCATGCAACTTTAGTGCTGTGTACAGACTGATTTAAATTATCAACCAGCATGAGAAAACTAGCAGACGTTAGACAATTAGGGAGAAAGGCTAATTTGATGGTAACTTTTAAATTGTGCTAGAAAGTAAACCCAGTGTAAAAATATTATTATTATTTTTTATTTTTTTATTCTTTTTTAAAAAAATGAGGAATTATTATTTTATTACTGTAAATTTAAAGGGATAGTAAACACAAAAAAAAATGTTATTGTTTAAAAAGATAGATAAGCCTACCGAGGTTTAGCTTTCAACTAAGAATACCAAGTGAACAAAGCAAATTTGATAATAAAAGTAAATTTGAAATTTGTTTTAAATTGCATGCCCAATCTGAATCATGAAAGTTTGACTTGTACTTTACTATCCAATGACATTGTTGAATAAATTCAGAGATCACAATGATGCCATATTTTATAAAATATTCTGGTTATATGTGTCTTATGATTCGTATCATGTCAGAGTTTTAGTAACATATGCAGTGACACATTGTTTCTCATCCAGCATCTGGAAGCAGGTGTTTCCAGATGCAATAAATGTGAATATGTTCTATGACCAATGGAAAATGACGCACCCAGACTTGGCCAACTGAATCTACAGTAAATCCTTTTGAAAATGTGCCAAAGCTTTTTAGTAAATTAGAAATGGATCCTATGATAACAAGGTTGACAATTACTTATGATTATTACTAAAAATTATTTAATGCCGGTGTCCATATGATATAGAATTACCATATGGGCTAGACTAATAGATGCTTGTTAGGCTGTTTTGGGGTTTCATTGTTCAGACAAGATATTTGAAATCCATTGAATCTTCATCTATCTTTTTCCAGCCGATGGGTAGTGGGCATTACTGCAATTAACATGTTTAATTGTACCAGGTACCCAATACACAATATTTTGCACATTACGGGCCAAATAACAAGTGGAGCACTAATTTAACGCTCGCCCGTAAACGGGGAAATTTGCCCCTTTACAGGCACACGATAAATAACCAGCCATTACAAGTGCGCTCAGACCTCTGGTTAATTTTAACAAAGTGCCCCAATCAGCCCCAAACTTAAGTGTTTTTTTCTCTAATTAAAACAACAGATAATAGCATCTTTAATCTTTATGAGGTTAAATGTGCCTTTACATTGTGGTCTATGGGATCTGTGTGTTCCCAGTAAATATATATGTTTATGCTTATATACATATATATATTTATGTTTTAATATATGTATATATGGATATTTCAAATGACAAAATAAATACAAATTAGTTATTTGTAAATAATTTGACACACCTGCAGATAAAATATGACGGTCTACATTAAAAGTGGAGTGCTATTGATAACGCATGGTGAGCTATTAATATCGCAGGCTACAGAATAGCCGATAATCTGCTATTAAAAGTCTCTTTAGCTCAATCTATACTTTTAATGAATAGCACCAACTCACTAAACATTGTTGTGAGTTATGTGTTGTGCACATTTTTTGTAGCATACCCCTTAGAAGTCTATAAGAAGAGGGATTTAATGCAGCCAAGTTATAAGACCTCCAGATGTTAGTGTAACTGAGGCTTTCACTCCAGCAATAACTTTCCGCTTGTAATATGAGCGCAAGAAAAATATTGGTTTAACTTGAGCAGTGTAAGCACTCAATAGCGCTAATATTTTAAAGGGACATGAAATTCCAAATTTTGCTTTCGTGATTCATGTAGGGAATACAATTTTAAACTACTTTCCAATTTACTTACTGTATATTCTCCTCTCTTCTCTTAGTATGCTTTGTTGAAGTAGCATAAATGCATTACTGGGAGCTAATGGAATGCATTTGAAGAGTCAATAATATGAGGAATATATGTGCAGCTACTAATCAGCAGCTGCTAAGCTTACCTAGGTATCATTTTCAACAAAGGGTAAAAAGAGAATAAAACAAGTTAGATAATAGGAGTAAATTGTTAAACGGACATTGTACACTAGATTTTTCTTTGCATAAATCTTTTGTTTTTGCTTATTTTTAAATAACATTGTGCTGATTTTCAGACTCCTAACCAAGCCCTAAAGTTTTAGATATATACTGATGTCTACAGACTCCTGGTTGTGTAATGGATCTTTTCAAATGCAGGGGAGGGGGGGTCTGCTCCTCCAGTTTTCCCTTTCTCAGACCCTTTCAGTGGGTGTCCAAGCCTAACCTCATCAACAGCGCTAAACTGTAGCTTCTAAGTAAGTGTTTAAAAGGTTTTATACTGGATTTTTATATCGGTATCTGTGCATATTCTTCTTTATAGTAGTGTCTATTATATTTAGTTATAAGAAAATTGGTTTACACTGTCCCTTTAAGATATTTAAAATCACATTATCTATCTGAATCATGAAAGAAAAAATGTGTGTTTCATGTCCCTTTAAATAATACTGTTAACTTTATTCTCCTTTTTTCTATGCTATACTTAGTTCATTGACAGTTTATTATTGCTGACATTTTTTGTGCTACACTATAACTGTATTGTTCTGTAGTGATTTTGTGTCCCACACTAAATTAAACACATTTCCAGCATAACAAATCTGTTTTGAATTGTGTTGCTCAGTCATATGAAGCATGCAGTTAACATGATAGATATATGATACACAATGAGGGGATCATTAGCCTAATCTATATGTATTTTCCACTTCTTGCTAATTTTCTCAAATGAACAGTTTTAATCTATGCAAATCTTACAGCTGAGTTACTGACAGAGAGGAAAATAGTGACAATATTTTCCACCACATTAGTCGGCTGATGTCTTGGCTGAAATTCATGATGACAATAATGTAGATGTTATTAAGTAAAACACTACAAGTTAGAAATAAAATTGTAATCGTGCTATGAAAATGTAAGCATGAAATGCCATTTAGCATTTTATTTATATGTAACAATGACTTCTTTTAAGATTGTCTAGGAGTTTTATATCGTGTTTTACACGATTTTACAATATATAGAACAAGCAAAAGTATTTATGCTGGAGATATGATATATAGTTAAAATTGCTGTTTTATATAAAAAAAAAACCCACAGCTGTTATTAAAGGGATAGTTAAAGGGACAAGAAACCCCAAAATGTTCTTTTATGATTTGGATAGAACATACAACTTTAAACAACTTTCTTTTTTACTTCTATGATCAAATTTGCTCCATTCTTTTATTATCCTTTGCTAAAGAAACAGCATTGCACTACTGGTGGCAGTTAGCTGAACACATCTTGTTAGCCAATCACATGAGACAAATGTGTGCAGGCAACAATCAGCATCTAGCTCCCACTACTGTAGGATATGTGCGTATTCTTTGTCAATAAGGGATACCAAGAGAACGAAGCACATTTGAAAATAGAAGTGAATTGAAAAGTGTCTTAAAATGACATGTTCTATCTGAATCATGTAAGTTTAATTTTGACTTTCCTATCCTATTTGTATCCCCTTTTTTATCTACTTTAACTATTTTGTTTACAAATAACTCATTTACCTTTATTTTTACATTTGGAATAGCTTCTTATGCCTAATGAAACTACCACCTATACTAAAGATTTCAATACTAATTTATTGGTTATAGAAGAGCTATGTAACCAAAATCAGCAGATGAAATCATACTTGCAGAAGGAGGTGGGGGAGATAAGAACTGAAATGTTTTAGCTACTCTCTCTAATGGCCCAATGTCCAAAGCATCTTCACCACAAGGCTATGTTCCAAAGGTATCTGCATCACAATTGAATTTGCAGGTGAATTGTTCTAAAGGGATGAAATCATTCTTTGAAGATAGTGTTGCAAAGAGGCATTCTAGTACACTTTACTGTGGAATGTGAGGGTCGGTGTCATTTTTAAAATGTCACAGAGCCAGATTATGAGTGGATCGCAAAATTGCGCTTATGCGAGTGCGATATTTGTGCGCTGATATTACTGGTTCAGCGTAATGCAAACACAACCTCGTGCAGAAAAGCTTTGCGCTCACAAGAGCGCACTTCCATAGGCTCCAATGGGACCCTCGTTCTCATGTGAGACATGGCAGAGAACCTAGTACAGCAAAGGAGGTAAGTCGTGCAGCGATGGGCAGAAAATCTGAACTATATTTGAATATAAACATATATATTTATGTGTTTATATGTGTATATACACATATTAACACATAAATATATACTGTATGTATAAAAGCATATACATATATATTTACCGTAATAACAATGTGCAGTGAGTGTTTTATGTAAATTATACATCTGTAGCAATTGCACAACTTGTAAGGAATTCACACTGTACTGAACAAGTTTACTTCTCGCAGTCGCACTGTATGAAACGTCTTATTAAAAGCAATCACATTTGGTACAGAGCAAACGCAGTTATTCAGTTCAGTATCGTGCAAACTTATTTTAAAGTTGTTCGATTGTAGCGGCTGACTAAACACAATGTTAAAAAAGCTGTCTTCATTTAAAAACAAAATTTACATAGTGCAATGTTTAAAAAACTTGTGGCAACTGTCTTCAACAGAATATATCCTGCACACAAAATATTGTTTCTAAAAAATGCAGTGGCAAAAATTAAAAAAATGTTTAACAATCTTAGTTAAAATACATAATATACTATTTTACAGTATAAATATGTATATATATATATATATATATATATATATATATATATATATATATATATATATATATATATATATACATATATATATATATAACACATCATATACACATGCTGCATAATATACCCACAATTCCATAGCTCTTAATAACTATAGCTTTAATAACAATAGCCATCACATACATAGTAACTGGCAAGACTGAAATTAGCATTTCTTGGCGGACTTGACAATCTTTAGAACATCAGACCTAAATTATCGACCTTTATGTATACAGAAATAGATAAGAAATATTTATTTGTTCTCACTGCAAGCTCAGCCTGTTTGAATGGGTTATGGTTTCAATCAACAAAAACAGCTATTTCATATACAAATATAAACTGAACAATTTCACTTACATTGAATACCCTGCAGCTAACAAGAGTTTATTGCACTTAAGGAGGCATTGTACGTTTTCCTTTTAATGCGCTCCCAATTACTTATAATAGTAGCTACAGAGGATAAAATACATGGGAATTTGTTCCTCTATGTTTATTTTTGTATATGAAATAGTTGCCCCCTAAAGGAGCATTTCCCATACATTTTACACTCTGCAGCTAATATAACAAGTTATTGGGAACACATAGAAGGGGACAAAGTTAAAATTACAATGCCCCATTATGAATTGCTTACTGGCATGTGTCATACTGTGCAATTTTAATTCAGTACTACATAAGAGAAGACATCATTTGTACAGGTAGAAAATACTTTATCCAAACTGCTTGGGACTGGAAAATGTTGGATTTCTAAATAGTTTTGATTTTGGAATGTTAGACACTGTAAAATGGGACAGTTTGGAGAGGGGATAATAGGACCAATTGCAAACAACAATATCTTATGTCATATTTAGGCAATATTTACATAATACAGTTTATACATTTAATTAAAGGTAGTTTTGTATCATTTCAAATAATTTTGTATACCATTAAATAGATAGTACAGAACTGTAACCAGAAAGGCAATATTTGTTTTTTTTCATAAATATAGACTATTATTTGCATTTTAGAACAAATCAAACCAAAGACACAGGCAGAGAAAATTGTGACTTATAGGTGGGGGAAAAGTTATTTTTAATTATTATTATTTTTATTTTTTTTTAAATATTAAGGAATTCAGAATAAGTTTGTATTTTTGAATTCCAGATTTGGGGATTTTTACCTGTAATAATACTAATAATAATAGTAATAAATAATACTAATAATAATCAGTATTAATATTAATAGTAATAATAGTAATTATAATAATAATTGTAATAGTATTAATAGTAATTATAATAATATTGCTAATTAATAAGTATTTCAAATACATAGTACAGTAGCTGCTGTAAAATTCCATTGAAAGGCAAATATCATGTTGTCATCACTTTGAGGATTATTATACTACACAGGATAACGTGTAGGCAGTAATTAATTTTTCATCATGAAACAATTATCTCAGTATTATGGCAATAAAATGTTATCATGAAGCAACCTACTATGATCAGGAAAAAGGAAGGGAGGAAAAGACCATATGAGCTGATGCAGCTGATCTGTAGCTTTGGCAAAACAGATGTTAAAAAGCATTTATTTATTTATTTTTTCCAAAAAGAATATATATATATTTATTTATCTATGATTTAGTAAATTCTCATTATTTCAAACACATATTGAGTCATTCCCATTTTTTTTTCTAAACTTTCTTTATTGTGGCTTTTCAGAACAAACATGTACATTATAGCATTTCAACAATTGTTCTAATATGCACTTTTCAAAGTCCATAACTGTGAGGATATTAGACACTTTTTGCAGTCCAATCATTCCTGCCTAAAATGGCGGGAGATCATAGAGTCTATTTTCATCTGTTCTGTCCAGCCATTTTAATATTAAACACAAATAAAGTTAAGTCCGAGTTGGCCTAGTGAAAGTTTTTCAATTCATTCATCTTCGGGAATTTTATTTGAGGGACAATATTTAAGAATTAATTTCTTCGCCAGAATAATCACATTAACAATAAATGGTTTTAATGGTGTTGGTGTGTTGTCTAGCTTAAGTAATATAATTTGTTCCTCCTCTAGTGGTGTATTGTGCGATGTAAGAACCTTAATCCAGTATGCTATCTGAGCCCAGTATCTTTTAATATGCGGACATCTGATTATGAAATGTAGTGTATCTGGGTCTGGAAATTGGCATTTTGGGCAAATGTTTGGAATGGATGTATTCCATTTTTTAAGGAGTTAGATAAGCCGGGTGAAGCATTTTTGTATGGGCTTCCCTAAGATCTGAGGCCAAGGTGGCCTTACTTATTACCTGAAAGCTATCTATAACAGCTTGATCTGTAACTACCCTGCCAGAAGTGGATGACAACTTTGAGACGATTGTGTCTATTGTGTGTTTCTCAATATTTTGTAATAGCGTTCTATAGAACAAGGAGATAGAATGCTTACCGTTTTTAAAGAGTGAGATGATATACTCTAGTCCTGGATTTCCAGTCAGAGACATTGATTCTTTAAGTGTCTGATTAACGTAATGTTTGGTTTGTAAATATGCATAGTGATGAATATTAGGTATATCAAATTCCCTCTGCAGGTCTTGGAATGATTTGATTTCTCCTGCTCCCAGTTTTAAAATCTGACTAACCGTCCTTAGGCCCTTCTCATACCACACCTGAAAAGGCTTGGTGGAATAACCTACTATAAAATTAGGGTTTCCTTTTAGGGGGAGATATTTAGAGTAGGTATAATCTATGCTCAGCCATTTGCATATTTTTTGCCATGCTCTCAGTGGTTCGCTAAGGGGAAGGTGTAGACCCACTGTCCTTTCTGCATGTAACCTAGTCAAATGCAGCAACATTTCTAATGACATAGGGGATATCAGTGCTTGTTCCAATTGTGGGTATATGAAACATCCTTCAGCTGTCAACCAGTCTAGCACAATCTTTACTGATGTAACCCAATTATAAATTTCTAGATTAGGTAGTCCGAACCCTCCCTGTCCCCTTGTAGTAGTCAATTTTTGGAGACTTACCCTGTGTTTCTTTTGTCTCCATACGAAAGCTAGAATCGCCCTATTGAGAGTGTTGAGATCTGTTTTTTTTAATAGAAGTGGGAGCATCTGAAGAGTATACAGGATCCTAGGGAAGACTGACATTTTAATTACACTAATCCTACCCAAGAGGGATAGAGGGAGGCCACCCCAGGACTTTAACTGCGATACAATGGACACAATCAGTTGTTTAAAATTGAGATCATACCACTTGTGTGGGTTTCTACTCAGTTGTATGCCTAAGTATTTGAAACAATCTTTGACTATTTTAAATTGAAAATTATGCAGTTTCTCTCCTCCCACAGGGTGCAGCCATAAAAGCTCTGATTTACCACTGTTTATTTGATAACCTGAAATTTCCCCAAATTTTTCAATAAGAGAAAAAGAATCATGTCATCTGCATACAAAGACAGATTTATTATCTCTGTTCCTATCTTGAGACCTTGTATATTATTCCTAATCTTTATAGCCAATGGCTCTAGCGCTAAGTCGAAGAGGAGCGGAGAGAGGGGGCATCCCTGTGGAGTTCCCCTATATAATTTAAAGGAATCAGACAACCCACCATTAATAATCAGTGCCGCTTTGGGATTAGAATAAAGCATTTTAATGATTTGTACAAAATTCCCTTGAATTCCAAATTTCCCTAATGAGTAGAATAAATGTTCCCATAAGACTTTATCAAAAGCCTTCTCCGCGTCTACGGCCAGAAGGCATGCTTCAGGAAGCGGGGAAGGCACTTCTTTTTTGTTATAATTAACCCAATAATGAGAAAGAATTATCTGAAGCTTCCTAATGTTTGAAACAGAAGAGCGGCCCTTAACAAACCCCGTCTGATCTTTGTGTATGAGGTACTGTAAGATTTTAGTTAACCTATTTGCTAAGATTTTAGTCAGAATTTTGTAGTCGCTGTTCAGCAACAATATAGGTCTGTATGACTCCCTCAAAGTTGGGTCTCTTCCTGGTTTAGCTATCAGGGTTATGTTTGCTTCTACAAATCTACTGGATATGTCAACAGTACCAGAAAGTAGACCATTATACAGCGTCTCCAAATCCTCCACAATAATTGGGTGTAAAATCTTATAAAATTCGCCTGGCAGCCCATCAGGACCTGGCGTTTTCCCTTGCGGAGAGCTCTTAATGACGGTACCTATTTCCTCCTTTGTTATGGGTAGGTTCAGTACATCAGAATCTGCAGTAGGCAGATAGGGTAGTTTTTCTATGGCTGTGGAGTTATAAAGGGATTGGTAATACTCTATAAAGGCTTGTGAGCTTGTGTCATTATCTGTCTTCATTGAGTCCCCCACTTTTATATTAGTTATCAGACTCTTAGGCCATAACATTTTTAAGTATACACAATTAGAGTGCGCTAAAACAGCTCTACCTATAAAGTAAATAGCACTATATAGAATATAAATAGGAGTGTGATATAAATAGTGTTATATTTCAAACAATACAAAATATAAAATATAAACAAATTTAGTAAATCTATAATTAAATTTTATTATTTATTACACAAATTGAGCAATTGTATATAAGGTGCACCTTATTTCATATATATTACAATCAAATATTTAAAATTGCTAAAAAATCTCAAAGTCCAAAGGTATCTCCCCAATACTTCTTACTCAATATTTGATAAATTGGCTTTGTTGCAAAGATTTATACTGGCTTTGTTGCAAAGATTTATACTGAGAGGTTTGTGTATCAAAAATTGGTTGTCAACAAAAGTGTCCTCTGATACAATATATTGTTTAGGCTGTTTGATAAATTTGCAGTAGAAACAATGCCATAAGAAATGAACTATTATTAAAAGGTGTCAGTTTCTTATTTTTTGGGGTACCCCTTATTGAAGACAATTACTATTTTGTTCAAAGTCAATTGTTAGGTAGCGGTGTGTCCTCTATTTGCATAAATATGTAAAAGCGGTTTTTGTTTTTTGAATCCCAAGTTGGAAGTTTTAACAGCACTCACCAGAATCCGAAAGGCTTGAGATAGTGTTACCTTTCCCCGGATCAGCTTTTTCCTTGCGGCGTTTGTCTGTCATTTCAGGGTCGACCGTTACTTTAGTCTTGGCATGTATATCCTCACGTGACCTTTTTGCCGCACCAATAGCCTTACCAGGTTGCCGGTGTAAGTGGTTTCAAAAAACTTCCATATATTTCCATATATTTCTTTTTTGCAATGATACAAATGCTACCAGGAGCACAAGTAATTTGTTAGCAAGGTGTCCGCTTATTCTTATTGTAGAGTTCCGTTCCCCACATAGAATGCAGTACACAGGAGTAAGCAGGAGAAAGTTCCGTTACCAAAGCTGGCCAGCCCAACGGATCTTGTCCAATACCTTCTACGCGTTTCAGCAGAAGTGCCTTTGTCAAGATGAACTGCATCCTGTCGGGGAGTCTTTTATGCCGGGATCCTTAAAGGGAAAGTTATTTTCATTTTCTTAAAGGGACTGCTCGTTTCTTATGTTTCAAATGTCTTGCTTTTAGTTATCTTCGGTGATTATATTAAATACATCTTTTTGGTGGAGATATCTTAGTAATGGGGTATCAGTAAGTATATACAGATAAATAAAATAAGGAAATATTTTATCAAATAAAAATAAAAATAAATTGTTTCATACATGTTGATATTTGCCATTTTAATAAGTGCTATGGTAAAATTTTTATAATATATAATACTTAATATTAAATAGGGAGGTAAAATGCAACCAATGAATTATCAATTCTAAAAACATAATAAAAAGGCATTTCATAAGAGGACTGAAATATATAAAATAGGAACAGCCAATAGAATGCGAGCTCAATCTGATTGGCTGATTGGATCAGCCAATCGGATTGAACTTGATTCTGATTGGCTGATTCCATCAGCCAATCAGAAAATTCCTACCTTAATTCCGATTGGCTGATAGAATCCTATCAGCCAATCGGAATTCGAGGGACGCCATCTTGGATGACGTCCCTTAAAGGAACCGTCATTAGTCGGGAGACATCGGAAGAAGAGGATGGATCCGCGTCGCCTGCTTCAAGATGGACCCGCTCCGCACCGGATGGAAGAAGATCGAAGATGCCGCTTGGAGAAGATGTTTGCCGGTCCGGATGTCCTCTTCTTGCCGGATAGGAGGAAGACTTTGGAGCACCGGATTATGGATCGCCAACCCCCGCTTGGGTTGGATGAAGATCTTGGAGCCAGGACGGATCGGTGATACCTGGATGGTGAAGACAAGGTAGGAAGATCTTCAGGGGCTTAGTGTTAGGTTTATTTAAGGGGGGTTTGGGTTAGATTAGGGGTATGTGGGTGGTGGGTTGTAATGTTGGGGGGGGGGGTATTGTATTTATTCTTTTACAGGCAAAAGAGCTGAAATTCTTGGGGCATGCCCCGCAAAGGGCCCTGTTCAGGGCTGGTAAGGTAAAAGAGCTTGTAACTTTTTTAATTTAGAATAGGGTAGGGAATTTTTTATTTTGGGGGGCTTTGTTATTTTATTAGGGGGCTTAGAGTAGGTGTAATTAGTTTAAAATTGTTGTAATATTTTTCTTATGTTTGTAAATATTTTTTTATTTTCTGTAACTTAGTTCTTTTTTATTTTTTGTACTTTAGCTAGTTTATTTAATTGTATTTATTTGTAGGAATTGTGTTTAATTAATTTATTGATAGTGTAGTGTTAGGTTAATTGTAGGTAATTGTAGGTAGTTTATTTAATTATTTTATTGATAGGGTAGTGTTAGGTTTAATTATATCTTAGGTTAGGACTTATTTTACAGGTAAATTTGTTATTATTTTAACTAGGTAACTATTAAATAGTTATTAACTATTTAATAGCTATTGTACCTGGTTAAAATAATTACAAAGTTGCCTGTAAAATAAATATTAATCCTAAAATAGCTATAATATAATTATAATTTATATTGTAGCTATATTAGGATTTATTTTACAGGTAAGTATTTAGCTTTAAATAGGAATAAGTTATTTAATAAGAGTTAATTTATTTCGTTAGATAAAAATTATATTTAACTTAGGGGGGTGTTAGTGTTAGGGTTAGACTTAGCTTTAGGGGTTAATCCATTTATTAGAATAGCGGTGAGCTCCGATCGGAAGTTTAGGGGTTAATAATTGAAGTTAGGTGTCGGCGATGTTAGGGAGGGCAGATTAGGGGTTAATACTATTTATGATAGGGTTAGTGAGGCGGATTAGGGGTTAATAACTTTATTATAGTAGCGCTCAGGTCCGCTCGGCAGATTAGGGGTTAATAAGTGTAGGCAGGTGTCGGCGACGTTGAGGGGGGCAGATTAGGGGTTAATAAATATAATATAGGGGTCGGCGGTGTTAGGGGCAGCAGATTAGGGGTACATAGGGATAACGTAGGTGGCGGCGATTTGCGGTCGGAAGATTAGGGGTTAATTATTGTAAGTAGCTGGCGGCGACGTTGTGGGGGGCAGGTTAGGGGTGAATAAATATAATACAGGGGTCGGCGGGGTTAGGGGCAGCAGATTAGGGGTACATAAGTATAACGTAGGTAGCGGTCGGCAGATTAGGGGTTAAAAATTTTAATCGAGTGGCGGCGGTGTGGGGGGAGCTCGGTTTAGGGGTACATAGGTAGTTTATGGGTGTTAGTGTACTTTAGGGTACAGTAGTTAAGAGCTTTATAAACCGGCGTTAGCCAGAAAGCTCTTAACTCCTGCTATTTTCAGGCGGCTAGAATCTTGTCGTTAGAGCTCTAACGCTCACTGCAGAAACGACTCTAAATACCAGCGTTAGAAAGATCCCATTGAAAAGATAGGCTACGCAAATGGCGTAGGGGGATCTGCGGTATGGAAAAGTCGCGGCTGAAAAGTGAGCGTTAGACCCTTTCCTGACTGACTCCAAATACCAGCGGGCGCCCAAAACCAGCGTTAGGAGCCTCTAACGCTGGTTTTGACGGCTACCGCCGAACTCTAAATCTAGGCCATAGTGGGGAACGGAACTCTACAATAAGAATAAGCGGACACCTTGCTAACAAATTACTTGTGCTCCTGGTAGCATTTGTATCATTGCGAAAAAGAAATATATGGAAATATATGGAAGTTTTTTGAAACCACTTACACCGGCAACCTGGTAAGGCTATTGGTGCGGCAAAAAGGTCACGTGAGGATATACACGCCAAGACTAAAGTAACGGTCAACCCTGAAACGACAGACAAACGCCGCAAGGAAAAAGCTGATCCGGGGAAAGGTAACACTATCTCAAGCCTTTCGGATTCTGGTGAGTGCTGTTAAAACTTCCAACTTGGGATTCAAAAAACAAAAAACGCTTTTACATATTTATGCAAATAGAGGACACACCGCTACCTAACAATTGACTTTGAACAAAATAGTAATTGTCTTCAATAAGGGGTACCCCAAAAAATAAGAAACTGACACCTTTTAATAATAGTTCATTTCTTATGGCATTGTTTCTACTGCAAATTTATCAAACAGCCTAAACGATATATTGTATCAGAGGACACTTTTGTTGACAACCAATTTTTGATACACAAACCTCTCAGTATAAATCTTTGCAACAAAGCCAGTATAAATCTTTGCAACAAAGCCAATTTATCAAATATTGAGTAAGAAGTATTGGGGAGATACCTTTGGACTTTGAGATTTTTTAGCAATTTTAAATATTTGATTGTAATATATATGAAATAAGGTGCACCTTATATACAATTGTTCAATTTGTGTAATAAATAATACAATTTAATTATAGATTTACTAAATTTGTTTATATTTTATATTTTGTATTGTTTGAAATATAACACTATTTATATCACACTCCTATTTATATTCTATATAGTGCTATTTACTTTATAGGTAGAGCTGTTTTAGCGCACTCTAATTGTGTATACTTAATATTTTTTAGTGTGGGTTTTGGGAAACCACACTTTATAGTGCTGCTTAAATCTACCGCCAAGGGTTTATCACTTTTTTGCATATCGCCATAACATTTTTGTTAGAGCAGCCAAGTATCTTCCTGTTTTATTGCCATGTCTGTAGAAAAGACCTGATGCTTTATTCAAGGTACGCAGGGAGTTATCTAAAAGGTGTCTCTTTGTTGTTTGACTAAGTAATACCTTTTCCTATTTTGTATGGTGGGACATTTTAAGTATTTGTTATATGCATTTTTAAGTTGACGGAGTAAGAGGTCTGCCTTTGCTTTATATTGTTTTTTTCAGTTTTATCTTATAAGACGTGACAGCCCCCCTCAGAACTGTCTTTGCAGCTTCCCAAAAGAGCATTGGCTGCCCCATGTGGGCTTGATTTGCTTCCCTATAATATTGCCATTCCTTATTTAAGAAGGTGTGGAAATTAGCGTCATTATATAGGTACGACGGAAATCATCAGATATTCCTCCTCCTTTCTGGTAAATTCAGGTTTAAATTTAGCTGGATAGGCATGTGGTCTGACAGTGTTATATCCAGTATTTTTGCATTCTCCACTCTTGGAGTAAGGGAAGAGGATATTAAAATATAATCAATGCGGGATAGGGTATGTTTTGATGTAGATAAGCAAGTATAATTTTTTGCCTCTGGATTCCTGTCCCTCCAAATATCTCTCAGTCCCAGTGTGTTCCAAAACTTAGTCATGATACGGGCATCTATTTTAGAGTATTTAGTGTTGATCGGGGCAGTTCCTTCCCACTCTGGGTCTCTAAATCTATCCAGGGGTGACTGTCGGGCAATATTAAAGTCCCCTTCCATCACTATCGGATGGTCTATAAACGGTAGTAATTTTTATGTATCAAGGTCCAGAACTCCTGTTTCTGGTTTGGTGGTCCGTATACTCCACATAACACCAAACTAAATTCATGTACATTGATTTGCAATATGATATAGCGCCCTTCTGCATCTATTTCTTTATTGATGATAGTATATGGAAGGTCTTTTTTAAAAAGTACAGCTATTCCCCTGGCTCTACGCGATTCATATGGAGTATAAATTACTTCTGCCACCCAACCCTGTTTCAGTTTCTGATGTTCTACCTGAGATAAGTGGGTTTCCTCTAAGATGGCTATATCCGCTTTAATATTCCTAAGGTGTTTCAATATTGCTTTGCGTTTGATGGGGGACGTTATGCCCCCCACATTCCAGGCAGTTATATTCAGGTGAGCTATGTTTTTACACATTTTTGGGATAAGTTTGTGAGGGGGAAGATATCTTACTGTGTTTGTGTTTTCTTTTCAGAGGTTTATTACCGTCAGCAGTCTCGGTCAGGCAAGTCTTAAGGGTATCAATGGGGTTATTTTCAGAACCTTTCCACCAATCCCCATTCCTGTCTAAAATATTGATCATGTGGTTAAAATCACAAGCAACATGACAGATAGACAGATCACCATATTTAACTATGATGTGGTTACACAATGTTTTTACATTACTATAGAGGACTGTATGTATAGAATAATCAAAAACAAGACTAAAAGAAACATAAAAAAAAAACTAACAGAGCTAATAAAGCTAACATTTTCCTTATTATTTCAAGTTCCTACGAATAAAGACATATTATATTTCCCTCACCTATGAGATAATATTAAGCAAGAAATCTATAACAGCAACATAGGCCCTAACTTGCAATTTTACTTACCACCCACAAAACCATCTACACCTTAAGCATTCAGGCTTGAATCTAGGACTCCCATCCTTCCCCGATGGGAAATATATCACACATCCCACACCCACAAGAGGATGTCATGAGTGAATTTAACAAAATAAGCCCATAGCTTTGAAAAATTATCAGTTACTTGAGCAAAGTTACCGTTCCTTAAAGATTGTTGGTATGAATGGATCCCAGACTCTCATTTATTCAATCAGGGGCAATTTCTTTTGCAGCTTGTTCCTTCTCTGCTTCCTCCAGGAATCTCTGCAGTTGTTTAGTGGATTCAAATAGTTTATGTCCTGTTGATGTGTGGATCCTCAGCTTCGCTGGATACAGCAGTGATACTTGTCTTCCTTGATCTATGAGTGATTTGCAGTATAGGGCAAATTCCCGTCTCCTCCTGGTGACTTCAATTGAATAGTCCTGAAATATCAGTAGCTTTTTCCCTTCAAACAGTACAGGGCAATTCTGTCTGTACGCCCTGAGGATGGCGATCTTGTGTTTGAAATTTAGATACTCGACCATTACTTGTCTTGGGAATCTTGTCTGGTCTTTATTTCCACCTGTAATCCCCACTCTGTGCGCTCTTTCCATGTGATATGGGAGCGAATTACCTGGTATCTTTAGGAGTTCAGGAAATGTTCTCTCTGCAAAATCTATGAGGGTGGAACTGGCAACCGTTTCTGGAAGCCCCACTATGCAGAGATTATTTCTGCGTGATCTATTAAATCATCTATTTTCTCTGATAATACTGTGTTTTGTTATTGCAGAGCTGCAAGGCTTGTGGATTGTGATCTTTGCAAATCTTCAACCTCTGATACACGATGTTTGGCTCTGGTGATTCTGTTAGATATCTGTCTCAGATCTGCCGCCATTGCATCTAAGCCAGTCTGTAACTGCTCCATCTTTGGAAGAAATAAGGCCGAAAGTTGTGCAACAATAGAATGTGGATCCGGACCTGAGATGTCCAGCTCAGCATCTCCACCGCCCACCGATCCCGGAGCTCAGTCTCTGTGCGACCGTTCCATCGGCCTGCCCACCGGAAGTCCCTGAGTCATTACCATTTTAATTATTAATCATTTATACTTACATTTTAGTACATATTACTAGAAGACAATACCAATTAAAATATGTATTTAATAACTTGCAGCATAAGATTTAACCATTTTAAAACTGGGGAACAAATTCACAAGTGGTAGCCTATTATTAAGTGCCTGTATTTGGTGCAAAACACGTAAGTTTTGTTTTATGAAACCCCTCTATGATTGGATAATTTAAAATCATTTTCATTTGGTAATTTAAAATTTACACACACATATATATAGGATCAAAGGTGTTGGAGCAATGACTTATCGCCAGACAGATAGGAAATTACCTTAGAGAGAAATTAGGGGCATACAAAGAAAAACACACTAATGCATTATGTACAGTGTCATAAAATACCCAGAAACGTTTGAATGATCAATACTCATAAATTCAAAACAAATTAATATCATGGCATGGCTATCAGTGTTTCTCAAGGTACATTATTCCTTGGAACAGTGGTGTGATTTAAGTAGTATCCTGTGACATAGGCAATGTCTGCTCTTTATAACCTATGTTCATTAGTAAAATGAAAAAGTGTTCATCTGTAGTCACTCATCTTTTAGGATCAATTACCATGGAGGATGGGTGTCAGCGGTGGGGTAGTTTGCAAATTGACTTTTACTGTATTTTCTCCTTGTCATTTCCTTTTTCCATAGACTAATGAAGTTTCAGTGTATCCTATGGCACAAATCAAAGCATATATGACTTTTACCTCTAGAAAGTTGTGTTTTACTCTCTGTATATCTCTTTTTTATTCCTTTATCTAACTTTTTAATAATTCAAATTTTACAGTTAAAGGGATATAAACCTGTAATTTAGAAAGAGCATTCAATTTAAAATAAACAACTTTCCACTTTACTTCTATTATCAATTTTGCTATATTTCCAAAGTATTGTTTGTTGAAATGATACCTAGATAGGTGTCTGCAGAACATCATGGCAGGAAATAGTACTGCAATCTAGTGCTCTTGTAAGTGGATAACATTCTTGTAGAACTTATTCCATATAATGCTCAAGACACGTGCACACTCCTGGGCAAACGTCCCTGCTTTCCAACAAAAGATACCAAGAGAAAGAAGAAAATGTGATAATAGAAGTAACTGAGAAAGTCATTTAAAATGGTATACTCTTACTGAATCATGAAAAAAAACATTTTGTGTGTCATGTTCCTTTAAATAATCTTTAAAGGGACACTGAAACCATTTTTGTTCTTTTGTGATTCAGATAGAGCATGACATTTTAAGCAACTTTCTAATTTACTCCTATTATCAAATTTTCTTTATTCTCTTGGTATCTTTATTTGAAATGCAAGAATGTAAGTTTAGATGCCGGCCCATTTTTGGTGAACAACCTGGGTTGTTCTTGCTGATTGGTGGATAAATTCATCCACCAATAAAAAAAAGTGCTGTCCAGAGTCTGAAAAAAAAAAGCTTAGATGCCTTCTTTTTCAAATAAAGATAGCAAGAGAACGAAAAAAAAATTGATAATAGGAGTAAATTACAAAGTTGCTTAAAATTGCATGCTATTTCTGAATAATGAAAGAAAAAAATTGGATTCAGTGTCCCTTTAATTTTATATCCAGCACCAAGAATCAAATAAGACAGCGGTTCCCAACCTGGGGTACGTGTACCCCTGGGGGTACTTGGCAGGCCGGTTGGGGGTACGCAAAAATATTGTTGGTAATGGCGGAAGATGCGGGGGGAGGGTCGGGGGGCACTCTCAATGGGTCATCAACTAATAAGCATTGTGGAACTGTGGAACTGTGGAAGGAGCATTTAGCGGGAAAACGACAAATGAAGTCCTGGCCTGGCATATAGGCAGATGGGAGCCCCTGTACCTGAAATATGTGGACCGGGTGTGGATGATCACCCTGTGTCACCAGACAGCTTAGCCTCCTGCTCCACCCACCTCTGTCCCATGCACACAATTTTGACTGCAAGTGCTCAAATAGAAGCGACACTGCAGCAGCATAGCTACGTGGACACGTGTGATAGAGCCGTTGAGATTGCGAGTCACACAGGCGAGGCAGGTCTGCATCCCCAAATAAGTTATAGTCAGTGCCGGTAAGTAAAGTACTGCTTCTAGTGCTTGCTTGATTCAGATTGCTTCACTTCCAACTAAAAACGTTCATAGTGGCTGGGTGGTTAATATCGATCTGATCTCACAAATTTAAATATTTATTTTTATGATCATTACACTTTGACTCCCCTCCAGGGCCTTGTTTAGGAGCAACCAGGCAGCTGCCAGGGGCACCAGCCACACAGCAGGACTCCTGAGAATAAGATCTGAGCTTTAATCCTGTTGATACACGTACAGTCGTATGCAATTCAGGTATAGCTTACCTCCCCTATAAAAAAGTGCTTCCTTTATTTTGAGGGATGGGTGGGGGTAATGAAGAGAGGGGGGTACTCATAAATGAAAAGCCTAATCAAGGGGTACAGGAGAGAAAAAAGGTTGGGAACCGCTGAAATAAGACATTAGCAACTTGTTTACACTCAACCTGCCTAATTTATCCTGATTTTATACTAATGATTTATCCTTTGAATATAAGTTTGACCTTGTATGTTGACATTTCTTGCTTATAAAGTATTTTTAGGTCTGCTTTATTAGGTGCTCAGTAGAGCCTTTAGTTTAGCCTTTGACAAAACTAATTTTTTGGAACAAAGCAGTATATTTGAAGGACAGCTTCCTTATGTAATTTTTCCAGGAGGAATATAATATTTTATGTATAAAAGAAGAAATAACCGCAAATTATGAATTTGGTTAAATGCACTTGGAAACAAATGTCAACTTGCTTTTCAATGCAAAGCAATTTATACTTTTATAAAGTTCGCTCTGCAATTGTGTAATGTCATTTTCTTTTATTTTGTAAAAATAAATTGTAATAAACCCAAGTACCTTATCATACTGTTAAACAATCATTTAAATTAGGAACAATAGACTTTAAAAAAAAAAAGATACACATCTAATATGGATAACAATTTTCTACAAAAATAATGGTGAGTTGAGAAATTACTCTGTGTGTTAAGGCTTAGTGATTATTTATTATATGGTAACTCTAGGGATGGGCGAATGTGTTTATACCCAAATTCGAATGTTAGAACGAATGTTATTGTAGAGATTCGATTTACATAATAGAATGTTGATAAGAACGAATATTCTTAAAAGTTCGATTTTTGAATGTTATTTACAGTTTTCGAATGTCCCATTCGAATTCGAATGTCACATTCGAATATCACATTCGAATTCGAATATTACATTTATAAAACACAATTGTAGACTAGAAACACTATTTCGAATGTCACATTCGAATTGAATATCACATTCAAATCGAATGTCACATTGGAATTCGAATATTACATTTATAAAACACAGTATTAGACTAGAAATACTATTTCAAATTCGAATGTGACATTCGAATTTGAATGTAGCATTCGAATTTGAATATTACATTTATTAAACACAGTTGTAGACTAGAAATACTATTTCAAATTTGAATGTCACATTCGAATTTGAATGTCACATTCAAATTCTAATATTACATTTCGAAATTGAATGAATACATAGCTAAACATTCTATTATTCGAACGAAAATTCGAAAATAGAATGTTAGAATGTTATATAAATATTCGAAATTCGATTCGAATGAACGAATGTATCAAAATTCGTTTTAAATTTCAAATTTTTAGAAACATTGGCCCATCCCTAGGTAACTCTCACAAGCCATATAAACATTACAGTTTAAATCCCTCTAAAATATTCAGTTACAAAATAAACAACTGCAATGCATATGTATTATTTTGCCTATTTTTACTTTAATTGTATTTTTTTTTTCTGTCCTCAGAGAGGCTGAAGTGTACCCTGTGGGTATCCGATAAACCCACAACATGACACATGGTGATTTCTTAACCATTGCAGGAGTTCATTTATATCTGTCTTTAAAGAGACAGTTTACTCCGCTTTAATTTGTTTATGATCTATTTTACCTGCTGGAGTGTATTACATTGTTTTAATATATCTCCTTTATCTTTCTATTGTTATTTGAAATAGCCTATTGTGTCCTTACCTATACTGAAAGTTTCTAAACTTAAAAATAGCCTATATTAAAGCTGTGTAAACATCGAAGAAATTAAACTCCCAGTAGGAGTTAGAAGAGATAAGCAATAAAATGTTAATTACCAATTGTTCTCTGTAGTATTGTGATTTTGGCATACAAGCAGAAAAAAAGATAAGGAAGCATTTATGTGTACAGAAAATGATAACATAAGGGGATCTGATTTTCCTTCAAGCTCAACCCATTTTGATGGGTTGAGGTATCAAAGAAAAAAAGCAGCTATTTAAAATTCAAACTAAGGAAGCAAATTTTCATACATTTTATACTCTGCAGGTGGTATAACAAGTCATTAGAAACACATTAATGGAAACATTATTTTACAGTATACTGTCCCTTTAAACTGGCCACAGAACAGGAGATAAAGGATATTGATAGTAGAAGTAAATTAGAAAGTTGTTTAAAATCACATGCTCTATCTAAATAATTAAAGGAAAATTTTGGGTTTCATGTCCCTTTAAGTATAGGGATCTGTTTCTACCCCAAAGATGGAGAATTCCCCACATAGTTTTCTAACTAAAGACTTCTTGGAATAGTAAGACATTAAATCCTCATTGGCTAATAAGCAATTCATACTGATGATGATTGGCTGATATGTATTACTTCCTGTTAGTGCTAATTGATTAATAGTGTTCATATTAAGCATTATTAGTAAGTATACAGAGAAGAACAAAGTTCAGTATAACAGGCAAATTCCAGTGATGTGTAATTTATTCACTCTAAATCAATAAACGATAAATAATATCTAAACATGAGCATAAAATGCAAGCTACGCGTTTCGTTTTTGTAGCACCACATTTTGGAAGTGTATTAGGAACTACCTATAACCCAAGGAACGTTAGTGAACAGTGCATAATTTATACTGGTTTATTAATTGAATTTTATATTTGTACAACTTGTACATTATATTTTTTTCAGGTTAAACAAATGACAACATGCTTAAAGGGATATAAAGGTCAAAAATGAAAATAGCATGGTAGCATTTCAATGTGAAATAGAAGCATTTTTGCATTTTACTTCCATTAGCAAAAATGCTTCTAGTAAAAGTTACTACTGTTTTTTAGTGGCATACGCAAATATCCTGTGAGGGCCTGTGCACCAGTTCCTAAAAACCATGCCGGCTCAGAGAGTTAGCAGTGGCTTGTAAGACACAAATTATGTCTTTAGAAGCAATACACACAACAACCAGACCTCTGAGCAAGCATGGTATTGTATACATTGTACAATAGTCACAATATTATTGCAATTGAATTAAAATATTTTGCATGCAGCTAGACTCTAGCAAAAAACAATTTGATAATTGAAAAGGTATTGCAGTGATGCCTCAATATCGAGGCATCACGGCAATACCTTGAAAGCGTCTGGAAGCGATCAGGATAGAACATAGTATTTGACGGTAGATAAGAACCAAAATGCCCATCAAGTCTACACATTTTACATGCTACTTATGCCTTATGCATGTCCCAACATTTTAAAATTATATTACAGTCCCTGGCCCATATTTATCAAGCTCCGTACGGAGCTTGAAGGGCCGTGTTTCTGGCGAGTCTTCAGACTCGGCAGAAACACAAGTTATGAAGCAGCGGTCTAAAGACCGCTGCTCCATAACCCTGTCCGCCTGCTCTGAGCAGGCGGACAGGAATCGCTGGAAATCAACCCGATCGAGTACGGGTTGATTGACACCTCCCTGCTGGCAATTGGCCGCGAGTCAGCAGGGGGCGGCGTTGCACCAGCAGCTCTTGTGAGCTGCTGGTGCAATGTTAAATGCGGAGAGCGTATTGCTTTCCGCATTTAGCGAGGTCTTGCGGACCTGATCCGCACTGTCGGATCAGGTCCACAAGACCTTTGATAAATAGAGGCCCCTGTGTTTACACAAAAAGTGTAACATTTTTATGTCTATAAAGTAATAAATGTCAATTATAGCAAGGGGGATAAAATAAATAATGAAAAAAATATCATTCATAATTAAAGATTTTATTTTATAATCTTAAATTCTATTGATTACTAGATACATGATTATGTCACTTTTGCCAAATCAGATTATAGCAAATATGACAAAATGAGCAATGAAGGTATATTGTTTTTTTGGTTTTATTTTAATCTACACATAGTTAAGGTACACTCAAGTCAAAATAAACTTTTATGATTCAGACATGTGCACAAGCTCACAGGGTATACTTATACTAGTCTGTGATTGGCTGATGTCTGTCACATGACACAGGGGGCTAGAAAATGGGAGAAAAAAATAATTTGTCAGAAAATAATTTACTACTTATTTGAAATTCAGAGTAAATGTTATTGCATTGTCTTTTTATAATGCACTTGTTAATTATGTAATTCTACTGCACTGAGTGGTCCTTTAAACATTTTATTTTACAACCTCAGAGTCTAGTGATTGTGGATACATA
Source organism: Bombina bombina (assembly GCF_027579735.1). Classification (NCBI taxonomy): domain Eukaryota; kingdom Metazoa; phylum Chordata; class Amphibia; order Anura; family Bombinatoridae; genus Bombina; species Bombina bombina. The sequence continues at coordinate 41,039,229 of NC_069506.1, forward strand.
CATAGGTCACTTCTGATTGGCTCACGCACGATGTATTGCATCTATAGTTTTAGCTTTAACACAAAGTGAAAAAAGGCATTTGTTTTTTAAAAAATTAACAAAACAGGGCATTTTTTAAACCCTAGAAGGTTACTGAATAAAAGTTGAATTAGTTTAAACAGATCAGACTTTTAATCGTATGCATTTTCTTTGGGTGATCAATGTTCCTGGACAAGTGACAGAATTTTTGTTTTCTTTAGCGTATTACTTCGACATTCATTTTTAACCAATGATCTAAAACTGTTGCAGCTATCTTGAACATCTAAATGGGATTCCCTGACAGACAAGAATTGTAAAGCAAAACGAAAAGGCATTTAAAATAACGGTATGTTCCCTGATTGATCAGGTCTGAGGTTGATGTTGCTTCACTCTATTTAAATGAAGCGCATTTAGCATCAATTCATTCTGTCAGCAGAGAGAGCAGACGCTGTGCAAGTGATTTTATTATCTATGGGGAACCATCTAAATTACCCTTTTCAAGTTTTAATGTGAGACATTTAATTAGCAATAAAGACAGAATCATCATGGGCGGCCCATACAGAAGCTATGAAACGTCTTGCGTATAATCTACTTTCCGAAGAAGTGCAATGCTTATTTTCACAACTCCGCTCAATGACATTTAAAAGGTTTAGTCAATTATTAAATGTGAAGTTGAGAAATGTGACCTGGTTGTGATTGTATCAGTCTAACATGATTTTTGTAAGAGGGAATAGAGATAAGATTTAAATTAAACTTGGAGTGTATAAACCATGAATATCCCCCCCCCCCCAGAGGTTTCTTAAAGGGACATTTAACTAAAAATTGAATTCCTACTAGGCAAAGTTTTAATTATGCATTATAAGATATTTCAATTTACCTCTGAAATGTGTGGTTTTCCACCAGTTCCAAGAGAAGCTGGAGAGCATCCTGCACGATTAAAAACAATTTAAAATTTTGTGACAGTTTTAAAATGCTTTTATGCAGTGCTTAAAGGAATATAAAACCCATTTTTTTCTTTCATGATTCAGATAGAGCATGCAATTCTAGGCAACTTTCTAATTTACTCCTATTATCAATTTTCTTCATTCTCTTGGTATCTTTATTTGAAAAGCAGGAATGTAAACTTAGGTGCCAACCCATTTTTGGTTCAGCACCCTGGGTAGCGGTAAATTGCATGCACTGGGATAAATTTTTAGGTGGCGGACTGCAATCATCCTAATCTGATACGATCAGGATGATAACACCCTCTGCTAGCAGTCGCGAATGTGCAGGGGGTGGCATTGCACAAGCAATTCACAAGAATTGTTTGTGCAATGTTCAATGCTGACAGCGTATGCTGTCGGCATTTAGTGATGTGTAGCGAATCATGTCCGCCCGACATATGATAAACTGACCCTTAAAGGGAGACTGAACCCAATTTTTTTCTATCGTGATTCAGATAGAGCATACAATTTTAAGCAACTTTCTAATTTACGCCTATTATCAAATTCTTTTCATTCTCTTGGTATCTTTATTTGAAATAGAAGAATGTAAGTTTAGATGCTGGCCCATTTTTGGTGAACACACTGTGTTGTTCTTGCTGATTGGTGGGTAAATTCATCTACCAATAAACAAGTGCTTTCCATGGTACTGAACCAAGAAAATAGCTTAGATGCCTTCTTTTTCAAATAAAGAAAACAAGAGAATGAAGAAAAATTGATAATAGGAGTAGATTAGAAAGTTGCTTAAAATTGCATGCTCTATATGAATCATGAAAGAAAAAATTTGGGTTCAGTGTCCCTTTAAGTCTGCATCATGAAAGAAAAATGTGGGTTTCATATCCCTGATAGAATTCTATCAGTCAATCGGAATCTAAGAGATGCCATCTTGGATGACGTCACTTAAAGGAACCTTCATTCGCCGGGTAGTCGTTGGAAGAAAAGGATGCTCCGAGTCGGATGGATGAAGATAGAAGATGCCATCTGGATGAAGACTTCTGCCCGTCTGGAGGACCACTTCTCCCGGCTTGGGTGAAGACTTCTCCCGGCTTCGTTGAGGATGGATGTCGGCTCTTCAAAACTGTAAGTGGATCTTCAGGGGTTAGTGTTAGGTTTTTTTAAGGGTTTATTGGGTGGGTTTTATTTTTAGGTTAAGGTTTGGGCAGCAATAGAGCTAAATGCCCTTTTAAGGGCAATGCCCATCCAAATGCCCTTTTCAGGGCAATGGGGAACTTAGGTTTTTTAGATAGGATTTTATTTGGGAGGGTTGGTTGTGTGGGTGGTGGGTGGGTTTTACTGTTGGGGGGTTGTTTGTATTTTTTTTTACAGGTAAAAGAGCTGATTTCTTTGGGGCAATGCCCCGCAAAAGGCCCTTTTAAAGGCTATTGGTAGTTTAGTTTAGGCTAGGGGTTTTTTTTTTTTTATTTTGTGGGGGCTTTTTTATTTTGATAGGGCTATTAGATTAGGTGTAATTAGTTTAAATATCTTGTAATTTGTTTTTTATTTTGTGTAATGTATGTATTTTAGCTAGGTAGTTAGTAAATAGTTAATAACTATTTATAAACTATTCTACCTAGTAAAAATAAATACAAACTTGCCTGTAAAATAAAAATAAACCCTAAGCTAGATACAATGTAACTATTAGTTATATTGTAGCTAGCTTAGGGTTTATTTTACAGGTAAGTATTTAGTTTTAAATAGGAATTATTTAGTTAATGATAGGAATTTTTATTTAGATTTATTTTAATTATATTGAAGTTAGTGGTGTTAGGGTTAGGGTTAGACTTAGGTTTAGGGGTTAATAAATTTAATATAGTGGTGGCGACTCTGGGGGCGGTAGATTAGGGGTTAATAAATGTAGATAGGTGGCAGCGATGTTGGGGTCGGCAGATTAGGGGTTAATAATATTTAACTAGTGTTTACGAGGCGGGAGTGCGGCAGTTTAGGGGTTAATATGTTTATTATAGTGGTGGTGATGTCGGGAGCGGCAGATTAGGGGTTAATAATTTTATTTTAGTGTTTGCTATGCGGGAGGGCCTCGGTTTAGGGGTTAATAGGTAGTTTATAGGTGTTAGTGTACTTTTTAGCACTTTAGTTATGAGTTTTATGCTATGGCTTTGTAGTGTAAAACTCATAACTACTGACTTTAGAATGCGTTACGAATCTTGCGGGATAGGCTGTACCGCTCACTTTTTGGCCTAAAAATCTTGTAATACCGGTGCAAAGTTAATGATAGGAATTTTTATTTAGATTTATTTTAATTATATTGAAGTTAGTGGTGTTAGGGTTAGGGTTAGACTTAGGTTTAGGGGTTAATAAATTTAATATAGTGGTGGCGACTCTGGGGGCGGTAGATTAGGGGTTAATAAATGTAGGTAGGTGGCAGCGATGTTGGGGTCGGCAGATTAGGGGTTAATAATATTTAACTAGTGTTTACGAGGCGGGAGTGCGGCAGTTTAGGGGTTAATATGTTTATTATAGTGGTGGTGATGTCGGGAGCGGCAGATTAGGGGTTAATAATTTTATTTTAGTGTTTGCTATGCGGGAGGGCCTCGGTTTAGGGGTTAATAGGTAGTTTATAGGTGTTAGTGTACTTTTTAACACTTTAGTTATGAGTTTTATGCTATGGCTTTGTAGTGTAAAACTCATAACTACTGACTTTAGAATGCGTTACGAATCTTGCGGGATAGGCTGTACCGCTCACTTTTTGGCCTAAAAATCTTGTAATACCGGTGCAATGGAAGTCCCATTGAAAAAAGACTTTATGAAAATTGCGTAAGTTAATTTGCGGTACGGCCAAAAAAGTGTGCGGGACAGCTGTACCTACAAGACTGGTAATAGCAGCGATAGTAGAAAAGCAGCGTTATGAGCCTTAACGCTGCTTTTTTACTCATAACGCAAAACTCGTAATCTAGCCGATTGTCTTTTAAACCATAAATTCCATAATGCCTCTGCTCAGTATAAATATTTTTTGATCTGTTCTCCAAATACACAATTAGATTTTTGTTGTAACTATTTAAGATCTGTGCCACTCCTCTTATACACAGCTGTGAGAACGCTTGGTATATTACTATAACAACGGTAGGCCGTGCGGTACATCGTTCACCCACATGGAGGTAGCTATTACACTGCAAATGCATACAAAAAGAGAAGTGCTCTAACCAGAATCAACAACAGCTCAGTGGTTTGTTCTATGCTGAGTTATCACCTAGGAGTAGCCTCTATTAGCCCAATTGTGCTTTTCACAGAGAGGAACTTTCCTGAAGTGCATCATTCTGATTCCACCTAGCAAGGTAAGTCCAGCCCCAAAATACCAGGCAATCTGAACAAGGAACATGACAATCCAATCCAATAGTGTCAACCTTTCTTGGGCCTCATCAGGGAGTTGCAGCACATTGGGCAATGAGTCCAAGTCTGGTTTCCCCATCACCCTTAGAGAGACTTCCTCAGGGTCATATACAAATACATACAGAAAGAGAAGCTCTCTACCAGGTGGGATTAGACTGAAATTCTTCAGAAACGTTCTCTGTTAAAAGCACAATTGGGCTAAAAGGAGCTTCTGCCAGTTGGTAACCAGGCCATAGAAGAAGCCACTGAGCTTTAGTTTATTTCTGGCAGATTATTTCTGTATATATTTGTATTATTACTCTGAGGAACGTCTCCCTAAGGGTGATGAGATAAACCAGACTCCTTGTCCAAAGTGCCTAGTGCGATATGGTGGCACCTCACTGATGAGGTCCAAAGGAGGCAGAAAAGATCATCTGGGGATGACATTTCCCTTGTACAGAGGAGCATTGCCTGATATTTTGATGCCTGACTGACCTTAGGTGAGATCAGACTGAAATGCTTCAGGAAAGTTCTCCACTGCAAAAAGCACGATTGGGCTAAAAGTAGCTACTCCCATGTGGTAACTGGACCATAGAACAAGCCACTGAGCTGTTGTTCATTCCTGGTAGATTGCTTCCCTTTTTGTATGTATTTGTATTATGACCAGGTAAAGTCTCTCTAGGAATGATGCAGCAAACCAGATGTGGACTCCTTGCCCAATGGGATATGGCTGCATATCATTGATGAGACCCAGAGGAGGCTGAACCAATCATCTGGGATTTCTGTTTCCCTTATTCAGAGGAGAATTGTGTGGTATTTCAGAGCTGGACAGACCTTGTTAGGTGAGATCAGACTAAAATGCTTCAGGAAAGTTCTCCTCTATAATAAGTACAATTGGGCTAAAAGCAGCTACTCCATCGGGCCATAGAACTGAGCTGTTGTTTGTTTCTGTTAGATTGCTTATCTTTCTGTATATATAAGCTATTACACTGCAGCCTCAACTGACACAGACAGTGGGGAAGAGGCTGCAGATTCATTGAAGTGTGCACGCTCTAACATACATGTTGGTCGTACTACTCTGTGATTTATTGGATGTAAATACCTTTATTTTTTGGGAGCAGTAGAATTAATATATTTTTCATATAAAGATATCTTTGAAACCTTAAAAAACTTTTAATTAATGTATATTACAAAAAATGGCAGTTCTATAAGTGGCATAAAACCATATACGGTTAAAAACAAACAAACACTATAATGTCCTTTTAAAATAATTTTAATGCTACATGACTTTATGCAGACGTAAATTGTGATGCAGTAGAATGTAGAGTTCTGTTTATACATTTTCTTATTGCTGGCAGAATCAAGCACATCCATTCAAAATGTTTTAGACATTTATCAGATCTGCCTGAAAAAATCTAATTCTACAATTCAGTGCTCCTTGTATATAGGTAGAGTGATTTGGACATGGCTTATTTTGATATGACTCTAAACACAAACGTGCAGCAACAATTTTCTGTTCATATGCTGTTTATTGCTCTTGTGTTTTTCAATTATAGGACTATTCAATGCAGGTGTTTGAAAAGTTTTTGAAGGGTTTTTCTATTTCCAAGGATCTTAATCCTGTGTGTATTTGATATTTGTTTTCTCTTCAAATTGGGGATTTTGTTTGATTAACAATAGGTGTTGTCCAATTATATTGTACCTAATTAAAGGGACATGAAACACAAAAATGTTCTTTCATTATTTAGATAGAGCACGCAGTTTGAAACAACTTTCCTATTTACTCCTATTATCTCATTTTCTTTTTTCTCTTGGTATCCATTGTTGAAAAGGATACATATCTAGGTGCTGATTGGTGGTTGTACATATATGCCTGTTGTCAATGGTTAACCAATGTATTCAGCTAGCACCCAGTAGTGCATTGCTGAACATTCAATAAAGGATACCAAAAGAATTAAGCAAAACTGATAACAGAAGTACATTGGATAGTTGTTTAAAATGATGGGCTCTATCTGAAGCATAGAAGAAAATGTTTGGATTTAATGTCCCTTTAAATACTAATAGGGAATGCACAGTGTAGCACTAACTCTGTTGTTACACCTCAATAGAAGTATCACAATATGGAGAGTGCAGGAGCACTAGAGACAGTTTAAAAGGACAGCCAAGCCAGCACATTTTACATCCTGCATTACAATTTTGATTTGGTTTCACCATCTAATGGTTTACAGCTGTTTCTTGCTCCTCGCTCAGGCAGCACTGTGAACAGCTTTTATCTGCACTTTCTTGACACCTGAGCGCACTCCCACAGCGCCAGCGATGACATACATGGCATTGCTGGGTCTTAAAGCACATGTGTGAGCCTAAAAGGGCCTGCGTGGTTGTGCAATCCACTATAAATGTGTATTGGATTGATTGACTACAGCTCCATGTGTTCCTAGGGGGCAATGAAAAGAGTTAAAACTTCAAACAAGAAATGATAAACAAGAGAATCTGCAGTTTTTTGTTTTGTTTTTTTAGTGCCTATGACTTGCCGTTATACTTTTACAATATGATTTCACTTTTGAGATATGTTTAATGGTCTCACTGTTACACACTGGCTACCATTTGAAGCCATCACAATTCCAGTGCTAAGTGGCTTCCATGGCTTCATAGGGTTTTCAAATTTAAAGCCATTCCAATTAATTTGAAAACCCTGCCATAGCCCACCTATAATATGCCTTTTCAAAAGCATTCATGGCTTGATAATACCCCCTATACCTTATATGAGGATGATTTGATGACTGATATATGCTGTGAGTTTAATGTCTCTTTAATTGTTTCTCAATAATTGGCTTTAAAAGGAAATTGTTTTGTTTTTATTATTTTATTTTATTTATGCATCAAAAATTAAACACTACTTTCCAAAAGATTTGTATACAAAGTCATTTTGTTAGAAAAATATGCAGTGTTCTGAAAGCTTAGGACACACCTCTTCTTCTTTTTTTATATATATATTTTTATTTATTGAGGTTGTAATCAGAACAAAAAAGAAGACAGTGGGAGAATAATATATCATATGACACTGCAGGTACATATACAGATACCCAATCAATACATGTTTACATAATATGTGTGCATATTGCCTACAGTATAAATCCACTATCTTTCTTGTACCATATTGTCTTCTGAACTTATTTTATAGAGCATGTAATTTCAAAGGACACACCCCTTCAAATGCTTTTTGAATTATATTTTATTTAAAGGGACATTAAACCCACATTTTTTCTTTCATGATTTAGAAAGAGAATGCAATTTTAAACATCTTTCTAATTTACTTCTATTATCTAATTTGTTTTATTCTCTTGATATTCTTTGCTGAAAAGCATATCTAGATATGCTCAGTAGCTGCTGATTGGCTGCTGCACATAGAGGCCTCATGTGATTGGCTCGCCCATGTGCATTGCTTTTTCTTCAAATAAGGATATCTAAAAAATGAAACAAAATAAATAATAGAAGTAAATTGTAATGTTGTTTAAATTTGAATGTGCTATCTGAATCATGAAAGAAAGATTTTGGGTTTAGTGGCCCTTTAACTTCCTTTGCAGTGGTCACTTAGAGATAGAAGTGAGCTTTTTTACATATCAGCCAATCAATATGCAGCGTGTAAGAGTGTCAAGGTTCTGCATTCTACAGAATGCACTCTAGCCTCTTTCAAGGGTGTGGGGGAAACAAACTGTAGTTTTCAGGTTAAACTACATTAAAAGCAGGCACAATAAATAATGAAAGTGCATCACAATATTTTTAACCATGCCTAATTTAACATTATCCTACTAGAGAGATGTGCAAGTTAAAAAATGTCAGTCTTGCTCATTTATGGCTGTTGATAAATTTGAGAATTGGATGATACATTAATTAATTGTTTTATTTTATTTTTTGCATGTTTCTCTCACAAACTTTCCAAACAATTTCTATTGGTCAAAAAACAATTTTCTTTTTTGTATCTTTTTTTTCTATAAAAAAAGAGCAGTTTTAAACTCTTCACTTTTCCATCTCTCAAAGAAACAATTCTGAAGACAAGACGCTAGTTAGATAAGGCTACAATTAATGTCTGCCCAGTTTGCTATATTGAGAGTGGTTTATAAGCTCCTTGCTCTATATGGTATTTTATCATCTGAAAATGATGCCAGGTCTATGACTTGTACTTCTAAATCTTTCCCCTAGCACTTCAGTAAGTGCATACAAGTGAAAAATAAATAGCCTGGAGGTTTTAAAGCAGTGTAACATTCATATCCTGTCCAACCTTTTCATACACGTTTATTTTATTTTGTTCACTTGACATTCCCTTAAGATTTTCCTTGTTTGCAGTGAGATGACATAACAGTAAGTTCATCGTACCCAATGGCTATGAAAAAAATGCTTCTAGCGTTCTGTGTTTAGATAACATTCTAGAATGGAATTCATTTTATCACTATTTTCATTATGATTTATTGACTAACTTTAGTTTACTTAAAACAGTATATCAAAAGTGTATCACATTAAAGACAGACTATCACAAGACAGTACTGTAGTGCCAGCAATGGAAAATTATAGAATGTATCAAAATTCAATTTAAAGCAACATAAAAGTTATATTTTTAAAGGTGTATTTAAAATGTGCATTTTTTTTAAAAGTTATGTTACTCTGTTGAGTAAACTACTTTTTCAATGAATGCAGCTGTAAAATTTAGTAAAATATTAAAATGAGATATGAAAGTCCAAATTAAATTTACTAGAATCAGATAGAGAAAATCATTTTAATACACTTTTAAAATCACTTCTATTTTCAAATGTGCTTAGTTTTATTGGTATCCATTGTTTAAAATGAATACGCACATATCCTACACTAGTGGGAGCTAGCTTTTGATTGGTGCCTGCATGTATTTGTCTCTTGTTATTGGCTAACTGGATGTGTTCAGCTAGCTGTTTCTTCAACAAAGGATAACAAGATAATGAAGCTTATGGGATTATAAAAGTAAATTTGAAAGTTGTTTAAAATTGTATGTTCTATCCAAATCATGAATGAAATATTTGGGGTTTCCTGTCCCTTTAAAGGAACATTAAAGGGACACTGAACCCACATTTTTTCTTTCGTGATTTAGAAAGACCATGCAATTTTAAGCAACTTTCTAATTTAATCCTACTAGCAATTTTTCTTCATTCTCTTGGTATCTTTATTTGAATAGCATGAATGTAAGTTTAGCTGTCGGCCCATTTTTGGTGAACAAACTCGGTTGTCCTTGATGATTGGACAGAACCTATAAACATATGCTGTCCAGGGTCTGGATGCCTTCTTTTTCAAATAAAGATAGCAAGAGAATGAAGAAAAATTGATAATAGTAGTAAATTAGAAAGTTGCTTAAAATTGCATGCTCTATATGAATCATGAAATAAAAAATTTGGGATCAGTGTCCCTTTAAAGTCAAAGTTAACTTTCAAGATTTACCTAAAGCATTCAATTTTAATCAACTTTCCAGTTTATTTTTATTATGAAACTGTGCAAAATCTTTATATATTCATATTTTTTACTGAGCATGTGCAAGATTTCACAGCATATACATATATGTACTTTGTGATTGGTTGCTTTCTGTCACATGATACAGGGGAGGGAAAACAAAATTGTCTTTTATTATGCATTTGTTGATAATGCAATTCTACTGTATATAATGATGTTTTTAAAGTGATGGTAACTACAAGTGTAGTTAGGATTTACCATCACTAAAAATAAAGTGGAGTTTAAGTGATCAAACATGTAAAAAGGGTGTTAAACTCACCTTTTCTATGCCGTTGCACAGCGCTATAATCAGCGGCTCCGGCCGCCCACAACACATCAATCTTCTTTAATGAGGTGACGTTTGCACCTCTGAACCAATAGCCGTGCGTGTCAAATGACAGGTTTACATATGCACGCATGGCTATTGGTTTAGAGGTGCAAGTGACACCTCATTGGTAGAAGACCGATGTGTCATGGGGGGCCGGAGCCACTGAGTTTAATACTGTGCAACGGCACAGAAAGGGTGAGTTTACCAACCTTTTTTACATATTTGATCACCTAACCTCCATTAGATTTTTAATGATGGTAAATCCTAGCGTTTGTATTTACCATCACTTTAAAGGGACTTTTGCTATATACAGTCCTCTTTAAATTAGGGCTGCCCAAACTATGGACGGCCGGCCACATCCAGCCCTCCAAGGCTTTATCTGTGTTCTTTAGCATGACTGTGCAAGACATAGGATTTAAGAGCACACACCTGATCTTTCCATGTTACATTGTTTATTGAATTAATTTATATATTTCAATCAATGTTGTATGTTTTAATCTGTTAACAGAGCTCCACGAAGTGCCTCTGAATGTATCCCACAGGGTTTTTCATGTTTCTTCAATTCATTATCACAAGCTTTTAAAATGCAGAGCTACCAACTATCCCTCATACTGTGGGACTAAAAAAGAATTGTCCCCTCTATTGCTGTAGCACCATTTTCTATCTTACAGTTGTCCTGTTCTTCAATATGAAATGGACTTGCTAGCCATGTCTCCGTTTTACCCAGACCCTGCCCACAGCAGGCTCAATCCTGCCCACTGTACAACAGTTCAATCTATGGAACAACTCCTACACCACCTGTAATGTGCCCACCCATGGAACACCCAAGACCCATGGCAAACTTACCCCTGCCCAATCTACTTGAGTCCTATCCAAAGGTACGCTGCAAGTTCACCAATTACAAACATTTGTTATATGACTGCAGTCATGTGTAAATAATTTCAGTGAGATACCCAAAGATTGAGAAAAAGTTAAAAAACAATTTTTTATATGATCATATCTGGTGGCCAAATAGTGGCATTAAATATAACAAAATGGGTAATGAAATGACATCTGGAAGCAGTGTAGCATAATTCACACTGCACAGCTAAAATGTAAACACACAAATCTCCCAGTTTAATGACTCCCAACAGGTGGATTATTATAAACAAACTATGAGTATATCAACTCCGACTTTACTGCACTTTTATTGGTTTCTCAGTGTAAAGCAGTCTCTAGGGATTGAGTTTATCTATCACTTAAATTAACCCACCTAGGTATAACATATTGGCATAATATTCTTGTGGCTGCATTGCTGGAGAAAATATTACTTTCCTGGACTATAATATTGTTGTTGTTTTTTTCACTTATCAACAACTCTGTGATTGAAAATATATTAATAATACACTGTTGTAAATGCAAAATATATATTCACTGTTTAGTAAATTATCTGCATAAAAAAGGATTTCATAAGCATTTTATATGAATTTTGTTGACCAAACTTGCCTCTTGAAAAGCCTCTTAAATATCTTTATCTTATCTTCTTTGCCATTGCAAATTAAGAATAGGCAAATTGAGCTCCTATACTAATCAATCAATGACTGTGTAGCATGTTACAAGGTCAAAATGTTATGATCAAGTCATAAAAAAAAGTGTACAAAATAATTACTTAAAGCATATTGCATTATTTATATTATAGGAATAGGGGCATGCTGTTTAGAAGCTTGTATCTCAGGCATCTAAGCAGCTACAGACCCCCAAGGCCCACCGTTGTAAAGGTAATCACCTAACCTTTTCCAACAGTGTAAGTTTTGGTGATCTGAAAAAAAAAGTTAAAAAAAATATTTAAAAAAATAAAAACTAAACAAAACCTTAAAACAGCTTAGCACCTAATCAATGAAAGTGTATTTTTGACTTTCATGTCAACATTAAAGTTTAAGCATTTGGAAAGAGCATGTAATTTAAAAAAATGTTGGTAACAATGTTATAAATGCAGTGCTCAATACATGTGTAGGTTTCTTAGAATACCTTTGTATGTTCTAATACCAAGAGAAAGACGTCTATCCGGCTGCAGCTTCTTGTTACATTCGGCAGTCCTTTGGTCAAACAGAGGATAGTAGAAACTTGAAACTGTAAAACAGAAACAAAGAAAAGTGCAGCTCTGATTCAAAGTAACATTTATTTGTGCAGTGTCCATGCACTGTCTATATTGCACATAAACAAATGTAATCTGAGCACATAAATACATCAAAAAGTCCACTCATCTGGTTTCCTTCAGTTATTCCGATCCACAGCCCAACCTCACAGGCTCCTTATTAAACTTAATGGCGTCAGAGTCTTTCTTCACTCCCCTGCTGGTTTGATGAAAGGTAATGTCTGTGGCATGCTGGAGAGTCTACGGAAGATCCTACGGAGATTGACGAGGGACAAATCACACCTCAACGCATTTCACCAGCTTTCCGTGCGGGCTTTCTCAAGAGAAATGACCCTCTTGAGAAAACCTGTACAGAAAGCGGGTGAAACGCATTTAGGTGTGTTTTGTCCCTTTTCGACCTCTGTGGGATCTTCCTTAGACTCTCCAACATGCCACAGGCATTAGCTACAGATCTCACTATTTTTGTCCTGCAAACTTAGAGGTGGCAAAAGTGTGTCAAAATAAACAAAACACATAATACCCTAATAGAAAAACACATGTATACGAAAAGCAGAGTAATATAATTTGCATTGGCTGCAGGATTTTATTTGTAAATTGCACTTCTGGCTCCACGTTAACTTTGCTCTCCCCAGTTTCCCCAGTCCCCTTTTCCAGCAAGCTCCACTACAGCATGGAAGACATCTCGCACCTCACAGGGACAGCCCCATTTTTATAGTTTTCATTGGGGGCAATTGTATGGGTGGTTTTTCACTTCAGCACCGATGACGTTTTTGGAATCAGGCACTAAAGTGTTATTGCATTGTCTTTGTAGTATGAGTGTTTTAATTATGCAACTCTACGGTATTTAATGGCCATTTAACATTTCAGATTAAATTCTAAAACATTTCAGATCAGCATTAATTTAATATTTTTTCTTAGCGTTCATTAAAATGCAGCTAAAAAGTAGCAAACACTCTACTGTGTTTAAAATTTAAAGCACATTAAGAAAACATTAAGCGCTCAGTGAACTAACAGAACAAATCCTGACAGGTTGTAAAGTGGTTTACTAAAGTGCAAAATGATATTTTAATCTCTGTATTCTCATTGATTTTTCCTTGATATTTTGTTTTGAAGCAACAATTTAAAGATAGCAGATTAATCATCAAGCAGAGGTTTACTTTAACCCATAAAACGCAGATGAAACGCTGAAGGGTACCCATGATTTTATCACGTATACATAAAGTGATATCAAGACCAGAATGTTCTGGGTAAAAATGCAGTGCAAAGAGGACTGGATCAATAAAGTCCAGACTTAAAGTGAAGGTAAACTTTGATGAATGAAAGCCTGTTTTTTAAGAATACTATTAAAAACAGGGGCACTTTCATTCATCAAAGTTTAGAAAGCAGCCGTTTTGATTAAAAACTTACCTTTGGTTCTTTTCACAGCCAGAGCAGCTTCCCCCACCCGGAGATCCTCTCTTCACACATCATCAATGACTAATCAATGACTAATCCAGCTTCCTCCAATCAAGGCTTTCCCCCCAGGGTAGTCATTGCCTGAGGCTATGCCGTGATTGGAGGAAGCTGGATTAGTCATTGATGACGTATGAAGAGAGGATCTCCGGGTTGGGGAAGCTGCTCCGGCTGTGAAGAGAAGAAAGGTAATTTTTTAATCAAAACAGCTGCTTTCTAAACTTTGATGAATGAAAGTGCCCATGTTTTTAATAGTATTTTTAAAAAACAGGCTTTCATTCATCAAAGTTTACCTTCACTTTAAATCAATTCATTTTAGGTCTATTAATTACTTTAAGTCCCCAAGCTCCATCATTTTAAAGGTAATTGTCTTTGTTTTCAAATGATGATCTTCTTAAAATTAAAAAATAAGTAAATAAATTATATATATACTAGTCCTAAAGTCTGTGTACACGGGCCATTTTCTGCAGTGCAGCGACCCCGCTCACCCAACCATGTCCCCATAACGCCTGTCCCAACATGCCCGCTTATGCCCACCCCATCACGCCCCCTCCGCCCGGCCCCGCCCGCTCCCGCCCACCCTCTGCTGTCTGATCCTCACGGCGGTCACTGCGGATCCTTCCTTACGGCCAGGTATGTTTGTCTCGCGCTGCAGTCTCTACTGCGCATGACTGCATCGGACAAACATACCTGGCCTTTTATATATATATATATATATATATATATATATATATATATATATATATAGGATATATATATATATATATTTACAGGATGAAGGAAGGCACTCACTGGTCTTTTCATCAAATCTTTATAATCAAGCGTGACGTTTCGGGGGGACACTCCCCTTCCTTAGACAAACACAAACCAAAAGTGACTGAAAATATAAAGCCAAACAAGCCCCTCCCAGTGAAAATTGCGCCAAAAATGGTTACTATAGTAATCCTCAAAAACATAATAATCCCTGTGAACAGCATATGTAATGCAAGTGTTAACAGCTGCTCATCATGCAGACAGTATATTTTAACCACACTTAAAGGAAACATATAGTGAATGTAACAAAAAGAACATGTCAGGTATAATAATATGTGTATCATACTAAAATGTAGTGAGTGTATATAAAGAGCACATATTCAACGTACTCATAATATCTAAAATATCACCCATCTGTGTAATAAATACCTATGTGTCCCCTAACACATATACTTAATCTATGTGTATGGTGTAATGGTGACATATACATTAATGTATTGTGCACATGTGAATAGTTAATATATACACACACTGGCAGCCCAATGGACTCAAGATCGATGTATGAGCAAACTCTGTTCATAACCTAAATCATAGAATATCTTTATCAATCAAATGAAACTAACCAGAGTTGCAAAATAAATCGTAATTTCTTATGGCAGTTTTAGAGGATACTGCATGTGCGCACGGTCTAATGCCCAATCTATGACAGTGGGGATACTACGTTACATATTGCCAACTTAATATAACAATGCATATTGCCAACTTAATACAAATATAAGTATACATCAGATCCTGGATATCCAGCATATTACTTATTGTGTCACATAATATAATATATCAATGTACCTGCGCAAACATCAAGTCCGTGGTGGCAAACAGTGAGTCTGAGACGCACACACTTGGTTCCGTGTGATGACGTCATCTGCTGACTGGCTAGACAAAATACTAGGTTGCCATAGTGATGATGTTAAGCTACTAGAAATGTAAATAGGAAGCCCAAGACTCCACAACGTCTAGGGATAAATCACAAGTGTAGACGGCAATAATGTGAAACTATTGAATGTGAGACTATTGAATGTAAAATTATGGTATATGTAAACCAGAGCGGACCACATAGACAAATGTTGTCAATAGACAATAACATAAGCTGGCTGTGTGGTTATGTGGCCCAACATAAATACATAAATAAAGTAGCCAAAAGAGAACCATCACTACAGCTTGCATTAAAGTACAAAGAGGACAATATATGAACTGAAATAGAATAGAACAACAACAAAAAATAGAGCAACAAATTAAGTAACAAATAAGATAGGACAAAGAATAATAAAATAAAATAAAATAGAATAGAAATGAAAATAGAAATGAAAATAAAATAGAAATGAAAATAGAGTGGAAACTAATGAAAGTAAAATGAAAATAAAGAATAAAAGGGGGGAGAGGAGAACATAACCAAGGAAGAGAATGACTAAAAAAACAATAACATAAAAAGCCATAACATAAAAAGCCATAACATGAAAAGAAATAAATAAATGAAGTATGTAAAGTCAAAATAAAATAAATAAAATAAAATAAAATCATAAGATAATCATAAAAAATAAGATAAGATAAAACAATGAAAGAAAGAGAAAGAAAAGAGAGGAAAAAAGAAGAAAAAGAAAAAAGAAGAGAAAAAGGACAGAGAAAAAGCCCCCTCCAACCCAAAAAGCAGAAAAAGAAAGAAGAGCACCTGCATAGAAAAAAGACATATGAATAAAAAGAACTGTGAACGAAAAAGAGAGGAGAGAAGAGGGACAAGGTAGAATACAGAATAGATCATCAACTCTCATAGGTCATGCTCTGTAAACATAGGGTTCATCTGCCTCAGGATACATTCAATCAAGCTTCTTCAAAGTCATCCAATAGAATTCAATGGAACCCTTCAATTCATAGGAAACAATGCCAATCCAAGTTCACATTCAATCCCTTCGGGCGTATGGTGTTTAGTCTGAAAATCCACTTGGATTCCAATTGTAATAATTTATTGTCCCTGTCCCCACCTCTAGAGGGGATGGGAACATGATCAATAATCTTGAATCTTAAGTCCTGTACACTATGTCCACTGTTAGCGAAATGATGTGCCACCGGTTGATCACTCCCGTGATTTTTAATAGCTGTCCTAATGGCTGATTGGTGGTTGGCCATGCGGGTACGGACATCATCCACCGTTTTCCCCACATAGAATAAACCACATGGACAGTTGATTAAGTAGACCACGTAGGTTGTGGTGCAGGTAAGGTAGTACTGAATTTTATAGGTTAAATTTGTATCAGGGTGGCGGAATGTGGCCCCGGGGATCATCGCATGGCAGGTAGTGCAAGCGCTGCAGCGGTAGCATCCCTTCTTATTCGAGGATAGCCAGGTCTTTCTGTCATAACAGTGTTTGGGGTCCGTCACCACCAATTGGTCCCTCAAATTCTGGTTTCTCTTGAATCCCACTCTGGGACTCCCCCATTCAGCCAAATGGTAGCCCAGTATCATCCTTGATGATGTGCCAGTGGGTCCTTAGACAATGTCCTATATTCTTTGTATCCGGGCAGTATCTGGTTACAAATGTCATTCTTTGAGTGTCATCCCTTGCATGTCCCTTGTTAGGATCATCCTGTTCCCTCATGCATTCTAGGAGATAATCCCATTTGTAGCCTCTTGCCAGGAATTTCTTTGCCATATCTTGAAGCTGTGTCTTCATAACTTCAGTATTACTGTTATTTCTGCTTACTCTTGACATCTGGCCCCGGGGTATGGCCTTGAGTAAGGATGAAGGATGGCAGCTGTGTGCATGTAATACAGAATTCCTTTCTGTAGGTTTCTGATACAGTGTTGTTCCTACAGTCATGCCATCTCGGGAAGATACATAGATCCAGAAATTCCACCTTTTCCTCACTGCAACACATTTTGAACCGGATGGGATGATTCAATCCATTTAGATGGTCAAACCATTCATGTAAAGATTCCTTCGTGCCACCCCAAACGATGAACAAGTCATCTATGTAGCGCTGGTATACAATAACTTCTTCCATCTGGAACACCCTCATGATCTCTTCTTCATAGTGTTCCATATAAAGGTTCGCAAATGATGGGGCAACGTTTGAACCCATAGCGGTTCCCTTTATTTGGCAATAATACGAATTCTCGAACCTGAAGTAATTCAGCCTGAGGCTTAACTCAAGAATCTGTAGTAGGTAGTGAGCTGGTGGCCCCACATACGGGTATCTACTCAAGGTCCTTGCTACCATTCTGATGCCCTCTTGTTGAGGTATAACCGTATATAGGCTACTGACATCTGCCGTTGCCAAAATCCACTTTTCTTCCATCCTCAGACCCTTTAATTTGTCAATGAGATCAATAGAGTCCCTAACATACGATCTCATATTTTTGACAAATGGTTGTAAGAAGAAATCAACCAATTGGGATAGCGGTGATATAATCGAACCCTGGGCAGAGACGATGGGTCTCCCTGGTGGGTGTGATAAGTTCTTGTGCACTTTCGGCAGGGTGTACAGTATGGGACAAATAGGATATTCTGTTATCAAAAACCCTCCAATTTTTTCATCTATGTATCCTTGCATTACACCTTCTTTAACCAAGGTTTCAATTTCCTTCTGAAACTCCTTGGTTGGGTTTCTTTGTAGTGGTTTATAGGTCATGGTGTCGCTCAATTGCTCCTTGATCTCTGATTGGTAATATGAGTAATTCATAATTACCGTCGCACCCCCCTTTATCCGCTGGGCGGATGATGATCTTTGGGTCTGTGGCCAACGTCTTGATTGAGACAAATTCCTCCTTTGTCAAGTTGTTCCGAAATCGTGGTTTAGGTGTCATAGCAATGTCAGTGTTTACCAAACGGGAGTATATTTTAATGCTGGGATTGTAGCTGGTCGGATCAAATTTACTGAATTTACGAAAAGGCATACCCATTTCTGGGTTCAGACTATTGCTGAAATATTCCTTAAGTCTTAATGACCGCTGAAATTTTTGTTGGTCAATCCACAATAGTGATGTCCCGAACTGGTCGCCAGAGAACAGTTCCTGGCGAACATAGCTTGTTCGCGTTCGCCGCCGCAGGCGAACATATGCGATGTTTGATCCGCCCCCTATTCGTCATCATTGAGGAAACTTTGACCCTGTATCTCACAGTCTGTAGCACATTACAGCCAATCAGCAGCAGACACTCCCTTCCAGACCCTCCCACGGGCAGCAGCCATTTTAGAATCATTGTGATGCAGCTTTTGAATAGAGAAGAGGTTTAGTGTTGCAGCTCCAGATTTTAATGGGAAATTGATAGCTAGGCTAGTGTATTCAGTCTCCACTACAGTCCTGAAGGACTCATCTGATCTCTGCTGTAAGGACAGCACCCCAAAAAGCCCTTTTTAGGGCTACATCAGTCTTTTTTTTAAAAAAAAATTCAGTCTTTTTTTTTTTTTTTTGCATAGGGCTAGAACTCCAGTCGTTTTTTTTTTGGCATTTGCCTGCCTGCCACCAGCCTGTGTGTGAGCCTCACAGCATATATTGTACCAACTTGCTCACTGCCACCACTCATATCTGGTGTAACATTATTTTAAATTTAAAAAAAAAACAACTTTTACATTAGTTTGCTAATTGCAAGTTTAATCTAATTTTGTGATTAATTCCTCTGTGCCACCACTCATATCTGGTGGTGTAACATTATTGTAAATTAAAAAACAAACAAATTTAAATTAGTTTGTTAGTGTAATCTAATTTCATCTTCCATCAGGCCTGGGTCTCTCAGGCACACAGCATATACTGTTATTAATTGCTCTGTGCCACCCCCACCACTCATATCTGGTGGTGTAACATTATTTTAAATTTAAAAAACAAAACTTTTACATTAGTTTGCTAATTGCAAGTTTAATCTAATTTCATTTTCCATCAGGCCTGTGTGCCAGGCACCCAGCAAGCATATACTGTGATTAATTCCTCAGTGCCACCACTCATATCTGGTGGTGTAACTGAACATTAACAGAATATTATTCTAAATTAAAAAACAAACAAATTTACATTAGTTTGTTAGTATAATCTAATTTCATTTTCCATCAGGCCTGGGTCTCTCAGGCACACCGCATATACTGTTATTAATTGCTCTGTGCCACCCCCACCACTTATATCTGGTGTAACATTATTTTAAATTTAAAAAACAAAACTTTTACATTAGTTTGCTAATTGCAAGTTTAATCTAATTTCATTTTCCATCAGGCCTGTGTGCCAGGCCCACAGCAAGCATATACTGTGATTAATTCCTCAGTGCCACCACTCATATCTGTTGTAACATTAGTGTAAATTTTTTGAAATTTTTGTTTTACATCAGTCTGGTAGTGTTATTGAATTTTAGTTGCCAGGTCAGCCTAGTGCCAGCCTGTGTGTCAGGCTCCCAGCATATACTGTGCCTACTTCCATCCTCAGTGCCACCACTCATATCTTCTTGTTTAATAGTAGTGTAAGTGTACATTTAAAAAAAATAAACTTTTTGGATTGTGAAACATCAGTGTGCTTTTTTGTTTCAGGCTCACAGCGTATACTGTGCCCACTTGCCCAGTGGCACCACTCATATCTTGTTTAATAGTAGTGTAAGTGTACATTTAAAAACAAAAAAAACTTTTTGGACTGTGAAACATCAGTCTGCTTTTTTGTGTCAGGCTCAAAGCGTATACTGTGCCCACTTGCCCAGTGGCACCACTCATATCTTGTTTAATAGTAGTGTAAGTGTACATTTAAAAAAAAATGACAGGCAGAGGCAGGCCACCCCGCAGGTGCCGTCGTGGTCGTGGTGCTGTGATTCCCTTTGGCCCTAGAATAATGTCCAGTGTTCAGAGGCCACGTACCATGAACTCAAAAAGTTCTGAGGACATAGTTGACTTTTTAACACAGGACACCCAATAGCTTCCGCTCCGAACCTTGACGCACCATCCTCCTCCAGCTTACCTTCGGGCAGCACCTCTCAAGTTACCACTCGCCCACCTGCCGCCACCACCAACACTAGCACCACAGCCGCTTCACTTGATCTGTCAGAGGAGTTATTTACACATCAGTTGGAAGAAATGAGTGATGAGCAACCATTATTGCCAGAGGATGTAGATAACAGGGATATGTCTCAGTCAGGCAGCATTACACACATGGACGTACGGTGTGATGATGATGTTGTACCCGCTGTGGGAGTTTGGTCTGTCACTGTGAAGCGGGCGTAACCCTTACACTACCTGATCGATACAACATCATACCTGATGTTTTAAAGCATTTTATTCCAAACAATTTAGGAATGTTAGGTGATTTATGCCCTTTATGGATTAAAACCAGACTCTGCATCAACTATGTAATTTTCCGTGGGAGTTTTGCCATGGATCCCCCTCCGGCATGCCACATTCCAGGTGTTAGTACCCTTGAAACAACTTTCCCATCACTATTGTGGCCAGAAAGAGTCTCTGTGGGTTTTAAAATTCGCCTGCCCATTGAAGTCAATGGGGGTTCGCCCGGTTCACCGGTTCGCGAACTTTTGCGGGAGTTCGCGTTCGCAGTTCGCGAACCCAAATTTTTAGGTTCGCGACATCACTAATCCACAAATCAAAAGGATCACTAGTTTTAGTGGGTACAAAGTTAAGTCCCTTGTTCAGTAATTGAATTTCAGATTCTGTCAGAACACGATCACTGATGTTGATAATTAAATTGTTGTTTGTTAGTGTCTCGGTGGATGTTGGTGGGGGAATGGTGGTCTGCCTCTGACCACCTCTTCTTGGATGTGGCCTCCTCTTCCCCTGATGGCTGATCGGGTGGTTACCCCTAAAAAAGGCTGCTGTTGTTGTCGGTTGCCTCTATAAGGCCTTGTGTTCTCTCTGTACGGTGATGTGTGCCCCTGTGAGGGCTGTGGGGTGTCAGAGTCCGTACCCGAGCTAGTGTCTACAGTCTGAAGATTCCTTCTAGTGTATTGTCTGAATCTCCTCTGCCTTCTGGGGCGGTAACCTCTATTATCTCCGTCACCAACTGTCAACCACCTATACACACTTTTCTCTTTATGATCTTCTGTCACTGATATGAACTTCCTATTCTTAAAGGAAATCAGGGCTTCTTTATATTCCTTAAGTTGTATATATATATATATATATATATATATATATATATATATATATATATATATATATATATATATATATATATATATATATATATATATATACAGGGAGTGCAGAATTATTAGGCAAGTTGTATTTTTGAGGATTAATTTTATTATTGAACAACAACCATGTTCTCAATGAACCCAAAAAACTCATTAATATCAAAGCTGAATAGTTTTGGAAGTAGTTTTTAGTTTGTTTTTAGTTATAGCTATTTTAGGGGGATATCTGTGTGTGCAGGTGACTATTACTGTGCATAATTATTAGGCAACTTAACAAAAAACAAATATATACCCATTTAAATTATTTATTTTTACCAGTGAAACCAATATAACATCTCAACATTCACAAATATACATTTCTGACATTCAAAAACAAAACAAAAACAAATCAGTGACCAATATAGCCACCTTTCTTTGCAAGGATACTCAAAGCCTGCCATCCATGGATTCTGTCAGTGTTTTGATCTGTTCACCATCAACATTGCGTGCAGCAGCAACCACAGCCTCCCAGACACTGTTCAGAGAGGTGTACTGTTTTCCCTCCTTGTAAATCTCACATTTGATGATGGACCACAGGTTCTCAATGGGGTTCAGATCAGGTGAACAAGGAGGCCATGTCATTAGATTTTCTTCTTTTATACCCTTTCTTGCCAGCCACGCTGTGGAGTACTTGGACGCTTGTGATGGAGCATTGTCCTGCATGAAAATCATGTTTTTCTTGAAGGATGCAGACTTCTTCCTGTACCACTTCTTGAAGAAGGTGTCTTCCAGAAACTGGCAGTAGGACTGGGAGTTGAGCTTGACTCCATCCTCAACCCGAAAAGGCCCCACAAGCTCATCTTTGATGATACCAGCCCAAACCAGTACTCCACCTCCACCTTGCTGGTGTCTGAGTAGGACTGGAGCTCTCTGCCCTTTACCAATCCATCTGGCCCATCAAGACTCTCATTTCATCAGTCCATAAAACCTTAGAAAAATCAGTCTTGAGATATTTCTTGGCCCAGTCTTGACGTTTCAGCTTGTGTGTCTTGTTCAGTGGTGGTCGTCTTTCAGCCTTTCTTACCTTGGCCATGTCTCTGAGTATTGCACACCTTGTGCTTTTGGGCACTCCAGTGATGTTGCAGCTCTGAAATATGGCCAAACTGGTGGCAAGTGGCATCTTGGCAGCTGCACGCTTGACTTTTCTCAGTTCATGGGCAGTTATTTTGCGCCTTGGTTTTTCCACACGCTTCTTGCGACCCTGTTGACTATTTTGAATGAAACGCTTGATTGTTCGATGATCACGCTTCAGAAGCTTTGCAATTTTAAGAGTGCTGCATCCCTCTGCAAGATATCTCACTATTTTTGACTTTTCTGAGCCTGTCAAGTCCTTCTTTTGACCCATTTTGCCAAAGGAAAGGAAGTTGCCTAATAATTATGCACACCTGATATAGGGTGTTGATGTCATTAGACCACACCCCTTCTCATTACAGAGATGCACATCACCTAATATGCTTAATTGGTAGTAGGCTTTCAAGCCTATACAGCTTGGAGTAAGACAACATGCATAAAGAGGATGATGTGGTCAAAACACTAATTTGCCTAATAATTCTGCACTCCCTGTATATATATATATATATATATATAATGATCAAGCATTACTATTTTTCACTGCCTGTAAATCATAATCTTCTCTGCCTGTGTCTTTGTTTTGTTTTTTTGTGTTCTAAAATGCAAATAATAGTCTATATTTATTTATTGAAAACAAGAAATATTACCTTTCTGTTTACAGTACTATATTTCTAAAACTTCCTGTGAGTGTTCTCTCTCTAATAGGCACTCCCTGCTGAGTTTTTATTTAAATTTAAACAGCTTTTACTTAATTTAATTTAAAGGGACACTGTACCCAAAAAATTTCTTTTGTGATTCAGATTGAGCATGAAATTTTAAAGGGATTCTAAACCCATTTTTTTTCTTTCATGATTCAGATAGAGCATAAGATTTTAAGCACCTTTCTAATTTACTCCTATTATCAATTTTTCTTTGTTCTCATGCTATCTTGATTTGAAAAAGCAGTACTGTAAGCTTTAGAGCCGGACCATTTTTTGTTCAGCACCTGGGTAGCACTTGCTGATTTGTGGCTAAATGTAGCAAACCAATCAGCAAGCTCTACCAAGGTGCTGAACTAAAAATGGGCCGGCTCCTAACCTTTTATTACTGCTTTTTCAAATCAAGATAACATGAGAACAAAGAAAATTTGATAATAGGAGTAAATTAGAAAGTTGCTTAAAATTGCATGCTCTATCTGAATCATGAAAGAAAAAATGTGGGGATAGTATTCCTTTAAGCAACTTTCTAATTTACTCCTATTATCAAATTTTCTTCATTGTCTTGGTATCTTTATTTGAAAAGCAAGAATGTAAGTTTAGATGCCGGCCCATTTTTGGTGAACAACCTGGGTTGTACTTGCTGATTGGTGGATAAATTCATCCACCAATAAAAAAGTGCTGTCCAGAGTACTGAAACCAAAAAAAAGCTTAGATGCCTTCTTTTTCAAATAATGATAGCAAGAGAACGAAGAAAAATTGATAATAGGAGTAAATTAGAAAGTTGCTTAAAATTGCATGCTCTATCTGAATCACAAAAGAAAAAATTTGGGTTCAGTGTCCCTTTAAACAGCTTCTCCTTTTTATTTTTAAAAAAAACTGTCTTGGAAAAAAAATCACTTTGTTTTAATGTTGCTCTTTAATACGGATGATAAATACAGTGATTGCTTTGTTTTATAGTGAGTAATGAGACAAGGCAGCTGAAATACATTCATGCGAAACAGATGAGTTGCAGTTGAATCCTTGACTGATAAATCTGGAATAAATGTTCTCTGGAAAGCCAGTCTGGTCCAGATGTACTGTAACTATTCCTTTAATTTCCATTGCTAGAACTTCTCAGTTCAGCCTTTAAAAGCTAAAGTCTTTGCCAAGATCCATAAAATAAGAATAATCTATATACAGTATTTTCTGTTTTTCTCTTCAAATGCATTTTAATATATTAAAGGGATAGGAAAGTCAAATTAAACTTGCATGATTCAGATAGATCATGTCATTTTAAGACACTTTTAAATTCACTTCTTTTTTAAAAATGTGCTTCGTTCTCTTGGTATCCTTTGTTGAAAAAGAATGCTCACATATCATACGCTAGTGGGAGCTAGCTGCTGATTGGTGCCTACACACATTTGTCTCTTGTGATTGGTTAAATAGATGTGTTCAGCTAGCTGCCAGTAGTGCAATGTTGTTCATTCAGAAAAGGATAACAAGAGAATGAAGCAAATTTGACAATAGAAGAAAAATAGACAGTTTTTTTTTAAATTCTATGTTCTATCCAAATCATTAAAGAAAATTTTGGGGCTTTCTGTCCCTTTAACTTTTTTTTTTATAGATATTTTTTATGGCTAAGTATCCACAGCTTTGTCCAATAACGCTGCCTACATCACAAGCATAGATAACTTTGCAAATTTATTAAAAAGAAAAAACTGAAATATCACATTGACATAAGTAGTCAGAACCCTTAACCCCTTAGTGACCAGAGCACTTTTCCATTTTCTGTCCGTTTGGGACCAAGGCTATTTTTACATTTTTGCGGTGTTTGTGTTTAGCTGTAATTTTCCTCTTGCTCATTTACTGTACCCACACATATTATATACCGTTTTTCTCGCCATTAAATGGACTTTCCAAAGATACCATTATTTTCATCATATCTTATAATTTATTATAAAAAAAATTATAAAATATGAGAAAAAAGTGGAAAAAACACACTTTTTCTAACTTTGACCCCCAAAATCTGTTACACATCTACAACCACCAAAAAACACCCATGCTAAATATTTTCTAAATTTTGTCCTGAGTTTAGAAATACCCAATATTTACATGTTCTTTGCTTTTTTTTCCAAGTTATAGGGCCATAAATACAAGTAGCACTTTGCTATTTCCAAACCATTTTATTCAAGATTAGCGCTAGTTACATTGGGACACTGATATCTTTCAGGAATCCCTGAATATCCCTTGACATGTATATATTTTTTTTTAGAAGACATCCCAAAGTATTGATCTAGGCCAATTTTGGTATATTTCATGCCACCATTTCACCGCCAAATGCGATCAAATACAAAAAATCGTTCACTTTTTCACAAACTTTCGGTTTCTCACTGAAATTATTTACAAACAGCTTGTGCAATTATGGCATAAATGGTTGTAAAATTTTCTCTGGGATCCCCTTTGTTCAAAAATAGCAGACATATATGGCTTTGGCATTGCTTTTTGGTAATTAGAAGGCCGCTAAATGCTGCTGCGCACCACACGTGTATTATGCCCAGCAGTGCAGGGGTTAATTAGGGAGCTTGTAGGGAGCTTGTAGGGTTAATTTTAGCTTTAGTCTAGTGTAGCAGACAACCCAAAGTATTGATCTAGGCCCATTTTGGTATATTACATGCCACCATTTCACCGCCAAATGCGATCAAATAAAAAAAAAAGTTCCCTTTTTCACAAACTTTTTGTTTCTCACTGAAATTATTTACAAACAGCTTGTGCAATTATGGCATAAATGGTTGTAAATTTTTCTCTGTGATCCCCTTTGTTCAGAAATAGCAGACACATATGGCTTTGGCGTTGCTTTTTGGTACTTAGGCCGCTAAATGCGCATCACACGTATTATGGCTAGCAGTGAAGGGGTTAATTAGGTAGCTTGTAGGGAGCTTGCAGGGTTAATTTTAGCTTTAGTGTAGAGCTTAGCCTCCCACCTGAAACATCAGACCCCCTGATCCCTCCCAAACAGCTCTCTTCCCTCCCCCACCCCACAATTGTCCCCGCCATCTTAAGTACTGGCAGAAACTCTGCCAGTACTAAAATAAAAGCTATATTTGGGCTTTTTTTTTTAAAAGAAAAGGCATATTTACATATGCTGCTCTGTAGGACCCCCCTTTAGCCCCCAACCTGACTGATCCCCCACCAAACAGCTCTCTAACTCTCCCCCTCTGTCTTAATGGCCGCCATCTTGGGTACTGGCAGCTGTCTGCCAGTACCCAGTTTAGAATAAAATTGCTTATATTTTTTAATGTTTCCCCTTTTCTGTAGTGTAGCTCCCTGCCCCACCAAAGACCAACCCCCCACCCCCTCCTAGATACATTTGATTTACATTTTTTTTTATTCAGATACCCCTTTCTCAAACTTTGATTTTCTGTAGTGTAGCGTTCCCTCCCGCTCCCGCCCCGTGCACGCGCCCGCCCGCCGCCCCCCGTGCACGCGCGCGCGCCCGTGCGCGCCCCCATCGGCCCTGCCCCCGATCCCGCCCCCCTCTACATTACCCGGCCCATCGATGGCCGCCCACCCGCCTCCCAAGTCGGCTCCCACCCACCAACGATACCGGCCATCGATGTCCGGTGCAGAGAGGGCCACGGAGTGGCTCTCTCTGCATCGGATGGCCATCTAGCGTTATTGCAGGATGCCTCCATATCGAGGCATCACTGCAATAACCGGAAAGCAGCTGGAAGCGAGCAGGATCGCTTCCAGCTGCTTTCCACACCGAGGACGTGCAGGGTACGTCCTCAGGCGTTAACTGCCTTTTTTTTGAGGACGTACCCTGCACGTCCTCGGTCGTTAAGGGGTTAAAGGGATATGAAACACACATTTTTTTTCTTTTGTGATTCAGATAGAGCATGCACATTTAAGCAACTTTCTAATTTACTCCTATTATCATTTTTTCATTGTTCTGTTTGTATTCTTTGTTGAATGCGCAGCAATGCACTACTGGTTGCTGACTGAACACATGACTGAGCCAATGACAAACTGTATATACATGCAGCTATTAATAATCAGCAGCTAGAACCTAGGTTCTTTGCTGCTCCTGAGCGTTCCTAGATAAACCTTTCAAGGATAACAAGAGAAGGAAGCAAATAAAATAATAGAAGTAAATTTGAAAGTTGTTTAAAATGGTATTCTCTGAATCATGAAAGAAATGTTTTGGGTTTTATGTGCCTTTAACTCAGTACTTAGTTGAACCACCAGTGGCAGGGATAACAGCCTCACGTCTTTTAGGGTATAATGTGACAAGCTTTGCACATCTGGATTTGGGAATTTTCAGCCATTCTTCTCTGCAGAACCTCTCATACTCTGTCAGGTTGGTTGGGGAGTGTTTGTGGACATCTATTTTCAGGTCACTCCAGACAAGTCTGGGCTCTGGCTGGGTAACTCAAGGACATATACAGAGTTTTCCCTAAGCCACTCTTGCACTGTCTTTGCTGTGTGCTTAAGGTCATTGTCCTGTTGGGAGGTGAACTTTTGGCCCAGTCTTAGTCCTGAGCGCTCTGGACCAGGTTTTCATTACGTATGTCTTGTATTTTGCTGTGTTCAGCTTTCCTTCAACATTGATCCATCCCCCAGTCCCTGCCCCTGGAAAACACCCCCACAGCATGATGCTGCTACCACCATGCCATAAAGCCCAGATTGGGGGAGTGTTGCACTGATCGTTGCACAAGTTTCTCCTATTTCCACACATGATCTCTGGAGCTCAAAAAGAGTGACCATCAATTCTTGATCACCTCTCTTACCAAGGCCCTTCTCAACGGATTGCTCAGTTTGGCTTGGCGGCCATTTTTGAGCTGTGGTTGTTCCAAACTTCATCCATTTAAGAATTATGGAATCCACTGTGCTCTTGGTAACTTCCAATGCAGCCTTCCCCAGATCTGTACCTTGACACAATCCTATCTCTGAGCTATGTAGGCAGTTCCTTTGCCCCCATGGCTTGGTGTTTGCTCTGATATGAATGTTCAACTGTGAGATCTTATAGTCAGGTGTTTGCCTCTCCAAATCATGTCAAATCAATTGAATTTGCAACAGGTGGACTCCCTCAAAGATAATTCAGAGAAATTAAAAGACCTGGGCTAAATTTAAAGTGTCATAGCAAAGGGTCTGAATACTTATTCCAATGTGATATTTCATTTTTTTTTTTTAAATGTTGCAGTTATCAAAAATCTGGTTTATGCCTTGTTATTATGGGGTATGGAGTATAGATTGATGTGGGGAAAAAAATAATTGAATCCATTTTAGCATAAGGCGACAACATAACAAAATATGAAAAAAAATGAAGGCATCTGAATATGTTCTGAAGAATGCAATGTAAGTGCCAGTGTTAGTGAGGCAGGAGTCAGAAATTTCATAGCATTATAGTGATTATAATCATTCTCTTATACAGCCAGTGTGGCTGCATGCAATCACACACACACACACACAATATATATATATATATATATATATATATATATATATATATATATATATATATATATATATATATATATATATATATATATATAATTATGCTATTCAACTTGAAAAATCAACCAACCAAAAATTAGTTACTTGACAATAATTTGTTTGGATATTTTGAGTCTGCTAAAAACTTATGACTTGTAAAACTATTTCACCAAAAAAATAATAACATAAATGGAACTGATATAATAAAATAAAGCTTTTGACAGCTATGGATTACAATTAATTAATCATTATTTGTTCAAGTTTGATCTGAATTTACCATTCAGATATGAAGCTTCTTATTTCAGGCACAATAACACTGGTAACTATGTCATATAGTGTAACTTCACAGCAGAGAAGCCGTTAAAGGAACAGAAAGCTTCAAACTGAAATGTATACGGGTGCATTTGTATTCTAAATAGAAGCATTTTGCAATATACTTCTGATAGCAAAAATGCTTCTAGTAAAAGTTATAACTGTTTTCCAGGAGCATATGCAAATATGCTGTGAGTGCCCACTGCACAAGCATTCAAACACCACACTTTCTGAGGGAGTCAGCAGTGGCTTTTATGACACAAGTCAATTCTTCACTGATGCAATACACCCCACTGCCAGCTCTATACACAGGCAGCATATGTGCATATGCCACTGAAACCGTATTACTTTCTAGAAGCATTTTTGCTAATGGTAATGCATGATAAAAATGCTTATACTTAAAATGCAAATACATTTATGTTTATTTCAATGTTGAACTTTCTATACCTTAAGAGAAATGTATGATTAGGGCTAAGTACCAATTGAGCAATACCATTGTTAAAGGGATACTAAATGTGATTCAGATAGAGCAGACAATTTTAAGCAACTTTGTAATTTACTCCTATTATCAATTTTTCTTCATTCTCTTGGTATCTTTCTTTGAAAAAAAACAGGAATCTAAGCTAAAGAGACAACCTATTTTTGGTTCAGCACCCTGGATAGTGCTTGCTGATGGGTGGCTACATTTAGCGCTACCTAGGTGCTGAACCAAAAATGGGTGGGCTACTTAGCTTAGATTCCTGCTTTTTCAAATAAAGATACCAAGAGAATGAAGACAATTTGATAATAGGAGTAAATTAGAAAGTTTTATAAAATTGCATGCTCTATCTGAATTATGAAAGAAAAAAAATGTGTTTAGTGTCCCTTTAACAGATTACTTTTTGTCTACATAACAGCAGGTGCACATACTAATGCATGATGTTTTCTGTTTCCTTTACTAATGTATTGACCAGATATGCAACCACTTTATCTCTTGTATTTTGCAGATGTGTAGTATGAAGGAATGTTTGTACAAAAACCATGGAAATAGTTCAGGCTAATCTGACAAGAATCCCTGCAAAAGAGCATTCAGTACATGTAATTTGGCTCTTTGTATTTTCATAATATGACATAAATTTGTTACTGTCTGCTTTTTATTTGCTAATTGGTTGCAAGGGCAATTAGGAGTAAAATGGTTTGCAATTCTGCTGATTGCTTCTGTATATTGCTTTAGGAGCATGCCAGAGGAATCAGAATCTTTCTGGAATTCTTTTTATTTTGTATCATTTTATGTGACAAAACATTTAAAGATATTATTAACCCCACATGCAAACAATAACCTAAATAATATAATTTGCAGATATAAGAAATACACTAACTGATAAACTTGCAGGGTTTAGTAACCCATGGATTAGCCTGCTACACATAACTAACATCTGTGTAATAAACTGAGAACAGTCACGTGGTTTCTTATTTAATAGTATAATGTTGGTGCATAAGATTACAAATAAAATTTGTCTGTGCCTTTTTAGTCTCTCATTAATAAACAGTATACATCATTTTAATAAAAATATAAAATACAAGTATAGGGTTTCAGAACTCTGTAATCATTGGATGAAAATAAAGACTATAACTTCAGCAGTTATCAGGCTTATACAGTATATATCCTTTGCATTTTCACATTTGTATAAGAAAGAAACAATCATATAATCATATAATCATTATACCACACTATACTTACAAAATAAGAAAAACTGTTATATATATCATGAACATGTGTATTGGAATCTTCTTGAGATTTTCAAATAGAGAATTTTACAAGGTTTAAAATTAATTAGTAAGATGTTAATTTGCCAGATACACATTGATATCAATTGCAGACCCTACAACAATGTATCACAAAACAGTTTTTTTTTTACGTTTTCATCATCTTCTCCAAGAACTTTACCTTGTTGAAAAATCATTGCAAACATGGTGTCAAGAAAATGTATTTTGTTAAAGTATTGTTATTATTATTTTTAATAATTACTTTTTTTTTTTTTTAAATAACTCTTTCTTACAAATACACGTAGAAGGAAAGTGTTTACATTCTGTTAAAGGGATATGAAACCCATTTTTTTTATCTTTCTAAGAAAAAGCAGGAATGTAAATTTAGGAGCCAGCCCATTTTTTTTTGTTTAACACCCTGGGTAGCGCTAGCTAATTAGTGGCATATGTATTTATATATATATACATATATATATATATGTGTGTGTGTGTGTGTGTGCGCGTGCGCGTGTAAAAAGTTAAAGGGATAGTCTACACCAGAAAGTTTAATGTTTAAAAAGATAGATAATCCATTTATTACCCATCACCCAGTTTTGCATAACCAACACAGTTATATTAATATACTTTTTACCTCTGTGATTACCTTGTATCTAAGGCTCTGTAGACTGCCCCCATATTTCAGTTCTTTTGACAGACTTGCATTTTAGCCAATCAGTGCCCTCTCATAAGTAACTCCACGGGAGTGAGCACAATGTTATCTGTATGGTTCACGTGAACTAGTGCTGTCTAGCTGTGAAAAACTGTCAAAATGCACTCAGATAAGAGGTAGCCTTCAAGAGCTTAGAAATTAGCATATGAGCCTACCTAGGTTTAGCTTCAACAAAACACATTTGATGATAAAAGTAAATTGGAAAGTTTTTTAAAATTGCATGCCCTATTTTAAAGTTTTATTTTTACTTGACTGTCCCTTTAAGATAAAAAGTTACTAGTCCCCTCACTTTTAAAGAAAAGTAAAAGTTGTGTTTCATACACATCTCTGCTGCAGTTACTTTTCAGTTGAGTTTTTTTTTTTTTTTTACAACCCTTTATTGTTCTAACTAACATTGGAGTTCCCTTTATACATTTTCACTGGGGAGCCAGCCAGCTTAGAGACCAAGTTCCTATGAATATGGAAACAATGAGATCTTTCATTGCTGACAGCACACCAGCATTCATAGCCATGTTTAAAGTGATCAATAACATTCCATCAGCTCAGGTTTTGATTTTTAATAACTACACATAGCTGTCATAACTACATGAGGTACTTTATTGAGATTTAATATCTACTCTCCCTCTCCTTGTGCCTTGACACTTCAAGCAAATGGGTTTTAAAAGCCTGTAGGTTTTACTTCACTGGAGTTTTTATTCTACTTATATTTTTGTAGTGCATAATAATGTATAATTATTTATATTCCACCAGCAATTAATTCCTCTATGAAGGATTCAACACTATATAATTATACATAGTAGATGTTTATAAATGTATTTTATTTTCCTTAAAGGCCAGTTTTAGTGGAAAAAAATGACATACTCCCATTCATTAAATCATTATTGCAAAGCTATGTGTTTAACTCTTGTTAAGGGATTAAACACATAGTTGAAGTACTGCTGGCATCCCACAGAGCACATACGCTGCCACTGATCTAATCTGCAGCACTATGACCCAGCCATGTGACTAGTGCTGCTGATTGGATCATGAGAGCACTATTGGTCCCTAGCTGTACAATAACTATGTTCTTAACCTTTTCATAGGGGTTAAACACAAAGCTTTGCAGCATAATTAGTGATAAAATAATGAAATAGAACACGTCATTTTATCACAATAATGAGTTGTAGAGATAGACCTGAAGGAACTAATATAGCTTTGTTAGAATGTTAGCTGCAGACAAATTCAATGGTGACCAACTGTAAGCAAATCAGTCAATTAAAAATAATAATAATAATGCTCTACAGTAAAAAACACCAATCATAGCTCATTGTAATGCTAAACTGTCTGGTATTAACAGAATCTAGACAAAGTATCACCTCATGCAAACTCTTGAGTGCCATAACATTTACAGGCCTAAGTGGATCTGCTTTACTGCTTTTTACAACAAATGTTCTAATGTTGGAGTCTTTTAATATTGCACTGTCATCTGCAAAACTCCATCAACCAATTTCCTTAATTGGGGGAGCCAATCTGAATTTGAGACTAGAGATATAAATTTTGCCACTACCATCTTCCATCTTGCTATCTTTATTTGAAAAAGCAGGAATATAAGCTAAGGAGCCAGCCCATTTTTTTGTTCAGCACCCTGGATAGCGCTTGCTGATTGGTGGCTACATTTAGCCACCAATCAACAAGTTCAACCCAAGTGCTGAACCAAAAATGGGCCAGCTTCTAAGCTTACATTCTTGCTTTTCGAATAAAGATAGCAAGAGAAGAAAGAAAAAATTATAATAGGAGTAATTTAGAAAGTTGCTTAAAATTGCTGCTCTAGCTGTAGCATGAAATAAAAAAAAATGGGTTTGTATCACTTTAATACTGATACACTAAATTTGATGATGCTTTATTTTTTTAGCTACTCTATTTGTACTACTCAATTGAGACCTAGCACTAAATGATCCTTAAAAAATCTAGTGGTTTACTGGCGAAATGTACGTTGGATTTATTGGACTTGGAACTTATGCTGAACTGAATAACCACTCACTGTAGACGCTGTGTTAGTGGTTAGTGTTTGGTCGATTTTCATTTTAAAATGTCTCAAATTGTATCCGACTGATTTGTGAGTTTGTCCAATAAATGCTTTTAATCGTATTGGCGTCCCACATGTCCAACTTAACATATAGGATACATTAGCTTTCAAATTTACAGCTGAGTTATAGCTCTAATCTATGAAATTACATCAGAAGACCCTTGGATTGTATACCCTTATTTAACTGCTTGTAATCACTATTTTTTGTTGTTTGTCTTTTTTTTTTTAAATTGGTGATTTATTCCTAGATTTCACTATTTATATTTTATATTAGCACTAAACTTTCGCTTCATCAACTTTGATAAATGCATATTCATGATGTGATGCAGTATTTTTTGCAACTGTCAATTAAAAATTACTTACTCTTAAAGGATCAGTCAACACTGTAGATTTGCATAATCAACAAATGCAAGATGACAAGACAATGCAATAACACTTAGTCTGAACTTCAAATGAGTAGTAGATTTTTTTTCTGACAATTTTAAAAGTTATTTCTTTTTCCACTCCCCCTGTACCATGTGACAGCCATCAGCCAATCCCAAATGCATACACGTACCACGTGACAGCAATCAGCCATTCACAAATGCATACACACTTATTCTTGCACATGCTCAGTAGGAGCTGGTGACTGAAAAAGTTTAAATATTAAAAGACTGTGCACATTTTGTTAATGGAAGTAAATTGGAAAGTTGTTTAAAATTGCATGCTCTATCTGAATAATGAAAGTTTAATTTTGATTGAGTGTCCCTTTAAAATAAGAAGGGATATGAAACCCAATATTTTTCTTTCATTCATGATTCAGATAGAGCAAGATATTTTAAACAACTTTCCAATTTAATTCTATTATCAAATTTGCTTTGTTCTCATGGTATTGTTTGTTAAAGGATCAGCAATGCACTGGTAGTTAGCTGAACACATCAGGAGAGCCAATGAATAAAAGGTATATATGTGCAGCCACCAATTAGCAGCTAGCTCACAGTAATGCATTACTGCTCCGGAGCCTATCTAGGTGTGAATGAAAGAAACAAAAAAATAAATAAAGCTAATTAGTAATATAATTAAATTGTAAACTTGCATGCTTTATCTAAATCATGAAAAAAAATTGGGTTTACAACTCTTTAAAGTGACAATGTACACTAGATGTTTTGTAGATGATCAATTTATATAGCCCATCTGGGAGTGTTTTTGTAACAATCAACATATAGTTTTGCTTAGTTTTTAAGAACATTGTGCTGATTTTCAGACTCCTAACCAAGCCCAACAGCGTCAGATGTATACGCGCATTTACAGAATCCTGCAGGCTCTTGTTTATGCTATCTAGACATGTGTGATTATTAGTTTTGGATCGATTCGGAAATTCGGTCAAATTAGTACAATTCGGGATTCGGATCGATTCGGATTTCCGAATTAAAATAGTGCCAAATTTACAGAATACATCCGAATTAGTTCGGATTTATTTGGTAGATTCAGATGGCCATGGATTACACTAGTATTGTACAGTATATTAGGTTATATCACTATGCTATGGGTTACACCTAATATACAGTACATAATACTAGTCTAATACACAGCACATCCCACCTAACACTTACCGAACTTCCGAGTTTCCGGACCGAATTGAACCGAATCCAGCCGAATTTATTTGAATCCGAATGAATCCGAAACAAATCCGAACCAAATTGATTCAAATTTTTCCGAATTCAAATCGATCCGAACCGAAATTCGAAAAAATCCAAATCGATCCGAACCAAACCAAATTTTTTCGCCATGCACATATCTAATGTTATCTGTATTTTCATATGCAGGGGAGGGGGTTGTCTGCTCTTTTTGTTTACCCAGCCCCTTTCAGTGGGTGTCCCTACCTAACCTCATCAACAGAGCTAAACTGGGAGCTTCTAAGTAAGTTTTTAAAAGGTTTCCCTTTAAGTTTGCTTTAATTTAAAGTTAATTAGTTTTGAGTTACCAGAAGTCTTTTTCCTAGAAAGCCGTAAAAACTAATAAACTTGTTTTTACTGATCATAACCTGATAATCAGCTGACAAGATGCAAACTAAGGTTTGAAATGAAGCGTTTACCCTGCAGTCATTTTGACAGTTACATTTTTTTTAAATTGCCCTTAGAATGAGAGGTCTTTTTGGTAAAATACTAATGTCAACATAACCCACATCAAACATGTCATAGTGTCCAAAAAATGTATTCTCATTAACAGAGATCAGAAATTCCATTAAACTGTAGCAGCATAGAATAACAGTTTAAGGCATTTTAGGTGAAATGTGTATAATATCATTTAAAGAGAGCTAAAGTGTAAAGATAAAATGCTCCAATGTATTATATAATTTTAGTGTTGTCCTATAGCATGCAGAAAAGTATATATTTAGCCACCACAAAGTGTTAAACACAAAGTTAAAGTCTGTTCCAATGCAGCAATATACTATGGGAGCTAATTGAACACCTCTGGTGATCCAATGACACGAGGCATATGTGTGTAGTCATCAAATACCAGCTAACTCCCAGTAGCCCATTTCTGATCCTGACCCTACCTAGGTATGCCTTTCAGCAAAGGAAGAGAACAAAGTAAATGTGATATTAGAAGTAAATAGAAAAGTTTCTTAAAATTCCATGCTCTCTCTGAAACATAAGTTTAAATTCTTACTTTATTGTCCCTTTAAATGGATATTAAAGGCATTTTCTATTAGCAATTAAGAACCACCATACAAAATGCACACTAAATAAATATTGTAAAATAATTTAAAAATGTAAAAATATACATTCTTAGCAGTCCAGTGGCATACCCAGGGATGAACTAATGTTTTTTGGCAATTGGTTACTGACTGGTGTCCCAGGAATGGGATAGACCAGGTATACCATTTTCTCCCCCTCCTAATTTTAAGAAAATGTTTCCCATATCAGATACCATTCGGGACTCATGGTAAACGGTCCCTAAGGTAGAGGGAGCTATATCTACCCTAGCTAAGCGTACTACTATACCCATTGGGGATAGTTGTGCTTTTAAAGACCCTATGGATAAGAAATTAGAGGGTCTACTAAAGAAATTATTTGTTAATCAGGGGTTTCTTTTACAACCTATGGCTTGCATTGTTCCAGTAACTACTGCAGCAGCTTTTTGGTTTGAGGCTCTAGAAGAGTCTCTTAATATTAAGACTCCATTAGATGACATCTTAGATAGACTCAAGCTAGCTAATTCTTTTATTACTGATGCCGCTTTTCAAATTGCTAAATTAGCGGCAAAAAATGCAGGATTTGCAATTTTAGCACGTAGAGCATTGTGGCTCAAATCTTGGTCTGCTGATGTGTCATCAAAACATAAGCTTTTAGCTATTCCCTTTAAAGGTAAGACCCTTTTTGGGCCAGAATTGAAGGAAATCATTTCTGATATTACAGGAGGTAAAGGCCATGCCCTACCTCAGGATGTCGGTTAAAATGAGGGGTAAACAATAATTTTTGTTCCTTTCGGAACTTTAAAGGAGGACCCCCCGCTTCTTCTTCTTCCTCAAAGCAGGAAGGGAATTTTACCCAATCTAAGTCAGTTTGGAGACCTAATCAGAACTGGAATAAGTGTAAACAATCCAAAAATCCCGTTCCTGCTCCTAAGACAGCATGAAGGGGCGGCCCCCGATCCGGGACTGGATCTAGTAGGGGGGCAGACTCTCTTTCTTTGCTCAGGCTTGGGCAAGAGATGTTTAGGATCCCTAGGCACTAGAAATAGTGACCAACAGTTATCAATTGGAATTCAAGGATTTTCTCCTAAGAGGGAGATTTCATCTTTCAAAGTTATCTGCAAACCAGATAAAAAGAGAGGCGTTCTTACTCTGTGTAAAAGACCTTTCTACTATGGAAGTAATTTGTCCAGTTCCAAAATTGGAACAGGGACAGGGGTTTTACTCAAACCTATTTGTGGTTCCCAAAAAAGAGGGGACGTTCAGACCCATTTTAGATCTCAAGTGTCTAAACAAATTTCTAAGAGTTCCATCATTCAAGATGGAGACAATACGAACAATTTTACCAATGATCCAGGAGGGTCAATATATGACTACCATGGACTTGAAGGATGCTTACCTTCATATTCCTATCCACAAGGATCATCATCAGTTTCTAAGGTTTGTCTTTCAGAACAAAAATTATCAATTTGTGGCTCTTCCCTTCGGATTGTCTACAGCAGCCAGAATCTTCACAAAGGTTCTAGGGTCTCTTTTGGCGGTTCTCAGACCGCGAGGAATAGCGGTGGTGCCTTATCTGGACGACATTCTGATTCAGGTGTCAACTTATCATCTGACAAATTCTCACACGGACACAGTGTTGTCTTTTCTGAGAACTCACGGCTGGAAGGTGAACATAGAGAAGAGTTCACTTGTCCCACAGACAAGGGTTTCTTTCTTGGGAGCTCTGATAGACTCGGTAGCCATGAAAATATTTCTGACGGAGGTCAGAAAATCAAAGATTCTAAATACTTGCTGAGCACTTCAGTCCATTCCTCTGCCATCAGTGGCTCAGAGTATGGAAGTAATTGGATTAATGGTAGCGGCAATGGACATCATTCCGTTTGCTCGCTTTCATCTCAGACCACTGCAACTGTGCATGCTCGGACAGTGGAATGGGGATTATGCAGATTTATCTCCTCAGATAAATCTGGATCAAGAGACCAGAAACTCTTTTCTTTGGTGGTTGTCGCCGGATCATCTGTCCCAAGGGACTTGTTTCCGCAGACCCTCGTGGGTGATAGTGACAACAGATGCCAGCCTTCTGGGCTGGGGTGCAGTTTGGAACTCCCTGAAGGCTCAGGGTGTTTGGACTCAAGTGGAGTCTCTTCTTCCAATCAATATTCTGGAACTGAGGGCAATATTCAATGCGCTTCAGGCATGGCCTCAGTTGGCTTCGGCCAAATTCATCAGATTCCAGTCAAACAACATCACGACTGTGGCATATGTCAATCATCAGGGGGGAACAAGGAGTTCCTTAGCGATGATAGAGGTATCCAAGATAATCAGTTGGGCGGAGGCCCACTCTTGTCATCTGTCAGCAATCTACATCCCAGGAGTAGAGAACAGGGAAGCAGATTTTCTAAGTCGACAGACTTTTCATCCAGGGGAGTGGGAACTTCACCCGGAGGTATTTGCCTCATTGATTCTCAGATGGGGCAGACCGGAATTGGATTTGATGGCATCCCGACAGAATGCCAAGCTTCCAAGATACGGATCTCGGTCAAGGGATCCTCAGTCCGAACTGATAGATGCCTTGGCAGTGCCTTGGTTGTTCAGCCTAACTTATGTGTTTCCGCCGTTTCCTCTCCTCCCACGCGTGATTGCTCGAATCAAACAGGAGAGAGCTTCAGTGATCCTGATAGCACCTGCGTGGCCACGCAGGATTTGGTATGCGGATCTAGTGGACATGTCCTCTCTGCCACCGTGGAAACTTCCATTGAGACTGGACCTTCTCATTCAAGGTCCTTTCCAACATCCAAATCTAATTTCTCTGCAGCTGACTGCGTGGAGATTGAAGGCTTGATTTTATCGAAGCGAGGAAACTCAGATTCGGTTATCAATACTTTGATACAGGCTAGAAAGCCTGTCACTAGAAAAATCTATCATAAGATATGGCGTAAATATCTTTATTGGTGTGAATCCACGGGTTACTCATGGAGTAAAGTTAGGATTCCTAGGATTCTGTCTTTTCTCCAAGAAGGATTGCAGAAAGGGTTATCAGCGAGTTCCTTAAAGGGACAAATTTCAGCTTTGTCAATTCTTTTTCACACACGTTTGGCAAATATACCAGATGTTCAGTCTTTTTGTCAGGCTCTATCTATTATTAAGCCTGTATTTAGACCTATTACTCCTCCCTGGAGTTTGAATTTAGTTCTTCGAGTTTTTCAAGCTATGCATTCCATAGATATTAAACTGTTATCTTGGAAAGTTCTGTTTTTGGTTGCTATTTCTTCTGCTCGAAGAGTTTCTGAGCTTTCAGTGTTACAGTGTGATTCGCCTTATCTCATATTTCATTCTGATAAGGTGGTTTTACGTACCAAACCTGGTTTTCTTCCTAAGGTTGTTTTGAATAAGAATATTAATCAGGAAATTGTTGTTCCTTCCTTGTGTCCTAATCCTTCTTCTAAGAAGGAGCGTATGTTGCATAACTTGGAAGTGGTCCGTGCCTTAAAGTTTTACTTACAGGCAACTAAGGATTTCCGTCAATCATCTTCATTATTCATTGTTTATTCTGGAAAGCGTAGGGGTCAGAAAGCTACGGCTACCTCTCTTTCTTTTTGGCTGAGAAGTATCATCCGCCTGGCATATGAGACTGCTGGACAGCAGCCTCCTGAAAGAATTACGGCTCATTCTACTAGGGCTGTGGCTTCCACATGGGTTTTTAAAAACGATGCATCTGTTGAACAGTTTTGTAAGGCTGTGACTTGGTCGTCCCTTCACACTTTTTCCCAATTTTACAAATTTGATACTTTTGCTTCTTCTGAGGCTATCTTTGGGAGAAAGGTTCTTCAAGCAGTGGTGCCTTCCGTTTAGGTTCCTGTCTTGTCCCTCCCTTTCATCCGTGTCCTATTGCTTTGGTATTGGTTTCCCACAAGTAAGGATGAAATCCGTGGACTCGTCATATCTTTGTAAAAGAAAACTAAATTTATGCTTACCTGATAAATTACTTTCTTTTACGATATGACGAGTCCACGGCCCACCCTGTTCTTTTTAAGACAGTTTTTCTTTTTATTTTTTGTAAACTTCAGTCACCTCTGCACCTTTTTAGCCTTTCCTTTTCTCTTCCTATAACCTTCGGCCGAATGACTGGAGGGTGAGGGGAAGGGAGGGGCTATATATACAGCTCTGCTGTGGTGCTCTTTGCCACTTCCTGTTAGCAGGAGGTTAATATCCCACAAGTAAGGATGAAATCCGTGTACTCGTCATATCGTAAAAGAAAGTAATTTATCAGGTAAGCATAAATTTAGTTATTACCCATTCCCCAGGTTTACATAACCAACAATGTTATATCAATACACTTTTTACCTCTGTGATTATCTTGTATCTAAGCCTCTGTATACTGCCTCCTTATTTCAGTTCTTTTGACAGACTTACATTTTAGTCAATAAGTGCTGACTCCTAGGTAACTCCACAGGACTGAGCATAATGTTACCTATATGACAAACATGAACTAGCACTGTCTAGCTATAAAAAACTGTCCAAATGCACTGAGATAAGAGGCGGCCTTCAAGGACTTAGAAATTAGCACATTAGCCTACCTAGGTTTAGCTTTCAAAAAATAATACCAAAAGAACAAAGCAAATTTGATGAGAAAAGTATAAATTGGAGCATTGTTTAAAATTGCATGTGCCATCTGAATCATGAAAGTTTAGTATTGACTCGACTGTCCCTTTAATATGTGACTTTCTATTGTAACTTTATGAGAAGTTTGTAAGTTTCTTTTTAAAAAGAAATAGTCCAGTAAAACAGAAAACATTCAATTGCAACAATCATATTAATCTCTATAAACACCAAGTTCCCAAGGCTACATAACCTCCTTTTTATGTATCAAGTCTACAATTGTTTTTTTTCATTATTTATTTTTATTCCCATATTTCCTCCTGAAAATCTGTTCTATCTAGTCAAGGAAGGTCATCAGGAAATTGATCATTTAGGATTTATTGCTTGCTACAGGTCAAATAAAACTCAGCATTAACATTGTGAATAGAAGTGAAATTGATGGATAATCCGGCTGCAATCATCTCTATGAAAATATACACAAAAAAACTGGACTATTGAATTGAATCAATGTCAATTGACTACTTGAAATGCTATTTCTTATCTGTTACATTTTGAAAAGCATTTTGAGACAAATATTCTTCACACTCTTTAAACCTATTATCATCTACAGTATGTAATGCATTTTGTGAACTGTTTAAGAACAGATAGTTTATATGAAAAATTAAGACAAGTTGAAGCATAATGGTATTCATATTTAAACGCTATACACCCTTGGAGGCCAGGTGCTGTAAGGGTAATTTGTCACCGCTCACTGTCATTAATAATCTATGATGAAACAATGTCTCTGTCTGTAATTTTAGGTTCAATGCACACAATTGTATTGAATAATGGGACTTGGTACAGCAAAATATTTTTGACAGTAATATGTTTTAAAATTTTAATTACTGTTAAAATATTGCACCGAAGATTAATTACTTTTACAAGGATATCCACTAATCATAAAAAAACAACCTTCATTTATTAGTCCATATACATAAAGGCAATAATATACTATTTTCTTCTAGCTTATTTATGATAAACATAGATTATAACCTACAGTGATTTTGGTTTTATATGGAATCACATTTTCTTTAAGAGACAATGAGATGTGCATATTTCACTGTGTTTTATGCAGGAACACCTTTCAAAAGGGCTGGGTTCTATCTTTTTCACCACCTGGCACTTCAGTGGATGCCTCTTGATTACATAGCTTTTCAACATTCAATACTGCAGTATTGAAATTTTCACTATAATGTCAAATAATACTATAACAGTAAAGAATGTATTTGCAAACACTTTAATTCACTCTAGCAAGTAAATAGATCATTAGAAACATTGGGGAAACATTTTACCAATGCCCCTTTAAGAAGTAATGTATTATTTCATATTTTATTTTATAATAGTTATAAGCATACATGCAAAATAAAACATACACTTTTTTTCTTTCAGTGTGTATGTTACAAATGATTAATGGAAATAGATTAAAAATTGCTGTGTATCAATTTATATAGAGATATTTCCATAAAAATAGTTTAATTAAGGTTTAAATAGAGATATATGAAATGACACAGATACCAACAACATAATCATGTATTAATATAGTTTATCAAATCTTTTAGTATAACTTACCATAGCTAATGCTAAGAAATTCAAATTAAATGTATTAAAAAAATTGCATACACAGGGTAGACATTAATGAAAAAAAATAAAGTTGGCATTAGAGGGAGGTTTAATATATTTACTTGTACATCATGTTATAGTCTGAAACTTCTAAAATGCAGTTTGCTGTTGTCGATGGTGCCCCAAAAATGTTTTATTTGTTTGCAAACTTTGTACTGATTTGCAATGTCCAGTTAGGAGCTGATATAACTAAAAACAATTTTTTTTTCTTTCATGATTCAGATAGAGCATGGAATTTTAAACAACTTTCTAATTTACTGCTATTATCTAATTTTCTTCATTATCTTGCTATCTTTAGTTGAAAAAGCAGAAATCTAAGCTAAGGAGCTGGCCCATTTTTGGTTCAGCATCTTGAATAGCTACATTTAGCCACCAATCAGCAAGCACAACCCAGGTGCTGAACCAAAAATTGGGCCAGCTCCTTAGCTTAGATTTCTGCTTTTTTTAAATAAAGATAGCAAGAGAACGACAAAAAAATCTGAATAGTGTAGCATGCTGTACAGCCAGGGTTCTGAATACTGCAGTATGCTGTACAGTTAGGGTTCTGAATACTGCTGTATGCTGTACAGCCAGGGTCCTGAATACTGCAGCATGCTGTACAGTTAGGGTTCTGAATACTGCAGCATGCTGTACAGCCAGGGTCCTGAATACTGCAGCATGCTGTATAGTTAGGGTTCTGAATACCACAGCATGCTATAACGCTAGGGTTCTGAATACCGCAGCATGCAGTACAACTAGGGGTCTGAATACTGCAGCATGCTGTAAAGCTAGGGTTCTGAAAACTGCAGCATGCTGTACAGTTAGGGTTCTAAATTCTGCAGCATGTTGTACAGATTGGGTTCTGAATACTTTAGCATGCTGTACAGTTAGGGTTCTGAATACACCAGCATGCTGTACAGTTAGGGTTCTGAATACTGCAGCATGCTGTACAGCCAGGGTCCTGAATACTGCAGCATGCTGTATAGTTAGGGTTCTGAATACCACAGCATGCTATAACGCTAGGGTTCTGAATACTGCAGCATGCAGTACAACTAGGGGTCTGAATACTGCAGCATGCTGTAAAGCTAGGGTTCTGAAAACTGCAGCATGCTGTACAGTTAGGGTTCTAAATTCTGCAGCATGTTGTACAGATTGGGTTCTGAATACTTTAGCATGCTGTACAGTTAGGGTTCTGAATACACCAGCATGCTGTACAGCTAGGGTTCTGAATACTGCAGCATGCTGTAAAGCTAGAGTTCTGAATACTGCAGAATGCATATTATTATTATTATTATTATTATTGGTTATTTGTAGAGCACAGATTCCGCAGCGCTATTAACAAATACTGCAGCATGCTGTACAGTTAGGGTTCTGAATAATGCAGCATGCTGTACAGTTAGGGTTCTGAATATTGCAGCATGCTGTAAAGCTAGGGTTCTGAATACTGCAGCATGCTGTAAAGCTAGGGTTTTGAATACTGCAGCATGCTGTACAGCTAGGGTTCTGAATACTGCAGCATGCTGTACAGTAAGGGTTCTGAATACAGCAGCATGCTGTGCAGTTAGGGTTCCAAATACTGCAGAATTTTGTACAGCTAGGGTTCTGAAAACTGCAGCATGCTGTACAGCTAGGGTTCTGAATACTACAGCATGCTGTACAGCTAGGGTTCTGAATACTGCAGCATGCTGTACAGTAAGGGTTCTGAATACAGCAGCATGCTGTGCAGTTAGGGTTCCAAATACTGCAGCATTTTGTACAGCTAGGGTTCTGAAAACTGCAGCATGCT
The DNA here is from genome assembly GCF_027579735.1 of Bombina bombina. Taxonomy (NCBI): domain Eukaryota; kingdom Metazoa; phylum Chordata; class Amphibia; order Anura; family Bombinatoridae; genus Bombina; species Bombina bombina. The sequence goes on from NC_069506.1 coordinate 41,083,703, forward strand.
GTACAGCTAGGGTTCTGAATAATGCAGCATGTTGTACAGCTAGGGTTCTAAATACTGCAGCATGCTGTACTGTTAGGGTTCTGAATACTGCAGCATGCTGTACAGCGAGGATTCTGAATACTGCAGTATGCTGTACAGCTAGGGTTCTGAATACTGCAGCATGCTGTTCATTTAGGGTTCTGAATACTGCAGCATGCTGTACTTTTAGGGTTCTGAACACTGCATCATGCTGTACAGTTAGGGTTCTGAATACCGCAGCATGCTGTACAGCTAGGGTTCTGAATACTGCAGCATACTGTACAGTTAGGGTTCTGAATACTGCAGCATGCTGTACAGCTAGGGTTCTGAATACTGCAGCATGCTGTAAAGCTAGGGTTCTGAATACTGCAGCATGCTGTAAAGCTAGGGTTCTGAATACTGCAGCATGCTGCAAAGCTAGGGTTCTGAATACTGCAGCATGCTGTAAAGCTAGGGTTCTGAATAATGCAGCATGCTGTAAAGCTAGGGTTCTGAATACTGCAGCATGCTGTACAGTTAGGGTTCTGAATACTGCAGCATGCTGTACAGTTAGGGTTCTGAATACTGCAGCATGCTGTACAGCTAGGGTTCTGAATACTGCATCATGCTGTAAAGCTAGAGTTCTGAATACTGCAGCATGCTGTAAAGCTAGGGTTCTGAATACTGCAGCATGCTGTACAGTTAGGGTTCTGAATATTGAAAGCATGTTGTAAAGCTAGGGTTCTGAATACTGCAGCATACTGTACAGCAAGGGTTCTGAATACTGCAGCATGTTGTACAGCTAGGGTTCTGAATACTGCAGCATGTTGCACAGTTAGGGTTCTGAATACTGCAGCATGCTGTACAGCTAGGGTTCTGAATACTGCAGCATTTTGTAAAGCTAGGGTTCTGAATACTGCAGCATGCTGTAAAGCTAGGGTTCTGAATACTGCAGCATGCTGTACAGCTAGGGTTCTGAATACTGCAACATGCTGTACAGCCAAGGTTCTAAATACTGCAGCATGCTGTACTGTTAGGGTTCTGAATACTGCAGCATGCTGTACAGCTAGGGTTCTGAATACTGCAGCATGCTGTACAGCCAGGGTTCTGAATACTGCAGCATGCTGTACAGCCAGGGTTCTGAATACTGCAGCATGCTGTACAGCTAGGGTTCTGAATACTGCAGCATGCTGTACAGCTAGGGTTCTGAATACTGCAGCATACTGTACAGCTAGGGTTCTGAATACTGCAGCATGCTGTACAGCTAGGGTTCTGAATACCACAGCATGCTGTACAGTTAGGGTTCTGAATACTGCAGCATGCTGTACAGCTAGGGTTCTGAATACTGCAGCATGCTGTACAGTTAGGCTTCTGAATACTGCAGCATGCTGTACAGTTAGGGTTCTGAATACTGCAGCATGCTGTCCAGTTAGGGTTCTGAATACTGCAGCATGCTGTACAGTTAGGGTTCTGAATATCGCAGCATGCTTTACAGTAAGGTTTCTGAATACTGCAGCATGCTGTACAACTAGGGTTCTGAATACTGCAGCATGCTGTACAGTTACGGTTCTGAATACTGCAGCATGCTGTACAGTTAGGGTTCTGAATACTGCAGCATGTTGTAAAGCTAGGGTTCTGAATACTGCAGCATGTTGTACAGCTAGGATTCTGAATACTGCAGCATGCTGTACAGCTAGGATTCTGAATACTGCAGCACGCTGTACAGCTAGGATTCTGAATTCTGCAGCATGCTGTACTGTTAGGGTTCTGAATACTGCAGCATGCTCTACAGTTAGGGTTCTGAATACTGCAGCATGCTGTACAATTAGGGTTCTTAATACTGCAGCATGCTGTACAGCTAGGGTTCTGAATACTGCAGCATGCTGTACAGTTAGGGTTCTGAATACTGCAGCATGCTGTACAGTTAGGGTTCTGAATACTGCAGCATGCTGTACAGTTAGGGTTCTGAATACCGCAGCATGCTTCACAGTAAGGTTTCTGAATACTGCAGCATGCTGTACAGCTAGGGTTCTGAATACTGCAGCATGCTGTACAGTTAAGGTTCTGAATACTGCAGCATGCTGTACAGTTAGGGTTCTGAATACTGCAGAATGCTGTAAAGTTAGGGTTCTGAATACTGCAGCACGTTGTAAAGCTAGGGTTCTGAATACTGCAGCATGCTGTACAGTTAGGGTTCTGAATACTGCAGCATGCTGTAAAGCTAGGGTTCTGAATACTGCAGCATGTTGTACAGCTAGGATTCTGAATACTGCAGCATGCTGTACAGCTAGGGTTCTGAATACTGCAGCATGCTGTACAGCTAGGATTCTGAATACTGCAGCATGCTGTACAGCTAGGTTTCTGAATACTGCAGGATGCTGTAAAGCTAGGGTTCTAAATACTGCAGCATGCTGTACTGTTAGGGTTCTGAATACTGCAGCATGCTGTACAGCTAGGATTCTGAATACTGCAGTATGCTGTACAGCTAGGGTTCTGAATACTGCAGCATGCTGTTCAGTTAGGGTTCTGAATACTGCAGCATGCTGTACTTTTAGGGTTCTGAATACTGCATCATGTTGTACAGTTAGGGTTCTGAATACCGCAGCATGCTGTACAGCTAGGGTTCTGAATACTGCAGCATACTGTACAGTTAGGGTTCTGAATACTGCAGCATGCTGTACAGCTATGGTTCTAAATACTGCAGCATGCTGTACTGTTAGGGTTCTGAATACTGCAGCATGCTGTACAGCTAGGATTCTGAATACTGCAGTATGCTGTACAGCTAGGGTTCTGAATACTGCAGCATACTGTACAGCTAGGGTTCTGAATACTGCAGCATGCTGTACAGCTAGGGTTCTGAATACTGCAGCATATACTGTTAGGGTTATGAATACCGCAGTATGCTGTAAGCTAGGATTCTGAATACTGCAGTATGCTGTACAGCTAGGGTTCTGAATACTGCAGCATGCTGTTCAGTTAGGGTTCTGAATACTGCAGCATGCTGTACTTTTAGGGTTCTGAATACTGCAGCATGCTGTAAAGCTAGGGTTCTGAATACCGCAGCATGCTGTACAGCTAGGGTTCTGAATACTGCAGCATACTGTACAGTTAGGGTTCTGAATACTGCAGCATGCTCTACAGCTAGGGTTCTGAATACTGCAGCATGCTGTAAAGCTAGGGTTCTGAATACTGCAGCATGCTGTAAAGCTAGGGTTCTGAATACTGCAGCATGCTGTACAGTTAGGGTTCTGAATACTGCAGCATGCTGTACAGCTAGGGTTCTGAATACTGCAGCATGCTGTAAAGCTAGGGTTCTGAATACTGCAGCATGCTGTACAGCTAGGATTTTGAATACTGCAGTATGCTGTAAAGCTAGGGTTCTGAATACTGCAGCGTGCTGTTCAGTTAGGGTTCTGAATACTGCAGCATGCTGTACTTTTAGGGTTCTGAATACTGCATCATGCTGTACAGTTAGGGTTCTGAATACCGCAGCATGCTGTACAGCTAGGGTTCTGAATACTGCAGCATACTGTACAGTTAGGGTTCTGAATACTGCAGCATGCTGTACAGCTAGGGTTCTAAATACTGCAGCATGCTGTACTGTTAGGGTTCTGAATACTGCAGCATGCTGTACAGCTAGGATTCTGAATACTGCAGTATGCTGTACAGCTAGGGTTCTGAATACTGCAGTATGCTGTACAGCTAGGGTTCTGAATACTGCAGCATGCTATACAGCTAGGGTTCTAAATACTGCAGCATGCTGTTCAGTTAGGGTTCTGAATACTGCAGCATGCTGTACTTTTAGGGTTCTGAATACTGCATCATGCTGTACAGTTAGGGTTCTGAATACTGCAGCATGCTCTACAGCTAGGGCTCTGAATACTGCAGCATGCTGTAAAGCTAGGGTTCTGAATACTGCAGCATGCTGTAAAGCTAGGGTTCTGAGTACTGCAGCATGCTGTAAAGCTAGGGTTCTGAATACTGCAGTATGCTGTACAGCTAGGGTTCTGAATACTGCAGTATGCTGTACAGCTAGGGTTCTGAATACTGCAGCATGCTATACAGCTAGGGTTCTAAATACTGCAGCATGCTGTTCAGTTAGGGTTCTGAATACTGCATCATGCTGTACAGTTAGGGTTCTGAATACTGCAGCATGCTCTACAGCTAGGGCTCTGAATACTGCAGCATGCTGTAAAGCTAGGGTTCTGAATACTGCAGCATGCTGTAAAGCTAGGGTTCTGAATACTGCAGCATGCTGTAAAGCTAGGGTTCTGAATACTGCAGCATGCTGTGCAGTTAGGGTTCTGAATACTGCAGCATGTTGTAAAGCTAGGGTTCTGAATACTGCAGCATACTGTACAGCAAGGGTTCTGAATACTGCAGCATGTTGTACAGCTAGGGTTCTGAATACTGCATCATGCTGTACAGCTAGGGCTCTGAATACTGCAGCATTTTGTACAGCTAGGGTTCTGAATACTGCAACATGCTGTAAAGCTAGGGTTCTGAATACTGCAGCATGCTGTACAGCTAGGGTTCTGAATACTGCAACATGCTGCACAGCCAAGGTTCTAAATACTGCAGCATGCTGTACAGCCAGGGTTCTGAATACTGCAGCATGCTGTACAGCCAGGGTTCTGAATACTGCAGCATGCTGTACAGCTAGGGTTCTGAATACTGCAGCATGCTGTACAGCTAGGGTTCTGAATACTGCAGCATGCTGTACAGCCAGGGTTCTGAATACTGCAGCATGCTGTACAGCCAGGGTTCTGAATACTGCAGCATGCTGTACAGCTAGGGTTCTGAATACTGCAGCATGCTGTACAGCTAGGGTTCTGAATACTGCAGCATACTGTACAGCTAGGGTTCTGAATACTGCAGCATGCTGTACAGCTAGGGTTCTGAATACCACAGCATGCTGTACAGTTAGGGTTCTGAATACCGCAGCATGCTGTACAGCTAGGGTTCTGAATACTGCAGCATGCTGTACAGTTAGGGTTCTGAATACTGCAGCATGCTGTACAGTTAGGGTTCTGAATACTGCAGCATACTGTACAGTTAGGGTTCTGAATACCACAACATACTGCACAGTTAGGGTTCTGAATACCGCAGCATGCTGTACAGTTAGGGTTCTAAATACCGCAGCATTCTTTACAGTAAGGTTTCTCAATACTGCAGCATGCTGTACAGCTAGGGTTCTGAATACTGCAGCATGCTGTACAGTTATGGTTCTGAATACTGCAGCATGCTGTACAGTTAGGGTTCTGAATACTGCAGCATGCTGTAAAGTTAGGGTTCTGAATACTGCAGCATGTTGTAAAGATAGGGTTCTGAATACTGCAGCATGTTGTACAGCTAGGATTCTGAATACTGCAGCATGCTGTACAGCTAGGGTTCTGAATACTGCAGCATGCTGTACTGTTAGGGTTCTGAATACTGCAGCATGCTGTACAGTTAGGGTTCTGAATACTGCAGCATGCTGTACAATTAGGGTTCTTAATACTGCAGCATGCTGTACAGCTAGGGTTCTGAATACTGCAGCATGCTGTACAGTTAGGGTTCTGAATACCGCAGCATGCTGTACAGTTAGGGTTCTGAATACTGCAGCATGCTGTACTGTTAGGGTTCTGAATACTGCAGCATGCTCTACAGCTAGGGTTCTGAATACTGCAGCATGCTGTACAGTTAGGGTTCTGAATACAGCAGCATGCTGTACAGTTAAGGTTCTGAATACCGCAGCATACTGTACAGTTAGGGTTCTGAATACCGCAACATACTGTACAGTTAGGGTTCTGAATACTGCAGCATGCTTTACAGTTAGGGTTCTGAATACTGCAGCATGCTTTACAGTAAGGTTTTTGAATACTGCAGCATGCTGTACAGCTACGGTTCTGAATACTGCAGCATGCTGTACAGTTAAGGTTCTGAATACTGCAGCATGCTGTGCAGTTAGGGTTCTGAATACTGCAGAATACTGTAAAGTTAGGGTCCTGAATACTGCACCCGAACTGAATACTACTCTTTTTTTTTGGCCCCATTATTGGTGCAATACGAGTTCTTCTCTCCCTACTAGATAATTTTAGTGTTCGCTTAGGTTAATCTCTTTTTCTGGCCCCTTTATTGGTGCAATATGAGTTCCACATATTACCGATTAGAAGGATGCACTATGGTTGCTATATATTTTACGCCCCTTATCATTATAACCCTATCAGCCAGCGCCACGTATTTGAATCAGGATCGCTACTGTGCGATCCTGACTTGACAGAATCATTGAGGCCGGGCATGCGCATTCAGCGCAGAGGAATGTAGACATCGCCAACGCCTACTCTTGAGCGTATGCAGCGATTGGGCCACATCTGACTGTGGCTTGTCATGCGCATTGAGCGCCTGTGGACGCCGACTTAGTCGGCGGCGAATTTAAATCACACACAACCAGAAACCATGAGATAATAGCTGATTGAGACATCTATTTATTTCTTTAAAAGAACTTAACGTTCACTAGTATTGGAATTGCTGTGCTCTGTCTGTTCCCAATCACGCATGTCACCTGAAATTAATTTGCCTTTATACAACATGTCACTCATAACAAGGTATGACCTTTATAAGTCTAGTGAAATGATTGCTTAAATCAAATGTAATATGAACAATACCAACTAGAAAAATATACATATATAAAAATTGCTATTAAGCATTGCCTCCCATACTGTGTATGGTTGACATTATGTTGTATGCTTTAATGTGTGCTTCATTATTATTTTTAAAAAAAATAAAGTATAATTTTTTTAAGTTTTTTAAGTATATTTGACTAAACAAAATGTAGTATGAATAATATTAATTAGGAATGTATGAAATCCGTATTATGCATTGTATATTATATTGTACACTGTTTATGTTTATGTTTTAATGTGTGTTCTATATGGTAGCAACTGATTGGTTGGGATCATATTACTAATTAAGGGAATCCATCCCACTACCACCTGTTTAATATCAATTAATTTAGGTTTAGGGTATATCTAGCAAGTGTTCAGTAAACATTTTATGAAGCCTGATGAAACAGCCATTGGCTGCGAAACGCGTTGTCTGTTATTTTTACAATTTTATTAAAGTCACTTTTTAATATTTTGAACACTTGCTGCATCTTTCTTTGGGATATATATCTTTTATCCTTCTCCTGAGGAATATTTCCTTTTTGGACCAATTGTGGGATCCTTTTGCACCTCTGAATCCACTTGGATGTCTGGCCACAAGTCTGTTGGGTGACTGAATTGACCCCTTCATGCCTCTATAGCACCACAAGAGGTGCTTTACACTTTGTGAGTATTATTCTTCTCTTTGCTTGTATTGACACCTTTGCACCAGCAATACTAGGCCATATTGGCACCTGTGTTTCCCTTCTGCCTATACAGACATCAGCTCCTGTGCAGGAAGTTGGTCTTCTGGGTGACCGAATAGATCCCAGACCGTATATATAGCACTAACTGAGGTGCTCTACTAAACGTGAGTTTACTCATTACTTTAAGATCTATTAATTCCGGATCAAACAATATTGGGCCATGTGGCGCTTCTGTCTTTTCTCTTCATAGAATACTGCAGCATGTTGTAAAGCTAGGGTTCTGAATACTGCAGCATGCTGTACAGCTAGGTTTCTGAATACTGCAGCATGCTGTACAGCTAGGTTTCTGAATACTGCAGCATGCTGTAAAGCTAGGGTTCTAAATACCGCAGCATGCTGTACAGTAAGGGTTCTGAATACTACAGCATGCTGTAAAGCTAGGGTTCTGAATACTGCAGCATGCTGTAAAGCTAGGGTTCTGAATACTGCAGTATGCTGTAAAGCTATGGTTCTGAATACTGCAGCATGCTGTACAGCCAGGGTTCTGAATACTGCAGCATGCTGTACAGCCAGGGTTCTGAATACTGCAGCATGCTGTACAGTTAGGGTTCCGAATACTGCAGCATGCTGTACAGTTAGGGTTCTGAATACTGCAGCATGCTGTACAGTTAGGGTTCTGAATACTGCAGCATGCTGTACAGTAAGGGTTCTGAATAATGCAGCATGCTGTAAAGCTAGGGTTTTGAATACTGCAGCATGCTGTAAAGCTAGGGTTCTGAATACTGCAGCATGCTGTAAAGCTAGGGTTCTGAATACTGCAGCATGCTGTAAAGCTAGGGTTCTGAATACTGCAGCATGCTGTAAAGCTAGGGTTCTGAATACTGCAGCATGCTGTAAAGCTAGGGTTCTGAATACTGCAGCATGCTGTACAGTAAGGGTTCTGAATACTGTGCTTATTATTATTATTGGTATTATTATTATATTTGTTATATTCATAGTTCTAATAACTCTTACAATAACAGACAAGATAATCTAAACTGGGATATGTGTTGAATCCTCGTCTTTGATACAGTGCATGGTTTACACAATAAGCAAAAGGCTTCTATCTCAAACAGAAAAAATGATGTATAAGCCCATTACATATTAGCAGTTAAGCACAGCATTGCATCAGATCTACATGCTAAATACATCTTTAAAAAATAGTTAAAGTGACATAAACCCAAATGTTTTCTTTCATGATTTATTCTTTTGTTATCCTTTTTTGAAGGAACAACTTGGAGCTAGCTGAACACATCAGGTGAGCCAACAAGAAGAGGTATAAATGTGCAGCCACCAATCAGCAGCTACCTTCCAGGTGTGCATTGCTGTTTCTGAGCCTAGCTAGGTGTGACTGTCGGCAAACAAGTGAACAAAGCAAATTTGATAATAAAAGTAAATTGGAAAGTTATTTAAAATTGTATGTTTTATCTGAATCATGAAAAAAATATTTGGTTTCACGTCCTTTCAATTTGTCAGCAAAGTTTGCCTGATTTTGCAGTGTTTTTTTGCAGGAACATACTATATATCTGAAAATGCCGCTTGAGTATGTTTTTGTTTATTCCTTTTCTGTAGCCAATTAGAAACAGATATAAATACGCACATACAGGCCCATTTATCAAGCTCCGTACGGAGTTTGAAGGGCTGTGTTTCTGGCGAGTCTTCAGACTCGCCAGAAACACAACTTATGAAGCAGCGGTCTAAAGACCGCTGCTTCATAACCCTGTCCGCCTGCTCTGAGCAGGCGGACAGGAATTGCCGGAAATCAACCCGATCGAATACGATCGGGTTGATTGACAGCTCCCTGCTGGCGGCCGATTGGCCGCGAGTCAGCAGGGGGCGGCGTTGCACCAGCAGCTCTTGTGAGCTGCTGGTGCAATGTTAAATGCGGAGAACGTATTGCTCTCCGCATTTAGCGAGGTCTTGCGGACCTGATCCGCAGTGTCGGATCAGGTCCGCAAGCCCTTTGATAAATGGGCCCCTTACACTGCAATCATTATGTATAATCTAGCAGGGTTAGGGTTCAGAATCCTGCGGGATCTACTCCAGCCTCTCTGGGGGGATTGTGGAAAAGGGGTTTGATTTTAAAAATGTACATTTCTTCGGAGATTTACGTTCTCTGTTTTTTAAGCTAAAGGGGCAGTCTACACCATAGTCATCTTAAAGTCTTACCTTAGATTAAACTGCAAACATACTCCTGCACCCTTTCTATATCATGCAGCAGGAACGGTAAAAAGGTTATTTTAAAATGAGTATTGTTTCTGGTCACTTTGAAATGGCTGCTACGCTCTGCCCACTGATGACATCACAATCTGGGCTGCATCCAGGCAGTTTGCTAAATAGCATTGACAGTCTGTTGAATCCAACTAGTGAGCCTTTTGTGATTGGATGCTGTATGCAGCCCAGATCATGATGTCATCAGTGGGCTGAGTTTGGCAGCCATTTCAAACTGACCAGAAACAATATTCATTTTAAAATAACTTTTTTACTATTCCTGCTGCATGATATATAAAGGGGTGCAGTAGACTATTTGCAGCTTAATCTAAGGTAAGACTTTAAGATGACTATGTTTTATTGAATTTTGAAGATATAACAAAATTATAAAAATAAAGAGTATATTCTCAGTTTAATGTCCATTTTACAGTTAGATTTATAAAGATCGACTCAGTGAGCGCAAATATATTTTGTGGGTCAATCCATACATGTGTTGTTCTAATTATGCAAAAACAGATACAGCAAAAAACTTTGACCTGCAATTTGTGAGTAAGGATGTGTATGGTACATCAAAAGAAAATGCCAATAAAAATATTCAGTGATACACCTGAATAACCATGTTAAAGATTTACTTTGTACATCTCCGTGAAAGCATACAAATACTTGTATATTTACATGGAAACCACATGAAAGCTTGAAATTTATTCAGTTTTTTTTTTGCTTCATAAATGTCATTGTTAAAGGAATAATCTTCAAAATTAAACTTTCATGATTCAGATAGAACATGACATTTTAAGCAACTTTCTAAATTACTCCTATTATCATTTTGTCTTCATTCTCTTGCTATCTTTATTTGAAAAGCAGAAACATAAGCTAAGGAGCCAGCCCATTTTTGGTTCAGAACCTGGGTAGAGCTTTCTGATTGGTGTCTAAATGTAACCACCAATCAGCAAGTGCTACCCAGATGCTGAATCAAAAATGGGCCGGCTTCTAAGCTTACATTCAAATAAAGATAGCAAGCGAATGAAGAAACATTTTGACTAGACTATCCCTTTAGATTAGATTATTTATTTTTCTGTGTGTGCCGCTGTCTTGACTATTTTGACCCTTTGAAGGGTGATTAGGTACAGATTCACACCTCCCAACATTTCTGGCTTTGGAAGTTCAGAGGGGCCCTCACAGTTTTTTGGCTGGGATTTGTTGAAAGGGGTGGAGTCACAGTGGATAGTGGATGGGATTGTGGGTGTTTCTAGTTGCTCGGTAGGTATATGTCGGTGCTTTGTAGACACATCTGCGTGGGTCTAAGAGATTCTCTGCAAATAAGGACATATAGCTGTCTGAGAGACACAGCTAGACAAAGCACAGCATTAGGGACTGTCCCTCTCACATAAGGACAGTTGGGAAGTCTACAGATTTCTGTGGTCTGCATGGATTTAAACAGCAACATGACTGCCTGAGATGTAAAAAAATAGCAAGTCCATATTGTTTTCTGCTGGAATTAAAGGGACATTAAACCCAAAACAAATACTTTCCTTATTCAGATAGAGCATGTCATTTTTAACAGCTTTCCAATGTACTTCTAGTATCAATTTTGCTTTATTCTCTTGGTATCCTTTACTGAAGGGCAGCAGTGCAGTAATGGGAACTAGCTGAACACATCTATAAACCAATGACAAGAGGCATACAGGGAGTGCAGAATTATTAGGCAAATGAGTATTTTGACCACATCATCCTCTTTATGCATGTTGTCTTACTCCAAGCTGTATAGGCTCGAAACAGGGTCGCAAGAAGCGTCTGGAAAAACCAAGGCGCAAAATAACTGCCCATGAACTGAGAAAAGTCAAGCGTGCAGCTGCCAAGATGCCACTTGCCACCAGTTTGGCCATGTTTCAGAGCTGCAACATCACTAGAGTGCCCAAAAGCACAAGGTGTGCAATACTCAGAGACATGGCCAAGGTAAGAAAGGCTGATAGACGACCATCACTGAACAAGACACACAAGCTGAAACGTCAAGACTGGGCCAATAAATATCTAAAGACTGATTTTTCTAAGGTTTTATGGACTGATGAAATGAGAGTGAGTCTTGATGGGCCAGATGGATGGGCCCGTGGCTGGATTGGTAAAGGGCAGAGAGCTCCAGTCCGACTCAGACGCCAGCAAGGTGGAGGTGGAGTACTGGTTTGGGCTGGTATCATCAAAGATGAGCATGTGGGGCCTTTTCGGGTTGAGGATGGAGTCAAGCTCAACTCCCAGTCCTACTGCCAGTTTCTGGAAGACACCTTCTTCAAGCAGTGGTACAGGAAGAAGTCTGTATCCTTCAAGAAAAACATGATTTTCATGCAGGACAATGCTCCATCACACGCGTCCAAGTACTCCACAGCGTGGCTGGCAAGAAAGGGTATAAAAGAAGAAAATCTAATGGCATGGCCTCCTTGTTCACCTGATCTGAACCCCATTGAGAACCTGTGGTCCATCATCAAATGTGAGATTTACAAGGAGGGAAAACAGTACACCTCTCTGAACAGTGTCTGGGAGGCTGTGGTTGCTGCTGCACGCAATGTTGATTGTGAACAGATCAAAACACTGACAGAATCCATGGATGGCAGGCTTTTGAGTGTCCTTGCAAAGAAAGGTGGCTATATTGGTCACTGATTTGTTTTTGTTTTGTTTTTGAATGTCAGAAATGTATATTTGTGAATGTTGAGATGTTATATTGGTTTCACTGGTAAAAATAAATAATTGAAATGGGTATATATTTGTTTTTGTTAAGTTGCCTAATAATTATGCACAGTAATAGTCACCTGCACACACAGATATCCCCCTAAAATAGCTAAAACTAAAAACAAACTAAAAACTACTTCCAAAAATATTCAGCTTTGATATTAATGAGTTTTTTGGGTTCATTGAGAACATGGTTGTTGTTCAATAATAAAATTAATCCTCAAAAATACAACTTGCCTAATAATTCTGAACTCCCTGTATATCTGTATCCACCAATCAGCATCTAGCTCTCTGCTCCTGAGCCTATCTAGGTATCCTTTTCAATAAAGGATATCAAGAGTACAAAACAAATTAGATAATAGAATTATTATGGAAAGCAGTTTTAAATTGTATGCTCTATCTGAATCATATAAGAACATTTTGGAGTTTCATGTCCCTTTAATGTGTCTGGGGATTGGGGAAGTGTTGGAAGTGTTGTATAAATGATTACATATAAATGTTATTTTTGCAGTTTTAAGTCATTTTAAAGAACAAGTGCCCATAGTTCACTCACATTTCCTGTACATTTCTCTTTGTACTTGATATTGAATAGGGCTGGAAATCTGTATTGGTGTAATTTATCCTGCTAATTAATGTTTTTATCTTTTTACAGTGCATATGGTATAGAAGTGCACTCAGATACCACTCATACTTTTAATTAATTTTGAGAATTATTTAATTCTTAGTTAATTGTATTACAGATTTTGAAGGTTTCTATTAAAATGTAACTGTTATTTTCCTGTGATTTCCTATTTATTGAGCTAAATGTCTCCTTCCTTTTAATTTACTTCTTCGTTATCAAGTCCTTAAAAAAAGTCATTGCAAAATAATTGTAATTTTTCGCCTCTTTTTCATAATATTGCTGGCACTTGTGTCTTTTGTGCAATGACATAGTATAGCTAATATTACTGTTATAAAAAAGAACATTCCACTTGTCATATCAAATTACTCGGCCTTGGGGATTTCATTTAATGGCAACTAGGAATCTCTGAGTAGTGTCAGAAGATTCATTTAGAAACTTCTTTACCATAGATGTCAGGATGGAGATACGTGTTTGTACACGCAGACCGGTCTTTTTGACATGTACACTTATATGTAGCATAAAGAACACACACTTTTGTGCTTCCACACAGACTAGCACAGTTTCAGCTAGGCAAAAAGACTCTAGGAGTTGAATGTTTATTTTATCGAGCATCTTCTCCTAAATTTATCATTCGCTAGAGATTCTCATTAAACACCAGAGTTGCTGCAGGGCGTGCTCAGAAACAGCTGAAATGGATATTACTATCCTCACGGCAATTTAGATTTATGGAAGTATTTCACCTTTATCTATCTAACCCTTTGTGTTTAGGGAGAATTGTCTAATAAATCTGCTGGTTGCACTGCAGAATGGTTGACAGAATTGTTCAGGGCTGCCAACTTTTGAATAGGTCTCTGACCTGAGAATAAGCTACCAGAAATAACTTGACAAGAAAGTTCCATATTCATTAACATTACCCTGGGTCACAATTTTACTGGGATTGTGTATTAAACTTTTGGTTTAAATATCTGGCTTTAAACAGACATTTTTTTTGTGCTAAGGGGAATACAATGTACTAAATTAGATTTATCTTTTATCCCTGTGATGATGTTTACTTTGAAGTTAATAATTGGAATGTGAATTCTGGTTCAATATTTTAACAATTTAAAAAACAACAGATGTTTTAATGTAATATATAAAGATGACGTTACTAGTTCTTAAGTTACATTGGAAGATCAGCACTTCCAATATTAAAATATTAGTCTGCTCCAATAGATATTTGTAAAGGGGGCTGTTCAGTATTTTTTAACGGTTTCCTATTGGAAAAATGTTTGTGGGGACCTGAAGAAAACCTGGACTGCAGTTTAAACGTAAACAAAATTAAAGTAGTAGCTAGTGCTACTGATATAAGCCAGCAGCTTGCAGGACTGGCCAAGAACACAAGCATGCATACCTATTGGCTGATACATAAAACATTCAACTGAGAAGATGATTTCTAATTTGTTATTAAAAAATGTAAATTTAAACTTTTGGAGCCTTTACCACGCAACCAAATCAAGTGAAATATATTATGAAATACATTAGGAAATATTGGCAAACTGACAGTTACTGGGAGGGTGCTAAACATTGGCGTTTCAAAAGTTCCTTGGTCATTACACCATAAGATTGTAAACCCTGCAGTTATGTGTTGTGTGACTTGATACATTTTCATATGTCTTAATAACCTCTTACTGAAAATCGAATTTTGCAACTTTTTTTTCAAATAGATGTGAGAAGGGTTATGGTGGATCAACAAAAATGCTACAAGTAATCTGATATACAACCCTGATTTAAACCATTTTTTTGTGATGTCAATGTCAACAGTTTAATTAAAATGAGAAACTTTTCTGAGGAGTGTCAGATGTGAAAACAACCCGCTGTCATTCATTATCCGGGATCATATATATCTTTGTTATATATGCAATATTAGTTGTCATGGTTACAATTTATTTGTAAACAGTGGCTTTGAAATTACTAGTTAAAACCGACACATTCAGAAAGCATTTAACATCTTAAAAAATACTGTAAGATATTTATTTTTTTTTAAAAATGTGAAAAATATTTGCAGACGCTGATACTTTCATGGAAATAATTTAAGTTGTTTATTGTTTTAAGTGTTAGTGAAGGAAAATAAATGAGCCTGGATTTCATGTTCATATTTTATGAAATACTTAAATTACATACATATGTAGGTAACAAAATAGCTTTTTTTGTTTACCAATATGAAGATCTGGAATTTATAAGCTAAAGTATTAAAGATTTTTTTCTATTTACTAAAAATCCTTAAATGACCCAAAGCACTTTCACTGTAATTTTGTAATTACGCAAAATAGATACAGTACAGTACAAGGTGAATTATTTTTTTCCATGACAAAATTAGGTGTAATTTAGAACAATTATGGGAGAATGTTTGCCTGCATTTAAATGTAAATGGTATTACTCTATTTAATTGTTCTTTCCGCAAAAAATTCCATTAAAATGGAGATGCTTTTCATTGTAAACATATTATAATGTTTTCAGACATATTTACTTTACATTAGAATTTTAATCATGCCCTTAAGCCCTTTGCTACCAGAAATTTAAGAGAAAACTAAAATACCAGATTTTGTTATAGTATTTTTGCTTTCACTCCATTGAAACAAAAACAGAGCCTTGTTTTTTTTTATTTACCTATCAAAACTATATATATATATATATATATATATATATATATATGGATATAAAGTAGACAACCTAAGGTATTAATCTAGGCCAACTTTGGTATATCTTATGCCACTATTTTGCCGCCAAATGTGGTCGTATAATTTTTTTTTTAACTTTTTTGCAAACTTTAGGTTTTTCACTGAAATTATTTACACACAACTACTGCAATCATAACACAAGTGGTTGTAAAAGCTTCTCTGGGATCCCATTTGTTCAGAAATAGCAGACATGCGTGGCTTTGCTAATTAGAAGGCCGCTAATTGCAGTTGCGCACCACACTTCTATTATTCCTGGCAGTGAAGGGGGTTAATCAGTTAGCTTATAAGGTTAATATTTGCTTTAGTGTGTTGATTACCCTCCCACCTGACATCTCCCGCTCCCTGATCCCTCCCAAAAAGCTTTTTACCCCCCTCCCCACCCTCACCCTCCTCACCACCAGCTTAGGTACTGACAGACAGTCTGCCAGTATGCAGTTTAGAGATTTTGTTTTCTTTTCTGCAGTGTAGGATCCCTTAAACCATCTCTCCTTCTTAGCCATCTTAGGCCCGCAAGCCTTTTTAAAATAGATGCTATGTAGGGCCCAGATTCCTATGTTTTTCTATTTTTCTGTAGTGTAGTGACCCATCCCTCCCTCTCCCCTTAAAACGTATATCCGTATTGTAGTGTCACACCCTTTTTTTGGGGTGTGCTGAATGCAAAACAATTTCTAAACTAATTACAGATTTATGTTAAATTAAAGGGATAGTAAACATCAAAAATGTTATTGTTTAGATAGATAGTCCCTTTATTTACCATTCCCAAGTTTTGCGTAACCAACACTGTTACAGAAATATACTTTTTTCCCACTGTGATTACCTTGTATCCAAGCTTCTGCTGACTGCCTCCTTATATCAGGTCTTTTGGCAGACTTGCATTTCAGGCAATTAGTGCTGACTCTTAAATAACTCCACATGCATGAGTGCAATGTTATTTATATTAAACACATGAACTAATGCCCTTCAAGGGTGTAGAAATTAGAATACGAGGCTTCCTAGGCTTATCTTTAAACTAAGAATACCAAGAGAGCAAAGCAAATTTGATGATAAAAGTAAATTAGAAAGTTGTTTAAAATGACATGCCCTATCTGAATCATGACTCATGGACTTTACTATCCCTTTAATTTTAAAACATTTATTTTGTATGCAAATCTTTTTTTCCCAGTGCAGTGCACAAGTGTTCATATATACTGTACATATATTGAAAAATAACTGTCCCTTTAATCTAAATTTTAACTTTTTCTTACGTTTCTTGAATTGCCATATATTTACATACTTGCTTTCATTCCTCATTTTAGATTCTCTTCTTAAGATTATCAATAAAAGACCAGCCTAAGAACCAATAATATAACAAATGTCATCTATATAACTCCTTTGTAATTGGCTCTTTTACAGAAGTTCCACACACTCGTTACCTGTATTAAAGTTTTACATTAATTATATTTTTCCATCTTTTAATGGCTGTATGCTATAGTTTCTTTTCAATGTGATTTTCTCAGTAGCTTGTGTTGAAAGGTGTATATATTTGCTGCATTCCCTTTTTTTGTACCTTTTTTCATCATTTGGCTTTATGTGCTAATGTAATATTTAAACAAACTAAAAGGTGTGCTTAAATATAAAAGGCTATTAAAACAGAGTAAAATAACTAAAAAGTGTTATTATCATAAGGTGTCTTAGTCACTAAAATAATAAATTTGTATAAAAAAGTAGCAAAGATATATTTAAATATTCAATGAAAATACAAACAATGTTGCAACACTAACATACACTCCTAAAAACACATATTTAAAAGTTTAAAACTAATATTAGGTGTTCAGTTCTGTGATATCCAAGTCGGTCTGGGCGGACACTGTACAATTAGCGGAGTATCAGCCCAAGATATTTAAAGGGCTTTAAAGAGAACAGAAAGCTCCAATAAGGTAGAATAAGAAAAGCTTTGGAAAAACAAAACTCTGTACTCACACTTAAGAGTTAGATGTCGAGCAGACGTTATAGATACTTCAACGCAAGTGCCCAATCCTTTTCGGCAGTAACAGATGATGATCCGTCCTAAGGCAGCTGCTCAGCTGTACTAAGGCAGGGGTATACACATCAATATAGTTCTTAACGATATTATCAACCATGTTGGATAACTGCTAACTTGCTTGGTTCAAACTACGGATACTCAGACGTGCCAAATCTATGAGCAACATGTTTTAGTTATTAAAAACCCTTCTCAAGCTCATACTGATAAATCAAGTATTCCTACTTTTATAGTAGGGGATTTAAAGGGGTGGTATCGTTTTATGAACATTTCTTTATATTCGTGACAAATTAGCATATACATAAAAACAGCTAATATAATGAACACTAAGGGCCAGATTATCAGTGGAGCGCAAACGTTTGTGGGTGAGCCATAAGGGGTTGGTGTTTGTATATGTATGTATATATATTGTGTATATAATATATTTATGTATTTTTATGTGCATATATGTATTTACAGACATATACAGGTAGCCCTCAGTTTACGCTGGGGTTAGGTTCCAGAAGGAATGGTTGTAAATCGAAACCGTTGTAAATTGAAACCCAGTTTATAATGTAAGTCAATGGGAAGTGAGCGAGATAGGTTCCAGGCCTCTCTCAAAATTGTCATGAGTAACACCTAATACATTATTTTTAAAGCTTTGAAATGATGACTTTAAATGTTAAACAGCATTATAAACCTAATAAAATAATCACACAACACTGACTTCACTTGCATTTTTCTGCAAACAGTTCTTTCTATGTATTCCAATCTGGACTGATTTATAGACAGGAAGATCTTGTTCCTTTGAAATTTGCTCATTATCTCAGGTCTGGTTAAACTGATTAATTTCAGCTTGCTTGGCTTTGCTGCAAGACAAGCAGACAGCTCCACCTACTGGCTATTTTAATAAATGCACTGCTTCTCAATGCTTTTCGTTAGCAGTCACATGACTGAAAAAAAGGTTGTTATTCTGAAACGGTGTAAATTGAACCGTTGTAAAACGAGGGCCACCTGTATATATATACATATAAACACATATAAATATGTACATCTATGTATCTCTATGTTAAAGCCCTTTGCAGTATTTTTTTTTTCTTCTAAATCCTGAGACCTCATATCTTGGAGCCCCTATAACTTTTATGTGCAATATTTTTTTATAATAATTGATCTTAGATATTGTTATTATGAGTGCAATTGCACATTTACATGTACTTTTGATATGTTTTGTGTCACCTTTTTATTTTGCAAAACAATTAATCAAAGCACTGAAGGCACGCTATCCTGACGTGTGTTAACTTCAATTGCGCTTAAGCGATCATGTTTACTTTCAACTTGTGATACCTGCGCACGCAAACAGCTGTGTTAAGCCCAATAACACTTGCACGTAACTATAAGCACGCCACTCGTAATCTAGCCCATAATCAGATTGCCTGGTGATGAGGTTAATGACTTATGAACTTTAGGCGGCCAGTAAAATAGTGGGGTTTTTGGAAATTCAATATATAGATCGTTACTTTTTTGTTTAAAAAAAACGATTTCCCTTGCTTTTTTGAGAAGTAATCTTAACTCAGTTTTATAAAGTGGGGTTGAGTTCCTCTCAAGTTTTTTATATGTAACATTATCAGATAATAATTTAACTGCCATTTGTCAAGGATATGGTAATATTTGTCACAAATCTGCTGATCTTATTAAATATTCTGCATGCGCAGTTGAGTTGATTATCAGAAATTGAAGGGTTATCACTCTTTAAACTTGATCATTAGCCTAGCCACTATACAATAGAATATAATTATACTCAATAGGCTTTTCAAATTATGCATTCCTGTTGTTCTTTGAAATGACAAAATCCTGGAAATTTGTTAGCAAAATTATTATTAAAATGATAATAACAACTTTAAAGTGACATAAAAAAAGCCAAAATGTTTCTTTCATGATTCAGATAGAGAATACAATTCTAAACAACTTTCCAATTTACTTCTATTATTTAATTTGCTTCCTTCTCTTGTTATCATTTGCTTAAAGGTTTATCTAGGCAAGTTCATGAGCAGCAGATAACCTAGGTTCTAGCTGTTGATTGGTGGCTGCATATATATATTGAATGTGATTGGCTCACCCATTTGTTCAGTTAGAAACTAGTAGTGCATTGCTGCTCCTTCAACAAATGATACCAAGAGATTGAAACAGATTATATAATAGAAGTAAATTAGAAAGTTGTTTAATATTATATTCTCTATCTGAATCATGAAAGAAGAAATTTGGGTTTCATGTACCTTTAAGTCAAGTGCACATTGGTGGTATTAATCACTTAAAATAGCTGCTGAAAAAGAAAACATTATCAGTCAGTTTTCGGACTGTTGAATTTTAATTTTGTATTCATCAAATTACAACAGTGGAAGGTTTGTTTTGTTGTTGTGTTGTGTTAAAGATTATGTTGATTTCAGTGGAAGCTAAACAATGATAATGTCTGTTCAGTTTACATTGATGACTTAAATGGGACAGTATAGACAAATTTTCATATAACTGCATGTCATAGATACTACTATAAAGAAGAATATGCACAGATACTGATCTAAAAATCCAGTATAAAACCTTTTAAAAACTTACTTAGAAGCTCCCAGTTTAGCACTGTTGATGAGGTTAAACTGGGACACCCACTGAAATTGGCTGAGAAAACAGGTAGAGCAGACCCCCCCCCCCCCCATGCACATAAAGATCCATTACACAAACAGGAGCAAGAAGGAGTCTGTAGTCTTGGGTCTACATCTGAAATGCTGGGGCTTGGTTAGGAGTCTGAAAATAAGCACAATGTTATTAAAAAATAAGCAAAACTATACATTGTTACAAAGACACTCACAGATGGGCTATAAAATGGATCATCTACAAAACATTTATGCAAAGAAAAATGTAGTGTACAATGTCCCTTTAATTAATAGACTAAAGTTTTTGGCCTCCTATACTACTAGTAAACATTTTTAAAACAGGTAAAGCACACATATCCAATATAATAATATAAATAGTTCAGAAATATGTTGAGTCTAATATATTATTTATCAGATACCTGTAAATATAGTAGTTATGTGATAATTTATAAATAGATACATTAGATATTGTTTAAAACTATGAAATAATTAAACTACAGATAGGAATCTGTCTAAGATGTAAATTAAATAGTTTTTTTTTGGTTGTGTCTATCACTTACAAAACAATTCTTTTATACCATTGGATGAGAAATACTAAGCAACATAGGCCTAGTTTCCATTGAGGTGGTAAAGTGTGGAATTGACTTTAATAGAGATAAATATTTTTATCACCAGTTTCCACAATTTACCACATGGAAACAAGGTCATATTCGGAGATGCACATTTTGTAATAATGATGTTAAATTAAATTGGGGTATAGCTATTTTTATAGAACAAAGGTTATAGTGACCAGCGCCAAAATTAAAATACTACAAACTCCAACTAGAAAATAGGACACCCTCTAAAGGCCTACAAAAGAAACCAACGTATGACAAAAAAATACTAGGGAGCACTCAACAGTAGCTAAAGAGTATAATCAAACAGGAACAGTATAAATTTAGCTTTAAATTCAGAATATCAAAAGTTAAGAGTAAACCTATACCTCACAAGCTGTGTAGTACCCCTGTTAAGCCTAAAAGTTCGTATAGAGGCTGTATTACAATGTGGCAGTCTTATTCAGTATGTTATATATGTAAATCCACAGATCTCTATGCGGAGGTGCATGAAGTTAAATGGAGCCGTCCGATTGGTCGTTATAGATGACACTGTGCTCCTACGGACAGAGAGTCCTCTTAGTGTGTTATCAATTGGAAATAACAAATGTATATCCATACTCACATATCAGTAAACAGGAGCCGGCTTCCAGTATGCAAAGCACCGATCGTGCCGTGGACCACCCACAGAGAATACGGGTTGGATGTTTGGGCAGGGGTGCTAGGCTGTATAAATAAACAGGATTCGTCTAGAAACCCGGTGACACAATGCAGTATTCTTTTACAGGTTTAGAATTGATCTCGCAAAACTAAACTTCCAAGACCCGCTTCAGAGGTCAGTACTGCAGTTTTCACAATAAAAGGGTTATTTTGCCTCAATCAAAGGTTTAGAATAACAAAACCTCCCTTACTGGAGCAGCTAAACGAGCAACGCGTTTCAAAACCGAAGTTTCTTTATCAAGTTCGTTATGTCCCTTTAAATTTTATACAAATCTTTTGTGATGAGTTATGAGAGAGCAGAGGGCACAAAGAAATTCTTGTAGGTAGGCAGTTGCTATTCTTTTTTTTATATACTTAAAAAAGGTATCTAGTTTACTATGTCCATAAAGTAAGTGGGCTATGTTTATATAACTATTCACATTTTCTCTCTGCTTTCCAACATTACTTGTTTTGGTCAGTTCAATATCAAGAATCACTACAGGGTGTTTATCAAGGATTTATCCAAATAATTGCTTGTCAGTTAGACTTAAGGCATTCATCATGTTGTTGATAACATGGCAAATAAATGAGATTTCTCACATTCTCCCACTTTCTTTGCGAAATGTCTTTTAAAAGCTCTATATCAAATAGTTCTTTACAGAGTCTTAGAATTGCTTTTGGAACTGTTATGTTATGTCAGATATCCTGTGTGAAACACCAGCTATTTCATAAAACATACAACATTTTTCAGATAAAAAAAAGCTTTTTTAGATCCCTCTAAATATTTGATGGAATTTTGGTATTTCTCAAATTATGCAGAATGTTTTGAGAAAATAGATTTAAAGAGATTTTCTCATAACTTTAAAAAGTGAAATCATTTTATTTTTTGTGAAATCCTGGGCAGCTAATGCATCAAATATGCATCAAATATAGGTCATAATAAGTGAACTTGTAAGACTATAGTGTTTACAAATATTTTATGTTAGAAAAAATAATATTCCCATGACATGAATTAACCCCTTGGCAAGGAGGGATGGCTGCAGCACATTGGAGCGTTCTTTATGGGTTATAAAAGTATATTTCACAATAAAGCTCTTCAGTTTTTAAATAAGTTTATTACATTTCAAAAACATCACATTTAAAAATATCTTCATACAACATAAATGTTTAAAAAATATTTAACACTTTTATTTAATAAATCAACTAATCACTGTGTATCTACATTGGGGCATATCTATCAAGCTCTGTATGGAGCTTGAAGCACCGTGTTTCTGGCGAGCCTGAAGGCTCGACAGAAACACCAGTTATGAAGCAGCGGTATAAAGACGAATACGATCGAGTTGATTGACACCCACCTGATAGCGACCAATTGGCCGCCAATCTGCAGGGGGCGGCGTTGCACCAGCAGTTCACAAGAGCTGCTGGTGCAATGCTGAATGCAGAAAGCGTATTGCTCTCCACATTCAGCAACGTCTGTCGGACATGATCCGCAATGTCGGATCATGTCCGACAGGCCTTTCATAAATAGGCCCCATAGACTCCAGCCTCTCTGCGGGCAATTTCCAGCAATAAAATGATGAAGCCCTTGTCGCAAAGGATCATGGGTGAAATGCACGTTGGCTGGTTTGTTTGTTTGGAAGCAACTCACCTGGATGCGGTCTTTTGAAATAACATGTCTACAGATTCCAAGTTTAAAAGGAACACACTGAGTGTCATGGGAGCGGCGATACCAAGCGCAGCATGACTACCTCATGAACAATTACGGAACAAGTACACACAACAACTAAAGCACTAAAGTCTAAAGGAACCTGCAGTAAACAGAGATCTGGTACAGGAGGGAATGAAGGCTTCAGGTAGGATGTAATTTCTCCGCTTTGAAGTATAGCGGTGTAAACTATGAAGCCGAGTTGCGGAAGGTAACGTTTCCCACCTGTTATTACAGTAATGTATGAACTGCAATTGTTCTTATACAAAGTTGGCAACTTATACAGCTGTTTCATTTTGGACTGGCTTGCTGTTTAATTAACCTGTCTGCTTGCCTGCTCACTAACGCTTACTGACACAGTGTGATAATTACTTGGAGGACGATTTGACAGACTGCTGCACATAACTATTATACTGGCTCCTATTTTTGATGATTTTGGATTTGCCTAATTTCCTAACAGCACGTTTTTTGGTGCTGCTTTGAGTATCAGTGCTGATTACTTTAAGTCTTCAATATGAACTTATCATGGCCATATAGGTTGTTCTAAAGTTATTTTTTACTTAGGCTGTTTTTCAGTGTCTGAACGCATATAGGAGGATGTGCCTGTATTTTGAATGACTGCTATGGGTATGGTTAAGTTTTGTATATAATATGATGTATATCTTTTCATTTTACCTGTCTATGCTCATTTGGTGTCAGTTCAGGAGTTTAGAACTGTACGAATGCAATAATTAAAAAGTGATTTGACATTTAACCCTTTGAGTGCTAAGCACTTTCCCACCTGGGTGCTAAGGTTTTTTAAAAGGTTTTTTATATATATACTTTTAAAAATATATATATTTTTTAAACTTTTTTGTTTTTATTTCAGATCCCCAAGACTTACACTGTTGGAAAGGTTAGGCGATTACCTTTCCAACGGTGGGTCTTGGGGGTCTGTAGCTGCTCAGATGCCTGAGATACAGGCTTCTAAGCAGCATGACCCCTGCTCCTATAGTTAACATTGTTAATGTTAAATAAAGTTGAGTGGTGACATCATCATGTCATTGCGCGTGATGTCACCGCTAGTAAAGTAAAGACCCGGTGATGCCTGCCATTATGCAGGCCCGAACGCTGGGGTAGGAGCCGATGGGAGCCCCCAGATTTCCCTCAAAGTAGGAGAGTGCTAGTGACGGTTCTGAGCCGTCATTAGCACCTGACTGAGACAATTTGTGAAGGCTCGGAGCCGTCATTAGCACTCAAGGGGTTAAAAGAGTGCTGTATTCCATGTCTATCTATAGGACTAGCTAATAGGTTAGGTCCTTCTCTTTCAAATAGTGTTGAAGAAATTACAATGATGGTAACTACTAGTGTTTCTGAAACTCTAGGATTTACTAGTGCTACAAATAAAGGAGACTTTCAGTCATGAAGTATAAACATTTTCATGCTGAAAGTTCCTTTATTTGCAGAAAATTTATACCGAGCTGAGCACCTCCGGCCGCCCACAGTAAAACTCTATTATTTCAATGAGCTGACATTTCCACCTCTTAGCCACGCTATTGGCTAAGAGGTGAAAACATCACCTCATTGAGGAAATAGCGTTTTGCCATACTTTCAGTATGAAGTTTTTGTACTTCATGACTGAAAGCCCCCTTTATTTGTAGCACTGGAAAATCATAATGTTTCAAAAATGCAAGGATTTACCATCACTTTAAGTAACAGGAACATTTGGAAAGCTAAAATACTTAATAAAGATATATTTATCTTTACAGTTTAGTTTTGCTGCACAGTAAACCCTGTTTCTCAGATGCTTGTAATGTTGGACTGTGTGAGAAACATATTTCTTTAAAACTTGGTAAATTTTTATGGGCACCCTCAGTTACAGTGAATGCTGTAAATTTGAAATAAATTGGTTTAGCATTTTTGGAGTTATTACGTTTTGAAGAACAGGTACTTTACCTTTTTCTTTATTTCGAAATAGTTATTGAAACAATAAAAAGCAAGCAGTGGTTGCTGAGATATAAAGGTTATGATATATTTTTGAGCATGATGAAGAAAACAAACTGCTTAAAAAAAGTATGTTAATAAATAGTCAGTAGCAGCATTTTGCAGCAGTAGATTGTGGGAGTAAAACCAGATATTGAACTGTATGGTGCTGTAGCCTGAAAGTTATTGATTACCAAGATAGATAGATATAGATAGATAGATAGATAGATAGATAGATAGATAGATAGATGGAGACAGACAGAGGCTTTATAGATAGAGATAGATGATAGATAGATAGATAGATAGATAGATAGATAGATAGATAGATAGAGACAGACAGACAGATAGATAATAGATATTGCATTTTTAGTTTGATATCAATTTAAGAAGTACCCTAACTGAGATACAAGTTAGATAATTTATATTCTATATTTTTGTTAGCACACATTAACACATGGATTTAATTTGGATAAGAGTTTATTGCTGAATATTAATTTCAGCCACATAAATTCTTTAAAATAGGAGATTTTTTTGACCGTTGTAGTAATGACGCGTGCGTAGAGCTTTTTGTCTGATTGCGCATGCGCTAGATATTAGGATTGCTTGCATGAATACCTGCGTGCTACAGGGAGATTACGTTATCGATAGAACCCAGATTGTCGACCATGATTGGCTAATGCAAATTGGCCTCACGATGGGTTTGGAAAGACAACCACTTTTGAATAAAGATAGGATGGAAACAGTCAGGATTTGAAAACAGAAGGTATTGGATCATTGTTTTATTGTATGAAACACTAAGCAATTAAATTATGATAGATTTTGCTCTTACTATTGCTTTAATCTAAACTGTTTTACTTACATTGCTTCCAGGATTAAACAGGGAAATTGTTTATATACTGCAGCAAATACAGATGTTAAAATATGTAATACAAATCTATAGGCACAGCATGTCACTGGTAAAAACATTGTTCCGCTCTCTTGTTGTAGCATACCAGCTATTTGTTAGTTGTCAGTCATGAAGCCGTTTGTTCATTTCTGTCTCTTGGTAGTGAGGTAGCAGCGAGCTCTTGAGATTGTCAGAACGGAATGTCTTGTATTCGGATATATATCATTTGTTAGTGGGAGGAAGTATTGGTGGCATTCTCTGCAGATCATGCCTCTTATTAATTGTAAAATTGATATCATACTTATATGGGCATTAAAGGAATGTGAAAGTAAAAACAAACTTTCATGTTATATTGTCTGTTACTTCAGATAAGAGACAGTTGAGACTATATAATGAGATACACTTTAACATGTCATAATTGTTTTTGTTTGCCAATTCCTCTGAAACATAGAGATATATCCTATAATATAAAAGGCCAAGTGTGTTTGTCCGAAGCTGTCATGCACAGTAGAGACAGCACGAGGACAAACACACCTGGCCTTTGAGTCCCTAGCTGATCTGCTGCAGAAGTGGGCGTGACCGGGCATGAGCGAGGGCGTGGCCGTCGTGAAGGGGACATGGTCGGGCGTGAATGGGAGTGAAGGGGCGTGCCCGGGCGTGAAGGGGGCGTGGCCTGGCGCGGTTGCGCGATAGAGGAGTGAGAGATAGAGAGGGGTGAGAGATAGAGAGGGGTGAGAGAGATAGAGAGGTGGGAGAGAGAGGGGGAGAGAGAGAGAGAGAGAGAGAGAGGGGAGAGAGAGAGAGGGGAGAGAGAGAGGGGAGAGAGAGAGGGGGGGGAGAGAGAGAGGAGGGGAGAGAGGAGAGAGAGAGAGATAGAGGGGAGAGAGAGAGGAGGGGAAAGAGAGAGGAGAGGGGGAAGAGAGAGAAGGGGGAGAGAGAAAGGGGGAGAGAGAGGGGGAGAGAGCGCAAAAGAGATGGGGAGAGAGAGCTCAAAAGAGAGGGAGAGAGAGCGCAAAAGAGATGGAGGAGAGAGTTCAAAAGAGAGGGGGAGAGAGAGCACAAAAGAGATGGGGGAGAGAGAGAGAGCAAAAGAGAGGGGGAGAGAGAGTGTAAAAGAGAGGGGGAGAGAGAGAGCGCAAAAGAGAGGGGGAGAGAGAGCGTGCAAAAGAGAGGGGGAGAGAGAGCGCGCAAAAGAGAGGGGGAGAGAGAGAGAGCGTGCAAAAGAGAGGGGGGAGAGAGAGAGAGAGCAAAAGAGAGGGGGGAGAGAGAGAGCAAAAGAGAGGGGGAGAGAGAGAGAGCAAAAGAGGGGGAGAAAGAGAGCACAAAAGAGAGGGGGAGAGAGAGCGCAAACGAGAGGGGGGAGAGAGAGCAAAAGAGAGGGGGAGAGAGAGCGCAAAAGAGAGGGAGGAGAAAGCGCAAAAGAGAGGGGGGGAAAGAGCGCAAAAGAGAGGGGGGAGAGAGCGCAAAAGAGAGGGGGAGAGAGAGAGAGCGCAAAAGAGGGGGGAGAGAGAGTGCAAAAGAGATGGTGGAGAGAGAAAGTGCAAAATAGAGGGGGAGAGAGTGCAAAAGACAGGGGGAGAGAGAGAGCGCAAAAGAGAGGGGGAGAGAGAGAGCGCAAAAGAGAGGGGGGAGAGAGAGCGCTCAAAAGAGAGGGGGGAGAGAGAGAGCAAAAGAGAGGGGGAGAGAGAGCAAAAAAGAGGGGGAGGGAGAGAGCGCAAGGGGTGGGACCGCTGTACTGCAAAAAATGGCCCATGTGAACGGGCTTTAGGACTAGTTGTAATATAATTGACAGTGAGTCTGTGCTGTTCCCGTCTTCATCCACTGTCAACTCTCTCTGCCCCTTCAACTTATAGCAGTTCCTCATAGATTAATGATACCCAGAATGAAAATCAAATACAGTTACAATGAACAGCAATGGAAAAAATAAAATAAAGGAAGAGACTATTTAACACTAAACAAGGAATATGTATTTTCTTCACTTGGATATAAAAATCATAAACAACTATAATTAATGAATATCAGATATGTTGTTATATGTGAGATGAAATGCTACTTGCTTTGTTCATCTTGTCATGGGGACAGTAAAGAAATACAGCTTGACTTTTGTGTAATGTACTGGAAGAAACAACGCTAAATTGTAAAAAAAAAAGTATCTTTAAGTATGTTGCCTTGAGTTGAAATCCAGAGCAAATGGTTATGTTATTAGCAACTATAACCTGCTCTCCAGTGCTGGAATATTTCTGTTTAATGTCCATCCTTGCGGCCATGAAAGAAAAATGTTGCCTACAATTTGCTAAGTTGATAACACAAGAAAAAAATATCTGGTTTACTTCATGGGGTCTTTGTGTGCTGCGATGGACGGTGGCTTAAACATAAGAAAATAATATAACATTGCTTTTCTGTGGAATATTTATGTTTGTTTATGTTTAGTATATGGACTACTGTAATTATATCCTTTCAATTAGAGATTGATTTTCAACCAGAATGCCAGCACACATTTACCTTTTGGTACTAGGGATGCATAGGCTGAGGGGTGAAGTCTGCAGTCTGGGGCAGGCCCAAGCAGCATGGAGCTAGAGTTATGGTGCATGTGCAGGGTCAGGGTTTCCATGAGTCTGGGGTACGACTGTGTGAGCTTGGAATTGTCCCACATTTTCCAGAAATGTCCCGTTTTGTTAGGTCTATCCTGCTGTCCATCTGGCTGCACTCCATACCCTTTATATATTCTGACTTATCAAAAGTGAAACCAAGGTTAATCTAATACCCATAAAATAACTCAAACAAATTTGCAGACTACCTAGCTCTGCCGCTAGACCATCCCAAATCCACCTTTACTAGTCACGACTTTGCCTCTGGTTGACCACAGCTTTTTGAACCACTGAGACTCCACTCTTCCACCTCACAGTCCACAGTGAAGAAAAAAGTTGGCGTTGTATGATGTCTCTCTAAACATCAGTTATATCTTTAATTTAATGTATGAATACCTCAATCTTAAGTGAATAAGCTTCTGTTATCTTGAAAAGGTTCCCTGAGGAACTGAAGTATGAAATTAAAGCTATGTTTCTTAGAAGCTGTTATAGAATATACTGCAAGGTTTGTTCTAAAATCTCTGTCACATGCATGTAGTAAAATTATATAAGTAAAGTGATCAGAGTTCTGGCCAAGACTTACTGGGTCTATTAATGCAATATAAATTACTTCATTTGTAGACAAGAAAAACCTTTGGAAATAGGATGGTTAATATACTGATTAACATGTCTGAAGTGATAAATAAATTCACTAAAATATATTGTATATAATAATGGGCCTTTGGGTTCCTATTCTAGGCTATCTGGTTAGCATTAAAGTTTCTGGGTATTGGTGACCCTGCAATCTTTAGGGAGAGAAACAACAAGGTCATTTCATTTTCAAGATAATTAATAAGGATATAATCTTATTCAAATCTAGGGTGTAGTTTTTGTAATTGAAAGCAAGTTGATCCACTCTGCAGCTCAAACTGAAGATCAAATAATGCAGTGGAACAGAAAGATCTAGTTCAGCAGGTGTACTTAAAGGGATAGGAATGTCAAAATTAAACTTGCATGATTCAGATAGAGCATGCAGTTTTAAGATACTTTTAATATCACTTCTATTCTCAAATGTGCTTCATTCTCTTGGTATCCCTTGTTGAAAAAGTATATGCACAAAGCCTATACTAGTGTGAGCTATCTGCTGATTGGTGCCTACACACATTTGTCTCTTGTGATTGGCTAACTAGATGTGTTCATCTGACTGCCAGTAATGCAATGCTGTTCCTTCAGCAAAGGATAACAAGAGAACAAAGCAATTTTTTGATAATAGAAGTAAATTGGAAAGTGATTTAAAATTGTATGTTCTATCCAAATTATGAAATACATTTTTGGGGTTTCTTGTGTCTGAAAAAATGGTCTGTGCTGGAATGACCCTATGGCCTATAATCTAAAGACAACTTCACTTTATTACCAATGATCATTTAAAGAGTTGATTACTATGAACTGGAACCAGCTATTGATGTGGATATGGACAAGTTACTGATAATCTTACTTAGATCAATTTAAGGGACATGAAAGTTAACATTTTGTTTTCAAGATTCAGATTGCGCATGCAATTTTACTACTGGGAGCTAGCTGATATAAGTTCTCATTGTTCTAAAGTGTTATACTTTTTGCAACCACATTGTAACAAACGTGTTATTAATATAAATCACGTTTGTTACAGTCTGTTCTCTGTATTATAACACTTTCAGAACAATGAGAACTAATATTGGTAATAAATAAATAAATAAAACTAGAAAGCCGTGACTATTGTCTTCTATGAAATATTAATATAACAAACACAAAATCTTCTTCCTAAAAAAGCAAAAAACACAATTTTAAAAATCACAACAATAATTAAAATACATATTATAGCATTACACAATAAATAAAACATTGTATATAAATGTATAATATACCCACAATCCCCCAGCTCCTGAAGTTGTATTATTTATGTTTCTATTGTATTGTAAGAAATGGATTTGAGGTTCGATTGACACATATAAATTGTATTGTCATACAATACTATCAAAAAGGATCATTTACTTTAAACCTTCAATGTAGTTGGCGATGCTGCTTTGAAAATATCGCCAGCATCAGAAAAATATCACAACACAGAGTTGTATAGAAAAACGCCTCTCAGTGAGGCTGCCTTCAAACACTGATTTTAGCGCTTTTGAAAATTTCACTGGCAATTTTGAACATGCAACGGATCACTTTTAAATATTAAACCACTTTTCTGATGCTACGATCATGGTGGCCTAAGAGAAATTTACTCTTCTGGAGCTATTTGTATTTAAAAAAAAAAGACATAATGAACTTAATATTTATAGTGCCCATTGGAGTGTAAAGGATAATTAGGATAGAAACTCTATTAAGCTCTAAGCACATAAAGCCTTTTAATTATGCCCTTTTGAGGCTCACACTGAGTGAATTGGAGGTTAATCTGTTAGGGAAAATATATCAGAAAGCTGTACGGACGTAAATTGTGTGTTCCACTAACTTCAGGTTAGAATATAATGTGACTGTTAATTTTTATAGCACGCTATGAAAGATTAAGCTATCTAACTAGCAAGTATAGTTGAGTTACTTTATAAAATATGATCCCTTCAATAATAAAACACAATTTTTTGGGATAT
Organism: Bombina bombina; assembly: GCF_027579735.1. Taxonomy (NCBI): domain Eukaryota; kingdom Metazoa; phylum Chordata; class Amphibia; order Anura; family Bombinatoridae; genus Bombina; species Bombina bombina. The sequence goes on from NC_069506.1 coordinate 41,115,017, forward strand.
TTTTCCATCTAATTATTTCCGAGATGATGAAACTCATAAAATATAAATGTTGTAGGTGGAACACTAAGCACAAATGTTAATGATTTAAAGCAGGAAATTAATTTATTCAAGACAACTGGATCTTAATTTGCTCCAGGAACTATTATTCATGTATGTTAATTATCATTTTTATGTTTTTAATTGTAACAACTGCAAACTCCAAAATGTTGGATGTCAACATGTAGCTCATAATCATTCTTAATGCATATGTACAGCTATCATCATTTAATCTGCTTGCATTCCAGAAGGTTAAATTAAAGGGACATTGTAGATAGTTAAGAGGGCAATTTAGAATGTTTTATACTTTTTTGAAAAGTTATGTTATTTTCCTTGATAAACCAACATTTTATTATTCAAATAACAAAGGTGTGACTGTTTCAACAAGTAGAGCTGTAAGAGATGTCTTTATCAGTGTATCACCAAGAAATACACAACAAATACGTCTACATTAGTTTAAATTTAAATAGAAAAAAAGCTTACTTAATATTTAATATTACACATTGCTTTTAAAAAACTTTCGGCTAGATTACGAGTCTTGCATTAGGCTTAAAAAGCAGCGTTGGCCGGTCCCAAAACTGCTTTTTAACGCCCGCTGGTATTACGAGTCTTGAAGGTACAGGTGTACCACTCACTTTTTTGTCCAGACTTGGAAATACCGCAAATCCACTTACGTAAATTGTGTATCCTCTTTTTTTAATGGGACTTGCATAGCGCCGGTATTACGAGTCTGAGAAAAACAAAGCAAGCGGTGCTTACCACCAGGCAGTATGATGGGCTGCTGTCTTCAGCGATCCTGTACAGCGCGTCTTCAGCGTGTGCACTGTTCACACTCCTACGGATGCCGATAGGAGCCAGATCCAGACGTCTCGGTCCAATGACGTCAGCAAACTTGAGACATACAAAGAGAAGACCGGCTAACCTTCCGCAAATAAATCCAAAGAAGTAATAGGTAAGATGCAAAAAAGGGGAGTTTATTTCACAGGTACAAACAGTGCATTAAAAGCAAAAAAGGGCATGCAGAAAAAAGCACCAAACGGACATACTCCGTAGGTTACAGTACAGTAACAACAAACATACGCGTTTCGTGAGGGACTGCCTCACTTGTTCACTGCTTAAACTGTGTACTGGTCTGTAAACCTATATAGAGAGGTAACTATCAGGTTAGGGCCTGAGTCCTGTGAAGCCTGGTACCGCATTTTAAAGTCAGTAGTTAAGAGTTTTACACTACAACGCCGTATCATAAAACTCTTAACTAAAGTGCTAAAAAGTACACTAACACCCATAAACTACCTATAAACCCCAAAACCGAGGCCCCCCACATCGCAAACACTAAAATTAAATTTTTAACCCCTAATCTGCCGAACCGGACATCGCCGCCACTATAATAAATATATTAACCCCTAAACCGCCACACTCCAGCCTCGCAAACATTAGTTAAATATTATTAACCCCTAATCTGCCATCCCTAACATCGCCAACACCTACCTACATTTATTAACCCCTAATCTGCCGCCCCAACGTCTCTGCCACTATACTAAAGTTATTAACCCCTAAATCTAAGTCTAACCCTAACCCCCCTAACAAATATAATTTAAATAAATCTAAATAAATTTCCTATCATTAACTAAATTATTCCTATTTAAAACTAAATACTTACCTGTAAAATAAACCCTAAGTTAGCTACAATATAACTAATAGTTACATTGTAACTAGCTTAGGGTTTATTTTTATTTTACAGGCAAGTTTGTATTTATTTTAACTAGGTAGAATAGTTACTAAATAGTTATTAACTATTTAATAACTACCTAGATAAAATAAATACAAAGTTACTTGTAAAATAAAACCTAACCTAAATTACAATTACACCTAACACTACACTATAATTAAAGTAATTCCATAAATTAAATACAATTAAATAAAATTATCTAAAGTACAAAAAAAATAAACACTAAATTACAGAAAATTATAAACAAATTACAAGATTTTTAAACTAATTACACCTAATCTAATCCCCCTAACAAAAAACCCCCAAATAAAAAAAAAGCCCTACCCTACATTAAATTACAAATAGTCTTTAAAAGGGCTCTTTGCGGGACATTGCCCCAAAGTAATCAGCTCTCTTACCTGTAAAAAAAATTACAAATCCCCCCCAACATTAAAACCCACCACCCACACAACCAACCCTACTCTAAAACCCACCCAATACCCCCTTAAAAAAAACTAACACTAACCCCTTGAAGATCACCTTACCGGGAGAAATCTTCACCCAACCGGGACAAAATCCTCAATGAAGCCGGGAGAAGTCTTCATCCAAGCCAGGCGAAGTGGTCCTCCAGATGGGCAGAAGTCTTCATCCAGATGGCATCTTCTATCTTCATCCATCCGGCGTGAAGCGGGTCCACCTTCAAGACATCTGACGCGGAGCATCCTCTTCAATCGACGGCTAACACAGAATGAAGGTACTTTTAAGTGACGTCATCCAAGATGGCGTCCCTTCAAATCTGATTGGCTGATCCAATCAGCCAATAGAATGCGAGCTCAATCCTATTGGCTGATTGGATCAGCCAATAGGATTGAACTTCAATCCTATTGGCTGATTGCATCAGCCAATAGGATTTTTTCTACTTTAATTCCGATTGGCTGATAGAATTCTATCAGCCAATTGGAATTGAAGGGATGCCATCTTGGATGACGTCACTTAAAGGTACCTTCATTCAGTGTTAGCCATCGATTGAAGAGGATGCTCCGCGTCGGATGTCTTGAAGATGGACCCGCTCCGCGCCGGATGGATGAAGATAGAAGATGCTGTCTGGATGAAGACTTCTGCCCGTCTGGAGGACCACTTCACCCGGCTTGGATGAAGATTTCTCCCAGCTTCTTTGAGGACTTTGGCCCGGTTGGGTGAAGACTTCTCCCGGTAAGGTGATCTTCAAGGGGTTAGTGTTAGGTTTTTTTAAGGGGGTATTGGGTGGGTTTTAGAGTAGGGTTGGTTGTGTGAGTGGTGGGTTTTAATGTTGGGGGGATTTGTAATTTTTTTTACAGGTAAAAGAGCTGATTACTTTGGGGCAAAGCCCCGCAAAAGGCCCTTTTAAGGGCTATTTGTAATTTAGTGTAGGGTATGGCTTTTTAATTATGGGGGTGCTTTTTTATTTTGTTAGGGGGATTAGATTAGGTGTAATTAGTTTAAAAATCTTGTAATTTGTTTATTATTTTCTGTAATTTAGTGGGGTGGGGGGTTTGTACTTTAGATAATTTTATTTAATTGTATTTAATTGTATTTAATTTAGTTAATTTATTTAATTATAGTGTAGTGTTAGGTGTAATTGTAACTTAGGTTAGGTTTTATTTTACAGGTCAATTTGTATTTATTTTAGCTAGGTAGTTATTAAAGAGTTAATAACTATTTAGTAACTATTCTACCTAGTTAAAATTAATACAAACTTGCCTGTAAAATAAAAAATAAACCCTAAGATAGCTACAATGTAAATATTAGTTATATTGTAGCTAGCTTAGGGTTTATTTTACAGGTATTTAGTTTTTAATAGGAATAATTTAGTTAATGATAGTAATTTTATTTAGATTTCTTTTAATTATATTTAAGTTAGGGGGTGTTAGGTTTAGGGTTAGACTTAGGTTTAGGGGTTAATGACTTTAATATAGTGGTGGCGACGTTGGGGGTGGCAGATTAGGGGTTAATAAATGTAGGTATATGGCATTGATGTTAGGGCCGGCAGATTAGGGTTTAATAATATTTAACTAATGTTTGTGAGGCGGGAGTGCAGCGGTTTAGGGGTTAATATGTTTATTATAGTGGCGCAACGTTGGGGGCAGCAGATTAGGGGTTAATAAATGTAGGTAGGTGGCGGCAACATAGGGGGTGGCAGATTAGGGGTTAATAAATATAATTTAGGTGTCGGCAATGTTGGGGGCAGCAGATTAGGGGTTCATAGGTATAATGTAGGTGGCGGCGGTGTCCGGAGCGGCAGATTAGTGGTTAATAAGTGTAAGATTAGGGGTGTTTAGACTCGGGGTTCATGTTAAGGTGTTAGGTGTAGACATAAAATGTATTTCCCAATAGATATCAATGGGGCTGCGTTAAGGAGCTTTCTGCTGCTTTTTGGCAGGTGTTAGAGTTTTTTTCAGCCGGCTCTCCCCGTTTATTCCTATGGGGAAATCGTGCATGAGCATGTTACACCAGATCACCGCTAACGTAAGCAGCGCTAGTATTGGAGTGCGGTAATGAGCAAAATTTTGCTCAACGCTCACTTCTTGTCTGGGTTGTAAAAACCCGTAATACCAGAGCTGTCTATATGTGAGCGGTGAGCATAAACTGCTCGTTAGCACCGTATAGCCTCTAACGCAAAACTCGTAATCTAGGTGCTTGTTAGATACATTATTATTATTATATATAATATATATATAAAAATATGTATTCACAATAAAAAGGACACCTGTAAGTGAAGAACATTGGAATGTTAAATATAATTAGTACATATACAGTAAAACACATAAATATATATATATATATATACAGTATCTCACAAAAGTGAATACACCCCTCACATTTTAGTAAATATTTTATTATATCTTTTCATGTGACAACACTGAAGAAATGACACTTTGCTACAATGTAAAGTAGTGAGTGTACATCCTGTATAATAGTGTAAATTTGCTGTCTCCTCAAAATAACTCAACACACAGCCATTAATGTCTAAACCGTTGGCAACAAAAGTGAGTACACCCCTAAGTGGAAATGTTCAAATTGGGCCCAATTAGCCATTTTCCTTCCCTGGTGTCATGTGACTCGTTAGTGTTACAAGGTCTCAGGTGTGAATGGGGAGTGGGTTTGTTAAATTTGGTGTTATTGCTCTCACACTCTCTCATACTGGTCACTTGAAGTTCAACATGGCACCTCCTAGCAAAGAAGTCTCTGAGGATCTGAATTTTTTTTTTTTTGTTGCTCTACATAAAGATGACCTAGGCTTTAAGAAGATTGCCAAGACCCTGAAACTGAGCTGCAGCACGGTGGGCAAGACCATACAGCGGTTTCACAGGACAGGTTCCACTCAGAACAGGCCTCATCATGGTTGACCAAAGAAGTTGAGTGCACAAGCCCAGCGTCATATCCAAAAGTTGTCTTTGGGAAATAGACGTATAAGTGCTGCCAGCATTGCTTCAGTGGTTGGAGGGGTGGGGGGTCAGCCTGTCAGTGCTCAGACCATATGCCGCACACTGCATCAAATTGGTCTGCATGGCTGTCGTCCTAGAAGGAAGCTTCTTCTAAAGATGATGCACAAGAAAGCCTGCAAACAGTTTGCTGAAGACAAGCAGACTAAGGACATGGATTACTGGAACCATGTCCTGTGGTCTGATGAGACCAAGATAAACTTATTTGGTTCAGATGGTGTCAAACGTGTGTGGTGGCATCCAGGTGAGGAGTACAAAGACAAGTGTGTCTTGCCTACAGTCAAGCTTGCTGGTGGGAGTGTCAGGGTCTGGGCCTGCATGAGTGCTGCCTGCACTGGGGAGCTACAGTTCAATGAGGGAACCATGAATGCCAACATGTACTGTGACATACTGGAGCAGAGCATGATCACCTCCTTTTGGAGACTGGGCTGCAGGGCAGTATTCCAACATGATAACGACCCCAAACACACCTCCAAGATGACCACTGCCTTGCTAAAGTAGCTGAGGGTAAAGGTGATGGATGGCAAAGCATGTCTCTAGACCTAAACCCTATTAAGCATCTGTGGGGCATCCTCAAATGGAAGGTGGGGGAGTGCAAGGTCTCTAACATCCACCAGCTCCGTGATGTCATCATGGAGGAGTGGAAGAGGACTCCACTCCAGTGGCAACCTGTGCAACTCTGTTGAACTCCATGCCCAAGAGGGTTAAGACAGTGCTGGAAAATAATGGTGGCCACACAAAATATTGACACTTTGGGCCCAATTTGGACATTTCTACATAGGGGTGTACTCACTTTTGTTGCCAATGCTTTAGACATTAATGGCTGTGTGTTGAGTTATTTTGAGGGGACAGCAAATTTACACTGTTATACAGGCTGTACACTCACTACTTTACATTGTAGCAAAGTGTCATTTCTTCAGTATTGTCACATGAAAAGATATAATAAAATATTTACAAAAATGTTAGGGGTGTATTCAGTTTTGTGAGATACTGTATAACATTTAATAAGAGTTCTGAAGTCGTGCTAGGTTGTGGAAACTTGAGTACTTTAAACTATTTTTCTCATGAATCGTATGCTTATTGTAACTCCTTCTACTTGTAAAATGATGATAACATTTAACTAGAGGATGATAAAATATGTAATTTAAAGACCAAAGCTTTTTATTTTAAAGGTATTATCTACAATCCTGTTTGACGTTGGAAACCAAGAGTGGGTTTGTGCCTGTTTAATCATAAAGGCGACCCATACTTGGTTTCAAGGGTTAACAGGTAATACAAATAAACCCTAAAGCTCAGCCTTAGTTAGTAAAGATGTTTAAAGTGAAACAGAAAAAAAGGAAATGCATATGTACAACACATGAAGAGGATAAAGAAAAATGGAAGACGCATCAAAAGATGACAAAGCAGTTAATCAGAAAGACTGAAGCTGATGCAGAAGAGAAAATAGCACAATCTGTAAAAAACAGTGACAAAACCTTCTTTAGATATATCAGTGAAAAGAGAAAAACTAACAGAGGGATAGTTAGACTCAAGAATGATGATAGAGTAGTGGAAGAAGATAAACAAATAGCAAACTGTTTAAATGATTACTTTTGTTCAGTCTTTACAACAAATGGTAAAGATAGTGAGATTCTATTAAGGGATGTTACTGTTAATAATAATGTGAGTAGTACTTTTCTTTTTACAGCGGAAGAGGTTTCAAGGGCTTTATCAAAAATAAAAGTAAATAAGTCTGTGGGTCCAGATAATATTCATCCAATGGTTCTAAAAAAACTTTGATCTGTAATAGCTACTCTTTTAGCTAATTTATTTAATCAGTCACTTCTAACAGGAGTTGTTCCAATGTAGTCCCTCTTCATAAAAAGGGTAGTAGGGAAGATTCTGCTAACTATAGGCCAGTCAGTTTGACCTTAATTGCAGGGAAATTAATGGAAATTCTTTTAAAGGAAAGACTTGTATCTTTCCTTCAGACAAACAACTTATAAGATAAAGGACAGCATGGTTTCACGTCAGACTAATCTAATTGATTTCTGTGACCATGTAACTAACATAATAGACCAGGGTGGAGCCGCAGATATTGCATATATAGACTTTATCAAAGCATTTGACACTGTCAAACACACAACAAACTTATTCACAAAATGTATTGCCTTGGAATAGATGCTAACGCCTAGATTAAGAATTTTGTTGGTAAAGACCCACGTAGCTAATGCTGCTTTTTTTCCCAGTGCACCCTTAAGACAAGGCTGGTATTACGAGTTGTCTGAGTGGCTGCGTTAGGCTCAGAAAAGGGAGCTTTGAGCATAATTTACCTTCCCTTCAACCCTCAATATCAGCGTTGCTTACGGTAGCGGTAAGCTGGAAAAACGTGCTTGTGCACAATATCCCCATAGGATACAATGGGGCTGAGCTGGCTAAAAAAAAACTAACACCTGCAAAAAAGCAGCATTCAGCTCCTAGCTACCCCATTGTTTCCTATGGGGAAACACTCTATAAGTCTACACCTAACACCCTAACATGAACCCCAAGTCTAAACACCCCTAACCTTACACTTATTAACCCCTAATCTGCCGCCCCCGCTATCGCTGACACCTGCATTATATTATTAACCCCTAATCTGCCGCTCCGGACACCGCCGCCACCTACATTATCCCTATGAACCCCTAATCTGCTGCCCCTAACATCGCCGACACCTATTTTATATTTATTACCCCCTAATCTGCCCCCCCCAACGTCGCCGCCACCTACCTACAATTATTAACCCCTAATCTGCCGACCGGACCTCGCCGACACTATAATAAATGTATTAACCCCTAAACCGCTGCACTCCCGCCTCGCAAACACTATAATACATTTTATTAACCCCTAATCTGCCCTCCCTAACATCGCCACCACCTACCTACAATTATTAACCCCTAATCTCCCGCCCACAATGTCTCCGCTACTATAATAAAGTTATTAACCCCTAAACCGAAGTCTAACCCTAACCCTAACTCCCCCTAACTTAAATATAATTTAAATTAAACAAAATAATATTCCTATAATTAAATAAATTATTCCTATTTAAAACTAAATACTTACCTATAAAATAAACCCTAATATAGCTACAATATAACTAATAATTACATTGCAGCTATTTTTGGATTTATATTTATTTTACAGGCAACATTGTATTTATTTTAACTAGGTACAATAGCTATTAAATAGTTAATAACTATTTAATAGCTACCTAGTTAAAATAAGTACAAAATTACCTGTAAAATAAATCCTAACCTAAGTTACAAATACACCTAACACTACACTATCAATAAATTAATTAAATAAATTAACTACAATTAGCTAAACTAAAATACAATTAAATAAACTATTCTATATTCATAGTTACAAAAAATAAAAAAAATTACAAGAAGTTTAAACTAATTACACCTAATCTAAGCCCCCTAATAAAATAAAAAATCCCCCCAAAATAAAAAAGTGCCCTACCTTATTCTAAATTACAAAAGTAATCAGCTCTTTTACCAGCCCTTAAAAGGGTTTTTTTGTGGGGCATTGCCCCTACTCTAACCCACCCAAACCCCCCTTAAAAAACCTATCGCTAACCCCCTGAAGATCATCCTACCTTGAGTCGTCTTCACCCAGCTGAGCCGAATTCTTCATCCAAGGTGCGCAGAGGAGGTCCTTCATCCGGTAGAAGTCTTCATCCAGGCGGCGTCTTCAATCTTAATCCATCCGGAGCGGAGTGGAGCCATCTTCAAAGGAGCCGACACGGAGCCATCCTCTTCAACCAACGACTGAACGACGAATGAAGGTTCTCTTTAAGGGACGTCATCCAAGATGGCGTCCCTTCAATTCCGATTGGTTGATAGGATTCTATCAGCCAATCGGAATTAAGGTGGGAAAAATCTGATTGGCTGATGCAATCAGCCAATCAGATTGAAGTTCAATCCGATTGGCTGATCCAATCAGCCAATCGTATTGAGCTTGCATTCTATTGGCTGTTCCAATCAGCCAATAGAATGCGAGCTCAATACGATTGGCTGATTGGATCAGCCAATCAGATTTTTCCTACATTTATTCCGATTGGCTGATAGAATCCTATCAGCCAATCGGAATTGAAAGGACACCATCTTGGAAGACGTCCCTTAAAGGAACCTTCATTCGTCGTTCAGTCGTCGGTTGAAGAGGATGGCTCCGTGTCGGCTCCTTTGAAGATGGCTCCACTCCGCTCCGGATGGATGAAGATTGAAGACGCCGCCTGGATGAAGACTTTTACTGGATAAAGGACCTCCTCTGTGCACCTTGGATGAAGAATTCGACTCGGCTGGGTGAAGACGACTCAAGGTATGATGATCTTCAGGGGGTTAGCGATAGGTTTTTTTTAAGGGGGGTTTGGGTGGGTTAGAGTAGGGGTATGTGGGTGGTGGGTTTTAATGTTGGGGGGGTGTATTTTTTTTACAGGTAAAAGAGCTGATTACTTTGGGGCAATGCCCCGCAAAAAGCCCTTTTAAGGGCTGATTACTTTTGTAATTTAGAATAGGGTAGGGCATTTTTTTATTTTGAGGGGATTTTTTATTTTATTAGGGGGCTTAGATTAGGTGTAATTAGTTTAAACTTCTTGTAATTTTTTTTATTTTTTGTAATTTAGTAGGGGTTTTTTTGGTATTATAGTTTAGTTTATTTAATTGTATTTTAGTTTAGCTAATTGTAGTTAATTAATTTAATGATAGTGTAGTGTTAGGTGTATTTGTAACTTAGGTTAGGATTTATTTTACAGGTAATTTTGTACTTATTTTAACTAGGTAGCTATTAAATAGTTGTTAACTATTTAATAGCTATTGTACCTAGTTAAAATAAATACAAAGTTGCCTGTAAAATAAATATAAATCCTAAAATAGCTACAATGTAACTATTATATTGTAGCTATATTAGGGTTTATTTTCTAGGTAAGTATTTCGTTTTAAATAGGAATAATTTATTTAATTATAGGAATATTATTTTGTTTACTTAAAATTATATTTAAGTTAGGGGGGTGTTAGGGTTAGGTTTAGGGGTTAATAACTTTATTATAGTAGCGGCGACATTGCGGGCAGGAGATTAATAATTGTAGGTAGGTGGGGGCGATGTTAGGGAGGGCAGATTAGGGGTTAATACAATTTATTATAGCGTTTGTGAGGCGGGAGTGCGGCGGTTTAAGGGTTAATAAATTTATTATAGTGGCGGCGAGATCCGGTCGGCAGATTAGGGGTTAATAAGTGTAGTTAGGTAGCGGCAACGTTGGGGGGGCAGATTAGGGGTTAATAAATATAATATAGGTGTCGGCGATGTTAGGGGCAGCAGATTAGGGGTTCATAGGGATAATGTAGGTGGCCACGGTGTCCGATCGGCAGATTAGGGGTTAAAAAAATTTATTAGAGGGTTGGCGATGTGGGGGGGGGCTCGGTTTAGGGGTACATAGGTAGTTTATGGGTGTTAGTGTACTTTATAGCACAGTAGTTAGGAGCTTTATATTCCGGCGTTAGCCCATAAAGCTCTTAACTACTGACTTTTTTTGGCGGTAGGAGTCTTGTCGGTAGAGGCTCTACCGCTCAGTTCTTCCAAGACTCCAAATACCAGCGTTAGGCAAATCCCATAGAAAAGATAGGATACGCAATTGACGTAAGGGGATCTGCGGTAGCCTGGAGTCGCGGAAAGGAAGTGAGCGGTAGACCCTTTCCTGGCTGACTCTAAATACCAGCGGGCATTAAAAAGCAGCGTTAGGACCCCTTAACGCTGCTTTTGACGGCTAACGGCAAACTCTAAATCTAGCCGTAAGATTGTTAAGTGGGAAGAATGCTGCCTTAAAGATAGACAACAGAGGGTTTCAATTAATGGAGTTCATTCAAATGAGGCATCAGTTACTAGTGGTGTTCCCCAAGGGTCAGTTCTTGGGCCTGTTTTGTTTAACATGTTCATAAGTGATATTGGAAGTGGGCTTAAGGGGAAGATTTGCTTGTTTGCTGATGATACAAAAAATTGTAACAGGGTAGATGTTCCAGGAGGAGTTGATCAAATGAACAGTGATATTAAAAAACTAGAGGACTTGTCAAATAAATAGGATCTGAAATTTAATATTACCAAGAGCAACATTATGCATATAGGATCCAAAAAAAACAAAGGCCAAAATAGTCTCAGATGATTTAAAATTTGGTACACAATGCAGCAGTGCAGCCAGTAAGGCCAGTCGAATACTTAGTTGCATTGGAAGAGGTATTAGTAGCCGAAATAGCAAGGTTCTTATGCCACTTTGCAGATCATTAGTTAGGCCAAATCTGGAATACTGTGTACAGTTCTGGAGACCATATCTTCAGAAATATATAAATAAACTAGAAGCTGTCCAAAGGAGGGCTACTAAAATGGTACATGGTCTAAAATATAAAACGTACAAAGAAAGACTCTATGATCTAAATATGTATAGTTTAGAGGATAGAAGGGAAAGAGGTGACATGATAGAAACCTTCAAATATATGAAGGGACTTAATAAAATAGAAGCTGAAAGCATTTTTCACAAAAAAAAATAAATGCCAAAACCAGGGGTCACAATCTAAAGTTAGAGGGTAGCAGATTCAGTTGAAATTTGAGGAAGTATTATTTTTCAGAAAGGGTGGTGGATTCATGGAATAAACTTTCATTTGAGGTGGTAAACACAAAGAGGGATATTTATCAAGCCGTCAACCACAAATACTCTGGAATTCCGCAGCGTAATTGTGGCGAGCTTGATTCGACCCATTTATCAAAGCCTACAGACCGGCAAAAGTTGAAATTTGTGACGTAACATACGATCCGCCGGTCTAAATCCGACACAGATGTTCCGAATACAAATTCGGCACTATCTGACAACTTTTGCCATTTATCAAATTTCTAACAGGTATGCTTGCCACTATTCCGGCCCAGCGTACCGGCTTTTCAATCCGCCACCCTGGAGGCCGCGGATGCCATAGGAATCAATGGGAGTCTGAAAGCAGTGAAAGCTTATGTTCGATGCTGCCAGATGTCCCATTGACTTCTATGGTAGAAAACCAGTTACGTTTACACCTAACACCCTAACATGTACCCCGAGTTTAAACACCCCTAATCTGCACCCCGACATCGCAACCACCTACATAATGTTATTAACCCCTATTACGCTGCTCCCAGACCCTGCCGCAACATAATAATGTTATTAACCCCTATTCCGCCACTGCCAGACACCGCCGCAACATAATAAAGTTATTAACTCCTATCCCGCCACAACTAAATAAATGTATTAACCCCTATCCCGCCACTCCGGGACCCCACCGCAACTAAATAAATATATTAACCCCTATCCCGCCGCTCCCGGACCCCACTGCAACTAAATAAATATATTAACCCCTATCCCGCCGCTCCCGGACCCCGCCGCAACTAAATAAATATATTAACGTCTAAACCCCTGGCCTCCCACATCACTACCACTTACTAAACCTATTAACCCCTAAACTGCCAGCCCTCCACATTGCCATAAACTAAATTAAGCTTTTAACCCCTAAACCTAACAACCCGCTAACTTTACATTAAATATTAACTCATCCCTATCTTATAATAAATTTAAACTTACCTTTAGAATTAAAATAAACTATATTAAACTAATAATTAACCTACCCTAACTATTATAATACAATTACATTAAACTAACAATTACATTAACTATATTACATATTTAAAAACCTAACCCTACTCAAGTTATTTAAATCTACTATAAAGAATTACTAAGTTACAAAAAAATAACAACTAAGTTACAAATAAATAACAACTAAGTTACACAAAATAAAAAACACTAAGTTACACAAAATAAAAAACACTAAGTTACACAAAATAATAAAGAAATTATCAAATATTTAAACTAATTACACCTAATCTAATAGCCCTATCAAAATAAAAAAGCCCACCCAAAATAAAAAATACCCTAGCCTACAATAAACTACCAATGGCCCTTAAAAGGGCCTTTTGCGGGGCATTACCCCAAAGAAATCAGCTCTTTTACCTGCAAAATAAATTACAAACACCCCCCCAACAGTAAAACCCACCACCCACACAACCAAACCCCCCAAATAAAAAACTATCTAAAAAATCTAAGCTCCCCATTGCCCTGAAAATGGAATTTGTATGGGCATTGCCCTTAAAAGGGCATTTAGCACTTTTTAGCCCAAAGTCCCTAACCTAAAAATAAAACCCACCCAATAAACTCTTAAAAAACCTAACACTAACCCCCGAAGATCCACTTACAGTTTTCGAAGACCGGACATCCATCCTGATCCAAGCGGCAGAAGTCCTCAGCGAAGCCGGCAGAAGTCTTCATCCAAGCGGGCCGAAGACTTCCTCCAAGCGGGCAGAAGTCTTCATCCAGACGGTATCTTCTATCTTCATCCATCCGGAGCGGAGCAACTCCATCTTCAAGATGTCCGGCGCGTCTATCAGCCTATTGGAATTAAGGTGGAAAAAATCATATTGGCTGTTGCAATCAGCCAATAGGATTGAGCTTTCATCCTATTGGCTGATCCAATCAGCCAATAGGATTGAGCTTGCATTCTATTGGCTGATTGGAACATGACACACACACGCTACTACAGCACACAAATACTCATACAACACACACAAGTCGCGATCCAGTAAACATAGTGTTGCAAGCCAGTAATGGAGTCTGACTTGTGGTTTGAAGAACCCTGCTCTAAATTGTAAGCCAAATTTTTATTGTAATATAGCTTGCCTTTAACAATGTATTTAACCCCCAGAGCAGCAATGCACTACTGGGACCTTACACATCAGATAAACTAAATGACAAGAGGCATATGTGCATAGCCACCAGCTAGCTCTCAGTAGTGCATTGCTGCTCCTGAGCCTTCCTAGATATGTTTTTCAGCAAAGGATACCAGGAAACAAAGTACATTTTAAAATAGTGGAAAATTAAAAAAAAAAATCCATTCTCTTTCTGAATCATGAAAGTTTAAAGGGACAGTCAAGTCCAAAAAAAACTTTCATGATTTAAATAGGGCATGCAATTTAAACAACTTCCCAATTTACTTTTATCACCAATTTTGCTTTGTTCTTTTGGTATTCTTAGTTGAAAGCTAAAACTAGGAGGTTCATATGCTAATTTCTTAGACCTTGAAGACTGCCTCTAATCTGAATACATTTTGACCACTAGAGGGCATTAGTTCACATGTTTCATATAGATAACATTGAGCTCATGCACGTAAAGTGACCTAGGACTGAGCACTGATTGGCTAAACTGCATGTCTGTCAAAAGAACTGAAATAAGGGGCAGTCAGCAGAAGCTTAGATACAAGATAATTACAGAGGTAAAAAGTATATTAATATAACTGTGTTGGTTGTGCAAAACTGGGGAATGGGTAATAAAGGTATTATCTTTCTTTTTAAACAACAAAAATTCTGGTGTTGACTGTCCCTTTAATTTTGACTTTCATGTACCTTATATTTTGTTAGCTTTTATATGCATCTGCTCAGTTCAGTATTCAACTAAATCAGCATTGTGCCCTCCTTGTAAAATATTCAGCATGGCAGTTAGTCACACTGTATCCTTTAATTGAAACTTACTGATGATCTTATTCGTGTTAAACCTAGGTGTCTGTGTTGCTGTTGTTAGGCTAATTGGAACATAGATCTCTTTGAAATGTAAAAACAGTGTTTTGATCTTTGTCAATACTTTTTAATGATCAGTGAGACTTTATGATATTTTTAAAATAACTGCTAATTATAGATAAATAAAACAATTCTAACACTTTTGAACCTCAATACAGTTCACTCTTGAATTATGTTGTCATGTCAATAATAAGCAGATATCTATATACCAGGGTCATCCAAGTTACGGCTCAGAGGCCACATCTGGCCCTGCATGGGTTTTTGTGTGTGCCCCTTTGCATCACTGAGTAAAATGTAATGTCAATACCACATTTAGGCACTGATTCTAGAAAGGTCTCTGGGCGGGTGAGATTCTATAAAAATGTACTTCTATTTTCCTGGTGGAAGTTTATGAAGCCACGTTTTACCTTGAAAAAAGGATCTCTCGCTAAGCAGCATATACTGCATTTTCAAATGGGAAAGAAAAGCATATTAAATACCTTAAACATTCTGAAAAATATATAGCTATATTCTATGGATTATTTAGAATATTTTACAGTATGTTTATTAATTTTTTAACAATTTATATTATTTTTATTATTTTTTTTTTATATTTCAATAACGTGCCTTAAAGGGATACTAACCCCAATTTTTTTCTTTCATGACTCAGACAGAGCAAGCCATTTTAAGCAACTTTCTTATTTACTCCCATTATCAATTGTTCTTCATTCTCTTGCTATCTTTATTTGAAAAATCAGTCATCTAAGCTAAGGAACTGGCAAATTTTTGGTTTAGCACCTGGATAGTGCTTGTTAATTTGGGCTACATGTATCCACTAATCAGCAGGCGCTACCCAGATGCTGAACCAAAAATGGTCTGGCTTCTAAGCTTACATTTTTGCTTTTCAAATAAAGATAGCAAGAGAACGAAGGACAATGAAAAATTGATAATAAGAATAAATTAGAAAGTTGCTTGTGAACTAACCCAACCACGGTAAGATCTAAATCGAGAAATGCAATGTACAAAATGCATATTTTACATTCCTATGTTCTTCACATAGAAAATAATGTACTTTTTATTATTAGATATTATTAGATATATATTTCTTTATATATCTAACAACGTTCATGTAAAATACATATCTATACCTATGTATCTATAGCAACAGATCTGTAGATATAAGTATATACACATTGCAGTTAAGTAACTGAAAACATGTCAAATTATTTTTAACATAGGCGAATATGTTCCTTGTATTTATAAACATATATTCCTATATATATCTGTATATAGCAATACCTATATATCATATATAGGTGTATATATATATATATATTTTACCAAAAAAAATCATATATATATATATATACTGTATATTCTGTGTAAACATTGGAATGTGAAATATTAATATTTCATGTTGGGTTAGTGCATTTGGTGAAACGCTATTGGTTTTACATTTGAGTAGGGTGTTAGGTTTTTTCCACTTTTTATGCTCCACCAAAGTCTATGGGGGAATACGTTAATCTGATCACTATATTGTAAGTTTGGCTTTTTGCTCGCTTCGGATTAACATGCGAGCGTAAAGTTTTTACTTTCAACTTGTAATAGGCCGGTATCCAATGCACGTAAAAAGCTTATTTTTAGCAGAATTAGCGCACGAGCATGAGTAATAAAATTTCCTTTGTAATCTCGTCCTTATGTAGGCTCAGGAGCAGCAGTGCTCTACTGAGCGCTAGCTGCTGATTGGTGGCTGTATATATATATGCTTCTTGTCATTGTCTCACCCAAAGTGTTTTGCTAGCTCCCAGTAGTGCAGTGCTGCTTCTTCATCAAAGGATATAAAGAGAAAGACGAACATTTGGTAATAGAAATACGTTGGAAAGTTGTTTAAAATGGTGTGCCCTATATGAATCATGAAAGGGAAATGTTGAAGTTTTTTTCCTTTAAAGGGATATGCAGCCCAAATTGTTTATTTCATGATTTAGAATGTGCATGCAATTTTAAGCAACTTCCTAATTTACTCCTATTATCAAATTTGTTTCATTCTCTTGGTATCGTTATTTGAAAAGCAGGAATGTAAGCTTAGGAGCCAGCCCATTTTTGGTTCAGCACCTGGGTATTGCTAAATGTAGCCACCAATCAGCAAGCACTACCCAGGGTTCTAAACCAAAAATGGGCAGGCACCTAAGTTTACATTCCTGCTTTTTCAAATAAAGATACCAAGAGAACAAATAACAATTTATAATAGGAATAAATTAGAAAGTTGCTTAAAATTGTATGACCTATCTGAATCATGAAAGGACATGTTTGTTGTTTTTTATCTTTAATATTCAAATAGCTATAAAATAACAGTGTGATAATCCCCTACATTATTAAAAGCACAACTTTATAGGGCCATTAAACCCAATATTTTTCTTTAATGATTCAGATAGAGAATACAATTTTAAACAACATTCCAATTTACTTCTATTATCTAATTTGCTGCAATTTTTAGAAATCCTT
The DNA here is from genome assembly GCF_027579735.1 of Bombina bombina. Classification (NCBI taxonomy): domain Eukaryota; kingdom Metazoa; phylum Chordata; class Amphibia; order Anura; family Bombinatoridae; genus Bombina; species Bombina bombina. The sequence continues at coordinate 41,132,378 of NC_069506.1, forward strand.
TGTTAAAGAAATAGCCATGCACATTGGTGACCCAATCACATGAGGCATCTATGTGCAGCCACCAATCAGAAGCTACTGAGCCTATCTAGATATGCTTTTCATGAAAGAATATCAAGAGAATGAAGCAAATTAGATAATAGAAGTAAATTAGAAAGTTGTTTAAAATGGTATACCCTATCTGAATCATGAAAGAAAAAAATGTAGGTTTAATGTCCCTTTAAATGTTAAGATCATAAGCCATGTATGTTCAATGTGTAAAACAAAAATGAGTAGATCCAACAAATTCTTGTTGACTGTAGAGTAAATTTGCACATAGATTAATGTATTAATTAATCTTCTTGCAAGCTAATTTAATTAGCTAGTGTTCCACAGGCAAAAAACTGCTTATATCTAAACTCCACGGCTCCCCATTAATTTTGTATCACATTGTTCTTGTGTAGTAAACAATGTATTAAAACTCAGTTGAAACTAGTTTGTTGCCAAATTCCCAGATCTTTCCTAATATTCTTCACATGGCTGGCCAAACAACTTGTGGCGCTAGTCTAAAGCGTTGCTTTCATGTAAGTGATTTATGATATCTGAATAAAGAGTAGATTCCTAAGCTTTTCCCAAGTGAATGGCGATAAAACACGTAAAATGGACATCAGTTTGAATGGAATTATACTAACGTCAAGAATGTGTCAAGTTCTTATTAAAATTAAATCAGCATCAAAGAATTTTTAACACCAACAATTTATGTATTAAAAAGTAATTTTCTCATCACTTTTTTTTTATAATATGCAAACTGTTTTCAACTTGAATGCAGACAAAAGTAATAAAATGCAGTGAATATTTTCATTGTCGAAAAATGTTATTAAAATTTATATTAATAGTGAAAAAAATTTTTTTTAGAAGGTGACTGTGCAGACACATATTAAAAATAATGTTAGGCAAATTAACTTGTTCTAAGCAAATGGGGAATTTTAACACTTTTACTACCAGGAATTTTAGAGAAAAAGTTGCTCAAAGTACCAGAGAATTTTTCGCATTTTTACTATCACTGCATTTAAACAGAAATAAAGCCTTTCACCTAGATTACAAGTTTTGCACAATAGAGGGTGCGAAACGAATGCAACAAAAGTTGCATAATTTCAAACCCCAGAGTTTTGGAAAAGCCGCCTTGTGCGTGGAATATGGTGGCGTTAAGCTCCATACTGCACAAAATCCAAGCGCTGCTTTGACGTGCTCGTGCACGCTTTCCCCATAGACATCAATGGGGAGAGAGTGTTAGGAAAAAACCTAACACCTGAAGTGCAGAATGAAAAGCTCCGTAACGCAACCCCATTAATGTCTATGGGGGAAAAAAGTTACATTTAAACCTAACATACTAACATAAAACCCATGTCTAAACTCCCCTAATCTGCTGCCCCAACATTACGACATCTACATAATGTTATTAACCCCTAATCTGCCGGCCCCCCCCGACATCGCCTCCACCAAAATAAATCTTTTAACCCCTAATCTGCCGCTCCCGATATCGCTGCCACTATAATAAAGTTATTAACCCCTATTCCCCCGCACCCCAACAGCGCCCACACTATAATAAAGATATCAACCCCTATTCCTCCGCTCCCCGACATCGCCGCCACTAAATAAAGTTATTAAAGCCTAAACCTCTGGCCTCCCACATCACTGCCACTAAATAAACCTATTACCCCTAAACTGACAGCCCCCCACATTGCAAAAAACTAAATTTAACTATTAACCCCTAAACCTATAAACCCCCTAACTTTAATTTAAAATTACAAGATCCCTATCTTAAAATAAATAAATAAAAACTTACCTGGGAAATTTAAAAAAACAAAGTTTAAACTATAAATTAAACTAACATCACTATTATACAAAAATTAAAATAACTATCAATTAAATAAATTAAATTACTCTTTAAAAAAAACTAACGCTACTAAAAATAATTAAATCTACAGTTACAAAAAATTAAAAATACTAAATTACAAAAAATAAAAAAATACTAAATTTTGAAAAATAAAAAACTAAATTATCCAAAATAAAAACAATTACACCTAATCTAATAACTCTAAAAAAATAAAAAGCCCCCCTAAAATAAAAAAAACCCTAGCCTACAATAAACTACCAATATCCCTTAAAAGGGCATTGCCCTAAAGAAATCAGCTCTTTTCCCTGAATAAAAAATACAAAGACCCCCCAACAGTAAAACCCACCACCCAACCAACCCCCAAAAATAAAAAACCTAACTCTAACAAAAACCTAAGCTACCCATTGCCCTGAAAAGGGCATTTGTATGGGCATTGCCCTTAAAAGGGCATTTAGCTCTTTTTCTTGCCCTTAAAAGGGCATTTAGCTCTTTTAAGACAAGCCCACACCCTAATCTAAAAAAAAACCCACCCCAAAAAAGTTTAAAAAAACCTAACACTAACCCCCAACGATCCACTAACAGTTTCTGAAGTCCAGACATCCAGGCGGCGAGAAGTCTTCATCCAGGCAGTGAGGTCTTCATCCATCCAGGCGGTGTCTTCTATCTTCATCCAGGCAGCATTTTCTATCTTCATCCAGGCAGCATCTTCTATCTTCATTCTGGCGGCATCTTCTATCTTCATCCCTGCTGTGTGGAGCGGGTCCATCCTGAAGACATCTGGCGCGGAGCATCCTCTTCATACGATCGTCGCCTTATACTGAATCTTCAATGCATGGGAGCTTTTTCAAAATGGTGTCCCTTGCATTCCTATTGGCTTATTTGATTTTTTAAATTCAAATCAGCCAATAGGATGAGAGCTACTGAAATTCTGTTGGCTGTTCAAATCAACCAATATAATTTCAGTATCTCTCATCCTATTGGCTGATTTAAATAGCCAATGGGATTTCAGTAGCTCTCATCCTATTGGCTGATTGAATTTCAAAAATCAAATCAGCCAAAAGGAATGCAAGGGACGCCATTTTGAAAATGAAGATTAAGTATACGGCGGCGACCATATGAAGAAAATGCTCCAAGCCGGATGTTTTCAGGATGGACCCGCTCCAAGCCGCCTGGATGAAGATAGAAGACGCCGCCAGGATGAAGATAGAAGATGCCGCCTGGATGAAGATAGAAGACGCTGCCTGGGTGAAGACTTCGCCGCCTGGGTGTCCGGACTTCAGGAACTGTAAGTGGATCGTCGGGGATTAGTGTTAGGTTTATTATTTTGGGGTGTTGGTTGGGTGGTGGGTTTTACTGTTGGGGGGGTCTTTGCATTTTTTCAGGGAAAAGAACTGATGCCCTACAAAAGGCCCTTTTAAGGGCTATTGGTAGTTTATTGTAGGCTAAGGGGTTTTTTTATTTTGGGGAGGCTTTTTTATTTTGATAGGCCTATTAGATTAGGTGTAATTGTTTTTATTTTGAATAATTTTGTTTGTTATTTTTCGTAATTTAGTGTTTGTTATTTTTTGTACTTTAGTATTTTTTTATTTTTTGTAATTTAGTATTTTTTATTTTTTGTAATTGTAGATTTCATTTTTTTTAGTAGTGTTAGGTTTTTTTAATGTGTAATTTAGTTTATTTAATTTGTAGTTACTTTAATTTTAGTATAATAGTAATGTTTAATATATATTTTAAACTTAGTTTTTTTTAATTTCCCAGGTAAGTTTTTATTTATTTTAAGATAGGGATCTTGTAATTTTAATTTAAAGTTAGGGGGTTGTTAGGTTTAGGGGTTAATAGTTTAATTTAGTTTTTGGTGATATGGGGGGCTGGCGGTTTAGGGGTTGATAGGCTTATTTAGTGGCAGTGATGTGGGAGGCCAGAGGTTTAGGTGCTAATAACTTTATTTAGTGGCAGTGATGTTGGGGAGCGGCAGAATAGGGGTTAATATCTTTATCATAGTGTGGGCGATGTTGGGGTGCAGGGGAATAGGGGTTAATAACTTTATTATAGTGGCAGCAATGTCGGGGAGCGTCGGAATATGGGTTAATACATTTTATTAGTGGCGGCGATGTTGGGAGCGGCAGATTAGGGGTTAATAACTTTAATATAGTGTTTGCAATGCGGGAGGGCCTTTAAGGGTTAATAGGTAGTTTATGGGTGTTAGTGTACTTTGTAACATTTTAGTTATGAGTTTTGTGTAACAGTTTTGTTGAGTAAAACTCATAACTACTGGTCTCAGATTGCGGAACGGATCGAGTCGTTATAGGCTGCAACGCAAGCATTTTAGCCTCCCTGCAAAACTTGTAGTGGCAGCTCTATGGAAATCCCACACAAAAACGTAATGGCATACTCTATCTGAATCATGGAAGAAAAAGTTTGGGTTCAGTATCCCTTTAAAACATGTAGCTTTTAAACTGTAGAAAAAAAAATCTCAAAAATAGTTCATTGGCATCCTCTAATTCAGATAAGATCACACATGTATATATTTTGCATTATGTTTGATCATTTTAAGGTTTTTATCTGCAGCTATTTATACCATATTATAAAATAATGCAATGGGGTAACTATTATTTGGTATAGCAGAACTGCCCAAATTCTCAAAATTGACCTGCAAAACTATATATATTTATAAAATAGACAGCCCAAAGTATTAATCTAGCCCCATTTTGGTATATTTCATGAAACCACTTGGCAGTCAGATGTATGCAAAATATGATCATATAAAAAATCATATAATCAAAAACTTTGGGGTTCTTAATGAAATTATTTACACATAGCATGTGCAGTCATAAGACAAATGCTTGGAAAGCTTTTCTAAGTTCCCCTGTCTTCAGAATTAGCAGACATGTATGGGTTTACCATTGCTTTTGGTAATCAGAAGGCCGCTAATTGCACCTGTGCACCGCACTTCTGAATGAGGATTTTTAGACACGTTATGGTAAAAGGTGCAGGGTCCGTTTGGAATGATATAAGGGCAGAATTTTCAAAATTGACACCCAAAACTATCTATATTTTTACAAGGTAATCAAAGAGGTAAAAGTATATTAATATAACAGTGTTGGTTATGCAAAACTGGGTAATGACTAATAAATGCTATCTATTTTTTTAAACAATAAAAATTCTGAAGTAGACTGTCCCTTTAAAGGAAACTAATACATACTAACGAATTTCATAAGTACATATTTGTTTTCTTTAAAATTAGTGCGTTTTTTCGGATATTTGTTTTGTGAAAATGAAATGAATATTTATGTTTTCATCACGAATATGCACTTGTTATGAAACAATTACACGTCTAACAGTTTTATTATGAAGATTTCAAGTTTATATTTTAAAAGACACTAATGATTACCTTCCATGTCACAAGAGGTGCATAATATTGACTTGGAACATTTTTTTTGCCTTCTGATAATCTGTCTATAAAAAAAGTATAATTAAAAAAAAGTATAATGTATACATATAAATGCATATAATGAGTTCAAATAGACATCATGCTTTTACGTACATTGATTAAAAAATCTAATTTTATTTGCTTTTGATACATTTTATTCATGTTAGTATTTTTTCACCAGTTTTCCTTTATTATAACATTTCTATTTTAATAGAAGTATGATATGAGAACCATTTTTTCACTCTGTAATGTCTGCTTTTGCATAGAAAAAACATTCTGCTTGATGGTTCATAAGTTAAAAGGCCATTTCCATTCAGTGAAGCGATGTCTCAGATATAGAACTGCTAACTAAAACGGTGGATATTATTAATTGGGACTGAACAGTCTTTTATGAAGAAAATTAAAATATTAATTTTCAATCAGACTTAAGCTGAGACTGAAAATTGCTAAAAATACCATAATATAGTCTTATTCCCTCTTACAATATTCATTTTCTTCTTTTTTGAGATGAGACTCTGATTACACTTGTTAAACATACTCAAATAAATTGTGTGTTAGAAAATCATAAAAAGCCATGAACAAAATATATATATAATTTAGAATCTATCTATCTATCAAATTATCTATCTATCATCTATTTATCTATTTATCTATCTGTCTGTCTGTCTATCTGTCTGTCTGTCTGTCTCTGTCTATCTGTCTGTCTGCCTATTGTGATGAAGTCATCCTCTGAACATTCTGCACAATGAGATAACTTGTCCTGTTTGTGGACATTCTGATTATTAAAAATGGGTTCCCTAAGCACTTTTTCTGAATAAGTAAGAGGGAAGATAACAGAGGTTCAGGTGAGGGATTGAGAAGGTTTTGGGGTGAGCAGTGGAGTTGAACTGAGAAGTATTTTTGACAAGACATAGATGTGCATGTGTGTTGTGAGGCAACGGATTAAATATGGGTTGTGGTTGATTTACATGTTCTCCTGCAGTTCTAAGAGACTTTACAATTTAATAATTAGCTAATTTTATTTGTTCTCTTGGTACCCTTTGCTGAAAAGCATATGTAGGTGGACTCAGAAGTAGAAATGCATCACTGGGAGCTAGCTGGACACAAGTGACAAGAGGCATATGTGTTTAGCCACCATCACCATCTAGCTCCTACTACCTAGGTATGTTTTTCAATGAAGGATGCCAAGAGAACAAAGTAAATCTGATAACAGAACTAAATTGAAAAGTTACTTAAGACTGCATACTCTATCTGAATCATTAATGCTGGATTTTGACTTTCATGTCCCTTTAAGAAATATTTTGTTATTTCATATACATAAATTGCATAAGTATCCAACTGAATCACAACTCATATTGTAAAATTTTCAGCATGACAGTAACTTATTGGCACTCTAGCCTTTAAAGGGATAGTAAAGTCCAAATTTAACTTTATGATTTATATAGGGCATGTAATTTTAAATAACTTTCCAATTTTCTTTTATCATCAAATTTGCTTTCTTCTCTTGATATTCTTAGTTCAAAGCTAAACTTAGTTAGGCCCTTATGCTAATTTCTAAGCCCTTGAAGGCCGCCTCTTATCTGAATAAATTTTACAGTTTTTCACAGTTAGAGGGCGCTAGTTCATGTGTTTCATATAAATAACATTGTGCTCATGCACGTGGAGTTATTTAAGAGTCAGCACTAATTGCCTGAAATGCAAGTCTGTCAAAAGATCTGAGATAAGGAGGCAGTCTGCAGAAGCTTCGATACAAGGTAATTACAGAGGTAAAACGTGTATTTCCATAACAGTGTTGGTTATGCAAAACTGGGGAATGGTAAATAAAGGGATTGTCTATCTTTTTAAACAATAATATTTTTGGTATTTAATATCCCTTTAATCTTGTAAAAAAAAATTATAATATATATATATATATTAACACTATCACCTAGATTCCGAGTTTTGCGCCCGTGTTTTAACGCTGAACAAAATTGCAATTTCAGTGTTAAAACAGCAACGCAGCCAGTCTTGTCGGTATAACTGTACCACAAGCCTTTTATACTGTAATGCAACGTCAGTCCCGCAAGCAAAAAAATTATGTTTTTGCATGAGATTTCCATAGCGCTGCCATTACAAGTTTTGCGGTGAGGCTAAAAAGCTTGCGTTACACCCTATACTGACACGATCCATTTCACAATCTGAGACCAGTAGTTATGAGTTTTACGCAACAAAACTGTTACACAAAACTCATAACTAAACTGTTACAAAGTACACTAACACCCATAAACTACCTATTAACCCCTAAACCGAGGCCCTCCTGCATCGCAAACACTATTTTAAAGTTATTAACCCCTAATCTGCCACTCCCGGCATCGCTGCCACTAATACAATTTATTAATCCCTATTCCACCGCTCCCCGACATTGCCGCCACTATACTAAAGTAGTTAACCCCTATTCCCCCACAGACCAACATCGCCCACACTATAATAAAGATATTAACCCCTATTCCACCACTCCCCAACATCGCCGCCACTAAATAAAGTTATTAACCTCTAAACCTCTGGCCTCCCACATCACTACCACTAAATAAACCTATTAACCCCTAAACCGCCAGTCTCACACATCACCAAAAACTAAATTAAACTATTAACCCCTAAACCTAACAACCCCCTAACTTTAAATTAAAATTACAAGATCCCTATCTTAAAATAAATAAAAACTTAACTGGGAAATAAAAAAAAAAAATAAGTTTAAACTATAAATTAAACTAACATTACTATTATACTAAAATTAAACTACAAATTTATATAATGAAATTACACATTAAAAAAAACATAACCCCACTAAAAAAATTACATCTACAATTACAAAAAATTAAAAATACTAACGTACAAAAAAAATAAAAATACTAAAGTACAAAAAATAAAAAAAATGTTAAATTACGAAAAATAACAAACAAAATTATCCAAAATAAAAACAATTACACCTAATCTAATAGCCCTATCAAAATAAAAAAGCCCCCCCCCCCAAAATAAAAAAAAACCCTAGCCTACAATAAACTACCAGGTAAAAGAGCTGATTTCTTTGGGGCAATGCCCCACAAAAAGGCCTTTTTTAAGGGCCATTGGTAGTTTATTGTAGGCTAGGGTTTATTTTTATTATGGGGGGGCTTTTTTATTTTGATAGGGCTATTAGATTAGGTGTAATTGTTTTTTATTTTTGAAAATGTGTTTTTTTATTATTCGTAATTTAGTGTTTGTTTGTTTTTGTAACTTAGTGTTTGTTTTATTCTGTAATTTAGTACTTTTAATAATGTTTAATTGTATAATTAATTAATTTGAGTAGGGTTAGGGTTTTTTAATATGTAATTTATTTTATTTAATTGGTAGTTTAATTTAATTCTAGTATAATAGTTAGATTAGGTTAATTAATATTTTAAAATAGTTTATTTTAATTCTACAGTTAAGTTTAAATTTATTTTAAGATAGGGATGTTGTAATTTTAATTTAAAGTTAGCGAGTTGTTAGGTTTAGGGGTTAATAGCTTAATTTATTTATTGGCAATGTGGGGGGCTGATGGTTTAGGGGTTAATACATTTATTTAGGTTGTGGCAGGGTTGGGGAGCAGCGGGATAGGGGTTAATAGCTTTATTAAGGTTGCGGCGGGGTCGGGAGTGGCGGGATAGGGGTTAATAACTTTATTTAGGTTGCAGCGGGGTCGGGGAGCGGCGGGATAGGGGTTAATAACTTTATTTAGGTTGCGGCGGGGTCAGGGTTAAACATTTTAGTATAGTGGTGGCGTTTAGTGACAGGGTATAAATAAAGTTTGTAAAAAGCTGAATAGCAGCGTCATCGATGACTGTTAGTTAACAACAGTCCGATGCTCATCGCCCTGTACTTGGTACACATCTTTTTGCCAGCTTTTTTTTATAAATATGGAGAGCATATTGAAATACGTAGCCGCGATGTTAGGCGAGCGTATTGGTGCCGGCGAATACAGCATAGTTGAGGCTTTGATAAATATCCCACTAAGTTTTGAAGTCCGGACATCCATCCTCATCCAGGCGGCGAGGTCTTCATCCATCCAGGCCGCGTCTTCTATCTTCATCCAGACGACATCTACTATCTTCATCCCGGCAGAGCGGATCAGATCCATCCTGAAGACATCCGGCATGGAGCATCCTCTTCATACGGTCGCCGCCGTATACTGAAACTTCAATGCAAGGTATCCTTGTTAAAATGGCTTCCCTTGCATTCCTATTGGCTGATTAAGATTTTGGAAATTCAAATCAGCCAATAGGATGAGAGCTACTGAAATCCTATTGGCTGTTTAAATCAGTCAATAGGATGAGAGCTACTGAAATTCTATTGGCTATTCAAATCAGCCAATAGAATTTCAGTAGCTCTCATCCTATTGAGATCGCAGGTGTTAGGCTTTTTCTAACACTTTCTCTGCATTAATGTCTATGGGGAAAGCGTGCATGAGCACGTCAAAGCAGCGCTTGGATTTTGTGTGGTATGGAGCTCATCGCAACCATATCGCACACACAAGGCTGCTTTTTCAAAACTCGTAATGGCAGCGCTATGGTGAAAGAACGCAACTTTTGTTGAGTTCATTTCGCACCCTCTATAGCGCAAAGCTTGTAATCTAGGTGAATGTCAGCTCAGAATTCTCAGTTTTATAAACAGCTTTCATTAGTTTAATTTTTTAGATGACTTCCTGATTTTCTTTTAGAGCTATTAAATAAAAAATGAATAGCAATTGCAGTGAAGTCAAGTATAAAAAACTATTAATAGTTGCAGACTTTGTGCTGTAAGTTTTAAAATATTCCTCCAGTTTGTAATGTCTCACTTGTGCTGAGTTGGTGTATTCTCTATATAAGTGTTTTTGCTGTAACAGTGACTCAATTCTTAATCTGAGCTGGCAACGTTGGCATCATAACCAGTGAACTGTATCATGAAAAGCCTTTACTACTTTCAGTTCACTTTGCGTGATGATTTATGCATTGTGTATTCCACAGGACAAGTTGAAATCTTCAAGGATAAAAGCCAAAAACTACTGTGTCTGCACAGCTTTTGCCAAATTTTTTAAACCTATCAGCAGCGTACCAATGGTGTTTTATCCAACATTATTTAGCATCATTGTCACAGAAACAAATTTACAAAGGGTTTAAAAATAAAATGCTCCTCTTGTTGGCAGTAAATAAAAACAATAGTCTGAATGCCAGTTTTATATGCCAACGATGCAGAAGTGATGAAGATAAACACATAAATGTTACTTTGTGTTCAAAGGAAAAAATACAGAACATTCGCTAACGAAAATGATATTTTTTGTTTAAAGCAACATTGTATCTACATTAAAGAGACATTGTATGTTATTTTTTTAGTCCATGATGTGTTCCCAATAACTTATTAAAGGGTAGAGCGAAAATGACATGATCTATTTTGTTTGTAATTTTAGTACTATCAACCCTGTAAGCTCTGTGGCATCTATTTATCATAGCGTCAACTTTCTTGCATTCGCCGGCACCAATACGCTCGCCTAAGATCGCCTAACATCGCTGCCGCGGACCTGAATACGTTCTCCATAATTATCAAAAAAGCTGTCAAAAAGCTGCGCACCAAGTACGGGCGATGAGCAGCGGAATGTTGTTAACTAACAGTCATCGATCTCGCTGTTCTTCGGCTTTTTTACAGCTTTCTTGGTACCCTGTCACTAAACACCCACACTATACTATATTGTTTACCCCCTAAACCGCCACTCTCAGAGCCCACCGCAACTCTAATAAATGTATTAATCCCTAAACCACCGCTCCCGGACCTTGACGCAACTCTAATAAATGTATTAACCCCTAAACCGCAGCTCCCGGACCCTGCCGCAACTAAATACAATTATTAACCCCTAAACCGCCGCTCCCGGACCCTGCCACAACTAAATACAATTATTAACCCCTAAACCGCCGCTCCTGGAGCCCACCACCACCTACATTATACTTATTAACCCTTAATCTGCTGCCCCCTACACCGCCGCCACCTACATTATATTTATTAACCCCTAATCTGCCCCCCTATGCCGCCGCCACCTACCTACATTTATTAACCCCTAATCTGCCGCCCCCAACGTCGCCGACACTATATTAAATTTATTAACCACTAAACCTAAAGTCTAACCCTAACCCTAACACCCCCTAACTTAAATATAATTTAAATAAATCTAAATAAATATTACTATCATTAACTACATGATTCCTATTTAAAAATAAATACCTATAAAATAAACCCTAAGCTAGCTACAATATAACTAATAGTTACATTGTAGCTAGCTTAGGGTTTATTTTTTATTTTACAGGCATTTTTGTATTTATTTTAACTAGGTAGAATAGTTATTAAATAGTTATTAACTATTTAATAACTTCCTAGTTAAAATAAAGACAAATATACCTATAAAATAAAACCTAACCTACATTACAATTACACTTAACACTACACTATAATTAAATTAATTCCCTAAACTAAATACAATTAAAAACAATTAAAAAAAATTATCTAAAGTACAAAAATAACAAAACACTAAATTACAGAAAATAATAAAATAATTACAAGATTTTTAAACTAATTACACCTAATCTAATCACCCTAACAAAATAAAAATGCCCCCCCAAAATAAAAAAGCCCTACTCTACACTAAATTACAAATAGCCCTTAAAAGGGCCTTTTGTAGGGCATTGCCCCAAAGTAATCAGCTCTTTTACCTGTAAAAAAAAATTACAACCCCCCAACATTAAAACCCACCACCCACACAACCAACATTACTCTAAAACCCACCCAATACTCCCTTAAAAAACCTAGCACTAACCCCTTGAAGATCACCCTACCTTGAGAAGTCTTCACCCAACCGGGCCGAAGTCCTCCACGAAGCCGGCAGAAGTGGTCCTCCAGACGGGCAGAAGTGGTCCTCAGACGGGCAGAAGTCTTCATCCAGGTGGCATCTTCTATCTTCATCCATCCGGAGTGGAGCGGCTCCATCTTCAAGACATCCGACGCGGAGCATCCTCTTCTTTCGACGTCTTCTTGCTGAATGAATGTTTGTTCCTTTAAATGACGTCATCCAAGATGGCGTCCCTTGAATTCCGATTGGCTGATAGATTTCTATCAGCCAATCGAAATTAAGGTAGGAAAAATCCTTTTGGCTGATAGGTGGCGGCGGTGTAGGGGATGGTAGATTAGGGGTTAATAAGTATAATGTACGTGGCGGGGGGCTCCAGGAGCGGCAGTTTAGGGGTTAATATGTTTATTTAGTTGCGGGGGGTCCAGGAGTGGCGGGATAGGGGCAGCGGTGTCGGGACGGCAGATTAGGGGTTAATAAGCTTAAAGTAGGTGGCGACGGTGTAGGGGGTGCAGATTAGTGTTGTTTAAACTCGGGGTACATGTTAGAGTGTTAGGTGTAAACATTCCCATAGGAATCAATGGGATATCGGGCAGCAGCGAACATGAGCTTTTGCTGCTTTCCGACTCCCATTGATTCCTATGGCATCCGCCGCTTCCAGGGCAGCGGATTGAAAACCAGGTACGCTGGGCCGGAATAGTGCCGAGCGTACCTGGTAGATATTTGATAACTTCTAAAAGTAGTCAGATTGTGCCGAACTTGCGTTCGGAACATCTGTAGTGACGTAAGCATCGATCTGTGTCGGACTGAGTCCGGCGGATCGTATGTTACATTACCAAATTCTACTTTTGCCGGTTTGTAGGGTTTGATAGCTAAGGCGAATCAGGCTCCCACAAATACGTTGCGGAATTCCAGTGTATTTGCGGTTGACGGCTTGATAAATAGATGCCAAAATGTTCTAAAAAACATGGAGAAAAAAATAAAAAATAAATGACAAATACTACAAATTGGCTACATACTCTTTTATATATATATATATATATATATATATATATATATATATATATATATATATATATATATATATATATATATATATATATATATATAGGAGATATAGATGTATTGAATAGAAAATTAGCAAATCTAGGCAAGTCTCCCTGCTTGTTTTTTTCCAGAAGTACTCTGTATACATTGTTACCAATGCACTGGGAAACTCTGGGTAAGATATGCAAATTAGATATTCAGTATCTCACGGTTTTTGCTTCCAAGTTGTGTTTTAAACACAGCGATCCCCTTTATGGGGTAGCTGCAGCAAGCATAACCATTACTGGAGAGCCATTTCGAGATTTTTGATTCTCGTCAGCAGAAGGAAGGTTTTAACTTGGTAAATCTTCTTTCCAGAGAAAAAGCAATATTCAAAACAATTGTCAGGAAGTGTTTATACTTGCTGCATCCTAACCCTTTGCAGTACTTGGAAGCGAAAACCGTGAAAAATTGAATATCTAATTTGCATATAACCAGAGTTCCCTGGTGCATTTGGTTTTATCTCCACCATATTGTGTTTTTGTGTTTGTGTGTGTGTGTGTGTGTGCTGTGGTGGCTAGTGAATTTTTAAGATGGTGGTGCACAAGACCCTGCCCCTTTGAGAAAGCCCCACCCCTCAAATTGCCCCACCCATTTGAACCAAAGTAGACACAAATTCTAAATTCTATTATCTGATATATATAAATACTCTTACCCCTATACAAACACACATTTTCAACCTCTCCCTCAGCACCGGTATATTTCCCTCATCGCTGAAACATGCACTGGTCACACCTATCCTCAAAAAACTTTCCCTTGATCCTACCTCCCCATCCAACTACCGCCCTGTTTCCCTCCTCCCTCTTGCCTCAAAGCTTCTCGAAAAACTAGTATATGCACGCCTATCCAATTTCCTTACGTTAATCTCCCTTTTTGACCCACTGCAATCTGGATTTCGTCCCCATCACTCCACAGAGACAGCAATTGTTAAGGTTACCAACAACCTACTTACAGCAAAATCAAAAGGCCACTTCTCTCTGCTTATCCTCCTTGATCTGTCCGCAGCCTTTAACACTGTTGACCACCCTCTTTTGCTCCAAACCCTCCAATCCTTCTGCATCTTTGACACAGCCCTCTTGTGGCTCTCTTCCTACCTGTCAAACCGTACCTTTAGTTTAGCCTTCTCTGGGGCCTCCTCTGCCCCGTTACCACTTTCTGTCGGAGTACCGCAAGGCTCTATCCTCGGTCCCCTTCTCTTTTCATTCTACACGTCATCACTAGGTTCCCTAATAAAGTCCCACTGTTTCCAATATCATTTGTATGCCAACGACACCCAAATCTACTTCTCTGCACCACACCTATCTCCTTCCTTGCTAACCCATGTCACTAACTGTCATTCTCACATCTCTTCCTGGATGTCCTCTCACTACCTCAAGCTAAATCTCTCCAAAACCGAGCTCCTCATTTTCCCCCCTTCTTCCAAAATCTCCACTCCCAATCTCTCCATAACTGTCGACAATTCCATCATTACCCCTAACCCGCATGCTCGATGTCTCAGGGTCACATTTGACTCAGATCTTTCTTTCACTCCTCACATTCAGTCCTTGGCTAAAGCCTGCCACTTCCACCTTAAAAACATCTCTAAAATTAGACACTTGCTTACACAAGACACAACTAAGATTTTAATCCACTCTCTCATTCTTTCCCGCCTCGATTACTGCAACTCTGTCCTCTCTGGTCTTCCCAGATGCCGCCTAGCTCCTTTACAATCTGCCAGACTCATCTTACTTACACGTCGCTCTTCATCTGCTGCACCTCTCTGCCAATCCCTTCACTTGCTTCCTCTTGCCTCTAGGATCAAACACACAAATTTCACTCTGTCATACAAAGCCCTCAACTGCACTGCTCCCCCTATATCTCAGACCTTGTCTCCAGATACTCTCCCTCCCGTCCCCTTCACTCTGCTCATGACCTCCTACTCTCCTCCTCTCTTGTTACCGAATCACACTCCCATTTATAAGACTTCTCCAGACTGGCTCCCATCTTGTGGAACTCTCTGCCTTGCTCCACAAGACTCTCCACTAATTTTGAAAGCTTCAAGCACTCCCTAAAGACTCTACTGTTCAGGGATGCTTACAACTTACACTAACCTTACTTTATACCAGTTCCTCTCCTCCATTGCTATCCCCTGAACCCCCTTAGCATGTAAGCCTAAGAGTCCAGCTGTTTGTAGATCACCTTCTTAAGAGATGACTACAACAGTGCAACTCTTGGCAGGGCCCTCTACCCATTTGATCCCTATAATTGTTTTGTTGTACTCCGCATTTGTTTATAGCGCTGCGGAATCTGTTGGCGCTCTACAAATAACCGATAATAATAATAATAATATATAAACACACACATACACTAAACAAAAATGCACAAAAAACATAGCAAAAGTTCTCTTTTCAGACTCAATTAAGGGATGGTCTAGTCAAAATTAAACTTTCATGATTCAGAATCTTGACCTATGCTCTCTGCACCTAAATGCTGCCACTAGCCAGTTTAAAGGCTTGTAGGACACACCCAGCAAACACATAGGCTAATAATGAAGGGTGATATATACCAGACTATGAGGGGGTGCTCTATTGTTCTGTATATAAAGACAATTTTATATCCACTTAATACAATGAATCTCCAAAAACATTAAAAATTGCATATATAATACATGTGTTGATATAGCATATTACTAAAACCATATGATCCAATGGTCATGGATTGAAGTAGTCCCAACAAAGAGTTCCAATTAGGGTATCGAATTAGAATGAGTTTAGAAAATCCAATGTAATCAGATAGTTCAACTCAGTGGATGGGGCACAGGTAGAAGGCTGCTCTCCTCCTCACAGACTTGTCCAGACGTGGCTACAGGAAAACGAGACAATAGAGGGGTGCCTAATATGTGCATCTATATGTCAAGATAAATAAATCAAACAGGCAATGCCAAATGGGTACTCACATTTAGCCCAAGTACACTTATGTACTGGTAGAAGCAGGCTGGTAACTTGGGATGTACCAGCTAACCCTCTCCAAGTGAAGATAGAGCAGTGCAGGGGTATCCAGCCACACTCGGTGTGTAATGATTTGCAAAAAAGTCAGAAACAGTAATTATACTGCTCAAGAAGGTGCTGAACCAAAAAACAAATTAAAAAGAGTAACAAGCAATGGTTACATATAATGCAACGCGTTTCTCAGCCTTAGCATCGGCTGTTTCATGCATCTGCTCTATCTTCACCTGTAGAGGGTTAGCTGGTACACCCCAAGTTACCTTAGCATCGGCTGTTTCAGGCATCTGCTCTATCTTCACCTGGAGAGGGTTAACTGGTACACCCCAAGTTACCAGCCTGCTTCTACCAGTACATAAGTGTACTTGGACTAATTGTGAGTACCCATTTGGCATTGCCTGTTTGATTGATTTATCTTGACATACTGATGCACACATGAGGCGCCTCTCTATTATCTCGTTTTCCTGTAATAATGAAAGGTGAATGATTTTACTTGAAGGTCTGAATTTGAAACCTCTTTTTTCTGATCTGCCACCAGTAAAAATACTATCCCAGGGAAACCCACTGCATTCCAACACAAATGCTTTAACCACACAGACAAGACAAAATGTAATGGAATTTGTTAATAATAGGTTTCTCCCCAGCACAACCACATATCCCTTCCTATCTTAACACTTTAACCAGTAACATCACATTTTACACATCCCTCATATTACCCCAAAAATGTCACCCCCACCCCAGAAAGGCCATAGTCGCCAAAACTCCTGCTGAGAAAGGGTCTCTTTTCCAACTGATTACAACAGCAAACATTCTCAACACTCCCTTAAAGTTGTAGTAAAACATTCTCATCCAATTTATACTGACTCTTTTTTAATACTGTCCGTGGGATATTCCCACCTGTCTTTAATGTGTAGCGAGAGTTTGCTAGCTGATGGCGTCTTTAAGATATCAGTAGTGCCCAGTCTTAAAATGAAGGTGCATTTGCAGGTTAACTAGAAGTCATTACTTTTCATTAAAGTTATTTGTTTTACAATTGGCTGCCATCAGAAATATGCTCATAACACTAGCTGATTTCTCTTTGATCAGAGCTCTGTGGCTCTATACAGGCACTGAAACAAGGTTACCGGTTAGGACAGGAGTCCTATAGCTGAAAACAGAACAGTGTAGTGGAAACCCAGTCACAACCCTCCCACATCCCAACTCACAAAACACAAGCTTACCAAACACTTCTGACCGCAGTCAGCTACCTTTACTTCATAGATCTCCTTCTGTGGTTACATGTAGCATGTGGATGCATTGCTATAGCGCTGCCTATGCAATCCCGGTGCTTTAAGATCCTGGCCCCACATGGTTTAATGTAAACGGCCCTGTCCAGCACTGACTGTTTTGCGCCGAGGAGAGGAGGAAGTGGGGAGGAAGAGAGGAGGAGCCCATCGGCATGTGATCTGGTCAGTGGTGACGTCTGACTGGCTCTCCTCTCACTCGCACAGTAAAATCTGTGCGGTTAAGCTAGGATAGGGGCTGGGTTGGAGCGGCGCTGCAGGCACTTAGAAATAAGTGCAAAGGGCTAAGCCAAGCTATACCTCTCTACCGCACGTGCGGTTAAAAAAGCAATTTATTTTTTTTAGCAAACTGGACTGGAAACTTTTTTGGCTGAATAAATATAATTTTCCCAATAGGGGGGCTATTGGAAAAAATATATTTATTTAATTAAAAAAAATATTATTTTTCTTTTTTCTCTGGGGTTCTGGAGGATCACGTGTGCCTGTGCTCCTATGGAGGAGCCTCCACTGTGTGTGTGTGTGTAAAATAGCACTATAGTTTACTAGTAAGGGGTTAAATGTTACTATACATATGTGTGTGTGTGTGTGTGTGTGTGTGTGTGTGTGTGTGTGTGTGTATGCAGCCACCAATTAGAAGTTAGTCTTCAGTATTGTAGTGCTGTTCCTGAGCAAATTTGATAATAGAAGTACATTGGAAATTTCTTTAAAATTGCATATTCTTAATAATTTTTTTGTCCTTTTAACATGGAAAGTCACAATGTAAGAGGTAATTTGTAACCTATTGGTTTCCTTTCTGATTGCAGAGAGATTAAAGGGACACTGAACCCAATTTTTATCTTTCATGATTCAGTTAGAGCATGACATTTTAGGAAACTTTCTAATTTACTCCTATTATCAATTTTTCTTCGTTCTCTTGCTATCTTTAGTTTAAAAGCAGGAATGTAAATCTTAACAGCCAGACCATTTTAGCACCATGGATAGCGCTTACTTATTGGAGGCTTACATCTACCCACCAATAAGCAAGCATAACCCAGGTTCTCAACCAAAAATGGGCCAGCTCCTATGCTTCACATTTCTGCTTTTTAAATAAAGATAGCAAGAGAACGAAGAAAATTTGATAATAGGAGTAAATTAGGAAGTTGCTTACAATTGCATGCTCTATCTGAATCATGAAATACAAAATTTGCATTTAGTGTCCCTTTACAGGGTATACAATTTTAAACAACTTTCCAATTTACTTCTATTATTTAATTTGCTTCCTTCTCTTGTTATCCTTTGCTTAAAGGTTTATCTAGGAAAGCTCAGGGGCAGCAAAGAACCTAGTTTCTAGCTCCTGATTGGTGGCTGCATATATATATATACCGATTGTCATTGGCTCACTCTTATGTTCAGTCAGCAATCAGTAGTGCATTGCTGTTCATTAAACAAAACATACCAAGAGAACGAAGAAAAATTGATAATAGGAGTAAATTAGAAAGCTTAAAATTGCCTGCCCTGTCTGAACCATGAAATATAAAAATTGGGTTTCACATCCCTTTAAGTTAGCACTTACTTTTAATTTCATTCAGATCATGGTTTTAATATATCATCACCTCCTGATAAAAGTTGTGGATAATATTGTGTGTAAATATGTGTTTCTGTTCGCTGATTTTATAATCATCATCTTGTAATTATTACCCATGCTGAGATGTTAAATAAATTCAATGAACGTACTGAGTGATTTTTTATTTTTTTATTTTATTTAACCCCTTAAGGACAAGGCCATTTTTCAAATTCTTTCCCTTAAGGACCAGGGCTACTTTTACATTTCTGCAGTGTTTATGTTTAGCTGTAATTTTCCTCTTACTCATTTACTGTACCCACACATATTATATACTGTTTATATACTTATTTACTGTACCCACACATATTATATACCGTTTTTCTCGCCATTAAATGGACTTTCTAAAGATACCATTATTTTCATCATATCTTATAATTTACTATAAAAAAATTATAAATATGAGGAAAAAATGGAAAAAAACACACTTTTTCTAACTTTGACCCCCAAAATCTGTTACACATCTACAACCACCAAAAAAACACCCATGCTAAATAGTTTCTAAATTTTGTCCTGAGTTTAGAAATACCCAATATTTACATGTTCTTTGCGTTTTTTTCAAGTTATAGGGTAATAAGTACAAGTAGCACTTTGTCATTTCCAAACCACTTTTTTTCAAAATTAGCGCTAGTTACATTGGAACACTGATATCTTTCAGGAATCCCTGAATATCCCTTGACATGTATATATTTTTATTTAGAAGACAACCCAAAGTATTGATCTAAGCCCATTTTGGTATATTTCATGCCACCATTTCACCGCCAAATGAGATCAAATAAAGAAAAAATTCACTTTTTCATAATTTTTTTCACAAACTTTAAGTTTCTCACTGAAATTATTTGCAAACAACTTGTGCAATTATGGCATAAATGGTTGTAAATGCTTCTCTGGGATCCCCTTTGTTCATAAATAGCAGACATATATGGCTTTGGCATTGCTTTTTGGTAATTAGAAGGCCGCTAAATGCCACTGTGCACCACACATCTATTATGCCCAGCAGTGAAGGGGTTAATTAGGTAGCATGTAGGGAGCTTCTATGGTTAATTTTAGGTTTCTCGCTGATATTATTTACAAACAACTTGTGCAATTATGGCATAAATGGTTGTAAATGTTTCTCTGGGATCCCCTTTGTTCAGAAATAGCAGACGTTTATGGCTTTTGTGTTGCTTTTTGGTAATTAGAAGGCTGCTAAATGCTGCTGTGCATCACACGTGTATTATGCGCAGCAGTGCAGGGGTTAATTAGATAACTTGTAGGGAGTGTGCAGGGTTAATTTTAGCTTTAGTGTAGAGATCAGCCTCCCACCTGAGAGATCCCACCCCCCTGATCCCTCCCAAACATCTCTCTTCCCTCCCCCACCCCACAATTGTCCCCGCCATCTTAAGTACTAGCAGAAACTCTGCCAGTACTAAAATAAAAGGCTTTTTTTTTTTTTATGAATTTTTAAAAAAATAAAAAATATCTGTTTAGCTGTGATGGACCCCCCCTTAGCCCCTAACCTCTCTGATCCCCCCAAACAGCTCTATAACTCTTGCCCACATTCTATTTGCTGCCATCTTGGGTACTGGCAGCTGTCTGTCAGTACCCAATTTGCCTCCCAAAAATGTTTCTTTTTTATTTTTTTGTATGTAATTAAATTTTGTCTGTAGTGTAGCTGCCCCCACTAATACTCTCCTCCCTCTCCCCCTCCCAGATCCTTTTAACAATTATTCCCCCCCCCTCAATGTCGAGGCATCAAAGCAATACCTTGAAAGCGGCTGGAAGCGATCAGGATCGCTTCCAGCCGCTTTAAACCCTGATGTCGTACAGGGTACGTCGCAGGTCTTTAAAGACCAGGTTGTGTGCGACGTACCCTGTATGACATGCGTCATTAAAGGGTTAATGGAACATTGTACTCACATTTCTTTATATTATTTATATAAAAGAGTAACTGTCAGATATGTTACCAATGTTTCTATGAAAAAGGTTAAATAAAAGCAGCTTATATGATAAATAATATTCATATCTTGAAATAACAT